>NC_060138.1:1149901088-1150561088 GCF_021461385.2 Schistocerca piceifrons
ACACCCCCAGAAACATACGTTATTCATATTAGGTGCATTGTGCTGCAACCTACTGCCAGATACTCCATATCAGCGACCTCAGTAGCCATTAGACATCGTTAGAGAGTACAATGGGGCGCTCCGTGGAACTGACGGTCTTCTAACGTAGTCAGGTGATTGGATGACACTTGTGTCAAACGTCTGTATACCATTAATTCCCGCACTCCTAAGCATTGCTAGATCCGCAGTTGTTGACTGACAGAAACAGCCGAAAGTTGAAGACGGTCGTGATGTGTGATACGCAGATACTTATCCAGACCATGACACAGGAATTCTAAACTGCATCAGGATCCACTGCAAGTACTATGACAGTTAGGCGGGAGGTGAGAAAACTTGGATTTCATGGTCGAGCGGCTGCTCATAAGCCACACAGCACGCCAGTAAATGCCAAACGACGCCTCGATTCGTGTAAGGACCGTAAACAGTGGACGATTGAGCAGTGGAAAAAGGTTGTGTGGAGTGACGAATCACGGTACACAATGTGGCGATCCGATGGCAGGGTGTAGGTATGGCGAGTACCCGGTGAACGTCATCTGCCAGCACGTGGAGTGCCAACAGTAAAATTCTGAGGCGGTGGTGTTATGGTGTGGTCGGGTTTCTCATGGAGGAGGCTTGTACCCGTTGTTGTTTCACGTGGCACAACCACAGCACAGGCCAACACTGATGTTTTCCCACTGATGAAGAGCAGTTCGGGAATGGCGACTGCATCTTTCAACGCGATCGAGCACCTGTTTGAAATGCGCCGCCTGTGGCGGAGTGGTTATGGTGGAGTGGTTACAGGGAAATAACATCCCTGTAATGGACAGACTCCTGTCCTGAATCCTATGAACGCATTTGGAGTGTTTTGGAACGCTGACTTCGTTCGAGGCCTTACTGCCCTACATCGATACCTCTCCTCAGTGCAACGCTCCGTGAAGAATGGGCTGCCATTCCCCAAGAAACCTTCCAGCACCTGATTGAACGTATGCCTGCGAGAGTGGAAGCTCTCTCCAAGTCTAATGGTGGGCCAACACCACACTGAATTCCAGCATTACCCATGGAGAGTCCTACAAACTTGCAAGTCATTTTCAGCCACGTGTCCGGATACCTTTGATCACATAGGCATTCCATGATCACAAGTGTTTTCCTTGAGGCCTTCAAACATGTTCTTGTCAAGTCACTGCCCATAAAGGATGATACCATGGCACACTGATTACAGACCTTTTTGTATTCTTACGGCACTTAAGGAGATTAGTGTTTAACGTCCCGTCGACAAAGAAATCATTACAGAGGGAGCACAAGCTAGGATTAGGGAAGGATGGGAAAGGAAATCGATAGTGCCCTTTCACACGAACCATTTCGGCATTTGCCTGAAGCGATTTATGGAAATCACGGAAAACCCAAATCAGGATGGCCGGACGCGGGTTTGATCCGTCGTCCTCCCGAATGCAAGTCAGGTGTGCTAACCACTGCGCCACCTCGCTCAGCTGTTCCGGCCTTGTCCAGGTCCTTAGAATATGTAGCATGATTCAGGAGGAATAGTAAATATTTTAGGATGAAATTGCATTTTAGAGGGTGGTAGGTAGAACAGACTAATTCGAATAAAACAGCCTGTGTTATATAAAGAAGACTGTGTTTCCGTAAATCATCACTTTTTTCATATTCCGATAAAACTTTATACAATTGACCCTCAAAAAGACTAATGTGTACATAACATGCCATTTTTGTTGCAATTAAAATCTTTTACAGAATAAAGCAAGCCGAAAGTTCTTCGACAAATGTAAACGCTAAATAGGTATAGATGCGAAGAGTTAATTCCAGTATAAACATAAAATTTTCGAGAATTTAACAAAAAGTCGTGAAGTATCACCATCTTTTTATGAAAATATTTTCATAAAAAGTGCAACAGTGATTTCGTGTTGCTAAAAAAACTGGCATGGCTTTACGAACGCATAAGGAGAAGTTAATTACATTACTAAACCATTTCGTGGCGAGATAGCTGTATAGGAAGCCGTATCATTAATATCTGATGTGCTTGGGTTGGGAATTTAATTAAGGTAGGGCAACGAGCAGGTACCCACGTTACGTCTCCACATTGCCCTGAAGTTACATTTGCCAACCTCCTGTACGCTGGTTCTCCGTTGTAAATATTCGGTAGTTAGGATGGGTGTACACTGAGCAGTTAATATGTTACGTTACTGTGTAATGCGAAACACCTGGTTTACTCGTATCTACAGCAGAAAAGAGACGAGTCAAGCCTGATGCAGTATTTTGCTACTTCTGTGAAGGCTTGAGCTGTGGATATGAGATATACTGAGAAACTGTTTTTCCTTACTTTGTTGACGATGTGAGAAGGTTTGTTCAACATATAAGAAACCTTCAGTTTGCTTAATAGCAAAGCGTCCTAGGTACAACCAGTTACAGGTCTATTTCGTGTAACAACATACCGAGTAATATATCTGACGCATGTTCTCACTATCTCTATTGGGCTCTTAGCTATTGTTATTTGAATAACTGTTCCTGCTCGTGCGGTGCTTGCGTAACTAAGGCAGAGAAAATGTTTGTGTTTCGAGCGGCACCGTATCGAAGATTTATACCGCATAAACGGAAAGCAGAAGTTCATCCGCTAAGTCACAGCGTGGGCGAAAGTGTGTGCTGAGCGATCGTGACAGACGGTCACTGAAGAGGGCTGTGGCGCAAAATAAGAGGACGACAGCTGCAAAAGTGACTGCAGAACTCAAGTTCGCGCTCATGAGCTCTCTGTCAGCATTAAAACAAAACGAAGGAAGCTCCATAATCTGGGAATTCCTGGGTGAGTTGGAGTTCAGACACAGTTCATCAGTTCACCGTTCATTCAGACACATTTCTACTGTTTCAAAAAATTATCAAATCTCTGGACTTAACTAAAATCGCAACCATATTTTTGACATGCTCTAAACCGATCTCCAATACGTACGAATTTCATATTTTTATGTGATTTTTGTAGGAGATCGTGACGTTAAAACAATTTTTTTCGGCGCAGTAGCTGCCTGCAGACTACCTGTCGACACAGCTTCGCAATTTCAGACCTTTTAAGGCCAAATGCCAACTAATTTCAGTCATACTGTAGTCACAATTAACGATCTAGTTTTCGAACTTCGAAGGGATAAACATTACTGGAAGTAAAGCAATATCCACGTGAAAAGGGCTTTTGTGACAGATATACCACCACGAGGCGCACAAAAGTGAACCCATTCGTTGGCCACTCGCTCGCTGGCAAGTGAATACCTGAAGTGGCAACACTGGGTGACACGTGGCAATATTTCCTTCCTCTCTTTTTTTTAACTGCTCTGCGCAAATTGCTGCGCAATAAACGTAAATCTGGCTGACACGCACCGCTGGGTTTCAATAAGATCTGCAACTCACACAGCTCTCCCGCCGAGCGGGTTGCCTGCACGACAGGCGCGCTCGGCCGCGCAGCCATCATCATTTTACAACTGGCATTGCGGAGGATAGACCGGCTCAAGTGCGGCCGGGGTTAAAAAGTCGTTACTTCTATACATCCCCGGGGCTCGTATAAAAACGCAGGCTCCCTGCGCAGTCGAGCGCTAGGGACTACGTTTTATGCCGTATTTTCTTTCGTGAAAAGTGGCGCCCAGCACTGCGGACGCGAAACATGGAGACGACTCCCTCGCCAGAAAATCCCTTCCATTCCGACCACACCCATTCGAGTTTATACAAGCGAACGAAACCTTTTCGTGGCGAATGACCATGATCGATAATAACTAATTTTGTCAGGTGAATTTCTTCACACTAGACAAGAATACTACGACAAAATGTAGTTTTTCTTTAGCTTCGTGTGAGATCTGTATCTAAGGACCAGAAATTTACACAGGTCACATCAATGCACAAGAGAGGAAACAGAAGAAATCCGCTGAATCATAGATCCATATTGTGGTGTCACCGCCAGACACCACACTTGCTAGGTGGTAGCCTTTAAATCGGTCGCGGTCCGTTAGTACACGTCGGACCAGCGTGTCGCCACTATCAGTGATTGCAAACCGAGCGCCGCCACACGGCAGATCTAGTCTAGAGAGACTCCCTACACCCGCCCCAGTTGTACAGCCGACTTTGCTAGCGAGGGTACACTGACTACTTACGCTCTGATTTGCCGAGACGACAGTTTAGCATAGCCTTCAGCTACGTCATTTGCTACGACCTAGCAAGGCGCCATATTCAGTTACTCCCAGAATGTATTCTGAACAGATAATATTATGAATCATGTACCGTCAAGAGCGACGTTCATTATTAATGGATTAAAGTTACGTATCACACTAATTACGTCCTCTTTCTGAATTCTAATTCCTTGTCATGTTCCAGACCTCACGTCAGTATAGTTCTTCCCTCCACTAGTAACACGGTGTTGGCTCTTCTGCCAACACAACACATATCGTTGACACTGATCTGCAGTAGGATTATCGAAAACATATCGTGTTGGAACATTATGATATACTTCGACGAAAATAATCAATTGATATATAAGCAGCACCAGTTCAGAAAAAATCGCGTTCTGCGAAACACATCTAGCACTTTATTCACACGAAGTAATGGGTGCTATGGACAGGGGATCTGAAGTTGATTCCATATTTCTAGATTCACAGAAAGTTCTTGGCATCACTTCTCACAAGCCCCTTTCTAAATTAATTGTTCGCCTATGGGTCATCACATCACTTAGGCGACTGAATTAATAATTTTATATCATTTTGTAGAAATCGACAGGAAGTCAAGTAGTGATACAGAGCTAGTGTATGGGATTTTCAAGGTGTGTGTTATGGTCATCTGTTATTCTCAATCTACTTCAGCAATTTAGGAGACAAAGTGTGCAGCACTCTTAGATTATTTGCGGATGACTCTGTCGTTGAACCCCTAGTAAAATCGTCGGAATATGAATAGGATATGCAAAATGATGTGAAAAGCGACAATTTGTCATAGGTGATAAAAATTTCTCAGTGGTGCCGTCGTTGTCACGTTTACATGCGACACAGTCTGCAGGACACGAAAACCGAATATCGTAAACCGTTTTCCACTATGGTGTTTACTTTTAAAGGGCTGATTCCAGTTTGTTACCCCGGTCAAATATTGGTTTTTCGAACGCCGCTGGTTTTATACGAATGGCCAATGGAAATTAGTTGTGTCCATTCACAATTTAGTTGGCACGATCGCTGTTTCTCTACAGTTAAATGTAAGAGGTGATTAACATATTAACATATTGGTAAGTAGTGGGAAATCGCTTTACGAAAAGCGGAGGTGGGAGTCCCGATTTAAACGTCGTGACTGACTGCCAATCATGGAATTCTGGTCATAACTAATGCCTGATGAATGATTCGCAGCATTCAACTTAATATCTTCTTTCACATTTAAGTGTTTGGCAAAAGGGTTCATAGACCCGCTTTCATTTTCTTTCACGAGCGTGCCCATGGGAAAAATGAGAAATTAAATCTTTCCGTGCGAGCTCTGATTTCCCTTATTTTATTGCGATGGTCATCTCTCTCTATGTAGGTAGGGTTGAACAAAATATTTTCGCATTTAAAAGAGGAAGTTGATGACTGAAATTTCGTGAAAATAATTCTCCGCAATGAAAAAGGTTCACACTCGTGCCGATCTCTCTCCTTTTTCAACAGAGTAAAAAACGAGTTGTTCTCCGTCTTCCTATCTGGCAAAGGTCCCGTGCGACAGTACTCCGGAAGATGACGGACAAACATGGCGTAGGCAGTTTCTCATCCAAGTTTCTTACATCTCTTAAACGCCCTATCAAGGAAACGCAATTTTTGGGCCGTTTTTCCGAAACATATTGTACGTAATGGTTCACATGTGACACAGCATGTGAAGGTTGCTGAGTGTGGGCGGGTTACTCCTGTAACCGAAATTTGCAGATCTGAAGATGGTTCTAGAGGGACCGAAACCGGTCATGTGACAAATATTTTGCTATCACGACGGATTATAAGAAACAATGCATAAAAAAAGATTGCGGTATCCCTGCATACATTATGTCTGTTTTTGCAGGGTTCCAATTTAAGTTGTTCGTTATTAGATGCTTAGTTCAACTGAGAATTATTAAATTTGTGAGATTTATAGTGTGAATGAAATTTAATGGATTTGTTATAGTATTCAGCTAGAGAACCTCACACTATTCATTATTTAACTTCAACTGCCACTTTTCTCACCATATCTTGTCTAATTCGATCCTCTGGGTACTTCATTCGACGGCAAATGGCAACATCAAATGGAAACAGTCTGAGAAGTCTATTCAGATTTTCTCCTAAATCGTTTATATAGATCAGGCACGGGCAGTATTTCGTGATGTGGGGATCAGATTCACATACGTACTTAAGCTCACGGGCCGGATCGCCACGTGATGCGACAGCAGCGTTCCTTGTTCATAAAGTCAAAACTATAGTGATTGTGATGTTAATATTCTTACCGATATTAATGGTATACCTTTTCCGATATGCTACCTCAACAAATTGCGCTTCAAAACTCACTTTTTTAGATTACATACATTTCATGCTCACCCCATCTTCATAAGGTTACATTTATTTACATGTTGTAAACATTGTTTCTTTACATATGACGTTTTACAATAGCTGTCTTACAAACTTCCACAGCAAAATGATAAATGCGAACATCTGAACATGGTGTGCCAAATTTCTTGAAATATGATTGTGGAAAAATAAACACATATAAAAGCAACTGGTTGCAGCTGATTCTTTATGAATTATCCTCAGTTTTAATAGTTGCAGTATTCTAATGCGTACAGTGGACAAGGCTTACTAATGCCGGCCGGAGTAGCCGAGCGGTTCTAGGCGCTACAATCTGGAACCGCGCGATCGCTACGGTCGCAGGTACGAACCCTGCCTCGGGCATGGATGTGTGTGATGTCCTTAGGTTAGTTAGGTTTAAGTAGTTCTAAGTTATAGGGGACTGACGACCTTAAAAGTTCAGTCCCATAGTGTTCAGAGCCGTTTGAACCATTTTTTAACTTACTAATGTCAGTAACAGAAAGACCAGAAAAACCAACTTCGGCAACGACACAGTTAACCCCAATTGACAAGCAATTAGGAGTATCTCCTCAACACATACTGTAACTGTCGCTGCATGCTACAGCGCGTATTGGGTCGCAGTCTCTGTAAAAATGTATGACTGAAATGGAATCCATGCATTTCCGGACATGGGTTAATTAGACCTCTCTTATTCCGTATGCCCTGATCGATCAAACCCAAGAGTTTGTACACAGTGGAAAAAATCACCCGGTAGATTAAGAGCAGAAAAGGGTCTGTAACACGTCCTTGGAAAAATACAGATATCACTTCCGTTTGATCAGATGACTTTCTGGCAGGCAGTCACGAATCCAGCCGCATAACTGAGATATGCAGACACGAAGTCACATTAGGTAGAAGCCGGTTGCCAGGAACCGAGGCCACAACTTTCTGGAAATGTGGGCACAACTTGAGGTCCCCTGTCGATAGCACTTCTTATTCTAAACCTGGAATAAAATAATGGAAGGAGATAACAATTTTGGAAAATGACGAACGGTCAACAACTTCAAGCATCCCCTCGACAGCACTCAAGAAAGTATGCCTTACCTGCCCGCAAAGAAACTCCCAAAGGAGATGCACAGACCTGTAATGTAAAATAAAGACGTAATCTCCATTTATGAAAGCAATAAAAAAGCCTGTGGCGTTACGGTCTACGACGGCCTGTGGAATTTCGCGTCAGGGACAGCACCCTGTGGCGCTGAAAGTTTCCGCCCTGAGCGACTTTTCTTTGCTGCGGACAGTTAATGGTGTGCATTAATAAGGAATGAACTCACGCCGCACTCACGGGGGCTCTTAGTCCCCGGGAGATTTCGCCCTCCTCTTAAGACCACGCCCCGGCGAAGCCACTGCGGTGGTGCGCGGCGTTGCGGAACCGACACTATCAACATTTTTATTTGCTTTCCTCAGCTGTGTTTATTCTGAATCTCATCATATTACTCAATCAATGACCTTTTCGAGACATAGAACATTTTAGTGCTTTTCAAAGTATGCTGTAGGATATATAGTAGTAAAATGGTTCAAATGGCTCTGAGCACTATGGGATTTAACATCTATGGTCATCAGTCCCCTAGAACTTAGAACTACTTAAACCTAACTAACCTAAGGACAGCACACAACACCCAATATAGTAATACATCTCCTCCATCAGCATCAGTGTTCGTTTGTTTAATTTCTAGGGGGTTTATGTTGACTCACGACAAATCGTTTTTTGCTTAGAACGTTTTCTAAGAGAAGCTGTAAACCTGTTGCCGTTTTCTTCTTTCGTCTGAAGGAGATGATGTAGTCGTCTTTTGTTTTATGGACGCAAGACAAGAACAACGCACTATATATACACTCGTGTTCAAAGTTAAAGCAGCAAACGGAAATTTTGGAAGGTCCTTTTATTTTGCCACAAAACAGTGTAAACTGCTGATAGTAAAGTAGAAACAGTGTAAAGAACACAAAACGTAAACTACTGCAAGTTGCATAACGGTAGACAAAAATGTTCATTTTTTCCAACTGAACGGATTTGCGCACACATTGCGGCAACTGGTAAACGTGTTCAGCATGGGGTGTTGCCACCTCTGGCAGCAATACAGGCCTGATAACAACGGGGCATGCTGTGAGTGATGTCATCAGCCTCATCTTGAGGCAATAACGTCCATTCTTCTCGCGGAGCTGCTCGCAAGTCTTGGAGAGTGGTTGGCAGCTGCTGACGTGATGCAAACTGTCTCCCTAGTGCAGCCCAGACTTGCTTTACGGTATTCAAATCGGGAGAGCGAGCAGGCCACGCCATGCGTGCAATATCTTCCGTTTGCAAGAAAACATCAACTACCTGTGCTCTACGAGGTCGACATTATCGTCCATCAATACCAAGTCTGGGCCCACACCACCTTGCAACAACCGCACTTAAGGTCCCAATATCTCTTCACGAAACCTGGCAGCTAAACCTTGCCGAGTTCATGGAGAGGTGTTCGAATAGTCAACATAATCCCTGCCCACACCAGTGAAGATCCTTCTCGATATCTGTCTTTCGTCCGCACCTCGTGGTCGTACGGTAGCGTTCTCGCTTCCCGCGCCCGGGTTCGATTCCCGGCGGGATCAGGGATTTTCTCTGCCTCGTGATGACTGGGTGTTGTGTGCTGTCCTTAGGTTAGTTAGGTTTAAGTAGTTCTACGTTCTAGGGGACTGATGACCATAGATGTTAAGTCCCATAGTGCTCAGAGCCATTTGAACCATCTGTCTTTCTCCACTATGTTTGGGTTCCGAAATTGTGTTCGACATTCCCTCCAGATGCGAATCGGGACCCCATCTGCGAAAGGAACATTCGCCCAATGTTCGACCGTCCAGGTAGCATGTTGACGACTCCACTCTAGACATCCCCTTCTGTGATGACGCATCAGAGGTACACATACAGAAGCTCTACGACAGTAAAGGGTACTCTGCCGAAGCCTTCTCTACACCGTTTGTCTCGATACAACACGTCCATTGGATGCTGCGAGGTCAGATGCCAACTGCCGTGTAGTACTTAGGCGGTATCTTCCTGTCGTTAAAGCCAAAAAACGGTCCTCTCTTTTTGACATCACACGTGGTCGGTCCTGCCCTGGCCTTCGTGGTACTGTTTCGGTCTCTATAAATTGCCACCACATCCGAGAAACAACACAACGATTCACATTAATCCATTGGGTCACATCAGTTTGCGACTGTCCTGACGCAAAACACCTCCACGGCAGAGAGTCTGATAAGCGTCTTCTTTGTGCCATATTGCACCGCCTGTGACTGTATATATAGCTACTGTAGACATGGGACTACCCGGCAAACACTACCCCGTCTGATAGGTGCAATAACGTCATTGCTGACGTGCTTGTCCGTTTACCGAAATGCCACCTTCCGTGCAGAACACGACTGTTCGGACATGCGTTGACATTTTGTATGATTATACCGTGAATTAGGCACAAAACGGAGAGATAGCGGTTTACTGGTTCAAATGGCTTTGAGCTCTATGGGACTTAACATCTGAGGCCATCAGTCCCCTGGAACGTAGAACTACTTAAACCTAACTAACCTAAGCACATCACACACATCCATGCCCGAGGCAGGATTCGAACCTGCAACCGTAACGGTCGCGCGGTTCCAGACTGAAGCGCCTAGAACCGCTCGGTCACACCGACCGGCGCCGTTTACTGCTTTAATTTTGGACACTAGTGTATTTTGAGGTACTACTATACGATACTCAGAACTGTAACTTTACGTCCAAGTAACTAGGTGAGTTCTTAGCACAGGTATCATCTTCGGTATTCTTTGCTTGTATTAATCAAATCCCGTTTATTTTGTTGTTGCAGAAAAAAGTGCAGATGAGTCTGCTAGCATTTGCTTGGCGACGTCGCAAAGCAAACTTAATCTAATGACGTCCTATGAAAGTAAAAATAAATGTTACAGTCTAAAGGATAGGGAATAAAGGTACAGGATTATGTAGATAAAGGCAGATTAAATAAATACAGATACTCTAACTCACGACCGTAACAGGGCAAGGTTTATTTATCTGCCTTTACCTGTGTATTCTAATCCATATTTTTCTGACTGTAACAGTTTTGTTTACTTTGAAACACTCAGCACATTATGTTCCTTTCAGTCTAGGAAATGGCAACCACTAATATATCGAGCAGCATCTCCAGCTGGCTCCTAACTCCACAACACCAAAGCAAAAATGCTGTTCAGAGTCAGTAGGGAAAGTCAAACAAGAATATGTCTCTCAAATCTCCACGGAAACTACCATAATTTATTGGCTTCTAAGGAGATCACACCACCATCCAGCTGGCTACTTGGTTTTACAAACTAATTTTAGGCCCCTGCACACTCGTTATACGGCAACGATCGCCTAAAACAACGGGAATTACCACCATAAATCTACGACCACGCACTTTCGGGTTATCCCAGTTCAAATGGTTCAAATGGCTCTGAGCACTATGGGACTTAACTACTGAGGTCATCAGTCTCCTGGAACTTAGAACTACTTAAACCTAACCAACCTAAGGACAACACACACATCCATGCCCGAGGCAGGATTTGAATCTGCGACCGTAGCGGTCACGCGGTTCCAGACTGTAGCGCCTAGAACCGCTCGGCCACACCGGCCGGCGGTTATCTCAGTTGTCGGTACTGCAACACATACCATGGACGAACAGTTTTTTCTGACTACAAAATTACATTTAGAAAATACTACCTCCACTTCAGAGAACACTCATCTTCTACACTCTAGGATGCCGGCCAACTCCTCGATTTTGCGAACTGTAAACCGCTCCACAAAATTGTTTTAAAATGCAGTCCTTCAGTGAATTAGCCTCCTAGGAAAAATATATGCACATTGATAGACAAGTTTCTGCTTCCACTAATAGCGCTCCTCAAGACGATGATGATTCCTGTCCATATTTTTCAGATCTTTTCGTCCAACAGGTGCTGGGAACCGTCAGCCTATTTGGGAAAATTCTTTGCCATTGAATGAGCACAGGTGGCTAATCATTTATGAAAAATTCGAAAAAGATCGGCCCATGAAGTACAGGCCGAACAAAACGCTCTTCTCCCATCTACCGGAAACTAGTCCAGTAATCAGGAAGTGCAAACAGGAAATTATATGTTACACTTTCTGCAAAATGCTACACTTGTAAGATGGCAAGGAATACTGGCGAAAATTGTAAATTATGTGGGTCGTTGGTAAACAGTGTCAGCCTACGAGCCATATACAGTATGTAAGAAACAGGGAGTAACTCCGGCCGATAGCTAATGTGCGCATGGGAGGAATACAGGAAGCGCAAAATAAAACTGGTCCGGAAAATATTTATGCATCCAACTTACCTGAGGCGGTTTATGTAAGTTGGGTTGCCTTTCTGAAGGTGCATGAAATACTGTCCGCTCCAATTTTATTATGCCCGTTTTGTAGTTTCATTTTTTTTCTTGGAGCCTCTGAGTCTACTCCAAAACATTAAATAGAGAAGTTTCGGTTAATGGTACATGTGCCATTCACGACAGCGATGCATTTAAAATTTCACTGGTAGGGGTGAACACTTGCAAGATACCACGAAAAGGAGTACTTTATAAGCTACAACTTTCAGCAATTAACGCCTAATGATACTAAGCTTCTGGATTAGCAGGTTAATACTCCTTTACACAGAGATATATGCAACAGATCCTCTGGATCTCATTTTTCAGCAAAATATACTGATAACTTCACAGAGTTGGAATTTATGTTAAAATAGACCATTTATTTTCCATAGGAATGGGTTTCATTATTTGCCTTGAATGCTACACATTTCTGTTTGTCGTGCTACTACTTCGTAGGTTATAGCCTTTAAGAATCCGCCGTTTGCCATCTACTAGCAACAACATCCCATCAAATGCTAAATACTGTATCAAAATACAGCTATTATCTCGTGGAATCAACATAATTAAACGGAATTCTTACTCTATAAAGCCGGCTGTAAGAAGAAATGCGGCAAATTATTCATGCTTTAAAGGATACTCCCCTTACAGGCTCTTTGAAAGTAACGAGAAGTAAAGAAACCACTGAAATACCACATTTCTGTTCCTAATGGCCGTCTGATACTTCCTGCCTCTGTGCTACACATAAAGAACAATTCTTAATAATCACGAATTAACATTTGGTTATCCTCAATATTATCTGAATATTTTAGTATTATCTGCTATGATGTCTAGTGTTAAATCACGACAGATGAAGGACCTATTCCCTGAAGGAAAGAATAATTTTATTTGTTATGTCGGAACTAACAGTGTTTAAAAAGCGTTCACTGTTGCTGAAGATGAAAATACAGCTCCTCGATAGAGAACTTTATGTAACAATGCATATGCCACACGTTACCTTTCGATGAACAAATGATATCTCGCAGCTGATATGGCACTTACCTGAAAAAAAAGAAAAAAATCATCATAAATATTGTCTTTTAGAGTGAATATAAAGTAAAACTGAATAGATATTAATTACTTAAATTCTCTGATAGGCCTGGTGGGTACTAATTTACATTACTGTGTGTCTCATAATGGTACATAAAGATACAAAAAAACAGCTTTAATATTTGGAACCAGTGTAAACACAAACATTTAGCACTTAGACGGACTAATGCTTGCAGAACACACAATAGCAGTTGCTAAAGTAGTCTGGTGCCATATATTCGTCACAGACTCAAGTTCAAAAAAATTTATTTGGTAATGGCACTTGAAGTATAACATCAGATTGATTAGGGCACAGCTGAAGTGAATGGTGGTATCAGACGTGACGGACGAGTAGGTTCTCCTCACACCTGTCCTTCGGAGGATCTGGGTTGGTCCTTGGTTCTGCAAATGTTGGAAGCCTGGGTGTGTCATGAGGATAATGACGAAGCAACCTGATTGAGAAGTAGCAGGATCACTTTCGAAAAGTCGTCATTAATGACTGGGAGAAGGTGGGGTGATTACACAGACTCTCTACGATACAACATAGACCGGAACCATCGGCAGAAAACGATACTGTGGTCGGCTGATGATTTACAGTTCTGGAAACTTCAACGAGGAATTAAGTTATTCAATTTTTATAGACAAAAACGGAAGATGATTGCATACAGTTCGTAAATATCACAATGGGTTAGTTACATTTTGGGGATTAAAATTTATTATACCGCAAAAATCGCAATAACCGTTATGAATTATCTTTTAGCAGTCAGATTATATAGGATAGTTGAAAAGAAAAACAGAATGACATAGAGAATGTATTCCACTTGCAGTGGCAAGAATAAGTGAGGTAGCGCCTTGGTAGGCCACCTGATGTGGAGCACTTACTTTTTGTGCAACAAGATTTTCACTGTTTTAGTGGAAAAAAGCGACACTACAGTGTTTATCTTTGACACGCTGGTGTGGAATGTGTCAGTAAATTAGTCAAGTGAAAACTGGGTGCATTTTCCACGTTATGTACGTATAAACGACGTCTTTCGGCATTCCCTTTGTGTGCAAGAACAAGAACGTGTGTCAGACAAATTCACTCTGCAAAACTGGACCCTAACATTTTATCTCAAGTTTAAAGGTACTTCTCGTGTTGATTGCATCGGAATTCGCGTGTTTACAAAGATGAATAGAGTATTTTTGAATAATGTGTACTGCAAAGAAGGTATCTCATATATCATTAGTAATAATCTATATCTGTGCTTTATAAAATTTTGTGGGAAGTATACTCGTTGAAACGTTGGGAGAAGGTAACGGATTACCAGATCGAACAGGAACGTGGTTATACTCATTAGGATAACAATTTCCCGTAATTTCAGTGATTATCTCCGTGAATAAGTCGCGCGGGGTAGCCACGCGGTCTCAGGCGCCTTGTCACGGTCCGTCGGAGGTTGGAGTCCTCCCTCGGGGGGTGCGTGTGCGTGTTGTCCATAGTGTAAGTATGTTTAAGTTAGATTAAGTAGTGCGTAGGCTTAAGGAACGATGACCTAAGCAGTTTGGTCCCTCAAGACCTGACCACAAATTTCGAATTTCCGTGAATAAATGTGTATTATTTAGAATTTTCACAAGTTGTGAGAGTCATTCATGACGTATTTTAGTAAATCGACGTTTACGTGTTAGAATTTCCACATATTGCAATTTCAGCAGAAAATGGTTCAAATGGCTCTGAGCACTATGGGACTAAACTTCTGTGATCATCAGTCCCCTATAACTTAGAACTACTTAAACCTAACTAACCTAAGGACATCACACACATCCATGCCCGAGGCAGGATTCGAACCTGCGACCGTAGCGGTCGCGCGGTTCCAGACTGAATCGCCTAGAACTGCTCGGCCACACCTGCCGGCCAGCTTCTTTCAGTTCGTTGAGCAGTTTCTTGTGCGAAAGTGTTTGAATGTGTACGATCGCGGCGTAAACGCAGCACTTACGAAGTTAATTGCTGTGGCGCAGTATTACAGTGGAACGGGAAGAAACTTTAGTACGAGATACATTTGGAAAGCACCTTCAGTTGTGCAATTCGCAAGTGGTTTGCAGGGTTGTATTCGGGAGGACAAACCTTCAATTCCCCTTTTAGATATCAAGATTTTGGTTTCCGTTGATTTACCCATTTCGCTTAATACAAATACCCGAATGATTCCTTCGGCAAGGAGACTACTTATTTATTTCCTCAACCAGAGTTTGTTCTCTGTATCTGAAGTCTTTTTAGTCGCTAGGACTTTAAGCCCTGAGCTTCATTTCTTACTCGCTCCTTGATGTAAGCGAAGTGCTTATAACTGACATCTGCGAAGGAGATCTCTCGGCTGTCGTTTGCAGGCAGTCCCAGCGAGTGGAACCGCCGTCGCCTGTGCTACCAGCAGCTGATCGGGAGCAGAGATGTGCTTCAGCAGGCGGCGGTACACACAGGAGTTCGAAGCGGATTGCAGGCCACGGCAGATTAGCACATTAAACTCGCGACTGCGATGCGAGCCGCGGCGATGCGGGCGCAGGAAATTACCCACGCTGGCGGGCAGCGACGCCGCCCGTATTAGCTCAACATTATCAGCAGCCGGGGGCGGCGGGGGCGGAGGCGGAGGCGGGCTGCGCGGTTTATAACTCGGCCAACAGATAGCAGCGGCTGTTAATTTCTGCGGCGTCGGCATCGCCGTTTGCCACCCCCCTCCCCCCCGCCTGCGTCCCCTCCCCCCCCCCCCTTTCGTGCGGCCACCAACTCCGCTACGTCCGCTCCACTCTGAGGTCCATCCACTCTGCTACGATTAACGCCGCGCGTCGCCGTTAAACGATGCTAAAATAACCAATTTAAGTTCCCAAATCCGCTTCATAGACAGCAAAATAGCCCATGACGGTCGGAGAAAGAAGGACATAAAAAGCAGAAGCTAAAAGGGCATTCTTGGCCAATATGGTATCACACTGAAAGACCTAAGTCGAAACAAGGCCCCGGGAGTAGACAACATTCCACTAGAACTACTGGCGGCCTTGGGAGAGCCCGTACTGACAAAATTCTATCATCTGGTGAACAAGATGTATGAGACAGGTGAAATACCCTCAGACTTTAAGAAGAATATAATAATTCCAATCCCAGAAAAAGCAGGTGTTGACAGATGTGAAAATTACCGAGCTATCAGTTTAATAAGTCTCAGCTGTAAAATACTAACGCGAATTCTTCACAGACGAATGGAAAAACTGGTAGAAGCCGACCTCGGGGAACATCAGTTTGGATTCCGTAGAAATGTTGGAACACGTGAGGCAATACTGATCCTACGACTTATCTTAGAAAATAGATTAAAGAAAGGCAAACCTACGTTTCTAGCATTTGTAGACTTAGAGAAAGCTTTTGACAATGTTGACTGGAATACTCTCTTTCAAATTCTAAAGGTGGCAGGGGTAAAATACAGGGAGCGAAAGGCTATTTACAATTTGTACAGAAAGCAGATGGCAGTTATAAGAGTCGAGGGGCATGAAAGGGAAGCAGTGGTTGGGAAGGGAGTGAGGCAGGGTTGTAGCCTAGGTATTAAAATCCATGGGGAAGAAATAAAAAGTTTGACGTTCGCCGATGACATTGTAAGTCTGTCAGAGACAGCAAAGGACTTGGAAGAGCAGGTGAACGGAATGGACAGTGTCTTGAAAGGAGGATATAAGATGAACATCAACAAAAGCAAAACGAGGATAATGGAATGTATTCGAATTAAGTCGGGTGATGCTGATGGAATTAGACTAGGATATGAGACACTTAAAGTAGTAAATGAGTTTTGCTATTTGGGGGGCAAAGTAACTGATGATGGTAGAAGTAGAGATGATATAAAACGTAGACTGGCAATGGCAAGGAAAGCGTTTCTGGAGAAGAGAAATTTGTTAACATTGAGTATAGATTTAAGTGTCAGGAAGTCGTTTCTGAAACTATTTGTATGGAGTGTAGCCATGTATGGAAGTGATACATGGACGATAAATAGCTTGGACAAGAAGAGAATAGAAGCTTTCGAAATGTGGTTCTACAGAAGAATGCTGAAGATTAGATGGGTATACCACATAACTAATGAGGAGGTATTGAATAGAATTGGAGAGAAGAGGAGTTTGTGGCACAACTTGGCAAGAAGAAGGGACCGGTTGGTAGGACATGTTCTGAGGCATCAAGGAATCACAAATTTAGCATTGGAGGGCAGCGTGCAAGGTAAAAATCGTAGAGGGAGACCAAGAGATGAATACACTAAACAAATTAAGACGGATGTAGTTCGCAGTAGGTACTGGGAGATGAGGAAGCTTGCACGGGATAGAGTAGCATGGAGAGCTGCATCAAACCATTCTCAGGACTGAAGACCACAACAACAACAACAACAACAACAACAGTATCACAAGTTGATTTTGATATGATGTAGAAATTTCCGAGAATCTACGTCTGTAACGCAGGACTGTATAGTACGAAACATGGACTATGGGAAACGCGAAACAGAAGCGAATGAAAGATGTAGTGCTGCAGAGGAATATCGAAGATTAGCTGGACTGATAAGGTGAGGAATGAGGAGGTGCTCCACAGAATCGGCGAGGAAAGGAGTATTTGGAGAACATTGACAAGAAGAAGCGACAGGATGATAGGACATCTGTTAAGACACCAGAGAATAACTTCCATGTGGTGGGCTACATCAAATCAATCAGAAGACTGAGGACTAAAACTAAAAAAAAAGGGTTCTTACCTTAGAATGGAACCACAAGCAACCGGATTTTTGTATTGTTTTATATTTACGAAACGTGAAGTTCATAGCTCGAATATAAATCCGCAAAAGCAATTCAATGCAATCCTCAAAAATTTTCGAGAAAATCGAATATGGAGTTTTCTGAATATCCTTACTATGGTAAAACAAGGTCGATTGTTCTCGACGAGCAGCGTATCTGTGTAGTAGACCACCACCATCAGGTGTGGATTTTATTCCTACCTCTGGGAAAATCTTAAATATTTGTGAATGTTCCAGTAACATTTGACTAAAGCGTAAAATACTTAAGAATAAAAAATAATTTAATTTGTAATGTTTATCTTTAACATATACTATCTTTTATAAAAGATCAGTAGTTAGGAATTTATATTCCCAATGAAAACTGGATTTCCCTGAGCGGTATTTAATTAGAAATACAATGACATGCATTTTTCATAAAAAATAGCGATTAGATATCTGGTAATTAGCACATATTTGATGAATATTCTCTTTGAATGGTGTAGTTGTTCGAACTGAACGGAAAAAAAATAAAAAAAAGACAATCGAAACAAGACTCAAACCATCGATAACCAACCTGTGTTTTATATATTTTTAAATTTCGTGTTGCTGCTAGCAGAACATGAACCTATAATTAAACATCTGCATCGGCTGGGAATCGAACCCACAACCCCTCGCGGCAGGCGAGCATTCTAAAACACAATCACATGGCCTGTCAAGTGCTACCGACCTTGCTGTAACATACGAGGGTTGGAACTTAAATAGTGGCAACTATTTATTCACAACCGATACAAAAGAGTTACATGTTTACACCTGTTACTGTCCTTCAAAGTAGTCACCAGCGATGTGTAGAACCCGTTGCCGGCGATGTGGAAGGCGTAGTATACCGTTAGCAGAGCCTGTTCTGTTGATGGTGCGAATGGAGCGGTCTACTGCCAGTCGAATCTCTGGAACAGATCTGAAGCGAATGCCACGAAGTGGTTCCTTCATCTTCGGAATCAAATCAAAGTCACAAGGACTTAAGTCCGGGGAGTATGGTGGATGGTACAGTAATTCCCAGTCCTATCGACCGAACGGAGCAGCCACAGCTTGCGCTGTATGCGCCCGCGAATCGTCGTGCAAAATGATGGGTGGATTGTGCAGAAAGTGTAGCCGCTACTTTCGCAAAGCTAGTTGCAGGTAATGCTCCAAAAACGAACAATAATATTGTGCATTGACGGTCTGCCGTGGAGGAACGTAATGCGATAGGATAACACCATCATAGTCGTACACGAGAATCACCATAACTTTCACCATACTGGGGCTCTGATGCAATTTCGACTTTCGCGGCGACGCATAATGACGCCATTCGTTGGACTGGCGTTTCAGTTTTGGCTTAGTGGTATTCGCTTCAAAACTGTTCCAGAGATAGTACAGGCAGTAGACCGGTCCATTCGCACCATCAACAGAACAGGTCCTGCTAACGGTATACTACACCTTTCACATCGCTGGCAACGGGTTCTACACAGCGCTGGTGACTACTTTGAAGAACAGTAACAGGTGCAAACATGTAACTCTTTTGTACCGGTTGTGAATAAATAGTTGCCACTATTTAAGTTCCAACCCTCGTATTAAAGACGGTCGGAAAATTTCAAAAATCGATTTCGTCGAAAAGATATGAGTGTCGCATCGAACTGTGTTGGAGGATAAATATTTGAGTTCTGAACTTCACGTACCATAAACATAAAAAAACTAAGAAAAGTTCCGTTGCCCCGTGGGTGCCTTGTCAGACCATAGATGTACTCATGCTGCCTGACGAAAAAAGTGAAACATCCAGATTTCAATGGAATTTCGAAGACGTCTCAATGATCCGCAGATATGCAAATGATTACAATAACAGTTCTCTGTGACAGGTAGGACCGCTACCAAAGGGGATTAGTGTTGTTTGTGCTTGGTGTTGTTACTAGACCTGATGGTTATGGAAGGGGCGTGAACAGTGTTAGAAGTTGAATGATCACTATGAAGAACACAGCGCTTCCGCATACTCGTGTGAGACGGCATTATCAGCACCTGACGAGTACGGTAGGGCCCTAATTGTGGGTCTCCATTTGGTCGGCTGGTTGAATGTGCAACATTCAGATTTCTGGGGCTATTGGAGTGGCACTGGCCAGATATGGGACACGTTTAGAGCAAGCAGTCATTCGCCACAACAAATAAAAATTCTGTCCAAGTAATTCCGTCTCCTCCTACAGTTATTCAACGAGGATACTTTCCCATACACTGGAGTGCCATAGGAAAGCAGTCGCAGATTTCTGTCCACCGTATCTGCCAAATCGTTTATATACACAGGGTTTCCCAGGACGACAGTGTTCTGGGATATGAGAGGAACGATAATTCTTAGCAAAAATGCCTACCATAACACCTATGAGCACCTCTTCAACTTCGATAGTGTGAAACAGATCTCTTCTCCTGCAACTTCTTTGCTTTCCATATTTTGTCAGTGTAGTAAACGTGGGCTGTAAAGTGCACAGCTTAAGAGCTACGCGGAGTTGTTTATCTCCGCTACTGCGAAACACATGTCTTCTACTGAACAACTGATCGTAACTCTTAAGGTATGCACTTCAGTGCCCAAGTTTAATAGACATTTAATTCTACATCTACATCTACATTTATACTCCGCAAGCCACCCAACGGTGTGTGGTGGAGGGCACTTTACGTGCCACTGTCATTACCTCCCTTTCCTGTTTCAGTCGCGTATGGTTCGCGGGAAGAACGACTGTCTGAAAGCCTCCGTGCGCGCTCTAATCTCTCTAATTTTACATTCGTGATCTCCTCGGGAGGAATAAGTAGGGGGAAGCAATATATTCGATACCTCCTGCAGAAACGCACCCTCTCGAAACCTGGCGAGCAAGCTACACCGCGATGCAGAGCGCCTCTCTTGCAGAGTCTGCCACTTGAGTTTGTTAAACATCTCCGTAACGCTATCACGGTTACCAAATAACCCAGTGACGAAACGCGACGTTCTTCTTTGGATCTTCTCTATCTCCTCCGTCAACCCGATCTGGTACGGATCCCACACTGATGAGTAATACTCAAGTATAGGTCGAACGAGTGTTTTTTAAGCCACCTCCTTTGTTGATGGACTACATTTTCTAAGGAGTCTTCCAATGAATCTCAACCTGGTACCCGCCTTACCAAATCGTTCCGCACGCATACTCCCAGATATTTTACAGAAGTAACTGCTACCAGTGTTTGTTCCGCTATCATATAATCATACAATAAAGGATCCTTCTTTCTATGTATTCGCAATACATTACATATGTCTATGTTAAGGGTCAGTTGCTACTCCCTGCAGCAAGTGCCTATCCGCTGCAGATCTTCCTGCATTTCGCTACAATTTTCTAATGCTGCAACTTCTCTGTATTGTTTTACTCGATACCATCTCCTCCCAATATATGGAAAGGAAAAAAGCTTGCAATAGAAAAGATATCACAGTATCACAGACTAAGAATTTCTCGTAGCTAGAACTTCTTGCTTCGAATGATCGTTCCTGTCATAACCACGAATAATGATTATCCTTCTGCGACATCCTGTGTAGAGAACGAAAGCGGTCCTTACACACCTCTGTGTGGAACTAGTGACGATATCCTTGTTTCTGATGAACACTACCCTTCTAGGACAACGTAATCTTCTGCTACTTACAAAACCTTCGAGACACTCACATATGATCTAAAAAGGTATTCCGTATGCTCCTACTTTGTTAACAGTCTGCAGTGTGGTCGTAAATCCCCTCAGCCTCTGTCGACGCGTCCACCGTACACAAAAGAGCACGTTCGCTCGCGCCGGAGACCATTATCGGTGAGTGTGAGCAAACAGCGAAAAAGGCCTACAAGCGGGTGCTAATCCTCATTTCCCGAGCAGCCGTCTGTGCCGTGCTAAATTAGAGAGAAAGTAATTGCTTCCGTGTCGGGCGGCAGGGGAGTTAAGAACGCGCTCGGCGGGGCGTCGCATACGCGCATGGGCTCCGCAGCCCGCGACGACTCAATCTGCGCCGGTAATTGTTTTAACAGCGGCTGTACGGGGCCGGCGTACAAGGGCCGCGGCGACGCCGGGGGTCGCATGCCTCACGCCAACCGCAGCCCACGCGACGCGAACCACCGGACACGCACCACGCGAATTTCTCCACACACGACACATTCTGCCACGACACGTATGTGCAGCGGAGGATCTGGAGGGGATCGGCAGGGTACAGTCACGGTGGTCATCAGGCCCTCGCTAAAATCCGGATATAGGACAAACGATTATACTTTTAACACGTGTTTATTAGGTAGCTATCAAGTCTGTCTGTTCGGCGCAAATTTGCAATTGATTTTAGACGAAATTCCCAATGTGCCAGTGACTTGAAATTTTAAACTTAGCTCGGAAGTGGATGAAAACGCAATATTAACTCGCTTTCTTGTGACTCTGAGCCCGCATCTCGCGGTCGTGCGGTAGCGTTCTCGCTTCCCACGCCCGGGTTCCCGGGTTCGATTCCCGGCGGGGTCAGGGATTTTCTCTGCCTCGTAATGGCTGGGTGTTGTGTGATGTCCTTAGGTTAGTTAGGTTTAAGTAGTTCTAAGTTCTAGGGGACTGATGACCATAGATGTTAAGTCCCATAGTGCTCAGAGCCATTTGTGACTCTGATCCATTAAAATCGCTACACCACGAAGATGATGTGCTACAGACGCGTAATTTAACCGACAGAAAGAAGATGCTGTGATATGCAAATGATTAGCTTTTCAGAGCATTCACACAAGGTTCGCGCCGGTGGCGAAACCTACAACGTGCTGACAATAGAAAAGTTTCCAACCGATTTCTCATACACAAACAGCAGGCGACCGGCGTTGCCTGGTGAAACGTTGTTGTGATGCCTCGTGTGAGGAGGAGAAATGCGTACCATCACGTTTCCGATTTTGATCGGACTGCAGCCTATCGCGATTTCGGTTTATCGTATCGCGACATTGCTGCTGGCGTTGGTCGTGATCCAATGACTGTTAGCAGAATATGGAATCCGTGGGTACAGGAGGGTAATACGGAACGCCGTGCTGGATCCCAACGGCCTCGTATCACTAGCAGTCGAGACGACAGGCATCTTATCCGCATGGCTGTAACGGATCGTGCAGCCACGTCTCCATCCCTGAGTCTACACATGGAGATGTTTGCAATACAACAACCACCTGCACAAACAGTTCGACGACGTTTGCAGTAGCATGGACTATCAGCTCTGAGACCGTGGCTGCGGTTACCTTTGACGCAGCACCACAGACAGGAGCGCCTGCGATGGTGTACTCAACGACGAACCAGGGTACATGAATGGTAAAACGTCATTTTTTCGGATGAATCCAGATTCTGTTTATGGCATCATGATGGTCCCATCCGTGTTTGGCGACATCGCAGTGAACGCACATTGGAAGCGTGTATTCCTCATCGCCACACTGGCGTATCACCCGGCGTGATGGTACGGGGTGCCATTGGTTACACGTCTCGGTCACCTCTTGTTCGCATTGACGGCACTTTGAACAGTGTACGTTACATTTCAGATGTGTTACGACCCGTGGCTCTATCCTTCATTCGATCCCTGCGAAACCCTACATTTCAGCAGGATAATGCACGACGACATGCTGCAGGTCCTGTACGGGCCTTTCTGGATACAGAAAATGTTTGAGTGCTGCCCTGGCCAGCATAGTCTCCAGATCTCTCACCAATTGAAAACGTCTGGTCAACGGTGGCTGAGCAGCTGGCTCGTCATAATACGCCAGCCACTACACTTGATGAACTGTGGTATCGTGTTGAAGCTGCATGGGCAGCTGTACCTGTACGCGCCATCCAAGCTCTGTTTGACTCAATGCCCAGGCGTACCAAGGCCGTTATTACGGCCAGAGGTGGTTGTTCTGGGTACTGATCTCTCAGGATCTATGCACCCAAATTGCATGAAAATGTAATCACATGTCAGTTCTAGTACAATATATTTGTCCAATGAATAGCCGTTTATCATCTGCATTTCTTCTTGGTGTAGCAATTTTAATGGCCAGTAGCGTAAATCTGAGTATTTGAACCAGTGTTCTGCCGAACAGCAGTCCAATGCTTCCCCAACGCGGCACCTCGTTCGTATTATCGATAGGAGCGGAGTAAAGTGGAGGCGTTTTTACTGAAGGATCCACCGGCAGCGCAGGACCGTCGTGGAGACTCTATATATCGAAAGAAGGAAACAACGACTTAAATAAGAGACGTAGCACAATATCGGATAGGATTAAAGTTAGGCAGGAAACTGGGCGTGGAGTTTTAAAAGAAACGATTGTGTCATTCTCCTTAATCGAGATAGAGGAACCAATAAAACACTGCACCTCGAGGCCCATACTTTAACCACAGCGTTACCTGCGTCAGACCGACTTTCTGGGCAGATGTATGGTCCTTTTCATTTGAGGCGTGCCTCGGGATGCAGGACAGTGGGAGACGAGAACTGGCGGAGTTGCTTCCGAAGGCCTAGCGGAGACGTGGCCACAATTTGTGTGTAGGGGTGTCCAGGAGACAAAGGCATTCCCCAGAGAAGATCCGGGCCGCCCAAGAGCGACTGAGCCGGCTGCAAATTCCAGCCCGCGAGCTGAACCGTAATTCCAGGGCAGCCAATTCTCGCGCCAGACACAGATACTGCGGAGTTTTATGAAGGTCCGGACCAGCCCACGCGAAGCCAGGAGGGAGGCGGCGCACTAAATCCCAGCCGCTGGCAGGCCGGCCGGATGCGGCGTCCGCTGTGTATCGGACATTGTTATGGAAATGCGGTGCCTCTGCTGCTGCTGCTGCTGGTGGTGGTGGTCTCTGCGGACCCGGACAACGGCTGCAGGCGCGCCGCTGCTGCTGGGTCACATTCCAGGGTAGCAGAAAGTGCGTACTTTCTCCGGGGAAATCAGAGACCTAGGTCTTTGCAGCGACAAAGAGCTTTCAACAACCAAGACGTCTAGCGTCCCACACGGTTCTTTGTTGGGGCCTTAATTGTTCCTAATCTCTTTAAATGAGCACACATGGCGTACATGTCAGTCTGTATAGTTCCCTCTGTTTGCAGACAGCACATGCATAGTCGATAAAGCACACAACAGTAAGTTAGAGAAAACCACCTTGATAAGTTTCCAGTCTGATTCCCTGAATATAGCAACATCCTGTTGTAGAAGATATGTAAACGTCTACATGTAATTTTGAAACTCGTGATCTTCGAACAGTTCTCGACAAGTTAGACTCGTGATGTCCCACAGTGTTCCGTGTTGGGTCCTCTACTATTCCTGATCATTTTGATCGCATAAAGAGCACGCGACATAGTTCATTCAGTTCGCAGGCGTTGTTGTTGTGTGGTCTTCAGTCCTGAGACTGGTTCGATGCAGCTCTCCATGCTACCCTATCCTGTGCAAGCTTCTTCATCTCCCAGTACTTCCTGCAACCTACATCCTTCTGAATTTGCTTAGTGTATTCATCTCTTGGTCTCCCTCTACGATTTTTACTCTCCACGCTGCCCTCCAATGCTTAATTTGTGGTCCCTTGATGCCTCAGGTCCTACCAACCGGTCTCTTCTTCTTGTCAAGTTGTGCCACAAACTCCTCTTCTCCCTAATTCTATTCAATACCTCCTCATTTATTATGTGATCTACCCATCTAATCTTCAGCATTCTTCAGTACCACCACATTTCAAAAGCTTCTATTCTCTTCTTACCGAAACTATTTATCGTCCATGTTTCACTTCCATACATGGTTTGCAGATAACGGAACAATATACTCGACAAAACGTCCAACAACTGAGGCAAGACAGTTTTGATCTACATCGTAATCTCCATCCATACTCTGCAAGCCACCTGACGGTGTGTGGCGGAGGGTATCTTGAATACCTCTATCGGTTCTCCCTTCTATTCCAGTCTCGTATTGTTCGTAGGAAGAAAGATTGTCGGTATGCCTCTGTGTGGGCTCTAATCTGTCTGATATTATCCGCATGGTCTCTTCGCGAGATATACGTAGGAGAGAGCAATATACTACTTGACTCCTCGGTGAATGTATCTACTCGAAACTTCAACAAAAGCCCATACCGAGCTACTGAGCGTCTCTCCTGCAGTCTTCCACTGGAGTTTATCTATCATCTCCGTAACGTTTTCGTGATAACTAAATGATCCTGTAACAAAGCGCGCTGCTCTCCGCTGGATCTTCTCTATTTCTTCTATCCCCCCTATCTGGTACGGATCCCACACTGCTGAGCAGTATTCAACCAGTGGGCGAACAAGTGTACTGTAACCTACTTCCTTTGTTTTCGGACGGCATTTCCTTAGGATTCTTCCAATGAATATCAGTCTGGCATCTGCTCTACCGACGATTAATTTTATATGGTCATTCCATTTTAAATAACTCCTAATGCCTACTCCCAGATAATTTATAGAATTAACTGCTTCCAGTTGCTGACCTGTTATATTGTAGCTAAATGATAAAGGATCTTTCTTTCTACTTATTCGCAGCAGATTACACTTGTCTACTTTGAGATTCAATTGCCATTCCCTGCACCATGCGTCAATACGTTGCAGATCCTCCTGCATTTCAGTACAATTTTACATTGTTACATCCTCTTGATATACTACAGCTTCATTCGCAAAAAGCCTTTTGATGGGATTGTATACTGGCTTTTGCAAGTTAAGTAGTGTTAATTGGTCTGAGAAAGAGCATTCGTTCTCCTTAGATGTACAGTGACCAGCGCTTTGAGTTGAAAGTGACCAGCTACAGAGAACTCTCGACAAGGGCTCATGGTGTCTCACAGGGTTCTTTGTTAGGTTCTATAGTGTTCCTAGTGTTGTTAACCTGAACGTCCACTGAAAATGAGCCATTGACATAGTTCACTCTATTTGCAGATACCACAAAGAAAATCACTCTATAAAGCATCCAACAGTAATTTAGGGAAGAGGTCTTTTATGAGGCTGTATAACTGGTTTTTGCGTTATAATAGCTTTCAGTGGTAAGATATGTTCGTTCACCATGGATATTCCAAGGTCTCTGCTTTGGGTTGAAATTCGCCAGCCACGAAGAGCTCTGGACAGCTGTGAATTGCAGTGTCCCATAGGGTTCCTTGTTGGGTCCTATACTGTTTCAGATCTACTGAAGTGAACATCCGTTGTATGCAAGACAAGGCGGAGTTTTATCTGTTTGCAGATAGAACTCGACAAAGCATCCAATAGCAATTTAGGGAAAAAGGCTCTGATGAGGTTCTAGACAGGTCGTCTGAGCATACAGGTAGTCTGAGCATAGTGACATCCCACAACATAAGAAAGTGCATACCTTCCCTGGGTAAATACAAAAGCCTGGGCTTCGGATTGAAACTCGCCAGTGAGATAGAGCTATCGAAGATATGAATCGTGATGTCCCCCATAGAGTTCTGTGCTAGGTCCTTTACTGCTTGTGGCCTGTTTTAAACTGACACCCACGACGCGATGGCCAAGTAACAATTTTCTGTATTTTCAGGTACATCTACATCTACATGATTACTCTGCAATTCACATTTAAGTGCTTAGCAGAGGGTTCATCGAACCACAATCGTACTATCTCTCTACCATTCCACTCCCGAACAGCGCGCGGGAAAAACGTAAACTTAAACCTTTCTGTTCAAGCTCTGATTTCTCTTATTTTATTTTGATGACCATTCCTATCTATGTAGGTTGGGTTCAACAAAATATTTTCGCATTCGGAAGAGAAAGTTGGTGACTGAAATTTCGTAAATAGATCTCGCCGCAACGAAAAACGTCTTTGCTTTAATGACTTCCATCCCAACTCGCGTATCATATCTGCCACACTCTCTCCCCTATTACGTGATAATACAAAACGAGCTGCCCTTTTTTGCACCCTTTCGATATCCTCCGTCAATACCACCTGGTAAGGATCCCACACCGCGCAGCAATATTCTAACAGAGGACGAACGAGTGTAATGTCAGCTGTCTCTTTAGTGGACTTGTTGCCGGCCGGTGTGGCCGTGCGGTTAAAGGCGCTTCAGTCTGGAACCGCGTGACCGCTACGGTCGCAGGTTCGAATCCTGCTTCGGGCATGGATGTGTGTGATGTTCTTAGGTTAGTTAGGTTTAAGTAGTTCTAAGTTCTAGGGGACTTATGACCACAGAAGTTAAGTCCCATAGTGCTCAGAGCCATTTGAACCAGTGGACTTGTTGCATCTTCTAAGTGTCCTGGCAATGAAACGCAACCTTTGGCTCGCCTTCCCCACAACTTTATCTTTGTGGTCTTTCCAACTGAAGTTGTTCGTAATTTTAACACCAAGGTACTTAGTTGAATTGACAGCCTTGAGAATTGTACTACTCATCGAGTAATCGAATTCCAACGGATTTCTTTTGGAACTCACGTGGATCACCTCACACTTTTCGTTATTTAGCAACTGCCACCTGCCACACCATACAGCAATCTTTTCTAAATCGCTTTGCAACTGATACTGGTCTTCGGATGACCTTACTAGACGGTAAATTACAGCATCATCTGCGAACAACCTAAGAGAACTGCTCAGATTGTCACCCATAGATCAGGAACAGCAGAGGTCCCAGGACGCTTCCCTGGGGAAAACCTGATATCACTTCAGTTTTACTCGATGATTTGACGTCTATTACTACGAACTGCGACCTTCCTGACAGGAAATCACGAATCCAGTCGCACAACTGAGACGATACCCCATAGGCCCGCAGCTTGATTAGGAGTCGCTTGTGAGGAACGGTGACAAAAGCTTTCCGGAAATCTAGAAATACGGAATCAACTTGAGATCCCCTGTCGATAGCGGCCATTACTTCGTGCGAATAAAGAGCTAGCTGCGTTGCACAAGAACGATGTTTTCTGAAACCATGCTGATTACGTATCAATAGATCGTTCCCTTCTAGGTGATTCATGATGTTTGAATACCGTATATGCTCCAAAACCCTACTGCAAACCGACGTCAATGATATAGGTCTGTGGCCGGCCGTAGTGGCCGTGCGGTTCTGGGCGCTACAGTCTGGAGCCGAGTGGCCGCTACGGTCGCAGGTTCGCATCCTGCCTTGGGCATGGATGTGTGTGATGTCCTTAGGTTAGTTCTAAGTTCTAGGCGACTGATGACCTCAGCAGTTGAGTCGCATAGTGCTCAGAGCCATTTGAACCATTTGATATAGGTCTGTAGTTCGATGGATTACTCCTACTACCGTTGTTAAACACTGGTGCGACCTGCGCAATTTTCCAATCTGTAGGTACAGATCTATCGGTGTTCGAGCGATTGTATATGATTGCTAAGTAGGGATGGTTGGTTGGTTGTGTGGGGAAGGAGACCACACAGCGAGGTCATCGGTCTCATCGGATTAGGGAAGGATGGGGAAGGAAGTCGGCCCTGCCTTTCACAGGAATCATCCCGGCATTTGCCTGGAGCGATTTAGGGAAATCACGAAAAACCTAAATCAGGATGGCCGGACGCGGGATTGAACCGTCGTCCTCCCGAATGCGAGTCCAGTGTGCTAGCCACTGCGCCACCTCGCTCGGTGCTAAGTAGGGAGCTAATTGCATCAGCGTAATCTGAAAGGAACCTAATCGGTATCCAATCTGGCCCTGAAGATCTGCCCGTATTAAGGGATTTGAGTTGCTTCGCAACCCCTAAGGTATCTAATTCTAAGAAACTCTTGCTAGCGGCTGTTCGTGTTTCAAATTCTGGAATATTCCATTCGTCTTCCCTGGTGAAGGAATTTCGGAAAACTGCGTTCAATAACTCCGCTTTAGCGGCACAGTCGTCGGTAACAGTACCACCGGTAATGATAAATCATCTAATAGCAGTTTGAAACTTCCTGGCAGATTAAAACCGTGTGCCCGACCGAGACTCGAACTCGCGACCTTTGCCTTTCGCGGGCAAGTGCTCTACCATCTGAGCTACCGAAGCACGACTCACGCCCGGTATTCACAGCTTTCATATCAGCGCACACTCCGCTGCAGAGTGAAAATCTCATTCTGGAAACATCCCCCAGGCTGTGGCTAAGCCATGTCTCCGCGATATCCTTTCTTTCGGGAGTGCTTGTTCTGCAAGGTTCGCAGGAGAACTCCTGTAAAGTTTGGAAGGTAGGAGACGAGATACTGGCAGAGGTAACGCTGTGAGTACCGGTCGTGAGTCGTGCTTCGGTAGCTCAGATGGTAGAGCACTTACCCGCGAAAGGCATAGGTCCCGAGTTCGAGTCTCGGTCGGGCACACAGTTTTAACCTGCCAGGAAGTTTCATATCAACGCACACTCCGCTGCAGAGTGAAAATCTCATTCTGGTAATAGCAGTTTGGCTCAAAATGGCTCAAATGGCTCTGAGCACAATGGACTTAACTTCTGAGGTCATCAGTCACCTAGAACTACTTAAACCTAACTATCCTAAGGACATCACACACATCCATGCCCGAGGCAGGATTCGAACCTGCAACCGTAGCGGTCGCGCGGTTCCAGACTGTAGCGCCTAGAACCGCTCGGCCACCCCGGCCGGCAATAGCAGTTTGGAAAACAGTATTTAGTGAAGTTCTGCACTGCTTTACCAAACACATTGGGCGTGGAACTGGACACGTAGTCGGAAAGAGGGGGGTTATGAAGTTGCTATGATGACGACAACGACGATGACGCTGTGTTGCTTAAGTAATTGCCCCATAGGACACAGTGTGGATGCCTCACAACGAGCACTGTACATTTTGCCTAATGTGGCGCCTAGGGGAGAGTTCCAGAACTCCGTCGGCGAGTAGCGGAGCATCGAGACGGGTGCGTAATTAAAGGCGACCAGATGAGGGCCATTACTCTGGTGAAGGCGCGAGCTGCGACGCCGCGGACTATAATGTGTCTGAATTTAGGATGTGCACTTAGCGCGCCGAGCGCGCTCCGCGCGCGTATTACGTTTCTTTAAATGGGCAATATTTAATCCCCGGAATCCGCCATCGCAATGCAATTAGCATCACTTAGGCTAATTCCTTTCCGTTCGCCGCTGCCACGGAGGCTCGCCCAGTAGCGCTCGCTTCCAGTCTGTTTGTTTGCCCGTCCGTTCGTTTGGGAGCCGCCTGTGTTTGCGACGATGTCGCCGCCTCCTCGGCGACGAATTGTTCCTCCGCTTCTTGGGCGCCTTAATGAATCCTCCACTGCAGTAATCGAGTATTAATCTCCGTCACGGACAATTTCTGGCGCTCGCATAAGTAGGTCGACATTTCATGGGGACGCACCTCGCTTTGACAGTAATTACGGACGGGGTGCTGCAAATTGCTTCCATACATCATGTCCGGGAATTGGGAGGTTGGTGGTGGGGAGGCGGAAGGGGAGGGGGTAGCAGTAGTGCGTGGGAAGGGATTGCAGGAGGGGAGGAAGGGAGAAGGACTGTCGGAAGTGTCGCGCATTAGAATACAATGAGTGATCCCGAGGCGTGATGTCATGCACGTGAACCACAGAGATTACGCCATGAAGAGATCCTCATGCTGTCCGTATTAATTGAGTAGATAAACAGAACAACCTACGTAGTCGTGCTATAAAGTTCTTCCTTTGTGTGATCTGAGTAGTAGTTGTCCTGAGAAATGCAGATAACTCGGTCCAACGACCCTAATGAATTCATCTGGCCAAACTCGCTCACATTTCCATATAACGTAATAAAACAATAATAATCCATCTATAACACTGACATTTGTTATTCGTCTGTCATTCGCTTTCCATTACTGTCTCGGCAGTCGAGTTAAAACGTTTTTTGTGACAAATTCGGTTTTTTCGCGGCAACAGTATCGAAAAAAAGAGCAGCTATTGGAGTTCAAACACCTGACGGCAGAAATCAGTCGGTGCGTGCGTGTGTGTGTGTGTGTGTGTGTGTGTGTGTGTGTGTGTGTGTATGTTTTCCGTGAGCATAAAAGCCTAATAGGGTACAAGATACTATTTGAAACAGAAGAAAAGATATAAATTAATGCGTCTTACATTTACTACTTACTTACAAAATACTGTCAAGAATTCAGTGAAGCAAAGTTGTGTCAATTTCAAATAGTTGGGGAAATCACAAGGTGGATTTAGAACGGAAACAACTTGTGTGTGCCGGATTTTAATTTAAAACCAATAATTCGATACAGTATTCTTCATAGGCATTGCATGTAATAACTTAGAGAAAACGTTAAACGATTGGATGGGGTTTCGACTTTTTTGCTTATAAAACTCATAATTCTACCACTAAGAGCTGCTCAAAAACACTTGTTTACTACAAGCGGTTTCAGTCTTCAGTTTATTATCATTAGATACCTTAAAGTCATTTTTCAGAAATCTCACGTGTGTCTGAGGCGTGGAACCTACAATAATAAAGGAATATTTATTAGCAGCTCTTGTCGGTGAATTATGGTGTTTTTTAAATACTTAGGAGCTGTTGCGCTCCACCTTACAAAAAAAGTTTTTCTTTCTTGTCGGTGGTTTCACACCAACTTCATTTCTTGTTATTTCACTTTATTGAACTCATTATTTTATGTAAAAAACTTTGTTTTAGTGTAAATAACTTTATAATTGTCGTTTACACTTGGGTGTCAGATTGCCTGCAACAGGAACTGAAGAGGACAGGGCGTGATTTCCTGTCAGAGATGTCACAGTTCGTAGTAACTGACGGGATGTCATGGCGTAAAACAGATGTCATTTCTGACGTTCCCCGAGGTAGTGTTATAACGCCTCCGCTGATCCTTTTCTATATAAACTATTTAGGAGACAATCTGAGCAGCCGTCTTAGGTCGTTTGCAGATAATTCTGTCGTTTATCGTCTAGTAAAGTCATCAGAGGCTCAAATCAAATTCCAAAACCATTTAGAAAAGATATCCATGTGGTGCGAAAATGGGCAATTGACCCTAAACAATGAAAAGTGTGAGGTCAACCACATGAGTGCTAAAAGGAATGCGTTAAACTTCGGTTACACGATAAACCAGTGAAATCTAAAGGACGTAAATTCAACTAAATACCTAGGTATTACAATTACGAACAACTATAATTGGAAAGAACACATAGAAAACGCTGTGGAGAAGGCAAACCAAAGACTGCGTTTTATTGGCAGGACACTTATGAAATGTAACAGATCTACTGAAGAGATTCATTACATTACGCTTTTCCGACATCTTTTGGAGTACTGTTTCGCGGTGTGGGATCTTTACCAGAGAGGATTAATGGAGTAAATCGAGAAATTTCAAAGAAGAGCAGCACGTTTTGTATTATCGCGGAGTAGGGGAGAGAGAGAGAGTTACTGATGTGATACAGGATTTCGGGTGGACAACACTGAAACAAAAACGTTTCTCGTTGTGGCGGAATCTTCTCGCGGAATTTCAGTCACCAAAATTCTCCTCCGAATGTCAAAACATTTTGTCCACGCAGACCTACATATGGAGAAGCGATCGTCGTAATAGTGGAAATCAGACCTCGCACGGAAAGATATAGTTTTTTGTTTTTTCCGCACGCTGGTCGAGATTTGAATAATAGAGAATTATTGTGAAGGTGGTTTGATGAACCATTTGCGAGTCACTTGAGTGTGACTTGCAGAGTATCCACGTAGATGTAGATGTAGATGTGGATGAAATACTTTTATGATACCATAACTCAATCGATGAAAACGGAACCCTTACAGTATCAATTTATTGTCCGTCTGTCAGTTCTACTATGAAGACTCCTTTTTCTCAGGAAAAGGTAGAGATATCAATTTGAAATTTGAGTCAAATACTAAGGTCTATGATCCCTTGGCGGTGCAAAACATTTAACTTTCTAAGTCAGTGAAATCAAAATATGAGACAATTAAGGTCTCATCAAAACCTATAGGCTACGTCCCGTTGACCTAAAATCATGAAGTTTGATAAGAAGCAATGATTCGCAGTAAAAGTAAAGGAGAAACTCCGAAATTGCGTTTTTGTAATTGCGGGACATAATAAAAGATTTTGTGCCAATTACATAAAATATTTTAGTATTCGAGAACTCACTCATCGTAACATATGGATGAACTATCTACGTACATAATTATATTCGGTGTTGCAGCGGTGTTGACTGCAAAGAAACTGATGCAAGTATTATTATATGGTACGGCGCGTGTAAATACGCTTAAGGTAGCAGACACAGTGTGTACCACTCGACGCGGCCCAGTGAACAAGCCGTAGGTTCACTATGGACAGACGTAGAGCACAGCCCGTTCGAGTGGTGTTCGCTGGGATGGATGCACGGCGATGCGCTCAGCTCACCCGTGCTAAATGGCGCAGCCAGCGCCATCACAATGGGCTTTCATGAGCTGTACGCTGGAAACGGATTTCAGCTCTTCATTACGGCAGCTAATTTGAATGTGAAAATAGTCGTTCCGCGCTTAATTACATGAAATATCACCATTCGCTGTCTGGCGGCGGAAGAGACAGCGATTCGGACAATTGTTAACAGAAGCATCCTGCCAGACGGGGTATGTAGTAGCGCGTCGCAATTATCTGCAAGCATTCAGGCGGCAAGGGAAGAGAAGCGAGCGCTATCCGACGAGGTAAATTAATAGCGTTCACATCCGTTGTGCAGTGTCTCGAACGAAATATAGCTCTCACTTCTGAATGTTCCACTACCTCTAAGCTGTTAGCGGAAGATAAAGGGACATGAGTTGCCACATTTGCGTTCAAGACACACTTAGTTGCTTCACAGCCGATACGAACAGCAACATGTCGCTGTTACCGACGCTGCAGAATACGACTTTGTTTCCCAGTTCCGACACTTCTTGGGAACATTTAGAAACATATATAGTAAACGATATGAGTCCAGGGATATCCGATTGTACGGTAGTTGCAAAACAAACGAAGAAGTTATAAGATTGTTTGTAAGAGGCTCCGAGTGGCAATTCAGTCCCTAAGCGGTATATTCTGTGTGGAATGCCGCCTATCCTCGTGGTGAATGAGAGTTGTATGGAAAGGCTACAACCCGGCCCACTCGTATGGTACATACAAGCCTACCGAGTCTTCATGCATCGAACAGATCACCGTCGACAGTGTCATATGCCCTAAAAATGGTTCAAATGGCTCGAAGCACTATGGAACTTAACATCTGCGGTCATCAGTCCCCTAGACTTAGAACTACTTAAACCTAACTAACCTAAGGACATCAGACACATCCGTGTCCGAGGCAGGATTCGAACCTGCGACCGTAGCAGCAGCGCGGTTTCGGACTGCAGCGCCTAGAACCGCTCGGCCACAGCGGCTGGCCATATGCCCTCAGTACAGGAAACATTGCAGAGAGGTTTCGTACAAGGGGCATTCCATAAGTAAAACTATATTCTTTCCTGAAAGCAGGTTAGTTTTATTGAGGATTCCAGTACACCGTATTATTCCTCACTTTTTCGCTACAAAATCCTGTTTTTTAACATAATCTCCGTTCAATGCAACGGCCTTTCGCCACCTTACTCGCAGGGCCTCTACACCCGCATGGAACCACTCCAGTGGCCGACGACAAAGACGTCTTGCTCCATCAATAACCTCCCCATAATTCACGTTCTGCTTCATGCAAAGTGCATCCTTTATTGGGTGAAAAAGACAGAAATTGGAAGGTGCGAGATTTGGGCTGTAGGTTGAGTGAGGAAGAACAGTCCAAGGAAGTTTCGTGAGATCCTCTTGGGTGGGCAGATTTGTGTGAAGCCTTGCGTTGTCATGCAGAAGAAATTCGTTTGCATTTTTTTGGGGGCTAACATGCCGAAACCGTTTCTTCAGTTCCATGAGAGGACCACAACACACTTCAGAGTTGATCGATGCACCGAGAGGGAGGAAATCAAACGGAATAATCCCTTCAGAATCCCACGAGTACCACAAGTAGTGGGGTAGAGTGTCAGGACTACCAACAGAGACATCCAGTTGAGCAGCGAGAGGCAAGATTGTGATCGGTCGGTCACCTCGAATGAGTGTCTCCGCAAGTTCCAACATTGCTGTGTGCGGCGCGCCAGCACTCGGGAGACTGGGTATGTTTGCGAGACCTTGTTGCGATGACAGACGTCTCGCACAAGAGCTCACCGTGCTTTTGTTTACTTCCGGGTCTTCATAGACATTCTTCAAGCGCCTATGAACATCTACGATGCTCTGGTTTTCCACCAATCTCCACCAATTTCCATACCACCGTCTCTCAAAATGTGGAAAGCAAAGAGCTTGCTGTAGATGAAGTGGTGGCAGCTCTCACGGTATACTTTGGAGAACTATGTTGACTAGCCTTTCTTGGCTCGAATGATCGCTCCTGTTATCTCCCTGAAAACTGACCATTTCTCCTGGAACACTCTGTATCTACCCGGCGAGTGAAATAAAGCTGGCCCAGAAAATATTTTATGCACCTTAAGTCATCTTTCCTCGTCCATTGCGGTTGTACATGATGTACGTGGGCTTGACTGTCTTAAGTTGCATGATATATTTTCCAAGCCAGTTTTAGTCTGCTCTGCTTGTAGATCTACATCTACGGGAATACTCTACTTCATCGAACCACTTTCACAATAATTTTCTGTTATTCCAATCCCGTACAGCGCGAGCGAAGAACGAACACCTACAGCTTTCCGTGCTAGCCCTGATTTCCCCTACATGTTTCCGTGCTAGCCCTGATTTCCCTTATTTTATTATGATGATTGTTTCTTCCTATGTAGGTCGACGTCAACACAATATTTTCGCATTCGGAGGAGAAAGTTGGTGATTGAATTTTCGTGAGAAGATTCTGCCGCAACGGAAGACGCCTTTGTTTTAATGATGTCCACCCCAAATCCTGTATCATGTCAGTGACACTGCCTTCCCTATTTCGCGATAATACAAAACATATTGTATTTCTTTGAACTTTTTCGATGTACTCTGTCAATCTTATCTGGTAGGGATTCCAGACAGCGCAGCAGTACTCGAAAAGAGAAAGGACAAGCGTAGTGTAGGCTGTTTCTTTGTAGATCTGTTACATGTCAATAAAACGCAGTATTTGGTTAGCCTTCCCCACAACATTTTCTATGTGTTCCTCCCAATGCAAGTTGTTCGTAATTGTAATTCAAAGGTATTTAGCTGAATTTACGGGCTTTGTATTTGACTGATTTGTTGTGAAACGGAAGTCAGCGGTTTCCTGTTAGCACTCATGTGGCTGACCTCTCACTTTTCGTTATGTAGGGGTCAACTGCCAATTTTTGCACGATACAGATATCTTTTCTTAATCGTTTTGCAATTTGTTTTGTTCTTCTTATGACTTAACTAGTCGATAAACTACAGCATCATCTGCAAACAATCTGAGACGGCTGCTCAGATTGTCTCATAAATCGTTAATGTAGATAAGGAACAGCAAAGGCCTAACACGCTACCTTGTGGGAACGCCAAAAATCACATGTTTTTGCTCGATGATTTTCCGTCAGTTACTACGAAATGTGACCTCTCTGACAGGAAATCACGAATCTTGTCACATACCTGAGACGGTATTCCATAAGCACGTAATTTCACTACAAGGCGCTTGTGTGGTAAAGTGTCAAAAGCGTTCAGGAAATGTAGAAATACAAAAACAGTTTGAAATTCCTTGTCAATAGCATTCAACTCTTCATGTGAGTAAAGAGCTAGTTGTGTTACACAAGAACGATGTTTTCTATATCCGTGTTGACGGTCTGTCAAGAGTCCGTTCTCTTCGAGGTAATTCAGAATGTTGGAACACAATATACGTTCCGAAATCCTGCTTCACATCGACGTTTAATGATGTGGGCCTGTAATTTAGTGGAATGGTCCTACTACAATTCTTGACTAATGGTGGGACCTGTGCAACTTTCCAGTCTTTGGGTACGGATCTTACGTCGAGCGAACGGCTGTATATGATTGTTAAGTATAGAGCTATTGTATCAGCATACTCGGAAACTCGAACCTAACCTGGTATAGAGTGTTTGACAAAACACAGTACATACAGTTCCACTCAGTAAATGGAATGACACCATTAATAAATATAGACTTCAATCAGAAATCGGTAGCTAAGGTAGAATATTCAAAATTTCTAGGTGTATGCCATTGATGAAGGGTTGACCTGGAAAAAAACACACTGAAGATCTGCTGAAACGTTTGAGTTCAGATACTTATGCTATTAGGGTCATTGCAAATTTTGGCGATATACATCTCAGTAAATTAGCTTACCACGCCTATTTCCATTCTCTGCTTTCGTATGGTATCATATTCTGGGGTAACTCATTATTGAGTAAAAGAGTGTTCATTGCACAAAAGCGTGTAATCAGAGTAATTGCTGGTGCTAATCCAAGATCATCCAGCAGACACTTATTTAAAGAGCGAGAGATCTTCACTGTAGCCTCACAATATATATATATACACTTATGAAATTTGTTATTAACAATCCGAACGAATTCAGAAGTAATAGCAGTGTACGTGGCTACAACACTAGAAGAAAGAATGATCTTCACTACTCAAGGTTAAATCTAGCTTTGGCTCAGAAGAGGGTAAATTATGCTGCAACAAAAGTCTTTGGTCACTTACCTAATAGCATCAAAAATCTGACAGATAGCCATTTAGCTTTTAAAAGGAAATTAAAAGAATTTCTTAATGGCAACTCCTACTCATTAGATGAATTTTTGGATAGAGTAAGTGGGTAATTTCCCCAACCCCCATAAAAAAACAAAAATTAAAAATATTGAGTGTCATGTAATATTTTGTGTAATGTAATATATTGTATAGACACCTTTTATTAACCTGACACGTTCCACATCATTGCGAAGTGTCGTATTCATGATCTATGGAACAAGTACTAATCTAATCTAATCTTGACCTGAAGACTTGATCTTGTTAAGTGATGTAAGTTGCTTCACTACTCCGAGGACATGTAATTCTAAGCTACTCATGTTGGCAGTTGTTCTTGTCTCCAATTCTGGAATATTTACTTCGTCTTCTTTGGTATAGGAGGTTAGGTTAGTGTTGTTTAACGTCCCGTCGACAACGAGGTCATTAGAGCGCAAGCTCGGGTTAGGGAAGGACGGGGAAGGAAATCGGCCGTGCCCTTTCAAAGGAACCATGCCGGCATTTGCCTGAAACGATTTAGGGAAATCACGGAAAACCTAAATCAGGATGGCTGGAGACGGGATTGAACCGTCGTCCTCCCGAATGCGAGTCCAGTTTGGTTAGGAATTTCGGAAGGCAGTGTCTAGTAACTCTGCTTTGGCAGCATTGTCGTGTATAATGTTTACATTGCTATCGCGCAGAACAAGATGAGTCAGCAGTTGCGACCTCCAGTTCAAATGGCTCTGAGCACTATGAGACTTAACATCGGAGGTCATCACTCCCCTAGAACTTAGAACTACTTAAACCTAACTAACCTAAGGACATCACACACATCCCTGCCCGAGGTAAGATTCGAACCTGTGACCGTAGCGGTGGCGCGGTTCCAGACTGAAGCGCCTACAACCGCTCGGCCACACCAGCCGGCTGCGACCTCCAGTAACTTGGGATGTAATTTGTGCGCTCTTTGCAATTTATCTCACATTCACGCAACACTAATGAACCACACGCGATATAAAGCGCTTGTAAACACTGTTAATAACAAAGAATCAGAATAAAACCAGGAGGCTGCAGGTTTTTAGTTGCGAGCATGCCTTGAATGCCAGAACGGCGGTGGCATGCAGGTGGATTGGGCGCCCACAGTGCTTGTGAGCACACACACACACACACACACACACACACACAGATCCTGCACTGGGCCCCGCGAGCCTCCTGTTAAATGCGTAATCAGGCGCTGGCTAGGGGGCCTCACACACACACACACACACACACACACACACAGACACACGCCGCGCGCGCGCATGCGCAGTAGATGGCGTGAAAGCGGCCGATGCGGGTATTCGGAGTCCCTCGGCGGACTCTTTGTTGCCGCGAATGCCCGCGACCTGGCGCTGGCCGGGTGTACGGCGGCAACGCTAGCTGCGGCTCGCGCCTGGCACGAGCGGCGCGGCCCGGGCTCCATAATTCTTGCCGGCGAGCTGAACGCAAACACCGAGGCATGAAATATGTATGACATCCGCGGGCGAGGCACGGGCCAGCGGCGCCGCTTCAGTTCGCCCTGCCGCGAGCGCGGCGTAGAGCGGCGCGGCGCAGCGCGCTGGAACTTCCGCGCAGGGCGGAAAGGGAAAGCGAAATGGAAGGCAAATGAAGGCCAGCTGCGTGTGTGTGTGTGTGTGTGTGTGTGTGTGTGTGTGTGTGTGTGTGTGTGTGTGAGAGAGAGAGAGAGAGAGAGAGCGCGCCCGCGCTAGGCGTGGGAGGGGGAGAAGGCCTGTCCGCGCCAGCTTTAGGCTGCTGTCGCATTGTACTGGACTGGGTAACACGGTATGACGGGGAGAACTGTAGCGGCACGCGAACAATTACACTGAGGTGACAAAAGTCATGTAGATATATAGATGGCGGTAGTATTGTGTACACGAAGTATGAAAGGGCAGTGCATTGGCGGAGCTGTCATTTGTACTCAGGCGATTCATGTGAAAAGGTGTAAGGTACGGGGGGGCGGTTGTTTTTTGCTTATTCTAGAATTGAGAACAGTTGTGTGAGGTGAAATAGCAAGTTTAATGTCGCAATATTTCTCTGCTCTGAGCACTATGGGACTTAACTTCTGAGGTCATCAGTCCCCTAGAATTTAGAACTACTTAAACCTAACTAACCTAAGGACATCACACACATCCATGCCCGAAGCAGGATTCGAACCTGCGACCGTAGCGGTCACGTGGTTCCAGACTGTAGCGCCTTTAACCGCTTGGCCACCCCGGCCGGCGCGGAACATGGGGACCAGCCCGGTATTCACCTAGCGGGATGTGGAAAACCGCCTAAAAACCAAGCTGCCCGGCACATCGGCCCTCGTCGTTAATCCGCCGGGCGGATTCGATCCGGGGCCAGCGCGCCTACCCGAGTCCAGGAAACAGCGCGTTTGCGCTCTCGGCTACGATGGCGGGTTCGGGTCCGCCAGTAAACGTTTGCGATTAAATCCGCGAAGCAGTACGTCGCGTAATCAGCCTCGCGCGCAGCGTGTCGCCAAGTATGCGCGGGTTCGGCCGAGGGAGCGACAGACACCTCGTGCGACGTCACGGAAACTCCGAAGCGCGGGTGAAGGGAACGCCCCAGCAGGTGCCGCAGTGGCTCCTGCGCGACCCGCCGCTCGCATCGAGCTGGCTCATTTGTTTGTGCCGCGTGTTCCGCTTCCGCGGGCGCCATCGCTAATTGGCAGGCGCCGCCTGTGAACAGCGCAGATCCCAGTGCGACTCGGCGCGGCGCGGCGCGGCGTCCAATATTTGCTGAGTGCTGCGCCGGCGATTGTATTGGGACGCGGCCGGAGACCCGCTGTGACGGATGCGACGCGGGAGCTGCGAGGGGTCGACGGACGCGTCGCCGACTTCCACGTGGCGGACCGACGCCACGGACGTAAGCGATTGCTGAATGTGCGCGGTTGCACTGATTGCATTTGAGTAATTCGCAATGCGGCATTGGAGTGTATCCGCAACACGGTACATCACGTCTAACGATCACTAAAAGCAAAATATCTCGATATAGATCACTACATCCGCATGTCTACTCGGCGATTAACAATTAAGAGCCTATACGAAAGTTCATCGAATTACACTACTGGCCATTCAAATTGCTACACCAAGAAGAAATGCAGATGATAGACGGGTATTCATTGGACAGATATGTTATACTAGAACTGACATGTGATAACATTTTCACGCAATTTGGGTGCATAGATACTGAGAAATCAGTACCCAGAAACACCACCTCTGACCGCAATAACGGGGTTGATACGCCTGGCCATTGAGTCAAACAGAGCTTGGATGGCGTGTACAGGTACAGCTGCCCATGCAGCTTCAGCACGATACCACAGTTCATCAAGAGTACTGATTGGCGTATTGTGACGAGCCAGTTGCTCGGCCACCATTGAAGAGACGTTTTCAATTGGTGAGAGATCTGGAGAATGTGCTGGCCAGGGCAGTACTCAAACATTTTCTGTATCCAGAAAGGCCCGTACAGGACCTGCAACATGCGGTCGTGCATTATCCTGCTGAAATGTAGGGTTTCGCAGGGATCGAATAAAGGGTAGAGCCACGGGTCGTAACACATCTGAAATGTAGCGTCCACTGTTCAAAGTGCCGTCTATGCGAACAAGAGGTGACCGAGACGTGTAACCAATGGCACCCCATACCATCACACTGCGTGATACGCCAGTGTGGCGATGACGAATACGCGCTCCCAATGTGCGTTCACCGCGACGTCGCCAAACACGGATGCGCCCATCATGATGCTGTAAACAGATCCTGGATTCATCCGAAAAAATGACGTTTTGCCATTCGTGCACCCATGTTCGTCGTTGAGTACACCATCGCAGGCGCTCCTGTCTGTGATGGCAGCGTCAAGGGTAAGCGCAGCCACGGTCTCCGATATGATAGTCCATGCTGCTGCAAACGTCGTCGAACTGTTGGTGCAGATGGTTGTTGTCTTGCAAACGTCCCCATCTGTTGACTAAGGGATCGAGACGTGGCTGCACGATCCGTTACAGCCATGCGGCTAAGGTGCCTGTCGTCTGGGCTGCTAGTGGTACGAGGCCGTTGGGATTCAGCAAGTTCCGTATTACCCTCCTGAAGCCACCGACTCCATATTCTGCTAACAGTCATTGGATCTCGACCAACGCGAGCAGCAATGTCGCGATACGATAAACCGCAATCGCGATAGGCTAAAATCCGACCTTTATCACAGTCGGAAACGTGATGGTACGCATTTCTCCTCCTTACAAGAGGCATCACAGCAACGTTTCCCAGGTAACGCCGGTCAACTGCTGTTTGTGTGTGAGAAATCGGTTGGAAACTTTCCTTATGTCAGCACGTTGTAGATGTCGCCACCGGCGCCAACCTTGTGTGAATGCTCTGAAAAGCTAATCACTTGCATATCACAGCCTCATCTTCCTGTCGCTAAAATTTCGCGTCTGTAACACGTCATATTCGTGGTGTAGCAATCTTAATGACAGTAGTGTTATTTCTGACAATTTCTGTACCGTGCCACTTCGAGCAGCGCGCAGGAAAAAGTAATACTTAAATCTTTCCGTGCGAGTTCTGAGTTCTCTTGTTATGATTATCATTTGCCCTAGGAAGTCTGGCGACAGAAAAACGTTTAAACAATCGAAGGAGACAACTGGCGTCGGAAATTTCGTGAAAACATTTCGCTGGACCGAAAAACGCCTTTGTTTTAATGATTGTCACCCACAACTCGCGCACCATATCTGTGACACTCTCTCCCCTGTTTTGCAATTGCAAAAAACGAGCTGACCCTTTTTGAACTCCTTCGATGTTCTCCGTAGATCCTATGTGCGAAGGATCCCACATCACGCGACACAATTTTAGTGGACGATGGACAGGCGTAGTGTAGAAAGTCTCTTTAGTGAGTTTGTTCTTCTGTGCGTTCTGACACTATAACGAGTGTTCTGGCACTAAAACGCAGTCTTTGGTTGGCTTTTCCCCCATCATAATGTACGGGCTCGTTCCAATTTAAGCTGTTCGTAATTTTTATCGCTAGGTACTTAGTTAAAATGATAGCCTTTAGATTTGTCTGATTTATCGTGTAACCGAAATTTAACAGACTGCTTTTAGTAATCAGTAGATGACTTCACACTCTTCATTATCTAGAATCAATTGCTACCTTTCACACCACGCAGATGTCTAGATCATTTTGGAATTGGTTGGCACCTTCCGATGAGTTTACTAGACGCTAAATGACACAATCATCTGCAGACAATCGCCGGCCGAAGTGGCCGTGCGGTTAAAGGCGCTGCAGTCTGGAACCGCAAGACCGCTACGGTCGCAGGTTCGAATCCTGCCTCGGGCATGGATGTTTGTGATGTCCTTGGGTTAGTTAGGTTTAACTAGTTCTAAGTTCTAGGGGACTAATGACCTCAGCAGTTGAGTCCCATAGTGCTCAGAGCCATTTGAACCATTTTTTTGCAGACAATCTAAAAGGGCAACTATGATTATATCTTAAATAGTTTATATAGATTAGGAACAGCAGAGGTCCTACAACACTCCCTAGGGGAACGCCGGACATCATATCGATTTTGCTAGACCGCTGTCCGTCACTTACTACGATCTGTGAGCTTCCTGACATGAAATCGAAAATCCTGTCGCACAACAGACACTCGATAGACACGCAATTTGATTAGACGTCGCTTGTTAAGGACGGTGTTGAAAGCCTTGTGAAAATGTAGAAATACCGAAACATTTTGAGATACCCTGTCGATAGCAGTCACCACTTCGTGTGAATAAAGAGTTAGTTTCACAAGAACAAAATATTCTGAATCCATGCTATGCGTCCATAAATTATTTTCTTCGAGGAAAATCATAATGTTCGAAAACAGTACATGTTACAAAATCCCACCCAAGACCATTGTATTGTATTGTATTGAACTGGGGACCTAGAAACGACGTAGAGGCTTCGTCCCAGCCTTAGCCCTCAGTGGTCCACAACCCCAGAACAGGCTACAGCAGTCCGCTCACCCCACCGCCGCCCCACACCGAATCCAGGGTTATTGTGCGGTGCGAACCCCAGTGGACCCTCCCGGGGAACGTCTCACACCAGACGAGCGTAGCCCCAAATGATTGCGTGCTTGAGTAATTATGGTGTATGCGTACGTGGAGACAGCGTTTGCGCAGCAATCGCTGACATAGTGTAACTGAGGCAGATTAAGGGGAGCCAGCCCGCATTCGCCGAGGGTGATGGAAAACCACCTTAAAAAACATCCACAGACTGGCCGGCACATCGGATCTCGACACTAACCGCCGGGCAGATTCGTGCCAGAGACCGGCAGCCTTCCCGCTCGGAAGGCACTGCGTTAGACCGCACTGCCAACCGGGCGGGAGATTCAGCGGATTATTCATAATTCTTTTCTTAAGGGGCTCCGGAACGCCCTATACTTGCAATGTTAAAATAACGCTTATAAATTACATCTTTCCTCACAAAGTATTTGAGGTAGGAAGTTGAACTTTTTACAGATTATTTATTGGAATATGGGCTACAACTTAACACAGGGATTTTACAAAATTTTAGTTCGGTTATTAAAGATGATTTTTTTTCAATTGTAATGAAAATTCACAATATTTTTTTGCAATTTTTTATTTATATATTCAAAAATATACAGTTTTTTGGAAAAAGGCTGTGTTAAATTATGCAGAAGGTACTGTGTAACATTTACTGAAAGTTTGAAACAAATATGTTTGGAAGATCCTTAGAAAACATGTAATTAGTATGAGAAAATAAAAGTTTTGGGAATCGAGCGGCAAAGATTGGATTAACTTTTTAGTGCATTCCAGGTCCATAGGATGGATTATCTTCATCCTCTGCAAACTCCTCCTCCAGCTTCCTCTTGTTCCTCCTCCTGTTTACTCTTGCTTGTATTTCTCGACTCTTTACAGCCCTGTCTGTAGCCCGAAGGCGTTCCTTGTCTAAAGCAAGCATCGCTCGTTGTTGTGTTCGTAGATTTTGCTACCATTTTCTTCAGTTGCAGTTACTGCAACACTGTTCCAAAAGGTGGTCATGTATGAACACTTATCACATTTCAGTTGTATTTCACTAGCAACTCTTACGTGCTTTATTATGGAGAGTTCCAGACCAACTTCACTACAATGAATACATCTTACACAGTTTGAAAAAATTCCTTTGAGAACCGACATATCAAATATTTCATTCACATCCGATTCGCACATAAAACATTCATAGTTTTCACTCATTGAACCAAGCTTCTTCTGTGAAGTATTTTCTTTCCCACTTTGAGTGCTATGGGCAGGTGTACTTGAGAGGTTAGGTTCACTCACTTGGTTATCGTCTTTATTGTTTACAGTAATAACACATACCTTTGGCTTTCCAACATTTCTCCTTTTCTTAAAAGCCTTCAGAGGATTTCTAATAACTTTACTTTTACTCATTATTATACTTCAACAAAACAGAGACTCAAGAAACAGAATTAATTACGAATATTTTCGAGATAACGACAGAGTAAATAAACATTAAACAATCGACAATCACACCAGCGATATATATTGAACCATCACAGGTTAGCCACAACACATACTTTATCTCACATCACTAAAATGTACCTGATGAACACGGACGTTAATAATAACACCATTTGACAGCAGTTTAACAGCGCCACAGTGGGTCACGCCCATGCAGAACACATTTCAAAAAAAATTAAAAATAGTTGTAGTCTTCGGAATTGAATAAATTATATATCTATTAAAAGGTAATAGTCTGCAGATTCAGAAAACGCAAAAATGTAAAAATTGAACTTTTCATGATTTTGAGCCTTTCCGGAGCCCCTTAAGTATATCTAGGCGTTTAGACAAAAGGACTTCTCAAATGAAGCCGTGAATGGTAACATTTACGTTTGTAATTAACTAACTGATTGAGCAACAATGCTCAATACTTCTGGTAGGGAACTCGATGCGGCATATCATTAGAAGAAGCGGTAGTTTGTGTCTTAGTGTTTCTACAAGGCTTCGGGAGCATACGACAGTCCCTTAGAGATACTGATAAGTGCAGGCCACGATGTTGGGACCACGGATTTACTTCAAATTTTGTACACCTTTAGTAGACCTTTAAAACAACATAATGTTCAAATAGTAAGGTGCACTTCTCTGGAAATTCCGATGAAATTGTAAGAGAAGTTTTACGCGTGTGTTGCGTAACTGACGTATCTAAGCATAGGTGCCAGACAGTACAGTTTATGGTGGTTCAGCGGTAGGCGGCACGGTAGCCCAGCTTGTTCGGCCAGAGGGTTAGCTGCCCTCCGTAATAAAAAAAGTGAGTGAACGGGTCGACGATGAACATGAACAAGCGTCATGGGACGTCTACCCGAAACAAATAGAACCAACAATAACGAATAAAATAAGATGTAAAACAAAAAATTATATGGTTAGCTTTCGAGACTAGTAAGAAGAATGTGTTTATGACGCGTCGGTTCGACTCCCGCTCAAGCCTTCATTTTTGCAGTACAATTGTAAATTTTGTGATACTTAAAAAATGTGCACCTACACTATTCGTACTTGCTCGCTGCCTGAAGTGTCGAGGTGCGAGGTAGTTCCGGGTACCTTACCAGATTGCATCTATAAGGGGTTTCGCAAATCACGACAGGCATACATTTTCAGGAAAACCCTATGAGTGGATGGTTATAAATATGTTTGTTCTAATAATTAATTTTAATTAAAAATAGTAAGTAGTCAAATAACATGAAATTCACTGAAACGTCATGCAAATATACGTGGCTCTTGTGAATTTGTTACCCCTCAAATGCCTTGTAAATTAAATAATATGATCGGTGATTAAAAGAATCTAGATTAAAAAGTACGTTTGAGCGGGAGTCGAACCGTCGCTTCATACACGTTCGTCTTTGGAAGCTCTAACGGTAATCACTTCACCACTATGAACTTTAACGCCCGGCACCTATGCATAGATACATCAGTTACATAATAGACGTGTAAAACTTCTCTTGCGATTTTCTCGGAACTGCCTGGGTAGTGCAACTTACTACACATGTCGTTTTAATTGGTTACTAAATGTGTACAAGTTTTAAAGTAAATCAGTTATCCCAACGTCGTGGCCTGCACTTCTGAGGTGTCTGGGAGAGCCATCCATAACGAAACTATGCCTCCTGGTAGGTGAGATAGATGAGACTACAAAATTATTGAGGCTTTCCTGGTGCATGTTGACAAACTGCCTATCGGCTTCCGCCTCGCGTTCTTCGGCCGATGATTGCCTGATGTTTTTTTTCTGACATTTCACCAGCACGAGTGGCTGGCCCTTTGTCAAAGCTTCTCCCTCCATTTTTTGTTTTGTTTTCACTAATACCAGCATCTGAAAGTTTGTCGCGTTTTGAAAAATTCTTGCTGTTCTCTTTCGACTGGTATGAAGAATCTGCATCAAAATAAATGTCGATCGAAATATAAACACTGATATTATATTAAATGTCAAAAGAATAGTAAAAGACATATTTGTGTCGTTCGTGGTGTTGCTACTGGCGACGCACTCATTCACTCAACAAAAATCTATATACTGAGTCTTATACACTGCAACGTAATGAAACGTGACTACAGAATCTAGTGCAACACTGCACTACGAAAAAATTATTTTCATACGCGGATAATCCGAAAGATTTAATCATCTGTTTACATACATTGGAAAAAGGCTTGAGAAGTGCAACAATGGGGAAAGATATGTTTGGTTCTAAAATTTTGCGCCAAGATGCATTTAAAAAAACAGTAGTTTGGTGAATCAAAGAAAAAAATGAACTGTTAACTGAGTGTGATGAAGGAAATTTATCTCAATTACCTAATAGGAATCTTAAAGTACGAGGATTGCGCGGAAAGTAATGCACCGTATTTTTTTTCTCAGCCGGAAACAATAATAGAAATGCAAAACTTTACGTATGTGTTATTTGAAGTCTCCTGAGTCAGTGCGCCAAGTTTCCGTCACTTCCGACAGATAGCGTAGCTGCAGGACAGATTCAAACTGGCGTCTGTGCGTGATGTACGTTACAATCAATGTGCCGTCATTGAATTTCTCACTTCAGAGAAAGAAACTGTGGGGAATATTCACAAACGCTTGTGCAAAGTCTATGGAGCATTTGCTGTCGACAGAAGTACAGTTAGTAGCTGGACATGGAGGGTGAGGTCATCAGAATGCGGTTCGGCGGAGCTCCACGATTTGGAGCGTTCGGTGAGACCAACAACGACTGACACACCTGACCTAGCCCCGTCGGATTTCCAGTTGTATGGGCCATTAAAGGATGCCATTCGTGGAAGACATTTTGAGGACGATGCGGAGGTGATTCACACAGAGAAGCATAGGCTCCGCCACCAGGACAAGGATTGGTACCGAAAGGGTATACACGCCCTTGTTTCGCGCTGGAGGAAGCCCATAGAACGAGATGGAGATTACGTGGAAAAATAGAATGTGTAGATAAAACAACGTTCTTTCATGTCCAATAAAGAATGGTTGAAGAAAAAAATGCGGTGCATTACTTTCTGGGCAACCCTTGTAAATCACTGTGGAAGAAACCAGCGATTCAAAGTTTTAATATGAGTGCCCGATAAATTATCATCGTTGGTTGCCTGAGCAGCCAGGACAATAAGACTGCTTCTGGCACAGACAATAGAAAAAAAGAGTCTTCCTTTCTCACTATACACTTCCTAAAGTGAGGCAAACCTGTAAACCTTAGCGCAATTAACTACAAACAGTCAGACAGTATTAAATCTCGCAAGAAACTGTGGTCAAGAAGGGACAGTACATGGTCGATCCTCGTTGTCGTTGTTGTTGTGGTCTTCAGTCCTGAGACTGGTTTGATGCAGCTCTCCATGCTACTCTATCCTGTGCAAGCTTTTTCATCTCCCAGTACCTACTGCAACCTACATCCTTCTGAATCTGCTTAGTGTATTCATCTCTTGGTCTCCCTCTACGATTTTTACCCTCCACGCTGCCCTCCAATACTAAATTGGTGATCCCTTGATGCCTCAGAACATGTCCTACCAACCGATCCCTTCTTCTGGTCAAGGTGTGCCACAAATTTCTCTTCTCCCCAATCCTATTCAATACTTCCTCATTAGTTATGTGATCTACCCATCTAATCTTCAGCATTCTTCTGTAGCCTCACATTTCGAAAGCTTCTATTCTCTCCTTGTCCAAACTATTTATTCACTTCCATACATGACTACACTCCATACAAATACTTTCAGAAACGACTTCCTGACACTTAAATCTATACTCGATGTTAACAAATTTCTCTTCTTCAGAAACGCTTTCCTTGCCATTGCCAGTCTACATTTTATATCCTCTCTACTTCGACCAGCGTCAGTTATTTTGCTCCCCAAATAGCAAAACTACTTTAAGAGTCTCATTTCCTAATCTAATTCCCTCTGCATCACCCGACTTGATTCGACTACATTCAATTATCCTCGTTTTGCTTTTATTGGTGTTCATCTTATATCCTCCTTTCAAGACACTGTCCATTCCGTTCAACTGCTCTTCCAAGTCCTTTGCTGACTCTGACAGAATTACAATGTCATCGGCGAACCTAAGACATATTGTTTAAGGTGTACCCAATTCGCCACAAACGGAAACTCGCTGTTTAATGGCAACCGCTTGGAGCTCGGGGCGCGGCGCGGTAGAACGTACGAGGCACTGCAGTCGGCCCCGCTGCCACTCCGACGCATCGTGCGTGCGGCGGCGGTGAACCCTGCTGACCCGCAGACCCAGTGGGCAAGGTGCCAGCACTGTGGCTGCGGAACCCGCCAGCCGCCTTCTGTGGTGGACGCCGCTCCGCCAGTCGTTCCGCCAGCCACTGCAGACGATCTGTGATCACGTCCTGACTACCGTCAGGATCCCCCATACGGGCACATGCCAAGTAATTTAATCTGTCCCCAGACTGTTCCATTTTGCTCTGTCAAAGAGAGAGATTTCCCAAGTTTGGTCTCTAGGGAATACTCAGTATTGTACAACACTCAGTATAATGTCGTTTATTGAAGCTGAACTACACTTCTCGAACAACTGGTTTTCCAAGTGCTTTGCTGTCTCTGACAGAATTACAATGTCATCGGCGAACCTAAGTCATAAAAACACACAAAAGCAAATAACTTGTAGACAACCATTCATCAAGAGCGTCGGTAAGGTCCATCGGAGCTGGTCCTAGCTCAGCGAGGAACTGGCTGTACTGCTGCTGCGCTGACCTTATAAAGACGGTGGAGGACGGCGGACTACTCTAACTTTCCCTGTATCTGTGAGGCGACCTCTGCAGAAAAAGGTTCGCATTAGTCTCTAGCAAGTTCTGTTTGTTTTGAAGAATTGTTTTCCTCTTGGTTGCGCCTGCAAGTGCTTGTGTATGTTATATGGTACACATGGGTGTCTTGAGTGTAGTCTGCCTGGCAGGAGCCGTCTGTGGCGGATGTAACAGTCGCAGTTCAGAGGTCCAGAACAAACTTATAATACCAGATTCAAAAGTTCATGCTACGAGCCGCTGGAGAATCGATACGGAACAGTTAAATGAACATCCAAATACAAGCCAGGTCATGCAATACACAGTTCTCGTCTGTAAGGACGAGACAGGTTAAGTAGCATAACATGTTAACAACTTGGTTGAAATGAGTGACTGCGGGAGCATGTTTCCAGAGGTCTCCCATTTCTTGTAAGATGGTATGACAGTAGATATCCAACTATTTCAGGGAATCGCTGCTCGGACCATAACAGGTGGATATAGCTCAGACGAACGTGTAACAGAATGATCAGGGTACGTATATGGGAGCCGGCCGCTGTAGCCGGTCGGTTTACGCGCTTCAGTCTGGAATCCCGCGACCGCTACGACCGCAGGTTCGAATCCTGCCTTGGGCATGGATGTGTGTGATGTCCTTAGGTTAGTTAGGTTTAAGTAGTTCTAGGTTCTAGGTGGACTGATGACCTCATATGTTATGTCCCATCGTGCCCAGAACCATTTGAACCATATGAACGTATATGGGGATGTTTGGAAGGTCAGATCGCTGCTAACTGTATACTGGAGATGTTCAGTTGCAGACACGCACAACAAAAAGACTGCTAAACGAGTAAGCTTTCAGACAAAAGCCCTTCCTCTAAAGTAGACACCACACATACACACACACACACACACACACACACACACACACACACACACACACACACACACACACACACACACCTATGCACGCAAACACAACTCTCACACACATGACCACTGTACCTGGCCGCCGAAACATTCATAAGAAGGTCTTTTGGCCGAAAGCTTACATGTTTAGCAGTGTTTTTGTTGTGTCTGTCTGCAGCTCAACATCTCCACTATATGGTTGAGTGGCAGTCCGTCCTTTCCATAACACTGTCGTTATTCCAGACAGAGTTTCACATTGCTCGGAATGTTTGGAAAAAAAATTCTCACGAAATCTTGTCGTGTAAGTTTAGAGAACCGGTATTCTAAGAACACTTTGGGAACATTCTGCTGCCACCGTTGTATATCTCGCATAGGGAACGCGAGAATACGACAAGAAAGCTTAGGGAGCGTATAGGCATACAATCATTTTACCCTCGCTCGTTCACGAATAGAATAGGTAAGAAAACTGATAACACTCCACTTTTTTAAGTGCCTCTCGAGGTATGCACGGTGTATCATAATTATGAGGCGTATTCGGTAAGTAAGATTCCATTAGGTGGGAAATGGAAACCACTATGAAAATCCGATGGAACTTTGCACAGATGTGTTGGGCAGTGTCTTCAATGTGTCTGTCGAACGATTCAAATCGCTCATTTCAGTTCCGAGCTCAAAGTGATCATGTAGAAATGCTTAAAACAACAGTGTATCCCACCAAGTATGTGGAAGTGGTGAGATATTTCGCCTGAAGCTATACAGCCTACATAACATAAATGCCGTGCGTTTCTTCCTTCAAGACAATTTTCAGCCGCATTCTGCAGGGGCAATGAAGACGTTCTTGCAGCGTTTTCTATGGGAAGTGTTTTATCACCCACAGTACAGCCCTTAATTGGTTCGTTCGGCTTTTCATCTCTGCTCACATGAATCGCTGGCTACGAAGACAACATTTTGGCACAAACAACGAACTGGCGGAAAGCACAGGCGGTTGCTTTCTGTGACGAGGGTACTGGAAAGTTTGTACAACGCTACGACAAGTATAAGTCGGAGCAGTGTCTATTTAGAGGGCTAGCTAGAAGGTGTGGCTGACTCTTGCGAATAAATTTTTTTTTATTTTCTCTGTGGTTTTCATTTCGCGACCGATCGGACCTTACTTTCCGAACAGCCCTCGTACAAAAAATCGTGTATACAGGTAAGTATCGCATAAAAAGTCTCGTGTTTTGTTAAGAGTTGTTTCAGTTCTATTGTAAAAGCTATCAGACTAAAGGAGGCGAACACCAAACGAAGTTAAATTTCGCAGGGCATCAGCTGCTAATACGGGTTAAGTTAGTACGCGGTAGCACGCTTATTCGCGTGACGGACCTGCCTCTCAAAATCTTCCGACACGAAATACGTTCGACAAGAGAGGTCGGCTCGGCGTAGCTTTAACGCTGCCCGCAATAACGCAGGCGGCACGTCTGGACGAACGCCGAATTCATGACGCGCCGAAGGTCGTCCGAGAATCGATACCCCCAAATATTCTAGCAGCGCTATCGGAAGATGCTACGTGCACGCACCTGCAAACTACAGGCCACGTCGTGAAAGTGTGCGCGTATACGCCAGAGAAAGGGAGAGGGGAAGGAAAGGAGGGGCAGAGAGACAGGGTAAAAGGTGGGAGGGTACCGGAACATCGCAATGACGAACGAGTCATCTCTGCGCATGCGCGCAATCAGTTGAGTGCTAGCGCGCTCTGCAGTGCGATGCAACGGACCCGCCAGACCGCGCCTTTCTGGAAATATTCAGATGGAAATACTTTACACACCTACTGCGTTCTGTCCTCATTCTTTCAGGGGGAGAAAAATACCACGCATCTCGTCGTATATGCAACATGATGTACATATGCGCCTACCTGCCTCGGCAATTCATCCGAGAAACACCATTTCTGGCGCGCAGGCATCTTCTTGCCTCTTCCATCATTTCGAAAATAAAATAAAAAGTAAGCCAGCGATGTTTCAGCGTCAGTTCCGTATCCGCCACCTGCAGGAAAGGGTTTCAAAACCTCCACAGTTTCTTGGTATTACACTGCTGTCCATTAGAATTGCAGCACTACGAAGGCGCCATGCAGCAAAAATCAAACTGACATGATGTGCAATACATATTTGTACAGGGTGGCCAAAATAAAGTTGACTCGGAAAATAATTCAAGCACCTTAAAGTTAGGTAACCAAATTTACATCATACCTCTTGGACAACGAAGTTCAAAGTTGGATGGCCTACTTTACGGTGCATGAAATATTCTTCGGGATAGTTTTATTTTGTCCACTGTGTACCCGCAAAGAATTGCACTACTGACCATTAAAATTGCTACACCACGAAGATGTGCTACAGACGCGAAATTTAACCGACAGGAGGAAGATGCTGTGATATGCAAATGATTAGCTTTCAGAGCATTCACACAAGGTTGGCGCCGGTGGCGAGACCTACAACGTGCTGACATGAGGAAAGTTACCAACCGATTTCTCATACACAAACAGCAGTTGACCGGCGTTGCCTGGAGAAACGTTGTTGTGATCCCTCGTGTAAGGAGGAGAAATGCGTAGCATCACGTTTCCGACTTTGATAAAGGTCGGATTTTAGCCTATCGCGATTGCGGTTTATCGTATCGCGACATTGCTGCTCGCGTTGGTCGAGATCCAATGACTGTCAGCAGAATACGGAATCGGTGGGTTTAGGAGGGTAATACGGAACGCCTTGCTGGATCCCAACGGCCTCGTATCACTAGCAGTCGAGACGACAGGCATCTTATCCGCATGGCTGTAACGGATCTTGCAGCCACGTCTCGATTCCTGAGTCAACAGATGGGGACGTTTGTAAGACAACAACCATCTGCACGAACAGTTCGACGACGTTTGCAGTAGCATGGACTATCAGCTCGGAGGCCATGGCTGCGGTTACCCTTGACGCTCGTTAAGTAACATAACGTTAACAAATGGCTCTGAGCACTATGGGACTTAGCAGCCGACGTCATCAGTCCCCTAGAACTTAGAACTACTGAAACCTAACTAACCTAAGGACATCACACACATCCATGTACGAGGCAGGATTCGAACCTGCGACCGTAGCGGTCGCGCGGTTCCAGACTGAAGCGTCTAGAAGAGTGGAACACTAAGAACGAAGTGCATGGATTAAAAAGGATGTAAGACAGGGATGTAGTCTTTCACCCCTGTTGTTCAGTCTACACGTCGAAGAAGCAATGACGGAAATAAAACGAACGGTTCAAGAGTGGGATTAGAATTCAAGGTGAGAGGATATCAAGATTGATGCTATAGAAAAGACATATCAAACGCGCTCGTTCAGAGAAGACATACAAATACAGAAATATGAGAATAGCTTCAACAAGAAAGAAGAAAGCCTCAAGCTGAACGAATCCTGGGTTCCTGTGCTGCAGCGAACGACCGTTGCATATAGCATGGGAGAACCGCACTGGAAATGCCCACGGAAATGCCCTGGGACCTTGGCGCACAAGTTACGTATAATCCGCGGCCAAGAGCTCAGCTCCAGTCCACCACCAGCAATGGAGGGTGAAGTTCTGACAAACATCGGCTGAAGAGCCAACAGGCAGTTTTTCAATAAGTGGCCACGAAAGCCTTAACAGTTTTGTACAACGAAATACCCTGTATATGGCACGTTACAACGTACCCTCGGTCGAGCACTTGAAAATGGTTCGTTGAATATATTTGTAGATGTCCTCAGGGACTAGAGAGCTCAACACTAAGCAGGATCTGATTTACACGGTTAACAGTATTGGCTGCAGTGTTCTGACGTACAGCGTGTATAGTAAATGATTCGCTAAGCTTGCCTGTGGCTTAAGTTACATTGGCTACTGACTATTTCTACTCATTCGCAGCAACGTAACGTACTTGTTGCTCCTGGAACAGCATTCTTGGGAGACGACAACGTCGGCCGTCATCCATGGCGCGAGGTTCGTACAGCGGTCGTGAACCTCCGCGCAGTGCATAAAGGGCGCGCGCGCGTGCGTTATCGGCGCGTGGGTGGAGTGACGTCACGCCAGCGTTTACTGCTGGCTTTTATGAAAACTGCAAAGTGGCAACGCACTTCTCGCCTCCATGACGTGCTTGGCACACATTTTACTGGCGTGTAACGAATGTTCCCCGCACGAAGCCGGTGACGCGTAGGGAATGCGACAGCAGAGTCAATTTCTAGTCACGTGATCGCCTCTGCACTTCACACCAGCATTACGGGAATTCAGGGTGTTACGAATAGATCCATGTGATTTCCCAAGGCTATGTCTTCTGCATGAATGAAGTTAGAAAGCCGGGGAAATTTTTATATTGCGCAACAAAAACTAAACGTTTATCTCGGAGACAGTTGTGAGTTGCCTGTTCGAATGGATGTTTATAGCGATCCCCCTGTTACAATGGGTTCGGTCGTCCATTATTCAATGCGCGGCGAGTCGTGAAGGCGATAACGCTGCCTACCAAAGGCTTTTGCGTTATCCATTTTACACGCAAGTCAGCCAGAACGGTACGGCGTGATTTTTGTTGAGAGTAGGGTACTGCACCTCCTACAGTTTAATGCATTCGGCGGTGACACCAGCAGTTTCAAGACAATGGTCGTTTATGCAAGGGAGTTCGCCTGCTTAGCTGGGTGGTAACGTGTTCGCCTCATGAGAAAGAGGGCCCGGGTGCGATTCCCGGCCGGGTTGGAGGTTTTCTCCGCTCGGGGACTGGGTGTTGGGTTGTCCTCATCATTATTTCATCCTCATCATCGGCGCGCAAGTCGCCCAGTGTGTCTTCGAATGAAATAAGACTTAAACTTGGCTGCCGAACTGCCCCGAATAGGGGCCTCCCAGCCAACGATGCCATACGCTCATTTCTATTATTACGTAACTGAAAGTACACACTGGACGCCCCAGTGTGTTCGTTTAAGAGGTAGACCATATTCAACAGTCTTCTTTCACGTTTTGTAGCCAGGAGATGAGCCTATGTTGTAATTACGTCGAAAAGTTGACTGTCACAACGTAAGAATACACGGAATACAGCAGACAAATATCGTAGTCGAATACCGGAGGCACTCTTCAAAACACCATATGTTTTGCGCCGTTTCCCGAGAAACTAATGACGACCCGATCAGTTATGAGGAAAAGATGGTTATAGGCATTGGCATCCGCCAGGGTCAGGCGGGGGTGGGGAGAGCTCATAGTTGCCCCATACTGCAGGATTTTATCATTTACATAATTCACGATAATGTCCGGTAATGATTTTCTACGACTCTACTGCATCGAATATTTAATATTACCGACAGCGATGTGAAGTACAGTGACTTCAGCAATTGCTATATACCTTGGATACTTGTGGTTGTCATACTGTTCACGAGAAACTACAGAGTGTTACATAATTCATATTACACACTTACAGGGGTTGTAGTAGGTTAGGTTTCACATAGGAACCAATGTTTGGGGACGTCATCTAACGATGATACGAAGTGTCAGTGTTATAGGTACCGGGTCTGCAAATGTATGTTTATACAGGGTGTTCCTGTGATGATGTTACCAGTTTTCTAGGATGATGGAGAAGGATAAGTCTATCAATTTTAGGTAAGAGACCCTGTACCGGAACTAACGAGTCGGAAGTTTAAGCGAAAACCGTTCTGATACCTCTGACAGTGGAATACATGTACTGACACTGCTGTTGATAAGGTTGCAGGGTACACAACTTTCAGAGGTGTTAGTGTGGACCAAAACAACGAAAAAATTTCCAGTAAACATGAGCCCTGAAACGCATACCTGAGGAGCTAGGACCATTTGTTCATTTTTGCTACTGTGAAACATGTCTCGTCTATTGAACAAGTGTTCAAAACTCTTAAGGTATATAGTTTAGAACCCACGTTTACTAGATATTTTTTTCTTCTTTTGGCGCATACTACGACCTCCAAAAGTTGCCAACCCTACAATCTTAGCAACAACAGTACCAGTACATGTATTCCACTGCTAGGGGTATCAGAACGGTTTTCGCTTATAACTTTTGACTCGTTCGTTTTCGGTACAGGAACCGTTGCCTCAAATTGGTACATTTACCCCTCTCCATCATCATAGAAAGCTTATAACATCATCACGGAATCATCCTATATATACATACATTTACAAGCCGCAACGCCAATAGCTTTGACGATCTGTAGCTTCATTGGATGACTTTTACGGACATGGGTTCCTGTGTAAAACTTATCTACTAAGTCCTCTCTACTACCGCTAGAAGTTTGTAATATGAATTACGAGACACCCTGTATACAGATTCCTCCAGTGCTATTCTGCAGTGAAGTTGGATGCGGACCTTTACAGAACATTGCGGAAAAGGTACCTAAAGTGTTTTCTCTGGTACTTAAAAAATGGTTCAAATGGCTCTGAGCACTATGGGACTTAACATCTGAAGTCATCAGTCCCCCTAGAACTTACTACTCAAATCTAACTAACCTAAGGACATCACACACATCCATTCCCGAGCCAGGATTCGAACCTGCGGCCGTAGGGGTCGTGCGGTTCCAGACTCTAGCGCCTAGAACTGCTCGGCCACAGCGGCTGGCTCTGGCACTTCCTGTTAACGGTCTATAGATCTGCAGAACGGGATCGAACCAACAGCCTGACGCACGGTTTCACAGCACGGGGTCCCAGCATGGGTTCCCGGCGTATCATAAACGTGGCACACTCCCCAATTCCGTTAATCGAATCAGCATAGAAGGCATGAGGATAATGCGGTAAGTGGCTCTGGCTCTGAGCACTATGGGACTCAACTTCTGAGGTCATTAGTCCCCTAGAACTTAGAACTAGTTAAACCTAACTAACTGAAGGACATCACACACATCCATGCCCGAGGCAGGATTCGAACCTGCGACCGTAGCGGTCTCGCGGTTCCAGACTGCAGCGCCTAGAACCGCACGGCCACTTCGACCGGCCAATGCGGTAAGTCAGGTAAGTTATAAAATGTGTTATTCTATAAGCAAATAATGTATTGTAGATGATGTCTAACAAGGGGGCCGCGCCTATTAGTCATCATCGATTTCGTTCTAATTTATCGTATACGCAGGTCTTGCCTAGAAACGAAAGTGACAGAATTGGGAGCTCCAGATGGCGAAGCGCTTACAAAACACATTATTGACGCTGGTCGGGCGAAGCATGAGGCCCCAAGCGAAAACTTTTCTTTTTAGATCATTCTTAGATGTTGTTCCATCCCGGTTACAATGTTTTAATTACATTACTTTTTTCGATCACTCTGGATCATCTGTAGATGTAAACACTGAGATACGTGGTTCTAACTAGATAAGACGGGTTGCTGACGCATCTACTTGTATCCTCAGTGATAGAAACATGTAATCTAATTAAAAATGTGCAACTGAAACGGAACGATAAATGAGATTTATCAGTACAGTTGCTGATTCTGACAAGACGAATAATCGGCTGTAGTGAACTTTTCTTTCATTTTAAATTTTTACTTCACCTCCATTTCAAATAAACGGAAATTTTGATAAGTGTACTGTGTTTATTAATATTTTCATAAAGGATGTGAAAAGCAAAAGCAAAAGAAAATTTGGGATTGAAAACAAATCACCAAGATAGGGTTAGACAGACGACGTAATCAATTGATTCAAGCTTGCATTTGAGCAAGGTCACGTTCCACCACGTATTGACGTTTCTCAGCAGTGCTGTGAAAAACCTCCCGTGGGAAACAGAAGATTCTGTCGTAACACAACTTTTTTTTTTTTTTGATTTGGTGTCCTGGAATACATTGAAAATGAATACATTCATATGCCTCAGAGCCAGTCTAGGTTTTCAGTGCCACGATTTTCGAAGCAGAGGTGGCAAAGCTTTGTTGATGTGTGTCGTCTTAAAGCGTAATTTAAAATTTACGTCAAGTGGCTAACTTCATTTGCGTAAAAGGTACAGTCTTATGAAACACCTTGCATGAGAAAAGATCGGAAAGTAACGCACAATGATTCTGTTACCAAAAAGTTTAATAGGTAATAAAACAAACAAAATCACAGATGAACTTCGACCTACTTCTCTAGATAGTCACTAACGTTCCCAACACATTTCTCCCACCGTGGTACCAGCTTCAATATGCCCTGTTGTTAGAAGGCCGTTTGGTTGGAGTCTAGCCATTTGCGGACTGTTGATTTCACTCCCGCATGTGTCGCAACGCGTTGGGCGGTTCGGAATTTCTTCATGACACCAAACAGATGGAAGTGGGACGGTGCAAGGTCCGGACTGTATGATGGATGCTGGAGTACCTCCCACCCAAATTTGGCGATTTTCTCACGAACAGGAGCAGCTACATGGGGCGAGCACTGTTATGAATACATTTGTCACCCTATCATTAACGTCGACGCGTGTGTCGCTAAGGGCGCGACTCAACTTAACCAAAGTTTTGATACAGGCTGTGGTATTCACAATGGTCTCGTGTACAGCAAAGTCCACCAATAACACATCGTACACATCCTAGAACACTGTCACAAGCGCTTACCTAGCAGATTGAGTCACTTTGAATTTTTTTCATAGTGGGGAACCAGCATGTTTCCACTCCATAGAGGACTGTTTGGTTTCTGACGTGTAGTGGTACGCCTACGACTCAGCACCAGTGACGATTCCTTTCAAAAACTCAAGCCCTTCTGCGGCGTATTGCGTAAGTGATCCTAGCATGTCATCATTCGCTGGCCCGCGTGGTTGTGTTTCTGGTTTTTAGGCACCCAGATGGCACAAACGCTAAGAAATTTCAACATGGGTTGAACACTGCGCCTTAGGAAATGCTGAACTGCTGCGATGAGGTTCGCAGTTGCACCCGCTGGTCGTTCAAAATTGCTGCCTCAGCGGCTTCGACATTTTGCAGGGTTGCAGATGTCACCGGTCGCCTGGAGTTTGGCGAATCACTAAGGTTCACACGACCCTCTTTGAAGAACTCACACTACTTAGAGACATTGCTACGATCCGTACAGTCGTCCCCATATACGCCACCTATGGCCCTGTGAATGGCCGCGCGCCGTAGCTGCGCGGTCTAGGCCGCCTTTCCACTGTTCGCGCGGTCCCCCCCCCCCCCCCCCCCCCCGTCGGAGATTCGAGTCCTCCGTCGTTCATGGGTGTGTGTGTTGTGCTTAGCGTAAGTCAGTTTAAGTAGTGTGTAAGTCTAGACCCGGCCGCGGTGGCCGATCGGTTCTAGGCGCTTCAGTCCGGAACCGCGCGACTGCTACGATTGCAGGTTCGCATCCTGCCTCGGGCATGGATGTGTGTGATGTCCTTAGGTTAGTTATGTTTAAGTAGATCTAAGTTCTACGGGACGTATGACCTCAGATGTTAACTCCCATAATGCTCAGAGCCATCTGCACCATTTTTTTGTGTGTATAGGGACCGATGACCTCAGCAGTTTGGTCCCTTAGGAATTCCCACACATTTGAACATTTGAATACTATTAATTTCATTTGGTGTATGCCCTTTGGCCGACAAATATCGAACTATACTTTGATGCTATTCACAAGTTGACGACAGCATCTTGGGTGGCATGCTTGTTATGTAGTTTGGGCTTCTCTCCCTACAGCTGCCTCGAAAACAAAATACCCTCTTTAGCGCAAACGGCTCACCAGCCATTTGATCATCTTCTTCTGTGCGGATGCACAAACAGTGCCCGAACTCTTACGGGAATCGGCAGAAAGTCGCGAGTAATGAGTATAATGGGCAGGGGCACTATGAATATAGTGCAGAACAATAGATTGGGAATGTGGGTCTCACGGGATGCGTGCCAGAGATAAGTCCCTGCAGTCGCACTATCCTCTGTGTCCTCGGTGGTTCAGATGGATAGAGCGTCTGACATGTAAGCAGGAGATCCCGGGTTCGAGTTCCGGTCGGGGCACACATTTTCAACTGTCCCCGTTGACATACATCAACGCCTGCATGCAGCTTGGGGTATTCGTTTCATTGTAATTTCATTGAAACTATATCGTCACGGAATTTCGACGTTCTACACATGTGCATTACTTTCCGATCCTCCCTCGTACATTCCATGCCACAGAGACAGTAGTAGCTTATGAACAGCCTCTGATCGTGTGTTTCGTAAGTGAGTCCGATGCGTCTCACGGACGGCCAGCTGTGCGTGTCGTAAGATGCTTTAATGGCTACAGGACAGTTACGGGACCGTACCCGTTCTTGCCACTCGCTGTTCGGTCCGACTCTCTCAACGCCGCCACACGCTGGTCTATTCCGAGGTTTATTGCGTTTGCGATTCGAACCGGCCACCGGCTACCGAGACTTCGAACGGACTGTCGATGTAAATGGTGACGGCACGGTATCTCGCCAGTGACCGCCATAAAAGCGATACTGGCCCGACGGCGCTGTATTATCGGCCGATGAACGGGAAAACTGAGTCCCGCTGTTTATAGCTGGCGTGATTGTCGATGCCCGGTGCCATCACGACGTGCGATTCTGGCGAATGGCGGCGCGATAAAGCGAGATGGTCTGTGGGCTCGCAATGGCGTCAGCTGCTCGCCGGCTTCTGTGGCGGTCGGCTTTTGCAGGTGAATTTGGACGACCACGAAGGGGGTGGTAGTGAACGGCTTTTATTTCAGCATACCTGCTGTGTTAGATAAGATAGTGAGACGTGAGAGGGATCCACCATTGCTCATACAGCCGTCATAATACACATACAAAGTTAAACACATTGAAGAACAACATACACATAGGATTTATACATTGTACAAGACTACTAGAAGCCGACCTCGGGGAAGATCAGTTTGGATTCTGGAGAAACATAGGAACACGCGAGGCAGTACTGAACCTTCGAATTATCTTAGGAGTTAAATTAAGGAAAGATAAAGCTACGTTTGTGCGACTTGCAGACTTAAAGAAATCTTTCGACGGTGTTGACTGGAATACTCTCCTCGAAATTCTGAAGGTAGCAGCGGTAAAATATGAGAGCGAAAGGCTATTTACAGCTTGTACAGAAACCAGATGACAGTTACAAGAGTCGAGGGGCATGAAAGGGAAGCAGTGGTTGAGAACGGAGTGAGGCAGGATTCCAGCATTTGTCCGATGTTATCTAATCTGTAGATTGAGGAAGCAGTAAAGGAAACCAAAGAAAAATTTGGAGCAGGAACTAAAATCGGAATCTGGAGTAGTAATTAAAATCCACTGAGAAGAAATAAAAGCTTTGAGGTTTTGTCAATGACTCTGTAATTGTGTCAGAGAGAGAAAATGGACAGCGTCTTGAAAGGAGGGTATGAAATGAAAATCAACAAAAGCAAAAGAAGGATAATGGAATATACTCGCATTAAATCAGGAGATACTGAGGGAATTAGAATAATAAACGAGACATTTAAAGTAGCAGATCAGTTTTGCTATTTTGGCAGCAAAGAAACTAATGATGTTCAAAGTAGAGAGGATTATAGAATGTAGACTGCCAATATAAGAAAAGCGTTTCCGACGAAAGAAATTTGTTGACAACGAATACAGATATAAGTCTTAGGAAGTCTTTTCTAAAAGTATTTGTATTTAATGTAGCCATGTACGGAAGTGAAACATGGACGAAAAAAAGTTTAGACAAGAGGGGAATAGCACTTTCTGAAATTGGTGCTACGATGAATGCTGTAGGTTATACGGACAGAACACGCAACTGATGAGGAGGTACTGAATAGAACTGGGAAGAAATATGTGGCAAAACCTAACTGGAAGAAGGGATCTGTTGATATGACACGTTCCGAGACATCACGGGATCACCAATTTAGTACTAGAAGGAAGTGTGGCTGGTAAAGACGGAAGAGGGACATCAAGGGATGAATACAGTATGCAAATTCAAAAGGATGTAGTTTGCAATAGTTTTTCGAAGATGAAGAGGCTGGAACAGGATAGGTAGCGTGGAGAGTTGCATCAGACCAGTTTTCGGACTTAAGACCACCGCAACAGCAAAACAAACATGAATACAAAATTTAAATAGAATCATATTAAAAGTTGGCATACTCTGTTAACAAAAAGGCAAATAAAGGATGATATTTTCTCAAGTATTTCACACATATCGGCAAACAACGGATACTGACAAGACGCTGTCGCAGTTTATTTGTACCGTTACATCTGTTCGAGCCTTCAAAAAATGTGCGGTTGACATCCTCTTCTTCACTACAGTTGCACTGTGGCGTGCGATCAGCCTTTTTGTGTTCTTTACTCTTTCAACGATCGGTGATGGTCTTTTTGTTAATTCCAGCATACAATTCGTAACTTGCATTTAGAAGGCTGATACCTATGTAGTTCTGACATTCATATCTATTTCCTTTCTTATAAAATCGACATATCTGGGCTGGAGTCCATTCTTCAGGAGTGTAACCACTTTGCCAGCACATATTCATAAAATAGAGTATTCCTAATTTTGCAATATTTGGTGCACATTTTATCGATTTTATCACAACGTGGAGTATTTCTGTTCCTCCTAGAAGTTGCTGAATCCTGTAGTTCCTCCAGCGTTATTAAGTTTACATTTTTATCTGCTTCAGCCTGCTGCATCTAATTATCTTGCACTTCTGTCGAGAGTGTTTTGTGGTATTGCGTCCAGCTAATTTCAGATATTATCTTTATTTGTAGGTTATATTTATCTTCTTTGTTCAAGTGTTTTATTATTTTGATGCTTTTCTTGTCTTTCTTTTACATTATGTTCAGTCGCTGTAATATATTTGTTCCAATTGTGGTTTTTAGTTTGCCTGACTTTCTTTTTCCCTAGAGCTGAATTTCTTTTATAATCTAGTATCAGATGTTCATAATCTGAGGAATTTACCATTTTTAAGCAGGCCTGCTTCTTTAAAAGATATGTAATATGTTACTTGCACTTCAAGTCTGTATCAATCTAAATATCTAATATTTTGTTTTATTCACTTATTTATTTATTTACCCTTGTGTGTTACGTGTACTGGTGTGGTAAGGCATTGTGCAGTACTGAATAGAATTTATTGTGTTTTATCGAAATTCCATGGCAATTCAGTTTTAGAGAACCAGTCATTAATTTTCAAGAAAAGTTATCAACATTTCAGGCACTGAAGTTAGTCTATTACGCTTGATTACAATACACATCGTCAGCAAAAAGAAGCAGTTATACTTCTTCGGCATATGGTTAACGCTCATTTCTATTTAAAAAGAACAAGAGCGGTCCTAGTATCGATCCCTGTGGCATACCTCTAGTAATTATTCCCAATTCTGAAGATGCTGCTTTAGTGTGTACACACCCTGAGATTCTTTATATAACAGATTGTATCCTTTTAGACAGATAGGATGAAAACCAGTTACTAGTAAGAGCTCTAACACCAGTTACCTTCTCTAGGATAATTGCAATGAATACGATATTGCACTGCCTGTGTTGATCCGAATTACGATGTAAAGTTCCTTCGGACATGCACATGCATTGCGGCGGCTACAGCTGTTACGAAAAACATGAAATGTGTTCGCAATTGCGAATATGGACTACCCGCAGCTGTATATTGGGATGAAGATTAAAATTTCTGCCGGACCGGGCCTCCAACAAGGGAGTTCCATTTTTCGCGAGCGATCGCCTCACCACTTGACTATCCGAACACGACCCAAGGCCAGGCCCAAATTTCCATATGTCGTCAGCCATGTGTCTATCGCCTGTACCCATACATCCATTTTGTATATTCCCGTACAGGGAAGACTTTTCTGCGGAAAAGTCGCTTGATCAGTGTGGACTGATAAATACGATATTGCAGTTCCTGTGTTAGTCAGAATTACGATGTGAAGTTCCTTCGGACATGCATGCGTGTTTGGATACATTTAATGCAATCGCACTCAAGGCCCTTATGTAACAGCTGAAAGCATTATAATGAAAATGTGACTTCGAAATGTGCATTGCAAAGTGAAAAAGCTGTTGAAAAGACAGAATACAGGTTTCACTGTTAAGTTGTAGACGGATTTCAAAGTGTTTCCCGGGAGACGCAGCTTTTTGGTGCGGATGCCCTGTGTAAGCCAAGCGCAGGACCCAGCAGACACGGTGGCAGCAAACGTACGGCATCCCCGCACCCCATCGCCGTCAGCCCGAGTAGGGGTCACGCCTTCTCTATTGCCGGTACGTGCCGCTGCACTGCTGGTAGCTATATGGCCGCCACTGGCCCTGTGCCAATCGCTTCTGGCGGGTTGCAGTCTCCGGGCCGTACAGCTCCGCAAAGTTCCAAAGGTGTCGGCAATTCTTCGGTCGGCATGTACATTATTCGAAACTAGTAAAAGAGTAGATGTTCTCTCGGAGGTGTAAACAATCTGGTATTGATGTTTCTGGCCATTTCTGCAAGATTTAAATGATACATTTTCCCTCGTAAATCGGTCTATAATGAAACAGAATGCAAAGTGGTATGGCACTTCAGTCCTCCCACATTTTTTGGGAGCCAGTGTCTCTCCATTTCGCAACAAGTATCGCCTTCCCTGTACACAACTGACTCCTTGGCGAATGACCTCAGAGGGCAACAGATTTATCCGCCAGTAGGTGTCCCGTCACACTGCCGAGGGTACTCCGAGCGCTACTACGTTTTCTGACGAGCACCGCCGATTGTAAGCGAAGCACTGAGTTTTGTGCGTGCAGGAGAATCTACGTACAATACTGGCCATTAAAATTGCTACACCAAGAAGAAATGAAGATGATAAACGGGTATTCATTGGACAAATATATTATACCAACTGACATGTGATTACATGTGATTACATTTTCACGCAGTTTGAGTGCACAGATCCTGAGAAATCAGTCCCCAGAACAACCACCGCTGGCCGTAATAACGGCCTGGGCATTAAGTCAAACAGAGCTTGGATGGCGTGTACAGGTACAGCTGTCCATGCAGCTTCAACACGATACCACAGTTCATCAAGAGTAGTGACTGGCGTATTGTGGCGAGCCAGTTGCTCGCCCACCATTGATCAGACGTTTTCAGTTGGTATGAGATCAGGAGAATGTGTTGGCCAGGGCAGCAATCGAACATTTTCTGTATCCAGAAAGGCCCGTACAGGACCTGAAACATGCGGTCGTGCATTATCCTGCTGTAATGTAGGGTTTCGCAGGCATCGAATGAAGGGTAGAGCCACGAATCCTAACACATCTAAAATGTAACGTCCACTGTTCAAAGTGCCGTCAATGCGAACAAGAGGTGACCGAGACGTGTAACCCATACCACCACGCCGGGTAATACGCCAGTATGGCGATGACGAATACATGCTTCCGATGTGCGTTCACCGCGATGTCGCCAAACACGGATGCGATCATCATGATGCTGTAAGCAGATCCTGGATTCATCCGAAAAAATGACGTTTTGCCATTCGTGCACCCAGGTTCGTCGTTGAGTACACCATCGCAGGCGCTCCTGTCTTTGATGCAGTGTCAAGGGTAACCGCAGCCATGATCTCCGAGCTGATAGTCCATGCAACTGCAAATGTCGTCGAACTGTTCGCGCAGATGGTTGTTGTCTTGCAAACATCCCCATCTGTTGTCTCAGGGATCGAGACGTGGCTGCACAATCCGTTACAGCCATGCGGATAAGATGCCTGTCATCTCGACTGCTAGTGATACGAGGCCGTTGGGATCCAGCACGACGTTCCGTATTACTCTCCTGAACCCACCACTTCCATATTCTGCTAACAGTCATTGGATCTCGACCAACGCGAGCAGCAGCATGTCGCGAAACGATAAACCGCAATCGTCCGCAGCTCGTGGTCGTGCGGTAGCGTTCTCGCTTCCCATGCCCGGGTTCCCGGGTTCGTTTCCCGGCGGGGTCAGGGATTTTCTCTGCCTCGTGATGACTGGGTGTTGTGTGATGTCCTTAGGTTAGTTAGATTTAAGTAGTTCTAAGTTCTATTGGAGTGATGACCATAGATGTTAAGTCCCATAGTGCTCAGAGCCATTTGAACCATTTTTGATAAACCGCAATCGCGATAGGCTACAATCAGACCTCTATCAAAGTCGGAATCGTGATGGTGCCCATTTCTCCTCCTTACACGAGGCATCACAACAACGTTTCACCAGGCAACGCCGGTCAACTGCTGTTTGTGTATGAGAAATCGGTTGGAAACTTTCCTCATGTCAGCACGTTGTAGGTGTCGCCACCGGCGCCAACCTTATGTGAATGCTCTGAAAAGCTAATCATTTGCATATCACAGCATCTTATTCCTGTCGGTTAAATTTAGCGTCTGTAGCACGTAATCTTCGTGGTGTAGACATTTTAATGGCCAGTAGTGTAGGTGTTACAAGGATCGCGGTATCTACATTTACTCAGAGAGCCAAGCAACTCTGACATTGCTATCATTCCCTGCAACGAGATCAAATATTATCGCAGAATCCGAGGAATCCGATGAAAGGAGAACAGAAGCGTGTGGAATGAGCTTCCTTAGATGCGTACCTGGATATACTGTAATGGCTAAAAAGAAAAATGACGACATTCAAGCAGAACTGAATAGGTAAAATATGATTGACACAATAAAATAAAATCAGTTCAGACGGAAAGAGTCCTAAAACGGTATGCCAGACGCAGGAATCACTCAAACCATTAAACAGTATAAACGAAGAGGCAAAACACCTTTAGGAAGACGAGTGAAGAGATGGCTTGACCAATTTTAAAGGAGACGGAATGGAGCGAAAGGCTGAGCACCTTATGTTGTTGTTGTTGTTGTTGTAGTTGTTGACGAGGATGATTATCATGATACAGTGATTACAAAAGGTCTAACTATAAAATTAATAGCGATACATCGATAGATTATGTAAAGGGAAGTTCAAAATTTCGATCGTTTCGCAAGCGAAATGAATCGGAAGCCGATAAATGTTTAAATGACCATCTTTCAAACCGTTGGAACGGTCGTTTTTGGGAGTCATAGGAAAGGCCCTGCGTATGAGACTCATTTACCGAAAACAATTCCAGAACTCAGAATGAGCATTTCCAATGTGCTCGCGTTCGTCTTTCGAGCTTTCCTACCACCTGTGTTAGATGCTGCACCTCTTGCTATTCGCATTAAGACGTTGTTTAAACACAATGGTTCACCATCATAAAACGATATTAATGTTGGTAAACATGGTGAAAAACGTACACACTTATCACTTCATTAAAAGAGGAGCCACTGTTGGATCTCACATTCATGAATATTTTCCTAAAGGGTTGAATTACGTTGTTGGTCTACGAAAGTACAGTATAAAGTAAAGAAAAATTGGTTGTCATGTTTCCTGTCTCACTGTAAAAAAAAAAAAAAAAGAGGGAGATTTTATTGAGGACGGGAAAATTTCTTGCGGCTACGTATTTCATGCATATGGACTGAAATTCAATTGAAAGAGCTGCTGTAAAGTGAAGCAGTTGAGCAGCAGGTTGCTGAATTGAAAAATCCGATCTAAATATTCTTCCGCGACCATTACTTTCTTGTTTCAATACTGTCAGTTTGTAATACCAATATCGACTGTAGGTCTAAGTAGTTTATACAGTGTAGTTATGTGTATGTGACTATGAAGTGGTTGTTCTTCATCAGTTAAGATCTTTGAATTGTCAGAGGGAATTTGAAGTTTGTAGTGTACTTACTGTAAAAAACTTAATAATGTTTAAAAGTAATGAAACTTTATAAAATATGACTGTTAAGAAAGAGAAATGTGTATGTAAAAAACTGGTTCATGCTTAGGGATCTTGTATTGTACAGTAAAAAAGGTGTAGGGAACCCCCTCCGCTATGGAAGTGGCCTGGCGCGCGTTAAAAGGCGGATTTGGCGGTCGATCTGGGCGGCTACTGGGGGAGCACGCTACGCAGTCAGCGGCTAGACGTTGTACAGTTAACATTGAGGGTGCCAAGTGAGGCACTTGAAAGCCAATATATGTTGAGATTGCCTCGGATGTGGTTTCGGCTGTCGTATGGTGCTCTTGTTATTATGGAATGGCTCCGAAACGAGGATAATACGTCGCCAAGAAGAATTTATAAAGAGAATTCAACAGCAAGAATGTGAGACCAGATAGCCGCCACGTGCTTGCCACCACAATTGCGCCACTGCTGGTGGTAAGTACATATGGGACGAAAGTGCTGAGGTCATCGGTTCCTAGGCTTACACACTACTTATGGGTCCCCACTATATTCTTTTCTATTATAAGAAAGATAAACAAAAATTGCACTTGCTTAAGAAATCTGACATATTTCCATAACAGTGAGAGTATAGAAAGTGTTTATGTAGTGTTATTTAACTTCATTTTTGGTGTTTGTATGTTAGTTAAACCAGGGCTCTTGTCATGCCCAATTTTAGTCTCGTGATGTCTTGAGTAACATCTTAGTGCTGAATTGGTTAATGATTGAGATAGTAACTACAATTGCTATGATTGAAATAGCATTTAACTTTCTATGATTGCTGATTTGTGGAAATAGTAACTACGGCAACCCACTACTCAATTCGTCCGGTAGTCATATGTATTCATTGCACTATTTAAAAGAAGTATTAATGAAAGTCACTTTAGCAACTCAGTTTCATTTTTCTTTAAACTTAATGTTTCAAATTATTATGCCTAATTTGGCTGCCGACCGTTTGTTGTTTCATTCACGTGAACTTCACTACTTTCATTACTTCCAAAATAAAGCCTTTCAGTTTTCTATTAATTGCCATAGATACGAAATTACTGTTAGATGCCCTCTACCCATTAGGTAAACACACGGTCAAAACATTCTTAAATTCCTCTCAGAGGGCAACGTTAGTTTGGTATATAGTGTTATACATGGCTTTTACGTATCAGAACTTACGGTTCAGTCACAAGGAAACTGCGTCTCGCGTTAGATGTTTAGTATGCTCTTCTATCTACGTAATTTTTTTTTCTAACGGTTTGGGACAGACAGTATAACTATTACAAGATCCATAACGATTTTAACGGGATGTTGAGGAAGGGTAAGGAACAATTGCTACATTTATGCTGCAGTTGCTTCGTCTGGCTCCATCGACGTAAATTTGCAGTGAAATGCAAGAAGACCTGCAGTGAATCGACGCTTTGTAAAGATTAACAGATTGCACCTACATAAGTAGAAATATCTGTTATTGTACGATTACAGAACAGTCACTGGAAACAGTCATATCTATTAAATAACTGAGAGTATGCGAACGGAGAAAGAATAACGACCACATAAAACAAATCGCAGGTCTCGGAGATGCCAGACTGAAATTCATTGGAAGAATGCTCAGGTAGCGTAACCCTCGAACAAAGGAGAGAGATTATAAATCCTCGTTCAACCAGTACCTGAATGTTGCTCGTCAGTCTGGATTCAGTACCAGATAGTGAAACGTCCCCTTAGAAAAATTAATGAATTATTGTGCTGGCAAACCCCTTACGTTATTTGATTATTTGATTTTCAAACAGCTGAGCAAAACTGAAAGTACTCAGACATTTCTCTCTTTACTTATTCTGATCATCACTAAACTGACACACAATATTTTTAGCGCAACGCAATATGACTTTCAATAATCCCTACAAAAGAATGGCCCTCACTAACATTAACCTATACCTTTCACAAATCACTTACCTCACAAAAATCTTCGTTACTCGAACTGCTGCAATACAGCGAGCGCCACTACTGCCAGCTAAATAAAAGATTCAAACTACGGAAGGCACTAACTACTGATAGGCATAGCTAGCAAATGAAAGATTTTGATAGAGAACAAACAATGTATTTACCCTAAGAGTGTTCAAAAGTCATGACATCCAGTCTTACAAATTTACTCTCTCTGATGGACACACGTCCAGATCATCCGCTCTCAAAACTCCGCCATGTCACTCCCCACATCCACCACTGCTGGCGGCTCAACTCCAACTACGCAGCGCTACGCGCTGTTTACATCCAACTGCCCAACGCTACAATAGCGACTATTCCAACAATGCCAACCAGCCACAGACTTCACACAGCACAGTCAGTGATTTTCATATAGAGCACTACGTGGCGTTACCAACATAGAAACCTAAACAGCCTACCTACAATAGGATTGGTAGCAGAAATTGAGGAGATACGAAAAAGATCAGAGCGTTTAGTTACAGGTTCAATTAGTAAGTGCTAAAGCGTGATTGAGATGATCGCTCAACTCCAGTGGAACACGCTGCCAGAGAAGCGTTGCGAGTCATGGTGCGGTTTACTATTAAAATACCTAGACCGTAAGTTCCTAGGAGGGTCAACCAATATATTGTTACCTCCTGCGTATATCTCGGGACATAAACATTAGGGAGATTCAGGCTCATACGGAGGCTTGCCACGACCGTTCTTCCCCGGACCATTTGAGACTTGAACATTGTAAAGGGGGGGAGGGGGGGACTGACAGCGCCGCACGAAGTAACCTCCACTACACGAGTTGCCTAGCGGTGTATAGAAGTAGATGTAAAATCATTTCCTTCCAAGTACGTTTGGGGCGAAGCGAACCCCCAGGGAATACTGGTACAGGGAATCCTTTCACGTAGCGAGCGCTGTCTCGCAGGGGAGGGATGTCGATGTGGCTGTAGACCGAGGTAATGGTCCCGTATGAGTCTGCTACTGGCACACATTCGTCTCGCGACGTATTCAGCCCAGATGGGGCCCCGGCGATGGCCGGCGTAACTGGTCGGCAGTCGCCGCACAATGTGGGGGATGGGTGTGTGTCGGGTACCGAGGGAGGAGGGGAGGGGGCAGACGCAGATGGAATCAGATGGCAGGTTGAGCCGGGCAGCGGCGCGTAATCCGCGCAGATCAATGGCGACTACCTGAGCCGCCTCCTAACGCCCCCTGGCGCTCGATACGACGACCCCCGCCAGCTGGAGACACACTCGCTCTCTCCAGGACTCAACAGCGCTCTGCGGGTTTCAATGGGTGACCGCTGCTGAAATCAGGCCGTTTGGACCTGCTGAGGGGACCAGAGACCTATGTATCGGACTATATTGTAAACCTCAGTGTCTTGGTCACGTGCTGCATTATGTACACTAATGGCCATTAAAATTGCTACACCACGAATATGACGTGCTACAGACGCGATATTCAAGCGACAGGAAGAAGATGCTGTGAAATGCAAATGATTAGCTTTTCAGAGCATTCACACAAGGTTGGCGCCAGTGGCGACACCTACAACGTGCTGACATGAGGAAAGTATCCGACCAATTTCTCGTACACAAACAGCAGTTGACCGGCGTTGCCTGGTGAAACGTTGTTGTGATGCCTCGTGTAAGGAGGAGAAATGCGTACCATCACGTTTCCGACTTTGATAAAGGTCGGATTGTAGCCTATCGTGATTGCGGTTTATCGTATCGCGACATTGCCGCTCGCGTTGGTCGAGAATCAATTACTGTTATCAGGGTATGGAATCGGTGGGTTCAGGAGGGTAATACGGAACGCCGTGTTGGATCCCAACGGCCTCGTATCAGTCGAGATGACATGCATCTTATCCGCATGGATGTAACGGATCGTACAGCTACGTCTCGATCCCTTAGTCAACAGATGGGGACGTTTGAAACACAACCACCATCTGCACGAACAGTTCGACGACGTTTGCAGCAGCATGGACTATCAGCTCGGAGACCATGGCTGCGGTTACCCTTGACGCTGCATCACAGATAGGAGCGCCTACGATGGTGTACTCAACGACGAACCTGGATGCACGAATGGCAAAACGTCATGAATCCAGGTTCTGATTACAGCATCATGATGGTCACATCCGTGTTTGGCGACATCGCGGTGAACGCACATTGGAAGCGTATATTCGCCATCGCCATACTGGCGTATCACCCGGCGTGATGGTATGGGGTGCCATTGGTTACACGTCTCGGTCACCTCTTGTTGGGATTGACGGCACTTTGAACAGTGGACGTTACACTTCAGATGTGTTACGACCCCGTGGTTCTACCATTCATTCGATCCCTGCGAAACCCTACATTTGAGCAGGATAAAGCACGACCGCATGTTGCAGGTCCTCTACGCGCCTTTCTGGATGCAGAAAATGTTCGACTGCTGCCCTGGCGAGCACATTCTCCAGATCTCTCACCAATTGAAAACGCCTGGTCAATGGTGGCCGAGCAACTGGCTCGTCACAATACGGCAGTCACTACTCTTGATGAACTGTGGTATCGTGTTGAAGCTGCATGGGCAGATGTACCTGTACACGCCATCCAAGCTCTGTTTGACTCAATGCCCAGGCGTGTCAAGGCCGTTATTACGGCCAGAGGTGGTTGTTCTGGGTACTGATTTCGCAGGATCTATGCACCGAAATTGCGTGACAATGTAATCACATGTCAGTTCTAGTATAATATATATGACCAATGAATACCCGTTTATCATCTGCATTTCTTGTTGGTGTAGCAATTTTAATGGCCAGTAGTGTAAATGAATAACCGGTTTCGGCTTTGAGTGTAGGAAAGGCGGAGTAATCAAGGTGAACAATGCTTGTTATGTCTCAGCAGCTACGCTGGCAGAAAAAAAGCAACATCCTTGCGAACTGTGTTGAGTGGCGCTATGATACACTGTCCAGTCATGTGAATGTGAACACCTGTCAAAAGTCTGGATAACCAAATGGTGCAGCGCAGACTGCTGCCAGACAGGCAGGAAGAGAGTGTGTAATGTTCTGGGATGTAACGGAGTGGATGTGGAGCCCTGCAGACTCGAGTGCCGTTGCCAGCTGTGCTGCGTATCTCGGTTGAGGGCCCGTGACACGAACGGCCAGATCGAGGTGGTCGCGTAGACTCTCGACTGAGTTTAAATCCGGCGAATTTGGTGGCCACGGGAGTACGGTAAACTCACCCTGGTACTCTTCGAAGAACGCACGTACACTGCAAGCTGTCTGTCACGTCGAGTTGTCCAGCTGGCAGATGCCATCATGCCCAGGAAAAACAAACTGCATGTAGGGGTGGCCACGGTCCTCAAGAGTAGATGCATAGTTGTGATGTTCCACTGTGCCTTCTTGAATGACGAGATACCCCAGGAGATGCCAAAAAATCATTCCCCAGACCAGAACGCTTCCTGTTCCAGCCTGGACCCTTTATTTTCAGACGTTTCACGCCGTACACGCCAACAGCCTTTTGTCACATGGAGCACAAAAGGCCACCTGTCACCATTCAGTGGATGTCCAGTTGTGGTAGTGGCGTTCAAGTTCCAGCTTGGGTGCATGAACCGGGAGCCTACGGTGCAAGTTAATACAGCAACTTTTGCTGAACGGTCGTTAAGAAGAGACTTTTGGCATCGCGTTGGTTCACCTGGGTTGTCAGTCGCTCAACAGTTGCACCGTCAATTTGCCCGTACACTTCTTCGCAGCCGTTGATCACCACGGTCTTTTATGGCCCGTGGTGTACCTCAGTTGCCTCGGTGCCAGATCTGGGCTTCCCGCCGATAGCAACCTCGCTGTCCTCCGATGCCAGATTGAGGTCATCGAACAGCTGATGTTACCTGGACTGCTTTGCTTACTCCTACGTTCAGAGATGCCGATTTTTAATTCCATCTTTTTAGCACTACTTCCATTCTTATATTTTTACTCAAGTCACTTTACTTTTATATTTCATACTTTCAAGGGTATTTTAAATCGTCTTTACTGTAGATATAGTATCTTGAATTGTACATCACGTAGGCTATGAAGCTGTGGGGCAGCTGCCATGCTACGTACTGCTTTTCATATAATGCCTCTGTAAGCCAGCTGAATAGGTACAGATTTGAAGTGCGTTTTAATTTTCTTATGCTTTTCACTTTTACCTTGCATGCTATACGAGGTTCACCCTAAAAGAAATTCAAACTATTTTTTTTAAAATCCATCTTTTATTGTACATGTTTGAAAGTTTTACAGTGTGTAGATACATCCTCTAGGGACAATATTTTCATTTCTCCACATAATTTCCATCCCTCTCAAATGCCTTACGCCATCTTGGAACCAGCGCCTGTGTACCCGCACGGTAAAATTCTAGACCAACCTGTTGGAGCCACTGTTTGGCAGTGTGCACAAGGGAATCATCATTTTGAAACCTTGTTCCACGGAGAGGGTCTTTCAGTTTCACAAAGAGATGATAGTCACGTGGAACCAAGTCAAGACAATAATGCGGGTGTTTCAGTGTTGTCCATCCGAGTTTTGTGATCGCTTCCATGATTTTTTGACTGACATGTGGCCGTGCATTGTCGTGCAACAACAAAACATCCCGCTTTATCCGGTGTGGTCGAACACAACTCAGTCGAGCTTGAAGTTTCTTCAGTGTCGTCACACATGCATCAGAATTTATGGTGGTTCCACTTGGCATGATGTCCACAAGCAAGAGTCCTTCGGAATCGAAAAACACCGTAGCCATAACTTTTCCATCAGAAGGTGTTGTTTTGAATATTTTTTTCTTGGGTGAATTTGCATGATGCCACTCAATTGATTGCCTCATCGTCTCTGGTGAAACATGATGGAGCGATATTTCATCAGTTGTCACAATTCGTCCAGGAAATTCATCTCCACTATTCTCGTACTGTTCCAATAGTTCGCTGCATACTGTTTTTTGTTTGTTTGTGAGCCACTGTCAACATCCTGGGAACCCACCTGGCACAATCCTTTTTTAACGCCAACACTTTCAGTATTCTGCAAACACTTCCTCGCCCTATCTCAACGTAGCGTGACAATTCGTTCACTGTGATGCGTCTGTCAGCAGTCACCAATTCGTTAACTCTCTGCACATTGTCTGGAGTGCGTGCAGTACGAGGCCTGCCGCTGCGAGGACAATCCTCAATATTTCCGTGCCCGCTGTCATCACGTAACCTGGTTGCCCACCGACTAACTGTACGGCGATCGGCGGCAGCATCTCTATACACCTTTTTCATTCTCTTGTGGATGTTTCCCACTGTCTCGTTTTCACAGCACCGGAATTCTATGACAGCACGTTTCTTCTGACAAACGTCAAGTGTAGCAGCCATCTTGAAGACATGCTGTGACGTTGCCACTCGCGGGAACAGGTTAAACTGAGTTTGAAAACAAGCGTGAAGGATGTATCTACACACTGTATAACTTCCACATATGCAAAATGAAAACTGTATTTTTACGAAAATAGTGTGCATTTCTTTTGGAGTGACCCTCATATTATCCTGATTTATCACGTATGAAGCAAGGTGATCTATAGCTTGTGCATATATTAGCTTTATTATCTCTTTTTAAATTTACAGATTACGCCGCATTTTATAAATGTATGAAACATATATATAAAATACCATCTAAAAAGGTCTTCAAGGCCCAACGCTATCGACCGGCCGCCGTGTCATCCTTAGCACACCGCTCTCCCGGTCGTTGTCAGTTTTCTTGGCAGGTGTCGCTTCTTCCCTACTTCTCACTCACGTACCTCTTCAGTTGGTCTCACATAGGCCGAGTGCACCCCGCTTACCAACAGCACTCGGCAGAGCTGGACGGTGACCGATTCAAGTGCTAGCCAGCCCGACTGCGCTTAACTCTGGTGATCTGACGGGTACCGATGTTACCAATGCGCAAGGCCGTTGCCGTATATATACATTTTACTAGCACTGATCACTCAAACTTTACTTAATCTATAAACATCCAGTCCCTGCTCTTGTCTTTTTATATACTGACTACGTGCTACGTGCCGCTACTGCAATGTTTTAGCTACCTTCTCTTTATTCACACGTTTGATGTCCATTTCCTTGTTTTACCAATTATTTATGTATATGAATGCATTCTTTATATTTCCTAAATTTCAGGTATAATGATGGCTGCAAGGACGAAACAGGTTACCGGTTTTAATAATGAGACACGTGACCAGGGCACGACTTACATAGTCTGAACTAACTCCTCGACCTGCCAAGCTGGTGGACATTTATTTCTCTGCACTCAAATTATACATTGGCGTGATATTTCTCCGGCAATCTGAAACACACTATAGAACGACACCCAAAGGGTTTGCGATTTTAATGTAATTATTTTGCGATTTTAAATTATCGCCAGGCGTGGCTCTTGGTTCAAGGGTCTGAAGTAACCTCGAAATCTTTAGCCCCGTTGGGACTGGGAAGGCAAGGTCAGACTATTTTCCTTCCGCACTGAGGCATTGAAATAACCATTCTTTCAATATTCAACACGTAAATGCAATGAGGAGAGGCCCCAACCAGAGCTACGGTGCGAGTGCGCTTGGTCTATGACGGGCTGCTTAACTTAGCGCCACAACATTATAACAGTAGTGCCTATTTCTTGTGAGTGGTCATGTGAGGCAGCCAGGTGTGAAGGCTACGTAAGTCCTACGGTAGGTCGTTTGTGAGAAATCTGTCATTAAGTTCGTTCTATAAAACTCCTGCGTCACTGTTAGGTAAACGCTTGAATCCTGGTTTCAGGCCGGCCGGAGTGGCCGTGCGGTTCTAGGCGCTACAGTCTGGAACCGCGCAACCGCTACGGTCGCAGTTTCGAATCCTGCCTCGGGCATGGATGTGTTTTGTGTCCTTAGGTTAGTTAGGTTCAAGTAGTTCTAAGTTCTAGGGGACTGATGACTTCAGAAGTTAGGTCCTATAGTGCTCAGAGCCATTTGAACAATTTTTGGGACCAGATTTCCATCGCTAGCCGGCGTCCATTGCAAATTTCGGTGTTCCTATTCGCATCACCGCCAGTGAAAGATGCAAATTCAATCGCGTTAATAGGAAGCGATACCTTAAGTAGCACTGTGGCGAATGTACAATACACAACTACTCATGGCTTGCGATTGCTGTTTGACTAGGATAAGTACGTCATCCCTGTTTCTGAGAAAACGTTACATCCAGTTTAGCTGCATATGCTTTAAATTTTGACATTAATTTAGTAATGCTGTTTTTTTGTGTTCCACTTGAGAATGAGAGAAGCCTGAAATTAGCAGTACTTGATAGAGTACTAATTTGAAATATAATCTGGTGAAACGATGTCTTTCTTCGAATTTATAAGTCTTATGGTGCCTATCCATAACAATTTAGGCCACCCCTAGCAATAACGAGCAGACTGTGTTCATTTGTTCAAAGCGACGTTTACCATCTTACTGTATTTCACCAGTCTTGAGTAGTACTTCTGGAGTTTCTGAAGAGGCCCACATGAAAAGTGCAGCGCATACAGATAACTGAGCCGGCCGGAGTGGCCGAGCGGTTCTAGGCGCTACAGTCTGGAACCGCGCGACCACTACGGTCGCAGGTTCGAATCCTGCCTCGGGCGTGGATGCGTGTGATGTCCTTAGGTTAGATAGGTTCAAATGGTTCAAATGGCTCTGAGCACTATGGGACTTAACTTCTAAGGTCATCAGTCCCCTAGAACTTAGAACTACTTAAACCTAACTAACCTAAGGACATCACACACATCCATTCCCGAGGCAGGATTCGAAACTGCGACCGTAGCGGCCGCGCGGTTCCAGACTGTAGCGCCTTTAACCGCTTGGCCACCCCGGCCGGCGGTTAGATAGGTTTAAGTAGTTCTAAGTTCTAGGGGATTGATGACCTCAGAAGTTAAGTCCCAGCTCAGAGCCATTTGAACCATTTGAACAGATAACTGATAGGTATCAGTGAATAGAGCGCGTCTCCAAGTTTCGAATTTTAATAAGCGCCTTGACGTAGTTGTCTAGGAGGCAGGCGTGTCTGAACGTGTAGACCAATCATTCGGTCTGTACTGTTGTATAGTATTAGTTAATGCCTGCAGATAGGCAACCTAATGAACGAATTTTCGAAGTGAGCTGGTACCGTTGCGCCTTTCCGAAGGACTCAGTGAACAGTCCGTGCTCTTCCGCCAGTACTGAGGTTTGCCGCATTTGGATTGGTGACCATATTGAGCACCTGTACAGTTAGTTAAAAACTTGGACAAATGCTATAACCATGGACACACGTCTGTTTTCTGTACGTAACGCAGCTTTCACGCAGTCGTCTTCCGAAGCCCCGCTTTACTTACGAATAATCCCGTATTTCCTACACGCTTGCCACTGGTGCGCTACCAGGCCACGGTATCCCATCGCTACGCCCGAGTAAACCGTTACCCCAGGCGTGGGGCGGCCTGCCGATTTATCACGAGCGCCTCGCGCAACAGCGATTCGCCCGTAAGCCCGAGGAGCGACACACGACACGCGCCCAAGCAGGGGCTGGCGACACGTAAATCACGGCCGCGACTCGCGCCGCCGATAACGTGTTTGTTTACAGCCCTAAGGGCTAAGGGCCGGGGGATCAGCGCGCGCCCAGACGCACTATTTATGAACGCCAGGGGAGGAACGTCGTCCCATTTCTGTCAAGTGCGCGCTCCCAAACAGCGACTTCTTGTCGATACGAGCGCCCCGAGGCGCCGCTACATCGTCTCTATCTGCTGCGGGCCTCTACGTCACGCCAAACACTTTGTGATCACTGCGTCACGGCGCGCTACCCACCACTCTACTCGTCCCGTGACGTCTTTCGTTCTGTAGCTGTGCGACGTGGCGCAAGGACCGTTCTTGTTTACTACCGTCTTTCGGCTGTGCATCCGGGACCGTAACACTGCCGACAGCCTACAGGACGAACGGACACTCTTGGAAGGTGTATTCGGAGCAACTGGATATACAGGGTGATTTTTTCCAATGGGTACAAACCCTAGGGATTGATCGATGAGAGGATACGGAACAAAGCCTATCTAATGAAATTATGTCCGGAAATGCTCGGTTTCCGTACTTAGAAGGGAAACTTCCCATAGCACCCCCCTCAGATTTAGTTATAAGTTGGCACAGTGGGTAGGCCTTGAAAAACTGAACACAGATCACTCGAGAAAACAGGAAGAAGTTGTGTGGAACTATGAAAAAAATAAGCAAAATATACAAACTGAGTAGTCCATGCGCAAGATAGGCAACATAAAGTATAATGCGAGCTGAGGAGCGCCGTGGTCCCGTGGTTTGCGTGAGCAGCTGCGGATGTTGCATATCTTGCGCATAGACTACTCCGTTTGTATATTTTGCTTATTTTTTTCATAGTTCCACACAACTTCTTCCTGTTTTCTCGTGCCGGCCGAAGTGGCCGTGCGGTTAAAGGCGCTGCAGTCTGGAACCGCAAGACCGCTACGGTCGCAGGTTCGAATCCTGCCTCGGGCATGGATGTTTGTGATGTCCTTAGGTTAGTTAGGTTTAACTAGTTCTAAGTTCTAGGGGACTAATGACCTCAGCAGTTGAGTCCCATAGTGCTCAGAGCCATTTGAACCTGTTTTCTCGATTGATCTGTGTTCAGTTTTTCAAGGCCTATCCACTGTGCCAACTTATAACTAAATCTGAGGGGGGTGCGAAGGGGAGGTTCCCTTGTAAGGACCAATTATTCAGTCATAATTTGTTACAGGGACTACGGTCTAATACCTGCAATACCATGCAGCCGAAGTTACAGTGTGTCTCTAAAATGGTTTCCCAGAATCGTAGTTGCCTGGTGAACAAACTAGTGACAAAACTGCTTCCGATGTGGAAAGTCTGTCGCTAGTAAGCCCTGCACATGCTGTAAATGATAAGGATAGTGAAAATTGTCATGGTGAATGTTCCACACGGCCGTCTGCCTTACTCTGCACTGGCAGTGTCCGAACATTTCCGGAACGTCCTTCGTGATTTCCTGCTTTAAAACTTACTTGTGTCAGAGAAACAGCGAAATACTGTTGCAAACATTGAATGCTGTGGTTGTTATTGACATGGACAGATCTCCTGATAGAAACTTGCTGCCCGCAGCCCGTTCCCATTTGCCTTTCCGTAAGTAAATAGATTGTCGCCAAGATCTCGATTCGAATACGGAACCACTGTATACAACGCTGTATCACATCCTCTACAGTGTTCTCTGGTGACACCACCACAGACCTCTGCCTACTGGCTAGTTTTCCTAAACACTGAGATTTTATTTATCAAATACACCATTGGCCACTAAAATTGCTACACCGCGAAGATGACGTGCTACAGACGCGAAATTCAACCGACAGCAAGAAGATTCTGTGATATGCAAATGATTAGCTTTTCAGAGCATTCACACAATGTTGGCACCGGTGGCGACACCTACAACGTGCTGCCATGAGCAAAGTTACCAACCGATTTCTGATACACAAACAGCAGTTGACCGGCGTTGCATGGTGAAACGTTGTTCTGATGCCTCGTGTAAGGAGGAGAAATGCGTACCATCACGTTTCCGAATTTGATAAAGGTCGGAATGTAGCCTATCGCGATTGTGGTTTATCGTATCGCGACTTTACTGCTCGCGTTGGTCGAGATCCAATGACTGTTAGCAGAATATGGAATCGGTGGGTTCAGGAGGGTAATACGGAACGCCATGCTGGATCCCAACGGCCTCGTATCACTAGCAGTCGAAATGACAGGCATCTTTTCGGCATGGATGTAACGGATCGTGCAGCCACGTCCCGATCCCCGAGTCAGCAGATGGGGACGTTTGCAAGACAACAACCATCTGCACCAACAGTTCGACGACGTTTGCAGCAGCATGGACTATCAGCTCGGAGACCATGGCTGTGGTTACCCTTAACATTGCATCACAGACAGGAAGGCTGCGATGATGTACTCAACGACGAAACTGGGTGCACGAATGCCAAAACGACATTTTTTCGGATGAATCCAAGTTCTGTTTACAGCATCATGATGGTCGCATCCGTGTCTGGCGACATCACGGTGAACGCACATTGGAAGCGTGTATTCGTCATCGCCATACTGGCGTATCACCCGGCGTAATGGTATGGGGTGCCATTGGTTACACGTCTCGGTCACCTCTTGTTCACACTGACGGCACTTTGAACAGTGGACGTTACATTTCAGATGTGTTACGACGTGTGGGTCTACCCTTCATTCGATCCCTGCGAAACCCTACATTTCAGCAGGATAATGCACGACGGTATGTTGCAGGTCCAGTACGGGCCTTTCTGGATACGGAAAATGTTTGAGTGCTGCCCTGGCCAGCACATTCTCCAGATCTCTCACCAATTGAAAACGTCTGGTCAATGGTGGCCGAGCAACTGGCTCGTCACAATACGCCAGTCACTACTCTTGATGAACTGTGGTATTGTGTTGAAGCTGCATGGGCAGCTGTAACTGCACACGCCATCCAAGCTCTGTTGGACTCAAAGCCCATGCGTAACAAGGCCGTGATTACGGCCAGAGGTGGTTGTTCTGGGTACTGATTTCTCAGGATGTATGCACCCAAATTTCGTGAAAATGTAATCACATGTCAGTTCTAGTATAAGATATTTGTGCAATGAATACCCATTTATCATTTGCATTTTTTTCTTGGTGTAGCAATTTTAATGGCCAGTAGTGTATTTATTCGTGTGGGAACTGTGGAAGGAAAGAAAAAAATCACATCTTGGTGGCAGATGCGTGTACCAAGGGTTATTGTCCGATCGCCATATCTCGCAAAGTTGAATTTTGCGACTGTGACAAGCGACGGGTGTTTCTGCTCCAGTAGAATTCTGGGTAGCTTAGCTTCTCAACAGAAGCATGGGTGGATGCTTTCTTAAAAAAGGCGAAAAGATCGTACATTCCGTAAGGAGTTATTCATAACAATTTCTGGGATATCAGAAGACAAAAATATGTGAATAATACAAGACATACAGAAAGCAGAGACACATCAATGGGCGAGCCTCTCTCCAAGTTTCTGAAAATGGTTCAAATGGCTCTGAGCACTATGGAACTCAACTGCTGTGGTCATAAGTCCCCTAGAACTTAGAACTACTTAAACCTAACTAACCTAAGGACATCACACACAGCCATGCCCGAGGCAGGATTCGAACCTGCGACCGTAGCGGTCTTGCAGTTCCAGACTGTAGGGCCTTTAACCGCTCGGCCACTCCATCCAAGTTTCTACTCACATCACAAGTGCTAAATACGGCCACCGGCTTTGGGGAATAAATTTCGATAACATGTGATTCTTCAACTTCTCCAGGCGTATTTTACGACGAAATAAATCTCGGGTGAACAGCCTGGTATGAGTGTGCATAGGACACAATATTTCGGCAATCGACCACGTTGCCATCATCAGCGCACCTGATGATGGCAACGTGGTCGATTGCCGAAATATTGTGTCCTATGCACAGTCATAGCAAGCTGTTCACCCGAGATTTATTTGTCAGTAACATATTTAAACTCTTGCCGTACAAGTCCCAACACCGCGTGGTCAATATGTGAGACCGCGTAATCATCCCTCCTTGAGACTCTTCCACATTGACAGTGGAGGCAGAACCTACGCTCTTTGACGTAAAACCATTAGAAGAAATCACGCGGAGTTAAAGTCATGTAGCGGTGGCCGTCACTGAAGAAACGGAAAGTTACGATGGAAAGCACGTCAAGTCCAACGCTGAGGCAGTTCGGCATTGAGGTAATTACGAAATCCTTATAGAAAGTAGGGTGGAGTGTCGTCTTCTTGCAGAATGAAGTCTTCCTGTCTTGCTAAAACCGTGACAGAAGCCAGTGCTGCAGCATGTTCAGGTACACGAAACCAGTCACAGGTTTCTGCGCAAAAGATCGAAACAATGGTGGATAAAGTTTTGAAGAGGACCTGGTACTTTGGCGAGTGTGGTCCGCTGTGGCTGTTCTGGGTCCCAAACACGCACTTTATGCGGCTCACGTTTCTATAAACATGAAATGTGGCTTCGACACAGAAAAACAGCTTCTGTGAAAAATCGTCTCCCTGGAGAAGCGGTCGCAGTTGACAGATAAGTCAGAAGCTCACTGTTGCACAGGAGTCAGCTCATGTAGCAATCGCAGCGGGTATGGTCTCATACGAAGACTTCTGCGCGTAATGCGCAGACAGCTGATTGTGGTATCTGCAGTTCTCTGCTAGCACGTATCGTCGATTCTTTTGTGCTCCTAACAAATGATTCCCGCTCCCAATCCGCCTTCTATACTGACAGTCCCACGCAGGCTGTTCCCTTCGCACTACTTAATCTGGCAATTTCACGAAATGTGTTCTACCAGCAATGGATCATTTTGTCTGTTGGAGCTTTTACCTGAAATCTGGTGCGAAATCGTCGCTGAACAGTCATAATTCATTGACATTTACCGAATAAATGGACACAAAACACAGGCATCGCTCCATTATACGCCATACTCGAAGCGCCTGTACTCTAGTGGCGCATACTGCAGTTACGCCACGGCGCGTCTTTGGAACTAAAACTAGAAGACTTGCCCCATGCACTGATACTTCCCATTTTTCCGTTTCTCTCGTACTTGTCGTGCTGTCGTACTCTGAAAACCTGAAGGTAATTACGAATAACCTTGTATGAATAACCTACATCTACATCTACATTTATACTCCGCAAGCCACCCAACGGTGTGTGGTGGAGGGCACTTTACGTGCCACTGTCATTACCTCCCTCTCCTGTTCCAGTCGCGTGTGGTTCGCGGGATGAACGACTGCCGGAAAGCCTCCGTGCGCGCTCGAATCTCTCTAATTTTACGTTCGTGATCTCCTCGGGAGGTATAAGTAGGGGGAAGCAATATATCCGATACCTCATCCAGAAACGCACCCTCTCGAAACCTGGACAGCAAGCTACCCTACGATGCAGAGCGCGTCTCTTGCACAGTCTGCCACTTGAGTTTGTTAAACATCTCCGTAACGCTATCACGCTTACCAAATAACCCTGTGGCGAAACGCGCCGCTCTTCTTTGGATCTTCTCTGTCTCCTCTGTCAACCCGACCTCGTACGGATCCCACACTGATGAGCAACACTCAGGTATAGGTCGAACGAGTGTTTTGTAAGCCACCTCCTTTGTTGGACTACATTTTCTAAGGACTCTTCCAATGAATCTCAACGTGGCACACGCCTTACCAACAATTAATATTGTATGATCATTCCACTTCAAATCGTTCCGTACGCATACTCCCAGATATTTTACACAAGTAACTGCTACCAGTGTTTGTTCCGCTACCATATAATCACACAATAACGGATCCTTCTTTCTTTGTATTCGCAACGCATTACATCGTGACCGACTAATGCTCTGCTAAAGTGTAATTAAATCCACGTAGCTTACCTGAAAGAGAAGAAGAAGAGGAAGGAATTATTAGAACAACTCTAGCAGTTTTTTCTCTGAAGACCGTTGATTCGAAAGACGGATCCATCTGCACTGTATTCTGCGTCTTGTCTAGTTGACTATCGACGAATGAACGGGAGTCTATTGTTAGGCACTTATTTACTTGCGGTAGCCGCCCCGGCGGCGTTCTCAAACCGCGTCACCGGCTACACGTAAGTGAAAGCAGCTGTTCCGGCCGTGTAATTCACTCGGCGCTGCGCCCTGCTTAATATTTCAGCGGGTCTGCCGCGGAGCCGTGGGCGACGCCTACAGTCGATACCCACAGTCGATACGTGGCCCTGCTATTGATACCTCGCGGCCCAATTCTCAGCCTCTGCAGTTCGATAGGCCGACCTCCAAGCTCGCCCGAGCCAAGGAACAGCGACACTGTCCACTGCAGGCAGTGCTCTTGTAACCGAGACACAAACGAACAGAGTAAACACGTGGTGCTGGTCTCGTAGATGTATACAGGGTGCGCCAGAAACACGTGACGGGTTTTAAACTTTCATTCGCGGGGCACCCACCACGCGGCGCTGTAATGGTACGCCCCATTTTGGGCAGTGTTCTCTGGAGTTTATGTCAGATGGAGCGCTGGTCTGTGGACCACCGCATTGCGGCGGTAGAGAGGTTTATCAAGACAGAGACTGTCATAGATTCACGACGCAATTTTCGGCGCAGGTTTGGTCAACGTGATGCACTTAGTCACAATAATTTTTTGCTATGGCTGTCGAAATGGCGTCAAGATGGAACTATGGTTCAAAATGGTTCAAATGGCTCTGAGCACTATGGGACTCAACTGCTGAGGTCATCAGTCCCCTAGAACTTAGAACTAGTTAAACCTAACTAACCTAAGGACAACACAAACAACCATGCCCGAAGCAGGATTCGAACCTGCGACCGTAGCGGTCTTGCGGTTCCAGAGTGCAGCGCCTTTAACCGCACGGCCACTTCGGCCGGCGGTGGAACTATGAGGGACAATAAACCTGCAAGACGCCCACGTTCACTATGTACAACTCAAACACGCTGTTCGTGTACGGGACGTGATCTTGCGTAGTCCTTAACGATCGGCTCGATGGCAAGGTATCGAAACTTCTCGGATGCCAGCGTTCTCCGTATCGTGCACAAAGATCCAAGTTGTCTATAAAGTCAGTGGATCTGACAAGACGGCTAGACTTCACTTTTCAACGCGTTCTTTGAGCTTCTGCAAGTTTAAGAGTTTCCACTTATCTGGGAATGTAAACAAACAGAACTCTCGGCTCTGGGCTGCCCACACTCCGTATGAAATGCTGGAGCGTCCTATGCATAGAGCAAAAGAGACAGCTGGTGCGCCATTTCCTTTATGAAAATGGCGGCCTTACTGTGACAGTAAATTCTGAACTTTACACAGCCAGGTTGCAAACATTTCTAAGCGATGAAGTCAACTCTCAACGTAGCCTGTGGTTCCATAAAGGTGGAGAGACAGTCCATACTGCACGTCTTTCCACAGGAGTCCTGAATGAAACGTTTCCAGACAGTCATTTTCTCGCTTTGGGGACAACAACTGGTCTGATCGTTAGCCTGACGTGTCGGGGTCTGACTTTTCTTTTTTTTTTTTTGGCTCAACATTAGTACATTGTAACTTATGTTACTAGTACCTTTACTCAGAGTTATTTGCCTGTGTAGCAACACTGATGATGGTTAGCGTATATTTTAGAAGCTACTACGAGTGAGCGAAATGTAAGCGACGTCACGACTTACGAATATTTACATCCATGATTCCTAACGTCACAAACCAATACCTTGAATAAACAGGAAAAAAAGAGAGTAGAGATGATATAGTACCTACGCACTTCGGAAGCGGTGGAATATGTACGTTCAACGTCTGGGAGACTACGTCGAAAAATGACATGTAAGTTTTTGTTCATTGTTACAATTACAAATAGTGAAACACTTTTAAGGTTGAAATTTTCACTCTGCAGCGGAGTGTGCGCTGATATGAAACTTCCTGGCAGATTAAAACTGTGTGTCCGACCGAGACTCGAACTCGGGACCTTTGCCTTTCGCGGGCAAGTGCTCTACCAACTTTTTTTTTTTTTTTTTTTTTTTAATCTCATTTTGTTCGTTGCATTTGCTCGGGGCGGACGTCGTAAGACGTCCATTGAAGTTCGTTGTTGATCGATTAACTCAGTTTTTTATTACAGAGGGCAGCTAACCCTCTGGCCGAACACGCTGAGCTACCGTGCCGGCACCAACTGAGCTACCGAAGCACGACTCACGCCCGGTACTCACAGCTTTACTTCTGCCAGTTCCTCGTCTCCTACCTTCCAAACTTTACAGAAGCTCTCCTGCGAACCTTGCAGAACCAGCACTCCTGAAAGAAAGGATATTGCTGAGATATGGCTTAGCCACAGCCTGGAGGATGTTTCCAGAATGAGATTTTCACTTTGCAGCGGAGTGTGCGCTGATATGAAACTTCCTGGCAGATTAAAACTGTGTGCCCGACCGAGACTCGAACTCGGGACCTTTGCCTTTCGCGGGCAAGTGCTCTACCAACTGAGCTACCGAAGAGCACTTGCCCGCGAAAGGCAAAGGACCCGAGTTCGAGTCTCGGTCGGGCACACAGTTTTAATCTGCCAGGAAGTTTCACTTTTAAGGTTTTCATTTGGATCACTCTCGTAGTTACTGGTATGTAAAAATTAAAACTGTATAACATTTCAGAACACTTACTGAAGATGGCGTTCAAATTAAAGGGTGACAATTATTGAACTATATGAATGAAAATCGTCATAACTTCTGAACGGTTTGCGTTAGGGCTTTCAAATTGTACGGGTGGCCGTGGGGCATGATGGGCATTAGTATGCGCTTGATGGTTTGTTTTAGTGAGCAAGACCACTTTCACTTGGATGGGTTCATCAATAGGCAAAATAGGCGCTCTTAGGGGACTGAGAATCCGCATTTCAAGATCGAGAAATCTCTTCAACCTCAACGGGTGACTGTATGGTATGCAATCTCCATTCACGGAATAATCGGTGCGATATTCCTTGAACGGTGACTACTGAACGGTACGCGAAGGTTTTGGAAGATGATTCAATCCCCATTACCCGAAGTGACACTGACAAGATGTGGTACATGCAAGACGGAGCTCGATCCCATCGAAGCAGGAGAGTACTTGGTGTCTTGGAGGAGCATTTTGGCGACCGCATTCTGCCTGTGGGGTACCCAGAGGCCAATAGCATGGGCATAGATTGGCCGCCATATTCCCCGGATCTGAACACGTGCAACTCCTTTTTGTGGGGCTGTATTAAAGACAAGGTGTACAGCAATAACCCCGAAACGATTACTGAGCTGAAAACAGCCATTCGGGAGGTCATCGATAGCATCGATGTTCCGACACTTCGGCGGGTCATGCAGAATTTCGCTATTCGTCGGCGCCACGTCATCGCCAATGATGGCAGACATATCGAACATGTCATAACCTAAATCCGAATATATGTAGTGACGTTTACACGTTGAATAAAGTGTGTGCGCACCGTAGTTTGTATCTAATTTACCTTTTTTCTCAATAATTTCTCAATAATTGTCACCATGTAACATTGTGAACAATAGTGCAGGTACGTAGGTGATTATATCGTGTCTCTTCCTGCAACAATATTTATTTATTGGGCATCAACTACTACAGTTTTAAACAAACCACGCGAACTTTTGAGCTAGCTGTGTGTGTTGGCAACATAAGTTATTGTTACAACCCAGCCTATTACCTGTACTCAGGATTATTTGGCTAAGTACCAACTTTGATTATTGTTAGCTCATATTTTAGTCGCTATTACGAGTGTGCAAAATATATGCGACGTCATGACTTATGAATTTTTACATCCACGATTCCAAGCATGACAAATCGATACCTTGACTACAGAGGAAGAAAAAGAGATAGAGACGATATAGTATCTACGAACTTCCAAAGCGGTGGAATATATGAGTTCAACGTCAGGGAGGCTACGTCGAAAAATGACATGTAAGTTTTTGTTCATCGTTACAATTAAAAATAGTGTAACACTTTTAAGTTTTTCACTTCAGTCGCCCTCGTAGTTAATGGGATGTAAAAATCAAAACTGTAAAACGTTTCAGAACGCTTACTGAAGATGGCGTTGAGAAGTCTCTTCACCCTCAACGTTTCTATGTAGTGTGCAACGCCCAGTCACGGGATAATCGGTGCGACATTCCTTGATGGCCGGCCAGGGTGGCCTAGCGGTTCTAGGCGCTACAATCTGGAATCGCGCGACCGCTACGGTCGCAGGTTCGAATCTTGCCTCGGGCATGGATGTGTGTGACGTCCTTACGTTAGTTAGGTTGAAGTAGTTCTAAGTTCTAGGGGACTGATGATCTCAGAAGTTAACTCCCATAGTGCTCAGAGCCATTTGAACCATTCCTTGATGGCACTGAATGGTACGTAAAGGTTTTGGAAGATGTTTTCATTCCCATTACCCAAAGCGACCTTGATTTCGACAAGATGTAGTTCATGCAAGACGGAGCTCGACCCCATCGAAGCAGGAGTGTGTTTGATGTCCTGGAGGAGCACATTGGGGAGCGGATTCTGGTTGTGCGGTACTCAGAGGCCACTGGCATGGGCCTCGATTGGCCTGCATATTCTCCGGATACGGACATATGCGACTCTTTTTTATGGAGCTATATTAAAGACAAGGTGTGCAGCAATAACACAAAAACCATTTCTGAGCTGAAAACGGCTATTCAGAAGGTGATCAACACCATCTGTTCTATTCTATTCTATTGCTTGAGCCTTGTCCCACAGTTACGCAGGGTCAGACATCGTTAATCGGATTTGGCATGTTAATGGTTAAGGGGTGGCCGGATGCCCTTCCTGCCGCCACCCCGTACTCCCCAGGACAGAATTAGTGTACCCCAAATGTCTGCGTCGAGTGTAATCTATGGAATAGTGCGAATGTGTTCAGATGTCTGCAAGCCGTGTAACTGAGGCGGAACATGGGGACCACCCCGGTATTCACCTATCGGGATGTGGAAAACCGCCTAAAACCACATCGAGGCTGGCCGGCACATCGGCCATCATCGTTAATCCGTCAGGCGGATTCGATCAGCGGCCGGTGCGCCTACCCGAGTCCAGGAAGCAGCGCGTTAGCGCTCTCGGGTACCCTGGCGGGTCGTAATAGACACCATCGATGTTCCGATATCTCAGCGGGTCATGCGGAATTTCGCTATTCGTCGGCGCCACATCAACGCCAATGTTGGCAGGCAATTGAATCCGAATACCGGTAGTGACGTTTACATCTTGAGTAATGTGTGTACACGCCATAGTTTGTTACGTTTTTTACCATAGAGTTCAATAATTGTAACCTCTTAAACTTGGAAGGCTTCTGGGTATTGAATACGAAAACTGTAGCATGAAAGAGAAAGTCGTGTATCCCTCACGAGTTTGGGCATATTGTTGTTACTGGGTGACGCCAACACCGACTTGAAGGAAGGCCTCGGCGCTTGCTGGTGACGTCACGTCAGCTAGGTACGGCGAACGCTAGGTCTGTTGCAGGCAGAAACGCCCGGGCGTGCTTATCACTATAAATCTCTTATTTTTGGACAAACTGTTTGGTATTGTTTTGGATTCTGCAGCTTTATTTAGATGAAAGATTTTCTTACTATCGTAAAGCTACAAATGAAGATCATAGTTCTGTACTACTGAATCCTGTTGAAACAAGCGTAGATCAATATAAGATGCTTTGCCCCATTGCAAGCTTCGAAAATTTTACATTCAAGAAACTATATTTACTTGATCCATTTTGGTATCGAAACTTACCCCAACCCCCTTACAATGAACTCGTTTCTTTTATTTATTTATTTATTTTCGTTTGACATCGTCACTGGAAATGTGAACTAATTTACATGTGTAAATGTCCAACTGTTGCCAGTCATTAGATTACAGTCGTTTTCAACGAAAGGAATTCTAAACAGGAAACAAAATAGTTTCATACATCGAAAATACTGCTGAGCTTAAACTTTATTAAACATGAACATTAGAAAAGATAAATATTCCCTCTTGCAACTGAAAGGAGAAACTTCATAAGATAAAAAATTTTATTTGATAAAACAAGTATCTCTCTTTTGCCTCTTCTTCTGTCCCCCATACCCTCCCCCAACATGTACAATCGCAAGATATTTCATTAAAATTCAGTGCTCCTCACCCCATAGTCAACCAAGATACCTAAAGAAGAGCACCAATATGTTCACAGTTTCTTGTAAAAGCAACCCAGTACAAACGTAACTTCCTCAGATTTACAAATAAGGTAAAGAAGCACGAATTCTTTTGCTGCTGGATCATGAAGTTGTTTTTGTATGTCAGTCCTTAAAACAGGTGGAAATTTAAGTTCAGGGGTACACTATTTGTTAAGAAGTGTAACGAATTGCACAATTAATTGATTGCAGAAATCTCTCAGAACAATATGTCTTGGTTAACTACCGCCAATAGTTTCACATTTTCCTGTGTCAGAGAGGGAGACACCACCGGTATGAGTATGCCTGGAACAGATCTGGCGTTCGCCGTGCCTCGCTGACGTGACGTCACGAACAAGCGCCGAGGCCTTCCTTTGAGTCGGTGTTGGTGACGCGCTCGTATAGTCTTGCTCGTAGCTGTGAGTGGTGTTTGACCCGGTTGCCGGAGCGAGATTTTTAGGCGGCGGAGCGGTTCGCGGTGGCCAGGTGCGGCGTGAGGCGGGTATCGATTGCGGACGCGCCGCCGTCGCCCCGGCTTATCTCAGGGACGGAGGCGTGAGAACCGCCGCGCAGCGCCGCGACGCCGCTAATGAGGCGCCGCGACGCCTCGGCGGCCGCAATTTAGGACGAGAGCACAGTAGAGGCAGAGGCGGGCAGCCGGCGCGCATACATCGCCGGCGTGACCGCGACAGCCAAGCCGCGCCGTCCTCGCGCTGCGACACTCGGCCGAGAGAAAAGGGGGCGCAGCGAAGGCGAAGACGCCGGCAATGCAAATGCACCCAGCAAGGGATTAAGGAACAACAACTGCGGCGCATCGTTTGTAACACGTCTGCCACAGATCGTCTCACGACCCTGTATCAGCTACCTTCATTTTTTTATACAGGGCGTTTCAAAAATACTATTATGAACATTACAGACACGTTCCTTCGATAAAAACTGTTGTGTACATAGTTCCGCGTAGTCAGCGCGTACACAACTCTCCCAATAGAGCGCGCCCCGCTAAGCACAACAGCGCAGGCGCAGCGCTCGTCCGTCTCCTACGAAATGGGGCTCTCATAGAGACGGACCAAATTCTGCTTCCGCCGATCCGCGTATTAATATGTAACGCAGCCAATGAGACTGCTGCTAACGTAGAACCTTTTCTCATCGCGGATCACACTCGCGCAGTGATACATGAACGCGCGAGGTATTATAACGTGTGTACAGACCTTCGATTAGTCAGTCTGCATTAGTCTGTAATCAAGTTTCAGTCTGCGCCTAATAAGATTATCATATTCCTGTACATAGCCATAAAGATAAATGTATAGACACTTTGTAAAGTATCAGAGATATGTGAGAATAAAATTAACGTACCAAGACCAAAGGAACTTCAGATTGTCAATTGTAAATAGCATCCAGAATCAAGTTAAGTAAGGTTTATGATTATTATTATTTTAATAAATGTGTGTGAAAATTAATAAAGTTCTGTTTAAAGTTGGCTACCGTCAATCTGCTACTCTAAGCGTGCAAGTGGCATTTCTATCGTCTGACCTAACGGCAAGAGATAAACACGCCACGATAAGACCACGAGACATATTGCTGACACTCGCCTACTTCGTTGGAGCGACAAGTCAAATAATCTGATGGTGTGTGTACCGAAGGTCTTACAGTACGCACACCACAAAAACAAGGGAAAAACTTCATATAAACATACTGTAAGTGTTCCGTTGTATCTACAAGGGTCACTCCAAAAGAAATGCACACTACTTTTGTAAAAATACATTTTTCGTTCTGCATGTGTGAAAGTTTTACAGTATGTAGATATATCCTTCTCGCTTGTTTTCAAACTTCAACCTTTTCCCGTGAGTGGCGCCGTCACAGCATGTCTTCAAGATGGCTGCTACTCTTACCGTTCTTCAGAAGCAACGTGCTGTCATAGAATTCCTGCGCTGTGAAAACGAGACAGTGGGAAACATCCACAAGAGGTTGATAAAGGTGTATGGAGATACTGCTGTCCATCGCAGTACAGTTAATGGTGGGGTTGGAGTTGGGTTGGGTTGTTTGGGGGAAGAGACCAAACTGCGAGGTCATTGGTCTCATCGGATTAAGGAAGGACGGGGAAGAATGTCGGCCGTGCCCTTTCAAAGGAACCATCCCGGTATTGGCCTTGAGCGATTTAGGGAAATCACGAAAACCTAAATCAGGATGGCCGGACGCGGGATTGAACCGTCGTCCTCCCGAATGCGAGTCCAGTGTGCTAACTACTGCGCCACCTCGCTCGGTTTAGTCGGTGGGCAAGCAGGTTACGTGATGAAAGCGGGCACGGTAATATTGAGGATTGTCCTCGCAGCGGCAGGCCTCGTACTGCACACACTCCAGACAATGTGCAGAGAGTTAACGAATTGGTGACTGCTGACAGACGCATCACAGTGAACGAATTGTCACGCTACGTTGGGATAGGGGGAGGAAGTGTTTGCAGAATACTGAAAGTGTTGGCGTTAAAAAAGGATTGTGCCAGGTGGGTTCCCAGGATGTTGACAGTGGCTCACAAACAAACAAGACAAACGGTATGCATCGAACTTTTGGAACGGTACGAGAATGGTGGAGATGAATTTCTTGGAAGAGTTGTGACAGGTGATGAAACATGGCTCCATCATTTTTCACCAGAGACAAAGGGGCAATCAGTGGAGTGGCATCATGCAAATTCACCCAAGAAAAAAAAATTCAAAACCACACTTTCTGCTGGAAAAGTTATGGCTACGGTGTTTTTCGATTCCGAAGGACTCTTGCTTGTGGACATCATGCCAAGTGGAACCACCATAAATTCTGATGCATGTGTGACGACACTGAAGAAACTTCAAGCTCGACTGAGTCGTGTTCGGCCATATCGGCAAAAGAAGGATTTTTTGCTGTTGCACGACAATGCACGGCCACACATCAATCAAAAAACCCTGGAAGCGATCACAAAACTCGGATGGACAACACTGAAACAATCGCCTTACAGTCCTGACCTGGCTCCATGTAACTATCATCTCTTTGGGAAGCTGAAAGATTCTCTTTGTGGAGCAAGGTTTGAAGATGATGACTCCCTTGTGCACGCTGCCAAACAGTGGCTCCAACAGGTTGGTTCAGAATTTTACCGTGCGGGTATACAGGCGCTGGTTCCAAGATGGCGTAAGGCAGTTGAGAGGGATGGAAATTACGTGGAGAAATGAAAATATTGTTCCTAAAGGATGTATCTACACACTGTAAAACTTTCAAACATGTAGAATAAAAGATGCATTTAAAAAAAATTGTGTGCATTTCTTTTGGAGTGACCCTCGTAAACTACATCTACATGGATACTCTGTAAGCCGCGCGGAGTTGCAGCGCGGTTAGAGGTGCCATGTCACTGGCTGCGTGGCGCCTCCAGCCGGAGGTTCGAGTCCTCCCTCGGGCATGGGTGTCTGTGTTGTTCTTAGCATAGGTTAGTTTAAGTAGAGAGTAAGTCTAGGGACCGATGATCTTTGCGGTTTGGTCCCTTAAGAACTCACACATATTTGAACGTTTGATTGCAAATCAGATTTAAGTGCCTGGCAGAGGCTAGCCTGTCAATGGTCCTCTCACTGGCGAGTGTAGAGTGCAGTTCACGATAGTGGACTGAAAGCCATCGAGTAAAACAGAAGTGATTTCTACGAACTTCCAGCATGCTGGAGTAGCTTGGACCAGGTTCTTCTGTTAATCAGTAGAACGTAAAAACAGTCCAAAGTTGCGAATTTGTAATTTTTATTCACTCGACGACTAGTTTCGGACCGAAAACCAACTTCGTAGTTGAAAATGGCATTTCTGAATATGTCAAAAATGTGCAGTGAACATACTGTAAATGTTCATTGCACATTTTTGACGTCTTCGGAAGTGTCATTTCTGACTATATTATTATGATTTGAAAATGAGTCTCGGCCCAAAAATAGTCACCGGGTGAACAAAAAGTAAATATCTGCAACTTTGGACTGGTTTTTCGTGTTGTGACCGAGCGGTTCTAGGCGCTTCATTCTGGAACCGCGCGACCGCTACGGTCGCATGTTCGAATCCTGCCTCGGGCATGGATGTGTGAGATGTCCTTATGTTAGTTGGGTTTAAGTAGTTCTAAGTTCTACAGGACTGATGACCTCAGATATTACGTCCCATAGTGATCAGAGCCATTTGAACCATTTTTGGTTTTTCGTTCTACTGAAAAGTGATTTCTAACGTTCCTCAAGGTGGTGTTATAGGCCTTCTGCTGTTCCTTATCTATGTAAACTGTTTAGAAGCCAATCTGGGCAGCCACCTTAGGTTGCTTGCAGTTGATGCTGTCGCTTATCGTTTAGCTAAGTCATTAGAAGATCGAAAAAAGTATCTGTATGGTGCGAAAATTGGAAATTGACTTGAAATAATGAGAAGTGTGAAGTCATCCACATGAGTGCTGAAATGAATCCTTTAAACCATGAATCAGTCTAAAGAAATACCTAGAGATTACAATTACAAACAATGTAAACTGGAAAGAATACGTAGAAAATGTTATGGGGAAGACGAACCAAAGACTGCGTTTTATTGGCTGACACTTGGGAAATATAACAGCTCTACTAAAGAGACTGCCTACACTACGCTTATCCATCCGGTTTTGGAGTACTGCTACTCGGTGTGCGATCCTTACCTGACTGAATTAACGGAGTGCATCGAGAAAGTTCGAAGAAGGGCAGCACGTTTTGTGTTATCGAGAAATAGGGGAGAGAGTATCACGGATACGATACAGGATTTGGTGCTGAAAGCATTAAAGCAAAGGCGTTTCTCGTTGTGGCCGGATCTTTTCACGAAATTTCAGTTACCAACTTTCTCCTCCGAAAGCGAAAATATTTTGTCGACAACGACCTACATGGAGATCATGAGAATAAAATAAGGGGAAAGATATAGTTGTTCGTTTTCTCCGTGCCCTCTTCGAGAGTGGTTTAACAGAGAATTATTGTGAAGGTGAAACTTCCTGGCAGATTAAAACTGTGTGCCGGACCGAGACTCGAACTCAGGACCTTTGCCTTTCGCGTGCAAGTGCTCTACCAACTGAGCTACCGAAGCACGACTCACGCCCCGTCCCCACAGCTTCACTTCTGCCAGTACCTCGTCTCCTACCTTCCGAACTTTGCAGAAGCTCTTCTGCGAACCTTGCAGAACTAGTACTCCTGAAAAAAAAACCGATATTGCGGATTGGTTGAGTATTTGCCCGCGAAAGGCAAAGGTGCTGAGATCGAGTCTCGGTCCGACACACAGTTTTAATCAGCGCACACTCCGCTGCAGAGTGAAAATCTCATTCTGGATTGTGAAGGTGGTTCAGTGAACCGTCTGCCGGGCACTTAAGTGTGAGTTTCAGAGTAACTATGTAGGTGTAGAAGAGTAGTTCGTAGCTTAGTCTCAGTGGGCACGGGCTTCGTACAGAGTTGATGCCGTGGCTGCAGCACCCATTTCTCAACTTATTGTGATGTAATTAAAAATGTAGGCCACGTCAGTTGTATATTTCAAATCAGTGTTCATGGCCCAATATTAATGTTTATTTAAACGGTGACTGTTTTCGATCTCGTGTGTCGTTTCGGGAGGCCAGTAATTAACCGCGTCAGGACTGTGGACTGTATGGACTCTGATTACAAGTTCCAAGTGAAAGAGAAACATGTGTAGTTGGACTGGAACTTGGGTAGTTTCTCGTTTCAGATATCGACTTTTTGAAACATCCGCGTCGGATCGGTCACGTAGATGTTCTTGTGATGTACGAAGGCAGCGTTTAGTACAGACTGGAAGAACGGTGGCTTTCGTTGACTTATAAAGCACCTTTTGAACACTGAATTTCATGTGTGTTGTCTGTTGCACGTATCTGAAATGGGTAATATTGCATCAACAATAGTCTTAATTCGGCACAACAGATTACGTGATTGAAATGCAAACACCGACTAAGTCAGTTGTGGAATACTATTGTTTGCGTACAGTGTAGCCCAGCCCAGTGTCTGTCTGTTTAACGGAATATACTGAATTCCAAAAAAGAAAAATAATGGTTCAAAATGGCTCTGAGTACTATGATACTTAACATCTGATGTCATCAGTCCCCTAGAGATAGAACTACTCACACCTAACTAACCTAGGGACATCACACACATCCACGCCCGAGGCAGGATTCGAACCTGCGACCGTAGCAGAAGCGCGGTTCCGGACTGAAGTGCCTAGAACCGCTCGGCTACAACGGCCGGCTACTGAATTCCACCAGACTACGATGGCATTGCTTGTGTGAGTGCCTCCGGCCCCTGTTCGACAACAATTATTACAGGACACTTCAAGGCAGACAGAGCAATGAGAGAAGAGCAAACGACGCCGGAAAATGAGGTACGTCGAATTTGGGCACGCGGTCATTAAATATGCAGCCCCCTTTCTTGTGTTTCGGGAGTACTTGTGGAGAACATACACTGATGAGGCAAAACATTATGACCAATGGCCAACGCGAAGCTGGATGCCGCAAGGTGGCGTTGCGGTCACGTGACCTGGTAACAGAAGTATGTAAGCGGAGAAGACGCGGACGGGGTATCACCCTACCGAAGATATGGGTTGCAAATGGGGAAATCCATCGAGATAAGCGAATTTGACAAAGAGGAGATTATTATTACGCAGAGCCTGTGAACGAGTACTTTGAAAGCGACGAAGCTGGTCGAATGTTCACGTGCTACTGTCGTGAACATCTACGGAAAGAGATAGGACAGTGAAACTACCACTAGGCGCTAAATGGTTGGACGTCCACGACTCTTCACAGAAGGTGGGGTGCGGAGGGTTGTCTGATATGTGAAGTGGAATAGATGGTGATCTGTAGCAATTTTCTGCCGAAAGAGCACAATGGTGGTGCATAAACAAGTGTTTCGGAGCAGACCGTTCATAGTACATTGTCCCACACGGAACTCCGCAGCGGACCTCTCCTACGTGTTCTCATGTTACCACAACGACGTCGTCAATTATGATTGCAGTGGTCACGTTGATAAATGTAAACGTACAATGCGCCACGGACGCAGGCTGGTGTGAATAGTATTGTGCTATGCGAGACTTTCTCCTGAGCTTGTGGTAGTAATCGAAGACGCGCTACCAGCTGCGAACCACTTGCATCCCTTCATACTTAATGTCTTCCCCGACGGCGACGTCATCTTTCAGCAGTATAATTGTCCGTGTCTCGGAGCCACAACCGCACTACAGTGACCTGAGAAGAATTATACCAAACTCACGTTGATGTCTCGGCTACCATATTCGCCTGATGTAATTCCTATGGAATAAATGTCTGTCGTTATCGCGTGCCATTAACGTGTACGCAAATCAGCGACTCCTTATTTACGCAAATTACATAACCTGTGCGTAGACATCTAACGCCACGTACCTTCACAAACCTACCAACCAACTGTCAGATCCTGAATCGCAGAATCAGTTACGTATATCGTACCAAAGACTGACCAACAAGCTATTAAGCAGGTAGTCATAATACACTACTGCCATTAAAATCGCTACACCAAGAAAAAATGCAGATGATAGACGGATATTCATTGGACAAATATATTATACTAGAACTGAATGTGATGACATTTTTACATAATTTGGGTGCATAGATCCTGATAAATTAGTACCCAGAACAACCACCTCCGGCCGTAATAACGGCCTTGATGCGCCTGGGCATTGAGTCAAACAGGGACTGGATGGGCGTGTACACGTACAGGCTGCCCATGCAGCTTCAACATGATACCACAGTTCAGCAAGAGTAGTGAGCGGCGTATTGTGACGAGCCAGTTGCTCGGCCACCGTTGACCAGACGCTTTCAATTGCTTCAAATGGTTCTGAGCACTATGGGACGTAACAGCTGAGGTCATCAGTCCCCTAGAACTTAGAACTACTTAAACCTAACTAACCTAAGGACATCACACACATCCATGCCCGAGGCACGATTCGAACCTGCGACCGTAGAGGTCGTGGGGTTCCAGACTGAAGCGCCTAGAACCGCTCAGCCACTCCGGCCGGCTTTCAATTGGTGAGAGATCTGGAGAATGTGCTGGCCATGGCAGCAGTCGAACATTTTCTGTATCCAGAAAGGCCCGTACAATAGCTGCAACATACGGTCGTGCATTATCCTGCTGAAATGTAGGGTTTCGCAGGGATCGAATGAAGGGTAGAGCCACGGGTCGTAACACATCTGAAATGTAACGTCCACTATTCAAAATGCCGTCAGTGTGAACAAGAGGTGACCGAGACGTGTAAACAACGGCACCCCATATCATCACGCCAGGTGATACGCCAGTATGGCGATGACGAATACACGCTTCCAATGTGCGTTCACCGCGATGTCGCCAAACAAGGATGCGACCATGATGATGCTGTAAACAGAACCTGGATTCATACGAAAAAATGACGTTTTGCCATTCGTGCATCCAGGTTCGTCGTTGAGTACACCATCGCAGGCGCTCCTGTCTGTGACGCAGCGTCAAGGGTAGCCGCAGCCATGGTATGCTAGCCGATGGTTCATGCTGCAGCAAACGTCGTCGAACTGTTCGTACAGATGTTTGTTGTCTTGCAAACGTCCCCATCTGTTGACTCAGGGATCGAGACGTACCTGCACGATCCGTTACAGCCATGCGGATAAGATGCCTTTCATCTCGACTGCTAGTGATACGAGGCCGTTGGGATCCAGCACGGCGTTCCGTATTACCCACCTGAACCCACCGTTTCCACATTCTGCTAACACTCATTGGATGTCGACCAACGCGAGCAGCAATGTCGCCATACGATAAACCGCAATCGCGATAGGCTACAATCCGACCTTTATCAAAGTCGGAAACGTAATGGCACGCATTTCTCCTCCTTACACGAGGTATCACAGCAACGTTTCACCAGGCAACGCCGGTCAACTGCTGATTGTGTATGAGAAATCGGTTGAAAACTTTCCTCATGTCAGCACGTTGTAGGTGTCGCCACCGGCACCAACCTTGTGTGAATGCTCAGTAAAGCTAATCTTTTGCATATCACAGCATCTTTTTCCTGTCGGTTAAATTTCCCGTCTGTAGCACGTCATCTTCGTGGTGTAGCAATTTTAATGGCCAGTAGTGTATATCGTTCCAAAGACTGACCAACAAGCAGGTGGTCATAATATTTGGGCTCATCGGTATTCGTACAATATTTATTCCCGGACGCGTTAAAATATGTGAGAAAATCCTTCGTTTCTGAATTATGAATGAAAGTAGGAAATTTAGTCGACGGCCATTTTATTTTTTGATTCATATTAGGTCACGTAGTGCTGCATACCAAATGTAACTAACATATCGAGTTTGTTTTTAACTCCTGAAGGAGAGCCATCCCTCTTTTGTGTTTCGAGTAAATGTGTGACATATCTGTAAAATATGAGTGTTGCAACGTGTGTTATTGCCAATTTGCTGCCCCACTGCTGGCTATTGTGGAGCGATGTGATTACGCTAAATTACACATGACAATATACAGCAGTCAAGAAATTACTTTGGCAGGGTAGGAACTCTGCCAAAAGAGGTTGCCTTTTAGACATTCGAGCGCTGTGCCGATTGAAACAGACTGGAACTTCGAAATGTGGGAAAACTGCTCTGCGAAGGGCGCTAAGATTGCTCTCAAACGGGCCACCGCCGCAGAGTCAGTACCAGCGGCAGTATTGCGCGAACTGGCGGGGACTTTGTGCCTCGGTGGGAGCGCGGCCGCGCAGCCGGGTGTCAATTAAAACTTGGCCACTCGGCGAGCGGCAGATAAGCCCCTGCGGCCGCCAGCGCAAACACTCTCCGCTGCCGGGATTACTCCCGCCTTGCCCCGCGCTCTGTTTATTCGCGCGAGGGGCCGAACCGGGCGCTGACAAGTCTATGGAAGCTGCCTAGTCACCGCCGCCAACTTCCCTGTCACGCTGCATCTCTTGAAACGCAGTCTCTGTCAATCTGCAACTTGTCTTTCCCAAGCCCTTACGCGTATTCAATACAGAACTTAATCCTAGGATGCAATTCCTACTGCGTTTAGTAGAGTGCGAGACACTCCGAAGTCACTGGGACGGGCATGAGCTTCAGCGTGAGTTTAAGGAGCTTTTGTGGGCAGCTTTAGCCTCCATAGGCCTGAAGCCAAATTTATGCGGCAAACTGAGGCAAACAACGATTAATCTGCGGAATGACGCCACTGTCGGTCATTGTTGTTGTTGTTGTTGTTGTTGTGGTCTTCAGTTCTAGGACTGGCTTGATGCAGCTCTCCATGCTAGTCTACCTGTGCAAGCTTCTTCATCTCCCAGTACCTACTGCAGCCTACATCCTTCTGAATCTGCTTAGTGTATTCATCTCGTGGTCTCCCTCTACGATTTTTACTCTCCACGCTGCCCTCCAGTACCAAATTGATGATCCCTTGATGCCTCAGAACGTGTCCTACCAACCGATCCCTTCTTCTAGTCAAGTTGTGCCACAAACTCCTCTTCTCCCCAATTCTATTCAATACCTCCTCATTAGTTATGTGATCTACCCATATAATCCTCAGCATTCTTCTGTAGCACCACATTTCGAAAGCTTCTATTCTCTTCTTGTCTAAACTATTTATCGTCCATTTTCCACTTCCATACATGGCTACACTCCATACAAATAGTTTCAGAAACGTCTTCCTGACACTTAAGTCAATACTCGATGTTAACAAATTCCTCTTCTTCAGAAACGCTGTCCTTACCATTGCCAGTCTACATTTTATATCCTCTCTACTTCGACCATCATCAGTTGTTTTGCTCCCAAATAGCAAAACACCTTTACCACTTTAAGTGTCTCATTTCCTAATCTAATTCCCTCAGCATCTCCCGATTTAATTCGACTACATTCCGTTATCCTCGTTTTGCTTTTCTTGACGTTCTTCTTATACCCTCCTTTCAAGACCCTGTCCATTCCGATAAACCTACTCCTGCATTACCCCTATTTGATTTTGTATTTATAACCCTGTAGTCACCTGACCAAAAGTCTTTTTCCTACTGCCACCGAACTTCACTAATTCCCACTATATCTAACATTAACCTATCCATTTCCCTTTTTAAATTTTCTAACCTACCTGCCCGATTAAGGGATCTGACATTCCACGCTCCGATCCGTAGAACGCCAGTTTTCTTTCTCTTGATAACAACGTCCTCTCGAGTAGTCCCCGCCTGGAGATCCGAATGGGGGACTATTTTACCTCCGGAATATTTTACCCAAGAGGACGCCATCATCATTTAATCATACAGTAAAGCTGCATGCCCTCGGGAAAATTTACGGCTGTAGTTTCCCCTTGCTTTCAGCCGTTCGCAGTACCACAACAGCAAGGCCGTTTGGCCGACTGGTGGTCATACAGGATTGAAAGAAGCATCGTGATAATAAAGCTAGAGCAAGACACGGCAACCGAATCGAGCAAAATTTTCCAGATAACCAAGGGAAACCGAGCTACGTCCTCAAAAACCGTAGCCAGCCCGTGATGAGGACGCAAAGGTGTGTGAATTTAAATTAACCTCGCACGGTGAAATTGTGGACGTGAAACATTATCTATCCACTCAAACCTACACAAAAATAAAATCCGAAAAAACTTAGTGTCACCAATACCCACCAGAGTTGCTGGCTTCCTGTGAAAATGATGCTCTAAAACACAGTAGATAGTAAACTTAATTGTAACTACACCCAGCGGCTCATGGGGAAGGTGGTAGGAACATTCAGCAAAGTACGAGAAATTCCTCATTAGTAGGAATCTCTTGAGTTAGAGCTTCGAGATTTATGGAACTCCATTCGAACATTCCAAAGCAATTACAACTATTCTAACTGAGCGCCAGATAATATATTGTCAAAGTTGATAGAAGGAATGATAAGAGGGTACGTCGCTACCCAAAATAACATATCTTGCTTCTACACATATTATAAATTACAGTCCCCGGCCGTGTTTTTTTCTTTCTGTATGTTATGGCTAATTGCTAGAACTACTATAAGGATTTTGATACGTTTTCCAATAACAAACAGAGTGATTCACGAGAAAGTTCTGTGTGTATAATTTACTGTTTACGTTAATACGAGTATGTAATTTATGTACTGTTATCTCTTCCATATTTAATTAACGTATGGAGAGACATCTCGTGGCAACAATGGGAGCTAAGACCTGGTCAATTAGAGAGGAGGCGGTATCTGACAGGAAAAGCAGTGAACAGCTGCCGTAATTCCAGTGAGCAGCGAAGCTTGATCGGAATCTACACAAATCTATACGAATTATATATTAAAGTACTCCGCCGCGTTTCTCTATACAGTGTGAGTCACTAACTACTGCCACCAAGAACAACTACGAAAGTGTGGTAGGAGCTGAAAAGTTTGTGGGACAAATGTTGCATGGGACAACGGGAGTAATAATCTGACGTTGGTTTTTTGTTGCTAGGTGGGGTCGCTTCAGAGATATGAAGGTCAACTTTTTTTTTTAAATGAGATGCTATAGTTTGGTACTTTTATTGATAGCGGCTATCGAGACGAACCCAGTGATGTCTAACAGTAAGGCCCTTGAAGGTCAACGAAAGTCACGATTGTGGCATGAATATCCATTTACAGAAGTGACGACCATTGATATTAATGCAGTGCTGCAATCTTCTTAATTGATTGAGTGGTGTTCCTTATCACATCAGCACTTATCGAAACACATGCACTGACGATTCTCTCTCGCATATCTTCAGGTGTAGTTGGAACGTCTTAATAAACAATGTCTTTTAGGAATCCCCACAAGAAAAAATCCAGAGGCATGAAGTCTGGCGAACGAGCCGGCCACAACACATCTCCTCCACGTCCAGTCCAACGATTTGGGAATTGTCTCCGCAACTCATTTCTAGCCATCAGCGAAAAATGTGCCGAACATCCATCTTGTTGATACCACGTTCTGTTCCTTGTTCCTAAAGGCATTTCTTCGAATAACAGACCTACTGTTTCTTACAGGAATATGGTGTACTTCCTACCATTAACATTTCCTTCAGTGAAAAAGGGGTCTATAATTCTGTCCTTCAGAATCACACACCATACATTCACCGAGCACGGTTTTTTGTGTGCAACTTGCCGCTGCCAACATGGATTTTCAGTTGTCCTATAGAGCACGTTATGCGAATTAACATTTCCATGGTTCGCGAATGTAGCTTCGACAGTAAATAAAATCAAATTAATAAATGTGTCATCCTTCTGAATCTGAAGTTGAGCCCATCGGCAGAATTCAATGCGACGCATACAAATCGTACCGGTTAATTCTTGGTGGAGACTGATATGGTAAGGATGATATTTGTGGCGATGCAGAGCACGAACAAAACTACTCTGGCTCATGCCAGATTCACTTGAGATCTGAGGAGAACTAACACAAGGATCTCGAACCACAGTGGCAAGAGTACCAATTTCCGTTTCCTCTTCAGTAACTTTCCTTTGCCGGATATGTTTCCGGTGCGTTAAAGATCCAGTTGTTCTCAATTTATCGTAAACATATTTAAATGTACGACGTGTAGGATGAGTACGTTGAGGATATCTTACAGCGTACAAGTCTCTAGCTCTCACTGAATTTCGTTGGCGTTCTCTGTAAATGAGAACCGTATCGACTTGGTCTTCAAATGAACACATAATTCACATTCGCTTGATTCGACAGTACTAATCTTATCGTTCCTATTAGTGTTGTATTGCGAAACCATCGAATGGTGTTTGCATGTCAATGGCGCGTTAGATGGATACGCCGTATTCGTCGAAAATTTACTATTTGCACGATATTCGAGAGAGAATTGTCAGAGCGTGTGCTTCGATAAGTGCTGCAACGATAAGGAATACCACTCAATCCATGACAAGAAGATTGCAGCACTGCATTGATACCAATGGTCATCGTTTCGAATACCATCTGTAAATGGACGTTCGTGCCACCTTTTTGACCTTCGTTGACCTTACTCTTAACCATCATTGGATTCGTCTCGATAGCCGTTTTCAGAAAATAAGTACCAAACTATAGCACCCCATTTAAAAAAAAAATAGTTGACCTTCAGATCTCTGAAGCGACTCCACCTAGCAAAAAAAAGCCAACGTCATATTACGGTCCCCGTTACTCCATGCAGCTTTTGTCCCACAAACTTTTCAGGTACCAAACGGCAAGGAAAGCATTAGAACTACAACCTGTAGGATAATGTATGAGAGAGGGTGAAAGCTTGAATGTGGTGACGAAAACAGCTTCAGAAAACCTCTTACCGTGTTGAAAATATTAAAAGTTGCCCTGATGTGTTCTTATATTCTGAAATTCATCAGCCCAAAGTCCCGAAATAAAGAGTGTTGTAAATTATTAGACAAGCATATAATGATATTTTTAAGTTCATGACTTTGCTGCCATATGAGAGAGTGAGACCTTGGCATTTTACTACACATATCAATCATAATGAAAGGTATAGGTTGGCAGATGTTATGGAAGAAAATAGTAACATTAACAACCCATTCGCACCAATTCACATGAAGCTGTTGTATCAAAGGGCTTCAAGTACATATTGAACATTATATTACGTTAATTCTAAGAGGTTACTTAGGACTGTGAATATAACTGTCACCTAAGAAAAAGGATAATGTGACCTCTTTACGTATTGGTTGAGACAAAGGCGTGATTTTGAAATAGTTAATTTCCCAGATTTAAGAAACTGGAGTGATATGAATATTAATGTCGAACGGAAGACGAAAATTATGTGAGAAGGAGGCTTTCCGTGGTGCCACAACGATAACAAACGGTGAGCAGACAGACCGAAAAGAGTTATGGCTCAGCGAATGTTCTGCAGGAAACAATGGACGATGAATACATTTACCAGCAACCAACTCTAAGAAAGGCTTTTATTATCGCAGAAGAATAAGAATTAAAAGGAGAATAATGTGAAGGAAAGACATATGAAGGAGAAGAAACGATTATAAAAGACAGAAAGTCTGAAAGACATCTACGCTGACGATACACCTGCGTAATGAAGCAACTACCTGTATCACGTTTTATTTATCTACATAACCTGCAAGTTATGGTGCCAACTCATCGTAGTGACTTGACTCTTACACATGAGATGATTCACTACTATATTTGATAATTATTCTGTCCTAAGCGTTTCTTTCTTCTTGAACTGGATAATGGCAACCTGCCATAATGTGTAATTTACGGTTTATGTGGATAAATGACGTGTGATCAATACACAGTCGCCTAAGACATTATACAAATTATGCTTTGTGAATTGTTTAAGATATCGAGCCGAAGTTTTCCGAAAAATGATAAAATACATTTCTACCCTCCTAAGTCGTGAGTCACGCGAGCTACTCAAATAAATATGTTTTTTAAAGGAGCGTTACACTTTTTAACAACATTCGAAAGTTCTTGAAAACATGAGTAAAGAGATATAGCGTTTGTTAATGCTGGCATTGAAAATTTTCAGAAATGTATCGGAGAACTGAACCAAAAGTAAATGCGTTAACTGCTGGATTCGGCTCCGGCAGTGGAAGGAACGCCGTGTGGGATTCTCATGATAGGCTCCGCCGTATCAAAGGATTAAAATGTTCTTGTTTTCACATAAGCTGCTCACTTAAACATGAGTATTGTAGCTTAACTGTGTTGTGTAACTGACGATTAACAATGCGACTGGCGCGTCTTTGTTCGCATTGTTGTGAAATGTTCAGTAGGAAATGTGATTTATAGAGCAATATCTAGTGCTTACCGCGCAATGACAATGAAAATGAAATTGGTTCAATGTCTGACAAATGTTATCGACTGCGAGAAACAATTTATGAAGTTTGTGGCGCGCAGCGATAAACTTTGACATTTTACGGCTAGGAGCTGATTTAATTGTACGGTGTAAGTTTATGTAGTAAAAAAGAAAGTTAGCGTTCTTAGATGACAGTAAAAGGTTCAAATAAACAGGTCGTGTCAAAATTTGAGAAAACTTAACATTTTTTAAAAATACTGCTGTAGTGTGTAAGGATCTATAGGTACACGCACAGACAGTCGGCTCCAATGAAGACTCATTGCCGGTTCGAGTCGGCGCACGGTCCAGCTCCAACGAATTAGACGAATTTTCAACTGAACTGTCTTCGAATAGTAAAGCCATTTTTCAACCGGAAGCCAGCGTTCAATATACACTGGAGAGCACTACACTGCACCTACCTGCGTGGTCTCCGGCTTGTTTAGCGTAAATCTTGAATAACCGGAGCTTAAGTTACAAATATCTACGGCGCTGAGCAGAAGAGAATCTTCAGGTCCCATACTTTTTTGCCTTCAGCTCTACGAGTTTTTTGCGACTGTAATATTCAAGTATTATAAATTTACTTCGGGCTAGTTAACCTCAAGAGTTGAGATAACTTACGTACAATGGCTACAGTGAGCCAACCATTACCATGATCGAATGTACCATTAATATCAATACTAAAATTAAGTCTACAACCACAGAAAACACAAGGTCCGTCGACAAGTGCGGTTGCAGCAACACTCTGAACTGGTATGCGGTTCTTCTTGTCTCCAGCTGTTGTGGCGAACTCGACGTTCTCGATGGTTTTATAAACTGTCTGCTTTATAAAACCATCGAGAACATCGAGTTCGCCACAACAGCTGGAGACAAGAAGAACCGCATACCAGATCAGAGTGTTGCTGCAACCGCACTTGTCGACGGACCTTGTGTTTTCTGTGGTTGTAGACTTAATTTTAGTACTGATATTAATGATACATTCGATCATGGGGTTGGCTCACTGCAGCCATTGTACGTGGAGGTACTGGAGTTCCTAACGTACCTGGACTTGAAAGTTTTGTTGATAGAGACATTATTGCCTATCGTACCTACCATATGGCAGAACTTGCTAATAAAGACTTTGGTAAATCCGCTTACATGTCGCCTTCAGCATTGTGTTTGTATACTCGTAATAAGAGAAAAATACGTTTTCTTTTGGTCAGGTAAATTGTAATCACATTAACAGAACTCACATTTTAATCTCTGTTAAGTAATCAGCTTTTATTTTTACAAAGAACATTTAATTTACGCACTCCAAGAAAACACTTTTTCGATAATCAAAATATCCACGGGTGTGCTGCCGGTCTATAGTGTCCAACGAGCACGATATTTCGGTGATCATACATGTCGCCATCATCAGGTGAACTGACGGATTGAGCTCCTGTGAACCTGCCGGCACGGAGATCCGTACGCTATGGCTGCTCAGAGGGAACTGGGTTCGGTCGCGCGCGGACGGCGGAGGGAGCGCGCCGCGGGCGGAGGGTATTTAAATCGGCCGCCGCCGCGACCGAACCCAGTTCCCTCCGAGCAGCCACAGCGTACGGATCTCCGTGCCGGCACGTTCACAGGAGCTCAGTCCGTCAGTTCACCTGATGATGCCGACATGTATGATCGCCGAAATATTGTGCCCGTTGGACACTATAGACCGGCAGCACACCCGTGGATATTTTGATTATCAAATACGCCGGGAAAAACTCAGGAATCACACTTTTTCGATAAATTATAAAAGGCTCTGCTACAATCTTTCTTTAGCATGTACACACATTTGTAGTTTTCTGATATATTAGAAGATAGCACGCAGACACGGGGTGGACAAAATAATGGAAACAACGAACATAGCACGTTACCATGCCTAATACCGTATAGAAAAGTCGCTGGTACTCAAAGTAGCTACCAGTCATCTAGGAGCATACAAACAAGCGTCCTGTGTGGTTCTGAAGGGAATCGACACCATTCTTCCTTACAAATGGCTAGTTCAGGTAACGATGAAGGTAGCGATGAAGCATTCTTCTCTCCAAAATAGATCGCGAAGGCTAAATAATGTCGAGATCTGGTGACTGTGAGGGTCCACGGTAGATGTGACAATTCATCCTCGTGCTCACAAAACCTGACCTGGACGGTTCAAGCTTTGAGAACAGAAGGGATATAGTCTTTTAGCACAGCATCAACCACTGGGAAACGAACATTGCACCACGAGATAGACCTGATCAGCCAAAAATGTCACGTAATCCTTGACAGCAACGCGACCTTGCGAAGTAACCACGAAATGGCTGTCAAATCGTCACCGAACCTCCTCCATGTTTCACTCCTGGGGCGTAAACCTGCCTGGAAGTAGGAAACCTTGTGAAGCAAGACTCACCCAACCAAATGAATTTCTTCCGGTGCTCCATAGTCCAGATTTTATCGTTTTGGCACCACGTTTTGCTATCAAGGGCCTCTGCATAACTGATGTGTGATTTTGGAGTTCCAGTTCCCCATGCAGTTCCCAGCTTATGGAGTTCCCTTCGTGTTGTTTTGGTGCCGATAGAATTCGCGAGTGTGACGCGCAATTCATTCAATTCTGGAGTTACTTTTGCAGCTGTCTCCCTCATATTTTTCGTCATAGTCCTCTTCAGTGACGTATGTCGCTATCACTCAATACACACTTTCGTCCGCTTTGTGACTTAGAGGTCGATGTTTTCCCGCTTTCTCTGTACGTGGTGTAAATCTTCGATACGGTGCCTCTTAAAACACCAAAACACTTACGCTGCCTTGGTTACGGAAGAACCCACCATAGGATCACCAACAATTTGACTACGTTCGAATGCACTTAGCTCATGGCTACACAGAACGTAGTTCTGACCGCGACTGAAACTTGCAATGTATTGAGGACATTGCACAAGTGCCAGTCGTGGTCAAATACGATACCAGAACCTGCGGGCTGGCTATATCTGCATTTCTGTTTAAGCATGTTTTTCTGGCGGTGTTTGCATATTTTTGTCCAGCCCCTTATTTCCATTTACAATACTTCTAGCTGGCCCTGTGTCTACGTCATATAAAGTACGGCCAAGAAGAAATACTTTTTAATCTAGTATAGTACACCTATCTTGCTGCTGCCATATAACGATCTAGACAGGTTTGAGTGCCTACATCACAATGGCCGATTCCTGTCACTTTTACATTTACTTTTAGCATATGTCTTGGATAATTTTGAGAAAATTTTCGTCGGTAGAATTAATAAGAAGCTTTCGAATGTCGTTAAAGAACCAACTCGATGCTTTAGAAGAACATACCTATTTCATTAACTCGATTGTTTTAATAATATTAACCTAGCAATAAAATTACGTGACTCCTAACGTACTGCTATTTTCTGAAAACCTCGTTTCGATATCGCGAACCATTCACAAGATAATAGGCGTGTTGCATCTTAAACGACTCACCCTGTTTAATTACGAGGAGGAGATGAACTGGACAGCCAGAAAAAAACAGACACAAAGGACCAGAGACAGATTAAGGAGAAGGAGATGGTTAATCAGAGGAAGAATGTAATAGAGACATGAGAGAAAATTATGGAGCTGGTGAAGTGGAAGTAGCTGAATAACTAGAAGATGGAACCAGATGAAAGAGAAGCTGATCGAGTACAAGATGGAGGAGAAGGAAAAGCGGAAGTAGATGTATGAGAACGAGTTAAGACAAGAAGATGAAAGGAATGAAGATTCAGTTGAACAATCAGGAGCAGATAGAGGACAAGTAGAAGTAAGTGAAACAGATCGATAGATAAGGGAGAAGAAGACAGCAGGAGAAGAAAACTCAGATGTAGTTGATGATGAAAAAGAGGAAGAGTAGAGAGACCGGAAGGTATGTCAAAAGCAGTGATATAGCTAGCGCTTGACTTCGTTATGAAAGGTTACACCGGGTGGTCGCAGGTGGAGCACTCACCGATAGTTTGGCCTGCGTTGTACGTCTTAGCGTGGCACCTGTGGTGGGCACAGCCGGCAATATCCGACGTCACTGGCCGCTCAAACACGCCGCCAGCTTAAACGAATTCCGAAGCCCTCGGCGACTTCGGCCAGGCTCCCTCTCTCTTCTTTTCTGCGTCCTGCTCCTTTGTAAGTGAGGGCCGAAAAGAAAGGACGCCTGATCCTATCAGCGGAACGGCAGGGGCCCCCGAGGGTTTTGCAAGGCCCGCAAGAATATCGCTGCAGCAAGTAATCTCCGAGGTACCCCCGCCTCCACCCCGCTGGCGCCCTGGCCCTACGAAAAAGGACGGACAGTGGTTTGGGAAGCGGGGGGGGGGGGGGGGGGGGGGGAGAGCCTCGCTGATTCGCGGACCAGCCGCCGCTCGGCGACGCAAAGACGTCCGCGCGGCCATTCAGCTGGGCTGATTCGGTCCTCGTATGTGGCGCAAAAGGATTCGGGCTGAAAGCTGCTAGACGTCGGTTTACTGCTGAATGTCGCTCTGCGGGGCGCGCAGCTTGTTAAGGGGAAGTCTTAAAAGGACGGCCGTCTGCGGCCAGGGAAGGGCGAGCGTCTCCACTAACCACACGTCCGAGGGACACGCCGTAAGGTTCAGCGAACATACGGCGGAGCAGAACAGTGCTAATCACACACAGTAGGCTTTGCCTCCTGGGTGATTTTCCTTCTGTGTTCATTAGGCCGTTGTCGAAGCGTATTTCTCGCCCAACGTTTCGTCTACCAAAGCTGGAGGCATCATCAGAAGCTATAGCGAGTCGGAAAGCAATTACAGTGTCGAACCAATTCAGGAAGCCCAACTGTTTATGCGTTTCCGCGCAACGGTCTCTTCATCAAACTGCTTCCTAAGACAGCGGAGTCGCGCCAGTGTGTGTTTAGAGCTTGTAATGGGGAAGAATTGGCGCTGTTTTCTTTATTTAGCACGAAGACCCACAACTTGTCTAATTTCAAAGCCATAGTGTTTCCTGTTGGAGTTGTTCTCATGCTTCTGAATTTCTATGGCCTTTCCATACATCCTAGATGAATACTGATTGACTCTTGATGAAACCATAGTATCGGAAAACGTATTTGTTGCTTCCCGGCTCACGATCTGTTATTGCCGATTTATCTGTGTTGCCCAGACGACAATTGGTCTTGTGTTGTGTTTCTTCTTGTAGGATCTATTACTACATGGCCCAGTAAATTGATAGAAAAACATAAGAATGAGTGTCCCTAAGCGGAGAAACATTTAGAAGCAAATCAGGAACTTCAATTTTGTTCGGCCTAGTGCCTTTAAAATGGAGCAAATGACTGGATGATAGGCAACACACATTACATAGGAACGCCGCGGTGTGCCTATGCCCTGCCGCCTCTCAGGGGCATAACAAATATTAAATGACACCTCACGCCTCTGGGAAGCATCAGCGAACCTTTTGTCTCTGACAAAATCTGTTCTCCATAATGTGATCCACCGCTCATACGCATTTGTCACAAATACTTTGACATGACTAATATAATCACTTTCATTTATACTATGATCAGCTCATTTCGGCCGTATGCCATTTTCAAGCACCTACTGCTACATTTGTAAATCTACGTAGCCACCCATTGTGGGCATACACAAACGTACACCTGTCTTTTTAATACATAATGCTGTCGTAGAAAAAAATTCAAGAACAACATCCCATATTCCTCAATACTTTAAAATAACATTACTACCGTAGTGGCATATATATGTATACATAAAACCGATAATACATAGTACAGAAAGTTTCGGCGATGGTTACACTTGTGAAATTAAACTGACCGCTGTCCTTCTGTACACCTATCCATTTCGATCATGTGCTGTGTGTCTAATAACTTAGTCGTCGACATGACATTTAAGTGTAATCTTCCTCCCCACTTTCATCCCTATCAATTATAAACGTATACATATAATTATCATGAAAACAAGCGTTTCAACATCAATGTTTCACAATACAAATCTACTATACGTACAAACTCCGCAAGCCACTATTTGGTGCGTCGCGGAGGGTACATTGTACCACTACTAGTCATTTCTCTTCTTGTTCAACTCGCAAATGGAGCGAGGGAAATATGTTTCTCAATATGCCTCTACATCATCCCTTATTTCTCTTATCTTATGAGGGCTATTCGGAAAGTAAGGAAAGATAGGTAGCGAAATGCAAACCGCAGTGAAAATCAAAACTGTTTTATTTGCAACAGTTAGCTACACCTTCTAGATACTTCTCTACACAATCGCCGCTCAGACTTAGACATCTGTCGTAGCGTTGTACCAACTTTTAAATTCCCTCGTTATACAAGACAGCCGCCAGTGCTTTTCGACAATTTTCTACTCTGAACTGCAGCCCGTTGTCAGTGTCAAAATATTGTCGTCATAGCCAGCGGTTCATTTGAGCAGAGATGAATCTCAGGGGTAGCCAGTTATGTGTTGTATTGTGGGTGATCAAACACTTATCATCGAAGACGCTGGAGGAGCATCTTCATTGCCCCTGCAGAGTGTGGCCGAGAATTGTCGTGTAGAACGACCCGCATGACAGTTACGCTACGTGGATTGCATAGCTTCAGGCGAAATCTTTCGTCAGGCCCTCGTACCTGGCGGGAGACGGCAATTTTTAGCCATCTTTACGTCCTCACCATGAACTAAGAACCGAAAAGAGCGACATGATGTGATCGACTGGCATACTAGACACAGTGCCCAACGCATCTGTGCAAAGCTTCATCAGATTTTCACTGTATTTTCCATTTCGCGACCGATCGTTCCTTACTTTCTGAATAACCCTCGTATGTTCGTGGTCCTTACGCGATGTACGTTGGTGGCAGTAGGATCGTTCTGCAGTCGGCTTCAAATGCCGGTTCTTTAAATTTTCTCAATAGTGTTACTCAAAAGGAACGTCGCCTTTCCTCCAGGGATTCCTATTTCATTTTCCGAAACGTTTTCATAATAACTGCGTGTTGATCGAACCGACCAATAACAAATCTAGCTGGCCGCTCCGCATTACTTCGATGTTTTCCTTTCATCCGACATAGTGGGGATCGTAAACACTGGAGCAGTACTCAAGAATGGGCCTTGCTACTATTCTATATGCGGTCCCCTTTGCAGATGAACCACACTTTCTTAAAAGTCGCCCAACAAACCAAAATCGGCCACTCGCCTTCCCCACTACAATCCCTACGTGCTCGTTCCATTTCATATCACTCTGCAACGTTACGCCTGGATATTTAATCGACCTCACTGTGTCAGGAAACAGACTACTGATGCAGTATTAGAACATTAAGGGGTTGTTTTTCCTACTCATCTGCGTTGTAATACATTTTTCTACGTATAGAAATTTTGTCTAAGTCATGACCTATCATCTAACAGTCACTCAAGGCAGACACCTTCCCGTACGTGAAAGCATCGGCAGCTAACAGCCGCAGATTACTGCCCACCCTGTCCGTCAAATCATTTATGTATACCTTAGACAATAACAGCGGTCCTGTCACACTTCCCTTGGGCACTCCTAACTATAGCATTGTCAGTCCAGGACACCGCACTGGGTCATATTAATTGAGAGGTCTTCCAGCCTCTCACACATCTGGCAACCTATTCCGTATGTTCTTACCTTACCATATTTGCATATGGACATTAACTGTCTTTTTCAATGCTGAAAAGCTACAGTTAGGCTGCTGCCAGCTCGCCATAAATAGGGAGAATGTAAATAACAGATAAATACATATAACGGCGATACTCGTACTCAGTATGCCCGTCACCCACTAACAGTATGATTATTTCTAGAGAGTAAATGTCGAAAGTTATAGTGGAGCGCAAAGTTTTATATCGGATTCAAACCATGGTGTGATTTTTGCATTTTTCTCATGCTCTGTCGGAGGTGTATGCCATCTCAAGTGCCAAAATAAAATCACATGTTTAACACTAAACATGAAACACTTAATAATTATATACTAATGGCTCAGTTACTGCCATAATACAGGGTGATCAAAAAGTCAGTATAAATTTGGAAACTTAATAAACCACGGATTAATGTAGATAGAAAGGTAAAAATTGACACACATGCTTCGAGTGACATGGGGTTTTATTAACAAACAAACAAACAAAACGAAGTTCACAAAATGTCCGAAAGATGGCGCGTGAAAGATCTCTTGCGCGCGTCCTTTGGTGATGATCGTGTGCTCAGCCGCCACTTTCGCCATGCTTGGCCTCCCAGGTCACCAGACCTCAGTCAGTCAAACCATGGTGTGATTTTTGCATTTTTCTCATGCTCTGTCGGAGGTGTATGCCATCTCAAGCGCCAAAATAAAATCACATACTTAACATTAAACATGAAACACTTAATAATTATATACTAATGGCTCAGTTACTGCCATAATACATGGTGATCAAAAAGTCAGTATAAATTTGAAAACTTAATAAACCACGGAATAATGTAGATAGAGAGGTAAAAATTGACACACATGCTTCGAATGACATGGGGTTTCAATAACAAACAAACAAACAAAAAAAACGAAGTTCACAAAATGCCCGAAAGATGGCGCGTGAAAGATCTCTTGCGCGCGTCCTTTGGTGATGATCGTGTGCTCAGCCGCCACTTTCGTCATGCTTGGCCTCCCAGGTCCCCAGACCTCAGTCAGTGCGACTATTGGCTTTGGGGTTACCTGAAGTCGCAAGTGTATCGTGATCTACCAACATCCTGGGGATGCTGAAAGACAACATCCGACGCCAATGCCTCACCATAACTCCGGAAATGCTTTACAGTGATGTTCACAACATTATTCCTCGACTACAGCTATTGTTGAGGAATGACGGTGGACATATTGAGCATTTCCTGTAAAGAACATCATCTTTGTTTTGTCTTACTTTGTTATGCTAATTATTGCTATTCTGATCATATGAAGCGTCATCTGCCGCACATTTTTTGAACTTTTGTGTTTTTTTGGTTCTAATAAAACCCCATGTCATTCCAAGCATATGTGTCAATTTGTACCTCTCTATCTACATTATTCCGTGATTTATTCAGTTTTCAAATTTATACTGACTTTTTGATCACCCGGTATGTACCACAGAGTGGGAAAAATAATACTTACTTGGAAAATATTTCAAGCACCTAAGGGTAGGCAGCATCGGGGGCAGATGATGTATTTCGGGCTGCATATCTTAAGGTGCATAAAATTTTTTTCCGGACCAATTTTATTTTCCGCACCTTGCAGAAAGCCACTTCTTTGGTACTGCTCTCTCGTAAAATTTATTCACACGGATTTATCCCCTTTTTCTCTGTGATTTCAATTCCGCGCTGTACAGTCCACCGCCAAATATCGTGTCGTGCAAACAATTCACAGAATCCATTTTCGATTATCGATAGCGATAAGGGGGAGACGTCTGGTTTGTACCGAGCTGCACGGTTCGCCTTCGGTCTCCGGCAGGGTGCGATTGTTGCATACCGCCGCAGGCGCGCTAGTTAGTGCGGCTGACCGCGCAGGTAAAATCCCGGCGCTCGCGAGATCAGTGGGGGAATGGCACGGTGGCGTGTTCGGCGCCGTTCAGCCACGCCCGGCTCGACAAGCGACTGCGTTCCGCGCGCTCCTGCCGTTAATTACGGGCGTCCGCGCAAAACGCGAGCTGCAGAATGTAATTAGCGCGCTGCTCCCGCCGAGGGAGACCTCGCCGGCGGGCGATGACGTCACGCAGAAACACGGCGAGCGAGGCACGGTGCGCACACCCGACAGCCGGGGGCGGTAGGCCGGAGTCGGGGACCGAACAACGGACACCTGCTGTCCTCATAACGAGAGCCCGCTGGGACTCGGGCGTCACATCTTGTAACGGGACATCCTCCTCCAGCATTACTTTTCCTCAACAGTAGTTGTCGATACCAGTATTACGAGGGTTGTTTTTTAAGTAAGGGCCGTCCGCGCGTATAGTCCCGTAGTTCGCGCGGACGCCGCAACAAGCCACCGCGCCACTTGCTGGCATCCTTCCCGTTCACACTGATGCAAGTTGCAGCTCTGTAGCTCACGTGTACGCATCGTTGTGCTACTTTATAATGTTTACGATTATTGAATCGCCCGCCGCGTGTGAGATACGGTCAGTGATGCGTTTTTTGACCGCGAGAAGCCTATCAGCTGCAGAAATTCATCGTCAGTTAACAGAAGTTTATGGCTTGAAGGTAAAGTGCGTCAACGGGTTAGAGAGTTTAGAAATGGCCGTCAAAACGTCCATGACGAAGAACGCTCAGGCCGGCCCTCTGTGATCACTGATGATTTGGTGGCTGCAGTCGAAACAAAGATTCGTGAGGACGGAAGATTCACAATTTCCACTCTTTCTTTGGAATTTCCACAAGTTTCAAGATCGCTTTTGTACAAAATTGTGTCTGAAAACCTAAACTTTAAGAAACTGTGTTCTCGGTGGGTACCCAGACTCCTCACAGAGGGCCACAAAGGGAAGAGATTTGCCACTTTATTGGACTTTTTGATTCGTTACGAGGAAGAAGGGGATGACATGTTGAGTCAAATTGTCACCGGAGGTGAAACATGGGTATCCCATATCACTCCCGAAAGCAAGCGACACACAACCTCACCCGTCAAGGTCAAAGCCAAACAGACGCTGTCAAAGCGCAAGATTATGGCAACTGTGTTCTGGAACCGGCGCGGTGTTTTGCTAGTGGACTTTATGCCACGAGGAACGACAATCAACTCAGATGCCTACTGTGCAACTCTAAAGAAGCTCCGCAGAGCAAATCAAAACAAAAGGCGCGGCATGCTGACAAAACGAGTTTTGCTCCTGCACGATAACGCTTGGCCTCACACCTCTCAAAAGACTCGGGATCTGATTGATTCTTTTGGCTGGGAAGTTTTGGACTGTGCACCATACAGCCCCGACCTTGCTCCTAGCGATTTTCACCTTTTCCGGTACCTGAAACACCATCTTGGCGGGCAGCGCTTCAATGACGATGATGAAGTGAAAGCATCCTGGGGATGCTGAAAGACAACATCCGAAGCCAATGCCTCATCATAACTCCGGAAATGCTTTACAGTGCTGTTCACAACATTATTCCTTGACTACAGCTATTGTTGAGGAATGATGGTGGACATATTGAGCACTTCCTGTAAAGATCATCATCTTTGCTTTGTCTTACTTTGTTATGCTAATTATTGCTATTGTGGTCAGATGAAGCGCTATCTGTCGCACTTTCTTTTTTAACTTTTGTATTTTTTTGGTTCTAATAAAACCCCATATCATTCCAAGCATGTGTGTTAATTTGTACCTCTCTATCTACATTATTCCGTGATTTATTCAGTTTTCAAATTTATACTGACTTTTTGATCACCTGGTATATATATATATATATATATATATATATATATATATATATATATATATATATACAACAATGTATATGTGTGTGTGGTGGGGGGGGGGGGGGGGGGAGACAGAGAGAGAGAGAGAGAGAGAGAGAGAGAGAGAGTGAGAAAGATAGTGTCGACTATTATAGCCCCTAGATTCGTCTCAGCCAAGTAACAAGCAAACACACAGCTGGCCAGAGGAGTTCCTAGTTTGTAAATGATAGGTGGGGAGTAACAGCATTTCCTTATAAGTCAAGGAGACCTACCAAAAATTTTGATCACGGCTGAGGGAGTGGAAATTACTTTTTATTCATTGATGGTTCTCACAATGTATAGTTAGCCATTTTACCAGAAGAAAATTATTTTCAAAATATAGTATGTGAATGAGAGAGAGAGAGAGAGAGAGAGAGAGGGAGGGGGGGAAGGGAACACGTGTCATGCATAACAGAGTGGCCAACTGCAAACTTGGCCTGTCTCCCGAGGGTTTTTTTAGTACTTGTAATTTTCGTTCTCTACCTCAAGGCAAGTGCAGGCTGCTTGAGAGGCTCATATTTTCCAGACAAATACCAGGCGAGGTGGCAGTGTGGCACAGGGTGCCCAACTGGAGGTGTTCTTCCCTCGTGTTACTACGCCAGGACCGCGAGATGTGCTGCGAGCGTCAAAGTTTATTTTTCGCGCCAAATCAGCCGGAGCACTCAGACGTCCGGTCGTATAATTAGTGGAGGAGGCGCATCCAGCTCCGCGGCGGATGGCCCGGGGCTGGCCAATTAAAACGGGGCGACGAGCCCAGCTGGAGCGGGCTGCCGCGCCGAATCGTGTCGAGTCGACTCGCGGACTCAAATCCGTCATGAATAGTCATGAAGGCGCGCCGCGGTCATCGCGCGCCGCCTCCTCATGAATAACTATGAGGACGCGGCCCGGCAGCTGTGGGGATGGCTTTTATTCGTCTTCGGGGAGATGCTGTAACTTCCGCAATCGCCTGCGAGACTCCAGCGTGTGGCATTGTGGTTGGCGCTCTCCTCGGTCGTGGGCAATTGTCGCGCATTCGTGGCCAGGAGGCTGGCGGCTGTGACTCTGCGCTGCCTGCCGGGCGGAATACCAAATTCCTAGCACTTTTCAATCACTCTCTGATTGTTTTGTGTACAGTACAGATCTAATGTGACCAACATCTTCCCATCTGTGCAATTTATCTGTCTGACATTCCGTGAAAGAATACACACCTACGGCCTCGTACAAGTTAGTCCATGCCGAAGAGGCACGGTAAGTTACGTGAAGATGTATTACAGGATGTGAAACTGAAATTAAATCAGAGAGTTCCCTAGGAATTGTTATTGGTCCTCTGCTGTTCATAATCTACACTCCTGGAAATTAAAATAAGAACACCGTGAATTCATTGTCCCAGGAAGGGGAAACTTTATTGACACATTCCTGGGGTCAGATACATCACATGATCACACTGACAGAACCACAGGCACATAGACACAGGCAACAGAGCATGCACAATGTCGGCACTAGTACAGTGTATATCCACCTTTCGCAGCAATGCAGGCTGCTATTCTCCCATGGAGACGATCGTAGAGATGCTGGATGTAGTCCTGTGGAACGGCTTGCCATGCCATTTCCACCTGGCGCCTCAGTTGGACCAGCGTTCGTGCTGGACGTGCAGACCGCGTGAGACGACGCTTCATCCAGTCCCAAACATGCTCAATGGGGGACAGATCCGGAGATCTTGCTGGCCAGGGTAGTTGACTTACACCTTCTAGAGCACGTTGGGTGGCACGGGATACATGCGGACGTGCATTGTCCTGTTGGAACAGCAAGTTCCCTTGCCGGTCTAGGAATGGTAGAACGATGGGTTCGATGACGGTTTGGATGTACCGTGCACTATTCAGTGTCCCCTCGACGATCACCAGTGGTGTACGGCCAGTGTAGGAGATCGCTCCCCACACCATGATGCCGGGTGTTGGCCCTGTGTGCCTCGGTCGTATGCAGTCCTGATTGTGGCGCTCACCTGCACGGCGCCAAACACGCATACGACCATCATTGGCACCAAGGCAGAAGCGACTCTCATCGCTGAAGACGACACGTCTCCATTCGTCCCTCCATTCACGCCTGTCGCGACACCACTGGAGGCGGGCTGCACGATGTTGGGGCGTGAGCGGAAGACGGCCTAACGGTGTGCGGGACCGTAGCCCAGCTTCATGGAGACGGTTGCGAATGGTCCTCGCCGATACCCCAGGAGCAACAGTGTCCCTAATTTGCTGGGAAGTGGCGGTGCGGTCCCCTACGGCACTGCGTAGGATCCTACGGTCTTGGCGTGCATCCGTGCGTCGCTGCGGTCCGGTCCCAGGTCGACGGGCACGTGCACCTTCCGCCGACCACTGGCGACAACATCGATGTACTGTGGAGACCTCACGCCCCACGTGTTGAGCAATTCGGCGGTACGTCCACCCGGCCTCCCGGATGCCCACTATACGCCCTCGCTCAAAGTCCGTCAACTGCACATACGGTTCACGTCCACGCTGTCGCGGCATGCTACCAGTGTTAAAGACTGCGATGGAGCTCCGTATGCCACGGCAAACTGGCTGACACTGACGGCGGCGGTGCACAAATGCTGCGCAGCTAGCGCCATTCGACGGTCAACACCGCGGTTCCTGGTGTGTCCGCTGTGCCGTGCGTGTGATCATTGCTTGTACAGCCCTCTCGCAGTGTCCGGAGCAAGTATGGTGGGTCTGACACACCGGTGTCAATGTGTTCTTTTTTCCATTTCCAGGAGTGTATATACTGCTACACTGTTTAGGAGTCACTCTGAAAAGCCTTCTTAAATCGTTTATATGGGATGCTGTCATCAGAAAATCAAAAGCGATTACAACACGTTGTAGACAAGGCATCTGCATGGCGAAAAAAGTAGCAACTGACCGAGAACAATGAGGTATGAGATTCCCAACAAGAGTACTAAAAAAATTCCGATAAACTTCGATAACACGGTAAGTTACACAGATCTGAAGGCTGTAGATACAACTAAATACTTAAGGATTACATTTACGGAAGACTCAAATTGGAATCGCCGCACGGAAATGGTTGTGGCGAAGACAAACCAAAGACAGCTTTTATTGGCAGAGCACGTAGAATACGCAACAAAACTACGAAAGAGACTGCCTACACTGCGCTTATCGGTCCTCTTCTAGAGTACTACTGTGCGGCAGGGGATACTAACAAGATTTAACTGACGGAAGATATCGAGGATGTTCAAAGAAGGACGGCCTGTTTTGTATTATCACAAAATAGGGCAGAGAGTGTCACGAGTACGATAACCAATTTCAGATGGCAATCATTAGAAAAAAGGAAGTTTTTTCGTTGCAGCGTCATAGTTTCACGAAATTACGATTATCTATTTTCTCCTGTCAATGCCACAATATTTTGTTGAGTCCTTCCTACTTAGGGATACATGACCATCGTACTAAAATAAGAGAGATCAGAGTTTGGTTCAAATGGTTCTGAGCACTATGGGACTTAACTTCTAAGGTCATCAGTCCCTTAGAACTTAGAAATACTTAAACCTTACTAACCTAGGGACATCACACACATCCATGCCCGAGGCAGGATTCGAACCTGCGACCGTAGCGGTTGCGCGGTTCCAGACTGTAGCGCCTAGAACCGCTCGGTCACTACGGCCGGCCAGATCAGAGTTTGTATAGAAAAATTTAGCTAGTCATTTCTCCCTTTCCAGAGAGGAACAACAGAGATATAGTCTAAAATGGTTTTATGCTAAAAAATTAAGTGTGACTTGCAGAGTAACCATCTAAATATACACTACGTGACAAAAGTATCCGGACACCTGGCTGAAAATGACTTAGAAGTTCGTGGCGCTCTCCATCGATAATGCTGGAATTCAATATGGTGTTGGCCCACCTTTAGCCTTGATGACAGCTTCCACTCTCGCAGGCATACGTTCAATCAGGTGCTGGAAGGTTTCTTGGGGAAATGCGGTCCATTCTTCACGAAGTGCTGCACTGAGGAGAGGTACCGATGTCGGTCGGCGAGCCCTGGCAGAAAGTCGGCGTTCCAAAACATCCCAAAGGTGTTCTATAGGGTTTAGGTAAGGACTCTGTGCCGGCCAGTCGATTTCAAGGGTTTCACTGTCGTGTAACCACGCTGCCCAGGCCGTGCATTATGAACAGGTGCTCGCTCGTGTTGAAAGATGCAAACGCTATCCCTGAATTGCTCTTCTACAGTGGCAAGCAAGAAGGTGCTTAAAACATCAATGTAGGCCTGTGCTGTGACAGTGCCACGCAAAAATAAAAGGGATGCAAGCCCCCTCCGTGGAAAACACGACCACACCGTAACACCATCGCCCCCGAATTTTGCTGTTGGCACTACACACGCTGATAGATGACGTTCACCGGACGTTCGCCATACCCAAACCCTGCTATCGGATCGCCACATTGTGTACCGTGGTTCGTCACTCCACACAATGTTTTTCGGCTGTTCAATCGTCCAATGTTTAAGCTCCTTACACCAAGTTTTCTTACCTCCCGCCTAACTGTCATAGTACTTGCAATGGATCCTGATACGGTCTGGAATTCCTGTGTAAGAGTCTGGATAGATGTCTGCCTATTACACATTACGACCCTCTTCAACTGTCAGCGGTCTCTGTCAGTCAACAGACGAGGTCGGCCTGTATGCTTTTGTGCCGTACGTGTCAATTCACGTTTCCACTTCACTATCACGTCGGAAACAGTGAACCTAGGGACGTTTAGGAGTGTGGAAATCTCGCGTAAAGATGTATGACACAAGTGACACCCAGTCACCTGACCACTTTCGAAGTCCGTGAGTTCCGCGGAGCGCCCCATTGTGCTCTCTCACGATCTCTAATGACTACTGAGGTCGCTGGCAGGTTAACGTGCCAGACAAACAAAGCAGTTAAATTTTTGCCAAGGTCTGGGATCTACAAAAGTAGTGATGGACGCCAGAAATTTTATGCAGATCACACGCTACATAATTTCATCACTAGATTTAAAAAGCACACTAGCGTGATTCAGAGCAATAATTGCTCAGTAACCACACGTTTGAAGAAGGCGCCCATACTATTTCAGAGACCACCAAAGCCCTGCAAATACTACTTACAAGCAAGAAAGGTTACAGATGCACTCGAGGAAATGGATATATACGTGCATGATAAAAGGGAGCGAGACAACATCTTGAAAATCAGTTTCCGTTACAATCTTAAACACTGAAAAATTGAGACTTTACATTTGAAACATGACATTACCATTGCTTCCTCACTCTAACACAGCTTAACATCTGACCCACTGCCCCCACGCGTACTTTAGAGATACTATCCTAAATTCTGCGACACAACATTGCAGCATCGCAGTTCGCTCACAATCGATTCAGATATCAAAATTGTACATGACGTCTATCATGTTTAGTTCTTGTTTCGGACAGTGATGTCAAATAAACGTTTTTAAAAGTTTCTCCTGACATTCAGTAAACCTTCAGTATGTTCCACTTCCCTAAATCGGTGTACCATCATTGTTCGAAAATAAATAGTGGCTTTCTACAGTTTTGGAGGCAATCAGTTTAGTTTTCAAGTAAGCACATCAACAATTGTGCACCCTGCGTTATTGGTAGACAATATTAACGGCAAGTGAATCACTTTAGTGATACACAGATTCAATTTCGGAGAGGCTAAATGGATCTGGGATCTCCTTTTGTACGGCGTGGCGGTTCACAAGTTTTTATCACGTCTCGAGTCCGGTATGACATAACAGGGGTGTTGCTGTCGGGACATGCGGCCGGGGGAGTTTTTTGCCACTTTTCGCTTTTACTGCGTTGATAAATGGTGTAACGCGCACCGGCGCGTATCGACAAAAAGAAAATCGATGCGGAAAACGGGCCGTCGCACGCGGCGGCCACCCAACGCCTCGTTCGGGCCGCCAGGAGACGGGGAAAACTGCTTTTCTTTTGAAAAGGTCCGCCCAGAAGCGATTGCGGGTAAGAACTTTTGAGCGCCGTAAAAATCGCGCGGGCAGCAGGGGAAGTGAAGCGACGGCCGAATATAAAAATGCGGATGGCGGGGGGGAAACTGCGGAGCGAGGGAAAACAAAGCGATAAAAAAGAGCCGGCGCCGAACAATGCAGCGCCCTTTTGTGACCTACCTGACTGCCACCAGCGGGTTTTATTAATGCGCTTCTTTGATCTGGAGCGCCCAAGCCGGTCGGCCGCTCCCTGCAAGTTGCCGACCGTTTGTCGCAGAGTTCGACTCTCGCTCCCGCCCCGGAACGGTACAGAGCGAAGAGGCCGTCAATTTTGTTCCTATTTCTCCGCAACAGAGGGTAAGCGACGGTAAGGCGGGGTTCAGAGATTTCTTCCGTCTCCAACATTCCTCGGCAGTTGCACAAATGGCGGGACGGCGGATTTGTAGAACATACATGTCTGTGTGTCTCGTGCCATTCTCGTGTCCCGGTTTGGTTTGAGGAAAAAGGGAAGCAGAATCGACTGACTCGCAAAATGTAGAAAAGGTCAGAGCAGAAGACTGACTAGCTCTCTCACGTGCTATCTCGCTGGTTTGTGATCCAAAGTGCGCCGAGTCGAGGTAACACCGAAACACCAAGATAACGCGTCGGATTTTTTAACGGAATGGCATGAAACGTTTCGTAACACTGCGCTGTCTCAACAATGGATCGACCTTAAGGGACATACAGGAGAAACTCTATTATGTTTCATTATAAAGATAAGAAAACTTCCGTCTTTGCCATGGAAATACCGGGTGATCAAAAAGGCAGTATAAATTTGAAAACTGAATAAATAATGGAATAATGGAGATAGAGAGGTACAAATTGACACATGCTTGGAATGACATGGGGTTTTATTAGAACGTTCAAAAAATGTTCGACAGATGGCGCTTCATCGGATCAGAATAGCAATAATTAGCATAACAAAGTAACACAAAGCAAAGATGATGTTCTTTAGAGGAAATGCTCAATATGTCCACCATCATTCCTCAACAATAGCTGTAGTCGAGGAATAATGTTGTGAACAGCACTGTAAAGCATGTCCAGAGTTATGGTGAGGCATTGGCGTCGGATGTTGTCTTTCAGCATCCCTAGAGATGTCGGTCGATCACGATACACTTGCGACTTCAGGTAACTACAAAGCCAATACTCGCACGGACTGAGGTCTGGGGACCTGGGAGGCCAAGCATGACGAAAGTGGCGGCTGAGCACACGATCATCACCAAACGACGCGCGCAAGAGATCTTTCACGCATCTAGCAATATGGTTTTTTTTTTTTGTTGTAATAAAACCCCATATGATTCCAAGCATTTGTGTCAATCTTTACCTCTCTATCTACATTATTCCGTGGTTTATTAAGTTTTCAAATGTATACTGATTTTTTGATCATCCGGTATACGAGTTTGTTATTGTTTCACCAGTACTAGTCCGGTTTTTTTCTAGCCACACCTCGTATTCTCGTGTACCGGACATGTTTCACCTATTCACGTTAGATATCTTCAGTAGTTTATAATACACATACGATCATTTAATTATAGATATTTTGAAATGAGATTTCGAGTGATTATTCGCGAGAATGTTTACCTCTAGCTGTTACTGTTTGCCGGCCGGTGTGGCCGAGCGGTTCTAGTCGCTTCAGTCTGGAACCGCGCGACCGCTACGGTCGCTGGTTCGAATCCTGCCTCGGGCATGGATGTGTGTGATGTCCTTGGGTTGGTTAGGTTTAAGTAGTTCTAAGTTCTAGGGGACTGATGACCTCAGATGTTAAGTCCCACAGTGCTCAGAGCCATTTGAACCATTTTTTTTTTTCTGTTTATAACTGTATCGTTATGTTTTTTTTTTCCTGCGTTCATTCTATGTCCTGTTCGGGCAACCATTTGTTGTTCTACATGTGTTAAATGCACATAGCACAGGTTTCTTCCAGTAAATACACTGTACTATATTGGACATGCTTTCTTTAATTTTCTTATGTAGAGGTTGTTCCAGAATGTTGCGACGAACTTCGAGGGTTTTTCGAGGGTGTCTTGAAGAACAAATCGAGTATAGGAAGCCGTGTCCGGAAACGTCATCCAACAGTGCTACAGAGCGTGGGTGTTATAAGCGCCGGCGCTTGCCACTAGGCCATCCCTTCGGCAGCAAACGTGAGCTTTTCACTGACAGAGCTTATGTCGAACTTGTCACAATGTTGTTTGTTATTCACTGATCACGACTGACTGCCACGATCGCAAGTGGAGAAGATGGAAATAACTACTGCTTAGTCATGCCTTATATCCTATGAATCCGAATGTCAGTTGCCTCGGTGAATGTTTCGGACGCAGGTTGCTAACTGCAGTTTATTTTTCTGGACATTTTACAGGGTTCAAAAGGAAAAATATACAGTGGATCGAAACCCGTGTCGTCCACCAAGGCAACAGAGCGTCGCATTCGTGGGAGACAAGGCTCTCCTACGCAGCAACTAGCTCCATCTTCTCCACTGACGATCGTGGCAGTCACTGAATCACAAACAACATTGTGGGACGTCCTAACACACTCCATTCCCACCTTTTACAGCTCCCATGATCCCTCAGTCAGCTGTGTGACTAAGCAGCGCAAGCATGTGCAGTGTACTACAGTATAGATTATGTAGAAGGAAATATTCACTGGTAGAAACTTTTACTACCTGCATTTAGCACGTGCAGAATAGAAAATGGTTGCATGAACAGGACACAAAAAGAATGTAAGTAAAAGAAGACAACCGTATAGTTATGAATAGGAATACGTGGACTTAATCAAACTGCCAAAGAATTAGTAAAGTTCTCATTTAAAAGGTATATAATTAAATAATTCTATATGCGTTATAAGCCACTGACAATATCTAACATGAGTGAGCGAAATGTGTCTGGTACACAAGAAAATGGCTGTGAGCACTATGGGACTTAACTGCTGTGGTCATCAGTCCCCTAGAACTTAGAACTACTTAAACCTAACTAACCTAAGGACATCACACACATCCATGCCCGAGGCAGGATTCGAACCTGCGACCGTAGCAGTCACGCGGTTCCAGACTGTAGCGCCTAGAACCGCACGGCCACTCCGGCCGGCCTGGTACACAAGAATAAATTTTGTTAGTAAAAGACGGAATTTTTCTTATCTTTATGATAAAACAGTATGTAAGCCCTACAGCAGTGTGGTAGGAATTGAATAGTTAGTATTGTGTTGTGCTGTCAGTTAGTTTATTTGTAACAAAGTGAATAATGAAGGTATTTCTGATCAACTGCAGGAACTACCTGCAACTCGGAGAAGATATTTGTATGAGATATTAACTTATATGTGATACATATATTTCAGTTTTACTGTCGTAGATGCATGGTGCAAAATAGAAAGCATTTGAGCACTTGTGAACTATGAGAGAAAATGAGATGCATTCGTTTCAGAAGGCGTGATCTCCACCTCATCGTGTCATGCATTAGTTCTAGTATTAACGCTGAATTATCTACCGGTGAAACTTCTAAGTTGTACGGTCGTGGTCCATGAAACTTTTTACCGCTGACGTACGGTTGTGAGCGTACAAGCTGTGGGGTGGGATTAGAGCGGCAGTTTCCCGCAGCAGAGCACGTGGCTGGCGGTTGCTACGGGACCGTGGCGAGCGGCCTTGGAAAAACTAGATCCGACGCTTGGCAGGGGCGCATATGGCCGTGTTTGCGGTCTTGGAGAGATTTATACGCCACAGGAAAACTGATAAAAACAGAACCGAGAGTGACACGGAGGTGCGAGTTGGCACTCATGGACAGAAAAATAAGTAAAACTAAATTATCTAGACGCGCCACAAAAATATACAACAGTTTAAAAGTTATTGTTGTCTTAAAAATTGTAAATTTATGAAAGTTCAAAAGCTAATATCTCGGCAATGCTTTGGTCGATTAATATGAACAAAGTGTTTACGGATGCGGCTAGTAGAGCTGCATCGAGCAATCATAGCCGATTTAGTATAGTGTGTACCATTTTTGAATGAGAGGTCGGAACATGGCATTCGACTGAGAGAAACTGGTCTTTTCGGTAATAAATGAATTTAAAGAGACGAAACTAGCGGCAGCATTCTAAAGTTTAAAGAGGTAGGTGAGTAATCAAGTATGTATTTTTATTTGTTTATTTATGTTTAGTATCAAAAATCCGAGAAAAGCAAAATCACACCACAAGAACATTATTTGTGAAAAAACGGTGGCAGATATAAAAAAATAGGACTTTAAATTATTATTGCTCGAAAAATTTCCATACTTTTCAATATATCTTATATCGTTTTGTGTTTGGATTTCGAATATGCATAATTTTTGTCAAACATTGTTTTGAGTCAGGCAGTCGTTTCGAGGGTGGATAGGGCAGTTCTTTGATTACAGAGAGTGGGTTTTGAGCGATACTAAGAGCCGGACCTGCCGCGCATCTGGGGGTAGTAGTGGGTTGGTAGCGAAAGCGATCAAGTGGAGCGCAATATAGTGGTTTAAGACAGCAGACGAGAGTGTATTTTGTGAATTGTGAACAGTCTGTCGAGTGCCGTGATCGCTAAGTATGTATTTTATAGTGAAGTGCTGTAGCATCAGTTATTAACGGCCGCCCTTACGTAAGAGCCCCTCAGACTGCATTTTAAGTGTTTAGTGAATATACTGATGAAAAATAAACCACTTGTTCAAATTATAAATCAACGCCAGTGACTCGACATTATACATTTCACCGCAGTATCTGCCTGCATTGTTTCGTTATATTTCATTTCAGCTTATAAACTGAGTTTACGACAGGTGTGAGCTGGCACCCTATGACGAAAAACGTAGCCAAACATTGAGACCAGCCACATCTGTGGGCCACTCAATTAAGCTGAGTGTAACAAATATATATATTTTCGTGCCATAGCACGTGGGGGCTCTAGCCAAACTATTCAAACTTCGGTGTGTAGTGAACAGTACTGTCGTACTGTTCAGTACTGCTTTCGGCAAGGAGCACCTCTGAAGGACGAAACGTCGAGAAAAGAAAAGTTTCATGGACCACAGCTACAGCCAGAAAGGTTCATCAGCAGCCAATCATTACTCTGGAATACAAACCTAAACTCGAGTTCAACCTGCTCTTGTAGGAACTCAAATTGCAAGACAAGTTTCATTTAGTACACAGTGATACGAAAACAGAGATTCCACACACTATTCTTGAGCCTCGTGTAAAACGAATCGGACGGCTAACCCCGTCTCTGTCATTTTCTTCGTTAAAATGTAAATGTGACGCTAATTAGGAGCTAGATGGGATAACGTTAATGAATGCAATAGGGAGCGACGCTGAAGCCACAAAATCCTGCTGGAGCCATGTACAGAGGGCATCACACAGCAAAGGTGGCCTAAGGAGCGATGGGGTGGGGGTGGGGGGGGGGGGAGGAAATGTGTCGAGCAACCATTGTGCAGTGTCGACAGCGCAAGGTGGCGCAGTGAAAGGCACTGGACTTCCATTCTGGAGCATGGCAGCTCAAATCTCAGTCCGGTCAGCCAAATTTAGGTTTTCCATGATTTCCCTAAAGCACTTAATGTAAACCCCAGGTTGGTTCCTTTGAAAAAGTGAGGCGTATTTCCTTTTCTATCCTAGCCCCTATGCGAGCTATAATGACCATGTCTTCGACCGGACGCTAAGCCCTGATCTTATTTCGTTTCTGTGCAAAGTCTCCACTTCTTGCAATTGTCATCGCAACGGGGCGGAATGAACTAATCGTAGGCGTACAAATGAAAAATTAGAGGTACATCTTGCGAGAGTTTCACCGTAGATACCGATGCATGTTCCAGTAGATATGCAGATTTAGATATTTTAAGCAAAACTGTTTACACGTGAATCGCTCAACCATTAATATTTGGACCACTCCGCATGTTGATATTACTTTAAATGAAAAACAGTCTGTCATCGACTTCGTTATGTATTTGTTACTCTATGTTCTTTATGAGGACGTTTCTTTCACAGAATTTCTCAAGTGATATGGTATGTATTCTGTCTTTTGCGACAGTAATAAAAGTCTCATTTATATCAGACGCGCGTCGTTTTATTGTAGGATTGTTTCGCAAATTGTGTTCCATACAGGTGTTCTGCGGGAAGTGAATAAATGCTCCACGTAAAACTATTAATGAGACAACATTTTTCTACACTTTTGGCGATACTAATTATTTTTCAAAAGTTTTATGATAATTATGTGTCATTAGTTATGACTTAAAATTGAATTAATCGCTGAATAAAACCAGCTTTTTCCATTTTTAAAAAATTTCGTTAACCTTCAAAATAAACAAAGTGGTCCCTCAAAGTACCAGGATTCTTAAGGTGTTTCGTCAGACGAAAATTTTGGGACTCCTGTTTTAAAGCGTATTCAATGGTCACTCCAACAGTGTGGTTATTCTTACGAATTTATTGAGAGACATCATAAACAGTTTTCGTATTCTGTATTACGATAATTAAACTGTACACATGCTCGAAATTCCTAACAGCGATATTATTCACGCTTTTTTAGTTCCTATTTTATTTCCTGACGTTATTCTACTGACAGCTGTTGAAAGTTTTTGCGCATTTCAGTCGACGGACAGAGAAATATTTTCATGTTTTGTTACTCCACATTCACCTCGTATACTTTGTTTTGATCGCGGTGAATGCCATCGTCTTTTGTTTTGTTTTTGTCGCTGTGGCGGCGTGTGCTACACTCCTGTGTTTTCCTATATTTGGAATGCTGTGTGTGTGTGTGTGTGTCACATTACTTGAGAAACTGCAATTGCAGAAGAGAGGGGCAAAAGATTGAAATGTAGAGTTTCTATTTGTGTGAATTGCAAATACATCCTATGTAATTGTGGTGAAATTCAGAAAATTACGCGCGATAAATTCTGAGAAACTAGAATTACTTTGTCCACTTAGTGTACTACGTCGTTTCGATACAGATTTGTGACGCACTGTGAACAGTTGACATCTTCCAGGCTATCGGACAGCACGATTCTCTTTCATCTGCCATCAGACATTAACGAGATACGCCGCAGAGGGTAGAGAGGCGCACGCGTTTGTTCTGTGCTAACGCCAGAGCGACCCTGAATAGCGCGGTACGGCGCTGGGTCATTACGAACGTGTATATTCATGTAGCGAGCCATTGAGCTGTCTCGTGGGAACGCCAGAGAGCGGTGAAGGAGGGGGGAAGGGGGGGGGGGAGGGTGGAAGAAGACCGGCGTAGCGCACAGACATGCAAATGGCGGAGAGTACAGCCGCCTGTCGAGCAGGCTGTCCGCGCCGTGGCGCTGGCGTCGGCGTGATCGCTGATGGAGGGGGGAAAATGGAATGGCGGGAGAGCGGGAGGGGGAGGGTTTGGGATGGGGGCCGCAGCAGCAGGAGCTGTGGCCTAACAGTAAGGCCTCAAACGTCGAAGAGAAGAGAGCTGTCTGCTGAGGCGGGGACGGGCCGAGAACAAGAGAACGGCGAAGTAGGCGCACCGGAAAGCTGCGAGGCGAAGCCAAGGCCAACATCTCGTACTGTCGACAAGCCCTCGCCAGGGTGGATTACCTGTGAACGTGAAGCCTTCTTGTTCTCTCGATTTTGCCGTTTAGGTACTACGTAAAATAACTCGGCGTAATCATTTCTGTCTTTTTCCATGTCCTTTCCAAATCCATTCTTTGAAAACCACTGTGGAGGGCTTTGCAGAGTGTATTGCCTACTAATGTTTTCCCCCCATCCCTATAACGTATGGAGCGCAGGAAGAATAACTGGCTACACGTGAGCGAATTTCTGCGACGGCCCAGTTTAGTTGATATTTTTGATGGATTTCAGGTCCATCGTTTGCTACCAACTTGCAGGCCCGCTCACCGGATCTAGTCTCTCAGATATGCCCAGAGGTCAGGTCCCTTCCTGTGCGGCATAAAGGGGCGGATTTTCGCGATTTATCATCTGATCTAGGACTGCAGTGCATGCTCGACGGGCCAGAAAAAACATGCAGTTGTTGTGACTGTGTCTCGCCGAAAGTACGTTGTACTGTGCGAAGTTTTTAGACACTATTTTACAGTACCCACGCTGGTTCTCTTCGAACCGTACACTGTCAGCTGTTTGACACGTTGCATTCTGTTGCTGGTAGATTCTGAGGAAAGACAAACTGCACGTAGGAGCGGACACAGTCCGAAGGATAGATGCATATATACACTCCTGGAAATTGAAATAAGAACAGTGTATATCCACCTTTCGCAGCAATGCAGGCTGCTATTCTCCCATGGAGACGATCGTAGAGATGCTGGATGTAGTCCTGTGGAACGGCTTGCCATGCCATTTCCACCTGGCGCCTCAGTTGGACCAGCGTTCGTGCTGGACGTGCAGACCGCGTGAGACGACGCTTCATCCAGTCCCAAACATGCTCAATGGGGGACAGATCCGGAGATCTTGCTGGCCAGGGTAGTTGACTTACACCTTCTAGAGCACGTTGGGTGGCACGGGATACATGCGGACGTGCATTGTGTTGGAACAGCAAGTTCCCTTGCCGGTCTAGGAATGGTATAACGATGGGTTCGATGACGGTTTGGATGTACCGTGCACTATTCAGTGTCCCCTCGACGATCACCAGTGGTGTACGGCCAGTGTAGGAGATCGCTCCCCACACCATGATGCCGGGTGTTGGCCCTGTGTGCCTCGGTCGTATGCAGTCCTGATTGTGGCGCTCACCTGCACGGCGCCAAACACGCATACGACCATCATTGGCACCAAGGCAGAAGCGACTCTCATCGCTGAAGACGACACGTCTCCATTCGTCCCTCCATTCACGCCTGTCGCGACACCACTGGAGGCGGGCTGCACGATGTTGGGGCGTGAGCGGAAGACGGCCTAACGGTGTTCGGGACCGCAGCCCAGCTTCATGGAGACGGTTGCGAATGGTCCTCGCCGATACCCCAGGAGCAACAGTGTCCCTAATTTGCTGGGAAGTGGCGGTGCGGTCCCCTACGGCACTGCGTAGGATCCTACGGTCTTGGCGTGCATCCGTGCGTCGCTGCGGTCCGGTCCCAGGTCGACGGACACGTGCACCTTCCGCCGACCACTGGCGACAACATCGATGTACTGTGGAGACCTCACGCCCCACGTGTTGAGCAATTCGGCGGTACGTCCACCCGGCCTCCCGCATGCCCACTATACGCCCTCGCTCAAAGTCCGTCAACTGCACATACGGTTCACGTCCACGCTGTCGCGGCATGCTACCAGTGTTAAAGACTGCGATGGAGCTCCGTATGCCACGGCAAACTGGCTGACACTGACGGCGGCGGTGCACAAATGCTGCGCAGCTAGCGCCATTCGACGGCCAACACCGCGGTTCCTGGTGTGTCCGCTGTGCCGTGCGTGTGATCATTGCTTGTACAGCCCTCTCGCAGTGTCCGGAGCAAGTATGGTGGGTCTGACACACCGGTGTCAATGTGTTCTTTTTTCCATTTCCAGGAGTGTATATGTTGATCCACTGCGTCTTCCAGAATGAATTTTGGATTTTAAAGCACCCCTACATCGTCGACAAGAAGTGTGTACGGACGGAAATAGGAAGACAGTTGTGGCAGTTGCTGGCGAACTGCCCGCAACGTATTCATGTATTTCCCGAAATGAAATTCGCAGAAAATAAGTCAAAAAATGGGTTGCCAAAAGGCTATAGTCCACATTTATGAATCTGATTCATAATCCTGGGTATTCCTCTGAGAGTTGCAAAGGATCTATGTGCTTGGAAGAGAACAGAGGCGAATCCAATGCGGAAGGGTTGGGGGGGGGGGGTGAGCTATGGGGATGTAGTTTCCCGGAACTGCACGATTTTCATTTTTATCTAGATAAAAGAAGATTATATATATATATATATATATATATATATATATATATATATATGAGAGAGAGAGAGAGAAAGAGAGAAGAAGATTCTTTGCAACATGGCTTTCAGAGGTAGCAGTCTCGAAAATTTTCTGTTTATTATAATTGATTGTATAATAGATTAAGAAAGCACTTCCGTTTCTACTAGATAATTTGGAGATGCCACTGTGATTACAAATTTCTATGAGTTCAGTATCTCCTGACCAAAATACTAGATCTGGCTCTGGAAGAGGGCGCTCTTGATCCTTTGTCACGAACAGTAACTAATAATATGTGTAGAGTAATGGATGTGTCACAATAACGGGTAATACAGTAATGAACATAATAAAAATAACTTTTTATCGCCACTAACAATAGCGTCGGTTTATACATTTCACCCTCCCCTCCTTTTCCCCTTTTTTCAGATGCCAATACCTATCTGAGGTCTGCTCTCAAACTTGATTTCAACTTTTGTATCTCAGTTTTTAATACACTTCGATACTCAGCTAAAGCCCCACTAGAAATGTTTGAGTCGCCTCTTCGTACACTTGTTTTTTACATTCCTGTTGGTGTAATGTTCATATGTCAATTTCGACACAATATATTTTGTGGGGCAATTGAATAACTTTTCGATGTCGTCATTGGCCCACTACTTCATTACACTTGTAGCAACTAAAACTTGCTGGCACTTGGAAAACTCACGGATTATCTAAATGTGGTCCGCCGCAGAAATACATTCGTGTGTAGCCAGATTATGACTTCTTAAATGCTTCCGTGGGCGCTTTGGCCAATCTAGCCTTTCGTTTGAATGTAGACATTCCCGGAACTGCCGATGTAAAGCTTTTGGCTCTTCAGCGATGTGGTAGCGTTCAGGTACCGGGACGTTTCGACGGGTGTCAAACTCATCTTACTCAGAGGATAATGACACTCGAAACGTCGCTTTACCTCAGCACTGCCACGCGCCCAGATAGCCAAGAGCTTCCAAGCGAACTCTGGGCTACTTACAGGTTTTTTAGGTGTGTTTTTCGTTGGAGACTGAAGACGCAAATTTCGCCGCCAATACTGGCCTGTATTTTTGTCCCCGCCTACAGGTAACGCTCCTTATGCAAACGTAGAGAGTCTAGTCGTTGCCGAAAGCGTTTACCTGTAGGCTTTTGCGTCGCGTCGGTCACAGGTAATATCAGTTGCTATCTCGCGTACGAGGTGTGATAAAAAAGTAACGGGAATTTTTTTTGTTCTTGAAGAATCTTTATTTATTCACCTGCATCAACTTTGTCCCCTTCAAAGTAATCCACCTCGGATATAATACACTTGTTCCAGCGCTTTTTGCATTCTTGGAAGCACTTCTGGAACCACTTTTCGTTATAAAGGTCAGCTCCTTCTGCGATCTTGTATTTATCTCCTCAGCGGTGGCAAAATGGCGTCCTTTCATGGTTCTCTTCAGCCTCGGAAATAGAAAGAAGTGACAGGAGGGCATATCTGGCAAATACGGTGGCTGTGGCAACATAACGGTTTTGTTTTTTTTGTCAAAAAATCACGAAGAAGCATTGAGATTTGAGTGGGAGCATTATTGTGATGCAATTTATACGAGTAGTTTTGCCACAATTTTGGTAGTTTTCTTCGGATTGCTTCGCGCAAACGGCGCATAAGTTCCAGATAGTATTCCTTATCGACCGTAAGATCATAGTGCAGGAAGCCATGATACACTATCCCATTGTAATAGGAGAAAACGGCGAGAAGAACCTTCACAAGTGGTCGAACTTGTCAAATTATTTTTCGGTCTTAGCTCTTCAGGAAATTTCCATTGGGACGCCAGGACCTCGGTTTCGACGTCATGCACTTATACTCACGTTTCGTTACCTGTTACAACCTTATTTAGAAGGTCTGGCTCGTTGCTGATCATTCAAAAATTCCTGAGCGATGTCCACGCTACGTCGTTTTTGGTCGAAATACAACAGTTTAGGAACTAACTTTGCTGCAATTTCTGGTAAAGCATTGCACCCCTCCTTTCTCTCCAAATCCTCGGGCATGGATGTGTGTGACGTCCTTAGGTTAGTTAGGTTTAACTAGTTCTCAGTTCTAGGGGACTGATGACCTCAGATGTTAAGTCCCATAGTGCTCAGAGCCATTTGAACCATTTTTTTCTCTCCAAATACCGAAACATCCTCTCCAGGAACAAACAGTAAACAAAATGTTCTATGCTAATTTAGTTTAAGACAGTTTGTTTTCAAGTTACAGTTTTCTGTATACGTAAACGCCTGAGGATGGACAACACACGGTTGAACCGCGCTGCATTGTGTTGACTTAAAAATAAGACAAATAAAAGTGACTGGTAGCAGAAAACGCAAACAAATAATTATTCCGCGTAGTCAAGGTTCCCAAACGCAGGCAATATTGCCACAGTTAATTATGTTTCATTATTTCACGAGGTTATGCGGCTCTACTGCATGGTTTAATGATGATGGCATCCCTTAACGGAATATATTATGGAAGTAAAATATCCATGCGGATTTCCGCGCGAAGGGTAATCTGTAAGTAGGCTGTTTAGGTTTTCTTATTGGTAACGCCACGTAGCGCTCTGTATGAAAATCACTGGCTGTGCAGTGTGCAGTCTGTGGCTAGTTTGCATTGTTGTCTGCCATTGTAGTGTTGGGCAGCTGGATGTTAACAGCGCGTAGCGTTGCGCAGTTGGAGGTTAGCCGCCAGCAGTGGTCGATGTGGGGAGAGATGGCGGAGTTTTGAAATTTGTAAGACTGGATGTCATGAACTGCTATATATATTATGACTTTTGAACACTATTAAGGTAAATACATTGTTTGTTCTCTATCAAAATCTTCCATTTGCTAACTATGCCTATCAGTAGTTAGTGCCTTCAGTAGTTTGAGTCTTTTATTTAGCTGACAGTAGTGGCGCTCGCTGTATTGCAGTAGTTGGAGTAACGAAGATTTTTGTGAGGTAAGTGATTTGTGAAAGGTATAGGTTAATGTTAGTCAGGGCCATTCTTTTGTAGGGATTATTGAAAGTCAGATTGCGTTGCGCTAAAAAAATATTGTGTGGCAGTTTATGCACAGTCTTGTACAATTTTTCAAAGGGGACGTTTCAACTCATGCGTTCTATCAAATTGGGAAGAAAAGAAATTTAGGGGATAGCTTGCCTATAGGAAACGTTCGGTCCATATGACACGACATTACACGGATGAGAGCCACTCGTTTTCCTATGTCTCACTTAATTGATAATAACACCTCTCCTTTTTTACGGTTACTTGTTGAGTGATACATAACATTTAATTGCCGGTGGATGAGGTTTAGAAAATGCAACAGATAAATATGCAACTATTGATTTATTAATGCCTTTGTAGGCGACAGTTTTGGAATCAGACTAATAAAATCATGCCACGAGATTCTAGCAAAGCCTCGCGTTATGGACTGATTCATTCTGGGACGACATTCCGCACACTTAAGCTGCTGTTAAACACTTTTTCCGCGCGTGCAGCCGGAAACACATTATCTTAACGACCGGCCGACTCTGAACGACAACCACAATTGCCACGCTACGCGTCCTAAACGAACACCGTCATATCTGATTGTTGTAACCGGAGCTGCGTTGTCGCATCTCATAGAGGCTATGTTTGTTCTCGTAAAGAGAGAGGCGTAATAATGATAACCTCGCACTCATCAAGCAATAGTCCAGTTTTGTTATGGAGTGAAGTGTGAAGAGATAAAGCTTGAAAAGGAACATTAGTGTCCGACTACAGTAAGCAGGCTCAAGTGGATGTAGATTTCACCATCTACTCAGAACTGGTGAGGCTCGCAGATTGTAGACTAGAGTGGAGAGCTGCATCAAATTAGTATTCCGACTGAACACCACTATAAAACTTAAAATATTTTGTAAAAGATGTTAACGACGCAAGGATAGTGATGCACTGAAGATGATGCGCGGTAAGTATTGTTTGGATAGTTAGACAAGATGCAGGGAATATTATACAGTAAACGTAATGATGGTAACTGCTACACGTTTTGCTTCCACGGAAGCGCCTATGCGGCAGACAACGCTGCGTTGAATACCTGTTTGCTGGGTTGCCTGCATTGGTGTGAGCAAGGCGCTGAAACCTCTTGTCATCTCGCTACATTTGCCACAGCGGCAGGGACATCGGAAAGTCATCAGTCCTAGCAGTTGACGTGGCACCGTTTATGCCACTAAAGCTCTCGCTGAAAATACGCCTTCATCTTCTCTATTTTTCTTCGATTCACGACTTTCCCTGTCTCTACTCCCCAGCACCCAGCTTCTTCACTGTGACAACGCGATTGCCATAATTACCGTGATGTCTGTTGAAACCATGTGTCTAACTACATGCACAAAAGTACTTTGTTCACAGTATCAGCAATGCTGCTGTGAGAAAATTCGATTTGTTGCTCTCTCCCTATGTCTCCGTTGACGTGGTTATGATAAAAATGTAGGGTTGGTAAAATGAAACTAGCCATGAAAATTTCACGCACCTTAAGACAGGCAAGGATGATATAAGCCAGGTTGTCTATCTTAAGGTGCTTGAAACATTTTCCAGGCCAGTTGTATTTTGCCCACCCTGTACAATTGTACAGCGTTATGAAGGAAGCTGTAATCGAAAAATTCGAGTTTTTGTTATAATTTGACGCAGCAAGAATTTGGAGAATATTTTAAATAATAAGAAATTAATGTATTTTATGTTTTCATTGGGAAAGTAGTTTGGAATACTAAAATTTCTTGTGCTCCAGAGATATGTGCTGACGAACGAACGGGAGAAGTACCTTAAAAGGAATGTCTGAGGCTGAATAGAAATGAACTTAAAATAGAAAGATTTGTCTGTTATAACACCGATTAAGGTAAAACATTGAATATTTGAACAGTCGATGTTTAATGAATCTAATGAAACACAAGTCGGAGGAACGACAATTGCGAATTACAGACAATTATGACCATCGGATAATGAGGTGTTATTAGCCGAAAACTAAAAATTTGCATGAAAAATTATTGTTAACACACAGCTTTCTTCCAGCGTTGTATAACATAAAATAAAACTTCCTGTGTTGTCCAGCGTTCTATCTTCATTTGTCATCGATAAGCAAAAATGGAGATTCAGTGAGTGATTAAAACAGAGCCGAGTGGAACGGTATGCACACTTTTCAAGGGCAACATGTGACCACGCTAGGTCGACAAGTTCGACCACTTGTGAAGGTTCTTGTCACCGTTTTCTCCGGTTACAGTGGGATAGTGTATCATGACTTCCTGCCCTATGGTCGTACGGTCGATAAGTAATACTATCTGGAAGTTATTCGCCGTTTGCATGAAGCAATCGGAAGAAAACTACCAAAATTGTGGCAAAACTACTAGTATAAACTGCATCCTATCTTTGCCACCTGCTGTAACATTCTGCTTGGTGTTAATCATTTCGTTGAAACTTTACATTTACACTTCGATGACGAATACGGGAAGAACTCAAGACAACACAGTGTAAGGTACGAGACCGAAACTCCTTCGGTTTACTGCTCGATACACTAACATCAAGGAGTAACTGATTCCGTATTACGAACACTATAATTTATGGACTTACGGGTACTGCTTTACTAGCCAGCATCCAAAATGATAAGTAAGTACAAAAACGTTTTATTAAATCATTGAAACATATTATTTCTATTCTAAAATTGTGTCTCTGTTCAAAATTTCACTAACTTACTGATATTCAAAAGCATATCTGACCTTGTGTTTCTAAAGTACCTATATTGGATATCCACATATTACTTCGAAGTGAAGTTAGTAACTTTTAACTTCACCTAATTAGAATATACTTCATGTCTGATAAAGAAATGTAGCTAAACATACTAATTTTGTAAAATTGCCTTTGAGAACTGTCCTAAGGACATCACACACATCCATGCCCGAGGCAGGATTCGAACCTGCGACCGTAGCAGCAGGGCGCTTCCGGACTGAAGTGCCTAGAACCGCTCAGCCACAACGGTCGGCCCCAAGGCAAAACGTCGACACTGTAGAGCATGCTGGTTGCAAAAATGGTATGTGGGCGAACGTTATCCTGTTGAAAAACACCCCCTGGTACGCTGTTCATGAATGGCAGCACAACAAGTCGAATCACCAGAGTGACGTACAAATTTGCAGACAGGCTGCGTGGGATAACCAGGGGAATGCTCCTGCTGTCATACAAAATCACGCCCCAGACCATAAGTCGAGGTGTACGTCCAATGTGTCTAGCACGTAAACAGGTTGTTTGCAGAGCCTCAACGGGTTTCCAACACAAGGCCATCACTGGCACCGAGGCAAAACGATCTTTAATCAGCAAACACAGCAGACGTCCACCTTGCCCTCCAATGAGCTCTCGCTTGACACCACTGAAGCTGCAAATGGGAGTGCTTTGGGGTCAGTGGATGTGCGCTACAGGGCGTCTGGCTCGGAGCTGACTTAGAAGTAACCGATTTATAACAGCTTGCTGCGTCACTGTGGTGCCGTCTGCTGCTCAGATTGCAACTGCAGATGCAGTACGATACGCCAGAGTCGTACGCTTAAAAGATTGTCTTCTCCGGAGTCTTCTTACGACCGTACATTCTCGTGACCGCCGCTGCCAGCTAACATGTAAACTGACTACATTCCCGCCAAATCTTTGTGCAATATCGCAGAAGGGACGCCTAGCTTCTCCTAGCACTGTTACTCGTTCACCGTCACTGAGGTATTGGTAATGAAGTTGTAAGTAGGCTGTTTAGGTTTTTATGTTGGTAACGCCACGTAGCGCTCTGTATGAAAATCACTGACTGTGCTGTGTGCAGTCTGTGGCTGGTTTCCATTGTTGGATTATTTGCTATTGTAGTGTTGGGCAATTGGATGTGAACAGCTCGTAGCGCTGCGCAGTTGGAGGTGAGCCGCCAGCAGTGGTGGATGTGGGGAGTGAGATGGCGGGGTTCTGAGAGCGGATGATCTGGACGTGTGTCCATCAGAAAGAGTAAATTTGTAACACTGGATGTCATGAACTGATATTATGACTTTGGAACACTATTAAGGTAAATACATTGTTTGTTCTCTATCAAAATCTTTCATTTGCTAAGTATGCCTATCAGTAGTTAGTGCCTTCAATAGTTAGAATCTTTTATTTAGCTGGTACAATTGGCGCTCGATGTATTGCAGTAGTTGGAGTAACGAAGATTTTTGTGAGGTAAGTGATTCATGAAAGGTATAGGTTATTGTTAGTCAGGGCCATTCTTTTGTAGGGATTATTGTAAGTCAGATTGCGTTGCGCAAAAATATTGTGTGTCAGTTTAGTGATGATCAGAATAAGTAAAGAGAGAAATGTTTGAGTACGTTCAATTTTGCTCGTCTGTTTGAAAATCAAATAACGTAAGAGGTTTACCAGCACTGTCATTTATAATTTTCCTAAGGGGACGTTTCAACGTCCTTGTCGCCTTATGGCCATTTTTAACTAACATCAACTCGCCCACGTCTAATCGCAAAGGTAACTAATACTCACGACCGCTAGAGAGTGTATTAAAAAAAGTCTGACTTGCTACCTCATAGTGGTTCTACTACCACAATCCTTACGCGTAATTTTAATACACATCATCTTTCAGATGTAGAAATATGCCTACCAGTTTCAGTTTATGTCGCAGAAGTCCTTGGCGTCGCGATTTTTTTCCGTCAGCGTAGGTCCCTTACTGGAAAATGTTCCGAATTTCGTCCTGTACGATTTCCCAAAGCCGGCTAGTGTGGCCGTGCGGTTCTAAGAGCATCAGTTTGGAACCGCGTGACCGCTACGGTCGCAGGTTCGAATCCTGCCTCGGACATGGATGTTTGTGATGTCCTTAGGTTAGTTAGGTTTAAGTAGTTCTAAGTTCTAGGGGACTGATGACCTCAGATGTTGAGTCCCATAGTGCTCAGAGCCATTTTTGATCTCCCAAATTTTTAAAAGTTCTTTCTGTAACACCCTGTATACATAGTATCCAGTTTTAAACTTAATAGTTGAAAGGAGGATATAAGATGAACATCAACAAAAGCAAAACGAGGATAATGGAACGTAGTCGAATTAAGGCGGGTGATGCCAAGGGAATCAGATTAGGTAGTGAGACACTTAAAGTAGTAAAGGAATTTTGCTATTTGGGAAGCAAAATAACTGATGATGGTCGAAGTAGAGAGGATATAAAATGTAGACTGGTAATGGCAAGGAAAGCGTTTCTGAAGAAGAGAAATTTGTTAACATCGAGTATAGATATTAGTGTCAGGAAGTCGTTTCTGAAAGTATTTGTATGGAGCGTAGCCATGTATGGAAGTGAAACATGGACGATAACTAGTTTGGACAAGAAGAGAATAGAAGCTTTCGAAAAGTGGTGCTACAGAAGAATGCTGAAGATTAGATGGGTAGATCACATAACTAATGAGGAGGTATTGAATAGGATTTTGGAGAAGAGAAGTTTGTGGCACAACTAGAAGAAGGTATCGGTTGGTAGGACATGTTCTGAGGCATCAAGGGATGACCAATTTAGTGTTGGAGGGAAGCGTGGAGGGTAAAAATCGTAGAGGCAGACCAAGAGATGAATACACTAAACAGATTCAGAAGGATGTAGGTTGCAGTGTGTACTGGGAGATGAAGAAGCTTGCACAGGATAGAGTAGCATGGAGAGCTGCATCAAACCAGTCTCAGGACTGAAGACCACAACAACAACAACTTGATCGATTGTGTTAAAACATTAACATAAGAATTAATTAGTAGATTGTGGAAAAATTTTAAATTCGATCAACAATTATTTGAACCACTGAAAACCAATTTTCTGTTTCTGATGTAGGTCGCGGTCGAGGCAGCGGCTGTACTGCAAGGCGCACTATATAGATCGGCTCGGCTGTCCCGTGTCGCCGCACGTGTCCGTGGCACGGCTGCGTGTGTGTCCATGCGCACCTGCGGCCCGCCGCGGGCAATATAGCACAGCCCAGGTGCGCGTTATTGCACCAGCTGACGTCACGGGTCAGCCCGGAATGAAACCCCGCGCGGGCACCTGCCACTCCGCGCGCCCGTCGAAACAGAATGCGCGCGACACGTGCGTTATTTGCTCACCTGCTACCCCTCCCCTGTGACAGAGCCGCCGAGATCTGCGCCGTAGGAATTTAATCTCGGCGAAGAAACAATTCTTCACTTCCCATATTCATAAAAGCTGCGCACTGCAGAAATTTTACGAGACGACAGCAGAGCTGCAGTTGAAGATGGCTTTTATTCGACAGGAATATCAATGGCAAAATATAATATAAATCCAGATATAGCAAAGGCAAATGTCAGACCTAGATTCATTGGGTGACGCGTAAGGAAATGTGCAGGGGTTGCACGAGACTATGGAAACACCGCGAGAAATTGATGCTTGAACATAAATTCTAATGCTAGTCAAACCTGCAGGTTGGGCTGTTGTATTTGATGACGAACGCCATCTCTGTGATGTACTCAATACGTAGCAAGCGTCATTCGTGGTCCGAACAGTGTTCTGTGTAGACGCGAGCGCGTTACGTCGGAGCTCAGTCTGTTCTATTTATCTGTTTATCTATCTAGCTATCTATCTATCTATCGCTTGAGCCTTGTCCCGCAGTTATTCAGGGTCAGCCATCGTAAATCGGATTTGGCATGTTAATGGTTCATGGGGTGGCCGGATGCCCTTCCTGCCGCCACCCCGTACCTCCCGGGACGGAATCAGTGTACCCCAACTGTCTTCGTCGAGTGTAATGCATGCAATAGTGCGAATGTGTTCAGATGTCTGCGAGCCGTAAAACTGAGGCGGAACATGGGGACTAGCTCGGTATTCACCTCGCGGGATTTGGAAAACCGCCTAAAAACCACATCCAGGCTGGCCAGCACATCGGTCCTCGTCGTTAATCCGCCGCGCGGATTCGATCCGGGGCCGGCGCACCTACTAGAGTCCAGAAAGCAGCGCGTTAGCGCTCTCGGTTACCCTGTCGGGTGGAGCTAAGTCTGTTCAAACGTGGGCAAATTGTTGGTGCTCGTATGCGGGGTTCTCCCGTAACCTTCGTAGCCGACGTGTTTGGCGTGTTACAGGCCTGAATCGAAGATTTATATGGCGCACAGAGAATGCGAAGAAACAGTATCCGCTAAGTTACAATGCGGAGGAACAGGTGTTTTGAGGATCATGACGGACGGTCATTGAAGAGGATTGTGACGAAATATAAGATCACGAAGGCTGCAGAAGCCACTGCGGAACTGCCTGTAAGCACCTAAACAGCAAGAAGGGAGCTCCATCAGCAGGAAACTGCAGGGCGGGCAGGAATTCTAAAACCACGCATGAGAGATGCAAATGCCGGTAAGAGGAAAACGGGGTACCGAGGCCATAAACGCTAGACTATAGGACAAAGGAAGAATGTTTCACTGTTTGCAACTTTTGGTCGGGTTTACGTCTGGTGTACGCCGTTTCAAGCCTTCGATGGAGATGCCTTCGAGGCTAAGTTACGGTGATGATCTGGGAGCAATAGAAGAAACTCACGTGGTCGGATGAGTCTGGGTTCACTGTTCCCAACTTTCGAACGAGTTTACGTTTGGCGTACGACATACCAAGCCTTCGAAGCAGAGGCCAGCGAGGTGATAGTTCAAATGGTTCAAATGGCTCTAAGCACTATGGGACTTAACATCTGAGGTCATCAGTCCCCTACACTTACAAGGGAACCTCCCCATCGCACCCCCCTCTGTTGTACTCGTAGTTATAAGTTGGCACAGTGGATAGGCCTTGAAAAACTGAACACAGATCAATCGAGAAAACAGGAAGAAGTTGTGTGCAACTATGAAAAAATAACCAAAATATACAAACTGAGTACTCCATGTGGAAGATATGCAACATAAAGGGTAGTGTGAGCTCAGGAGCGCCGTGGTCCCGTGGTTAGCGTGAGCAGCTTCGGAACGAGAGGTCCTTGGTTCAAGGCTTCCCTCGAGTGAAAAGTTTACTTTCTTTATTTTCGCAAATTTATGATCTGTCCGTTCGTTCATTGACGTCTCTGTGCACTGTAATAAGTTTAGTGTCTGTGTTTTGCGACCGCACCGCAAAACCGTGCGATTAGTAGACGAAAGGACGTGCATATCCAATGGGAACCGAGAAAACATTTGATCGCAAGGTCATAGGTCAACCGATTCCTCCACAGGAAAACACGTCTGATATATTCTATACGACACTGGTGACGGCATGAGGGTCACAAGACAGGAATATGTTGCCGACCCACCTAACTTGTACACTTGGCGAATGGGTAAAAAGATTCTTCTACCTTGCCCGATTTAGGTTTTCTTGTGGATGTGATAATCACTCCCAAAAAAGTGATGAAAACATAAGAGTTTGTCACATAAGCTGAAAATAAAAAAATTAAACTTTTCACTCGAGGGAAGACTTGAACCAAGAACCTTCGGTTCCGCAGCTGCTCACGCTAACCACAGGACCACGGCGCTCCTGATCTCGCAATATCCTTGATGTTGCATATGTTGCGCATGGACTACTCAGTTTGTATATTTTGCTTATTTTTTCATAGTTCCAGACAACTTCTTCCTGTTTTCTCGATTGATCTGTGTTCGGTTTTTCAAGGCCTATCCACTGTGCCAACTTTAAATCTGAGTGGGGTGCGATGGGGAGGTTCCCCTGTTAGAACTATTTAAACCTAACTAACGTAAGGACATCACACACATCCATGCCCGAGGCAGGATTCGAACCTGCGACCGTGGCAGCAGCGCGGTTCCGGACTGAAGCACCTAGAACTGCTCGGCCACATGGGCCGGCACGGTGATGGTTCGGTGACGTTCTTTTTGAGGAGCACTACTGAGAAAATTTAGAGAGCAGGCATTTAAGGCTGACTGCAGAACGATTCTACTGCCGCCAACGTACATTTCGCGTAAGGACCATGAAGATAAGAGTAGAGAAATTGGGGCTCTTACGTAGGCATACAGACCCTCGCCTTTCCTCGCTGGAACAGAAGAAATGGCTATAGTGGTACGGGGCACCCTCCGACACATACCGTATGGTGGCCTGTGAAGTATGTATGTAGATGTAGCTCTGAACATCTATTTCGTGGTATTCCATCAGCACCATAGTTACTCTGCAAGGTAGCATTACTGGGTGACAAGTTTGAGTGATCAGGTCTATTCCACGGTACAATGTGCGTCCCCCCATGACGAGGCTGTCTTCCAAGACGACAGGGTCTCTCCTCATACAGCTCGCATGGTCCGAGACTGGTTTAGTGAGCGCGAGGATGAATTATCGTATATTCCGTGGCCACCAAAGTTACCAGATGCCAGTATTACTGGCAGTCTGTGGAGTACTTTGGAGAGAAGGGAGTGTGGTCGCTATCCACCTACGTCATATGTAAGAGTTTCGTGTGTTTTCTGCTATTGTAAATAATTCACCTTCAGCGTATAGGGACAAAGAGGAATGTGTGCACTGTAGGAGTAGTGCATAAGATCGTTAATCTATGTTTAGTTTTGTCTGTGGTTGACTTGCTAGTCAGGCAAATGTGAAGCGCTGGGGAATTCTTATTTGAGGGACAGTAGCGAGTAGTTGAGCTTATAGACAAGAAGGTTTGATATGGCTGAAACTGAAAGAAATAATCTGGAGTACTTTATTATGGAGATGAAAACTTCTTTGCCGCGCGGGTAGGCATGCGGTCTGAGGCGCCTTGCCACGGTTCGCGCGGCTTCTCCCGTCGGAGGTTTGAGTCCTCCATTGGGCATGGGTGTGTGTGTGTTGTCCTTAGCGTGAGTTAGTTTACGTTAGTTAAGTAGTGTGTAAGCCTAGATATCGATGACCTCAGCAGTTTGGTCCCATAGAACTTGCCACAAATTTACAAATATACAAAACTTGTTTGTAAACATCCATTATTGTTTGTTTTGTTTTTATGGAGAAGGTTTTTGAAGGAATTTTGCAAAGTAACCAATGGATGAGCAAGAAAGAGATGTTTGTTTATCAGAACTATTAATTTAAGGAAATCTTTGTCCCTTAGATAACTAATAACATTCAGAGGTTTGGTTTTACTTTGATCTCTTTGTTGCCATAATGTAACTAATAATGCAACTGGTTGACATGATCGTAAATTTTGTAATGAGAGAATTTTGTAATTGTTAAGAGTCTTCTTATGGTGTGCTGCCATTTTGCCATTACTCGGAGTGTGATGATAGAATCTACCTCGGGTTGACAGCCAAATCAACGCGTCGTTCTCTCTTCGCATTGTAATGAAACGTGGGATTCCATGCTGTCACCTCACCAGATCCTCGTACACAATCGTTTTCACATCACGTGGGAGGTCGCCTTTCCACAGATAAGTGCCAACCCTACAAAACCGCTAAAAGTGAAGCACATACCTTTTGTACACAGCAATAGTTCTACATATACATCTACATACATACTCCGCAAGCTAGCGTACGTTGCGTGGCGGAGGGTTCCCTGTACCAGTAGTTGAGATTTTCTTCCCGGTTCCATTTTCATCCGACCTGATGGAGATCCCAAACACTCGAGCAGTACTCAAGAACAGGTCGCACTAACGCCGTATATAAGCTCTCCTTTACAGATGAAACACACTTTCCTAAAATTGTCCCAATAAACAAAAGTCTACCATTCGTCTTCCCATGCTAGTTCCATTACATATATCTTTGCAACGTTTCGCCAAGATATTGAAACGACGGCCGAGCGGTTCTAGGCGCTTCAGTCCGGAACCGCGCTGCTGCTACAGACGTAGGTTCGAATCCTGCCTCGGGCATGGATGTGTGTAATGTCCTTAGGTTCGTTAGGTTTAAGTAGTTCTAAGTCTAGAGGACTGATGACCTCATATGTTGAGTGCCATAGTGCTTGGAGCCATTTGAACAATTTAAACGACATGATTGTGTCAAGCAGGACACTATTAATGCTGCACCCGAACATTACGGGTTTGTTTCCCTAATCAGCCGCATTAATTTACGTTCTTCTACGTGTAGAGCTAGCTGCCATTCGTCACACCAACTAGAAATTTTGTCTAGGTCGTCTTCTATACTCCCACAGTCAATTAACTTCCGACACCTTCTCTTAGACCATAGCATCACCAGCAAACAACCGCAGACTGCTGTTAAGTCTCTCCGCCACATCATTTATGTATACAGAAAATAATAGCGGTTCTGTCACACTTCCCTGGAGCGCTTCTGATGATACCCTTGTCTCTGATGAACATCGCCGTCGAGGACGTAAGAAGTCTTCGAGCCATTACACACCTCGGAATCTATTCCATATGTTCCTACCTTTGTTAACAGTCTGCGGTGGTGCACCGTGTTAAATATTTTTCGCAACTCTAGAAACATGGAGTCTGCCTGTTGTCTTTCATCAACAGCTGCGTTTCGCACGAGCGATGCTTTCTAAAACCGAACTGATTCTTGGAAATAAGCTGTTTTGTCTCTAGTAAATTTATTATATTCGAACTCGGAATATGTTCTAGAATTCTGCAGCAAACTTATATCAATGATACTGGTCTGTAATTCTTAGGGTCCGCTCTTTTACCTTTCTTATATACAGAACTCACCTGCGTTTTGGGACTTTGCGATGGGCGACAGATCCGATGTAAGTACAAGCTAAATGAGAAGCCAATTCTGCAGATACTCTTTACAAAACCGAACTGGAATTACATTCTGACTTGGCGACTTTTTTGTTTTCAACTCTTTCAGTTGTTCCTCTACGCCAGAGATGCTTATTACTTTGTCGTTCATTCGGTACGTTTGTACGATTCTCCTGCTTGAACGATTTCTGGAACGCGAGATTTAAAACGTAGGCTTTCGTTTTGCTCCCTTATACTGCGACACCAGTCTGGCAAACGAGTGACTGTTTGGAAGCCTTAGACCCACTTATCCATTATACGAGGCGTGTTTTTTAAGTAAGCACCGTTTTGAAATTAAAAAAAGACGTGCAAAGATATCTCAATAATTTTATTTTTACATGGAAGCCTGTATCTTAATCTACGCACTGTCGCCATTACAGTCTAATTCTTCCATGTTTACGTTGTGTACAGAGTGTTTAACATGCCTCCGATAAACGTGAGTCCCGCCGACTGTGGAGTACGGGCTGTCATAATATATCTTAGTGCTAAAGACCTAAAAGCGATCAATATTCATCGTGGGATCTGTGCAGTTTACGGAGAAAACATTATGAGTGATGGAATGGTAAGAAAGTCGGTGAGAGCATTTAAAGATGGCCGCACAAATGTGCATTATGAACAATGGAGTGGGCGTCCTTCGGTCGTTAATGAAAGATTGGTGCAGAAAGTGGACAACGAGGTGAGAGAAAACAGACGCTTTACGATTTCCTCCTTGCGGGATGACTTTCCTAATGTTTCTCGTAGTGTTTTGTATGGGATTGTCACCGAGCACTTGAATTACCGAAAATTGTGCGCGCGTTGGGTACCGAAAATGTTGACGGATGAGCACAAAACCAAACGTTTAGACGGTGAATTGACTTCCCTTGAGCGGCACCACAACGACGGTGATGATTGCTTAAGCCAAATTGTTACGGGCGATGAAACATGGGTGGCCTACGTCACACCAGAATCAAAGCAACAGTCCATGGAAGTTGAGCAACGGCAACGTTTTGCTGCAAGACAATGCCCGTCCGTATGTGGCGAATCAGACCAAAGATCTCATCACATTTTTTCGATGGGAAACTCTAGATCATGCTCCGTACAGCTCCGATCTTACGTCCAGTGACTACCATCTGTTCCTGAACTTGAAGAAACACCTGGGCGGTCAGCGTCTTCAAGACGATGACGAAGTCAAAACAGTGGTGATGCAGTGGTTAACAAGTCAGGCGGCAGACTTCTATGAGGAGGGTATTCAAAAACTGGAACAAAGTTATGACAAGTGCCTCAATATTGACGGAAATTATGTAGAAAAGTAGATTAAGGTACAGGCTTTCATGTGAAAATAAAATTATTGAGATATCTTGGCACGTCTTTTTTTATTTCAAAACGCTACTTATTTTTAAAAAAAACGTGCCTCGTATACAGGACCAAAATTTTCTCGGGTTCCCGGCCAGGTATGATGATGCTAGTTGTTTAGTTTGCGCGTAGATCTTTTCACAGACGCACGAGTCTCTACGAACCTTTGCCTGTCGTCTTTAAATGGTAGATAGGGCAAAGACCTAATTTAAAAGGAAGAGAAGGGTGGCAGTGCGTAGGAAAAGCAATGGAAGTCACCAGGAAAATACAGTCGGACCGGATATCCGTCAGGAGCGTAAGTGTGGAGGCGTGATGGATTACGCCGGGCCCGACGCGGTTCATCAGCGCGCCGCGACGCGCGGACAAGTTGGGCCCCACGGGGCACCTGGGCGACACGTCGCGAGCAGCAGTTGTCCGGCGGCGGGCAATCGCCGAGGGAGAGGTGGCGCCGTGTCGTGCGGGGGCGGTGCCAAATTGAAACAGCCGCCCCCGGGGACGGCCGCCATGTCCGCGGCCGCGCGCCACACATCGACAGTCGACAGTCGCAGCGGCTGCCATCTGCAGGCCACACAGCCCGATATCGACTAGCCGGCTTTCAGTCTCTTCACATCACTTCTTTTGTTGTTGTTTTTGTTACCGACGAATTGCTTAACACCCCCTGATGTGACACTATTACAGGCATTCTACTGAGGCAAGTATTAGTTTGGCGGGTTGATTTGTCTTGGTTTTCTTACTTTTTTTCCTTATTGTTATTTCATCCCCGTTGGTACAGACAGGCAGGGATTAGGTTGTCAGCGGTTACAATTCGCCGCTCTTTGGCGAAACGATTACAAAATACACACATCAAAAAAATTTTTTGCATCACCCCGGTTCCCAGAACTCCTGAACAGACGTTTACTGTGGATATTGTATCACAGACAGTCCTTTTGACTGTTCAGAGATGTCACTAAACCCGCCCAAGGATGTAAACAACCATGCATTAAGAAGGAGTTGAAGTTTGTGGTGCCTGAAGATGGCTGCAATCCCGAAACGCGTAACATGTCCTATTAAAAGGGTCACTAGAACATCTCATGGCTTTATTGCGATTGTACAGCATTGGTTGCCAATTATTATCTGCCTAATATCGTTTAGCGCCTCAGGTAGCACGCAGAAATGCCGCAACACGACGTGGCATGGACTCGAACTAATCCCTGAAGTAGTGCTGGAGGGAATTGACACTATGAGTTCTGCGTGACTGTCCATAAATCCGTAAGCGTACGAGGTGGTGGAGATCTCTTCTGAACAGCACGTTGCAAGGCATCCCAGATATGCTCAATAATGTTCATGTCTGGGGAGTTTGGTGGACAGGAGAAGTGTTTAAACTCAGAAGAGTGTTCCTGGAGCCACTCTGTACCACTTATGGACGTCTAGGGTGTAGCATTGTCCTGCTGGAATTGCCCAAGTCCGTCGGAATGCACAACGGACACGAATGGATTCAGGTTATCAAACAGGACACGTACGCACGTGTCACCTGTCAGAGTCGTATCTAGACGTATCAGAGGTCTCTTATCAATCCGGCTGCACACGCCCCACACCATCACAGAGCTTCCACGAACTTGCACGGTCCCCTACTGACATGCAGGGACCATGGATTCATGAGGAGCCTGCCGCGGTGGCCGACCGGTTCTAGGCGCTTCAGTCCGGAACCGCGCTGCTGCTACGGTCCTGCCTCGGGCATGGGTGTCTGTCATGTCCTTAGATTAGTTAGGTTTAAGTAGTTTTAAGTGTAGGGGACTGATGACCTCAAATGTTAAGACCCATAATGCTTAGAAGCCATTTGAACCATTTGACTCATGAGGTTGTCTCCGTATCCGTACACGTCCATCTACCCGATACAATTTGAAACGAGACTCGTCCAAACAGGCAACTCCAGTCATCAAAAGTCCAATGTCGGTGTTGACGGGCCGAGGGGAGGGGTAAAGCTTTGTGTCATGCAGTCATCAAGGGTACACAAGAGGGTGTTCGGCTCCGAAAGCCCATATCGACGAATGCTTCGCATGCTGACACTTGTTGATGGCTCAGCACTGAAATCTGCAGCAATTTTCGGAAGGGTTGCACTTGTGTCACGTTGAAAGATTCTCTTCCGTTGTCGTTGGTCCCGTCTTTACAGGATGTTTTTCCGGCCGCATTGATGTTAGATATTTGAAGTTTCACCGGACTGCTGATATTCACGTACACTCGTGAAATTGTCTTATGGGGAAGTCCCCATTTCATTGCTGCCTCGCTCGTGCGCCGACTGTAACGCTCCGTTCAAACTCACTTCAATCTTGGTAACCTGCCACTGTAGCAGCTGCAACCGATCGAACAACTGTGCCAGACACTTGTTGTCTTAGATAGGCCTTGCCGACCGCAGCGCCGTATTCTGCCTACAGCAGTTTCTTTGGCACTTCAGTGTATATACAGGGTGGCGCACGAAATGTGTTACCATTTTGTTTTTGAATAGAATTGTCAATGCGATCTGAAAGGAACATATACTACAATGAAGAGTCGTCCATGGAGATTTGTTCTAACTCATCACATGCTCAATATGTCCACCATTTCGTTTCATAAGTTCCTTCAAACGAACACTGAAGTTAGTGATTACCCTATGGCACATGTCTTCCGTAATCTCACTGCAAGCTTGAAGAATAATTCTTCTGAGCTCCATTAAATCACGTATACGTTTCGGGAAAATTTTTTCCTTTAGGTACCCCTAAAGAAAAAAGTGACGCAGATTGAGGTCTGGACTGTTGGGGGGCCAATTTTGTCCGTCATTGAAGCGACCTGGAAAACTGAGTGAAATGATCCGCATGTCGAAATGCTCGTGTAAAAACTCCAACACAGTGTTTGCAGTATGTGGCCTTGCTCTATCTTACATGAACCACTGCGTGTTGAAGGGCAAGGCAGTAGCAAGAAGCTGTGGAATGAAGCTATTGCGAAGCATGCTCAAATAACGCTCGCTGTTCACAGTTTCTTCAAAGAAAGTCCTTGACTGGAATTTGCTGCCCACGCTGGAATGTTATCGTTCATGAAGCACTTGTGGGTTTTCAGTGGCCCAAAAGCGTGCATTTTGTTTGTTAACCACACCGTCTAACTCTCCCATGAGGCACCGCCTTATCGTAGCACTGTCCGTGTGGGCGGGAGAGTTTGTGTGCTCCAAGGAAGCTGAGACTATATCGGCGGTAGCGTAGCTACTGGCAGGTCCAACCTAGCCGGGCAGGTCTCAGCAGAGGAGTCAGACAAAGTGTGCCTCACAACGACCCGTCTTATATCCTATATCCTATTCTTTACCCTCTCCTCAGTTAACATTCCTTTTCTTTCTCTAATTACCTTAACACACCTCTGCCTTGTGGTTGGTCTCGGGAGGGATGAAGGCTAAGGGAGAAAACCCCGAAAGAAAATCTGGAGTGGAGCCCCAAAGGCGGTTGGAAGGCGTACTACATCCCCTTTCGGCAGCTCCTGCAACCGAAGTGATACCAGACGTATTGGCTCGCCTTTCCTCTGGATATTACCATTCAGGTCGAGAGGGAGAGCGTGATGATTGGGCAACTCACGTGTCTTCATATTTATCGCTCAGGCTTGTAGCATCCTCGAGAGGACACTTCAGCGACGTCCAAGGACTGCGGCACAACACAGGAAGAGGCAGTTACCGGTTATAAGCTCTGTCTGACTGGCGTAAGACTCGAGTGCCAGGGGCCACTTCCGACGATGGGAGAGATCATTGCATCTCATTGGACAGCTACCGCCCGCCTCAAGCTGGGCAGCCCCCAGCCAATATGGTGGTGTCCCGCTACTATCCGTCTGCTTCACGGGGTGTGTGGAGCTTAGAAGTAATCTTCGACAGGCGGGTTGATATAGTACACCTACCAACAACAAAAACGAAATAATAATGAAATCACTATTTCGTATTGCCACCTGGAATGTTAGGACCATGTGTCCAAGGTACATTGACGGCGCCCAAGAGGTTGATTTCATCCGTAAGACTGCCGTAATTGACAGAGAGCTCCATCGTTTGAATGTAGACATCGCGGGACTGCAGGAGACGCGGCTTCCAGACGCGGGCTCTATCAGGGAGGATAATTACACATTCTTCTGATAGGGGAAGTCTCAAGACGAGCCAAGACTTCATGGCGTAGGATTTGCTGTTAAAAACGCCCTCCTGGACTGTACTGTACCACCATTGATTTGTAAATATGCTCCTCAAGTGGCACTGTCAACATCCTAAATGTGTACGCTCCTACCTTATCATCCAGCATGGAAGAGAAGGATCTGTTTTATGACTTACTCAGTGATAGAATAGCCAACGTACCTAGCACCGAGACACTGTATGTTCTAGGGGACTTTAATGCTAGAGTTGGATCAGATAACGACATATGGCCGAATCGCCTGGGACATCATGGGGTGGGAAAAATGAATGAAAATAGCCAGAGACTGCTTGAAGTTTGCTGCTTTTATGGACTCTGTATCACAAACACATATTTCCAGCTTAAGGGTCAGCACAAGGTGTCTTGGAGACACCCGCGCTCTCATCACTGGCATCAACTTGACTTACTCATAGCTAGGCGTACTGGTCTCGAAGATGTGCTACTGACACGAAGTTATCATAATGCTGATTGCAACACAGACCACGCCCTAGTGGCGTGCACATTGAGGCTCACTCCTAAAAAATGTCACCACGCGAGAGGTCATCCCCGTATTAACACAGATCATGTTCATGACACACCAAGAAAGCAGGATTTTGCCAGTAATTTTGAAAGTGCTTTCCCAGGAAACGTGCAAGCAGAAAGGAATGTTGATAAGAAATGGGCAAAACTCTCTGGTGCAATCTACAACTCAGCAGTATTGACCTATGGAATGAAAGGAAAAAGAAATAAGGACTGGTACGAGCAAAATTTGGAAGAAATGGAACCAGTCCCTGAGGCTAAACGGAAAGCCCTGCTTGCTTACAAAAGAAACCCAAACGAAAGAACTCGAGATGACCTACGAGAAGCAAAGAACAGGGCACAGCAAACATCCAGGAGATGCGCAAATAACTACTGGCTGAATTTATGTGCAGGTATACAGAAAGCGGCCGACTCTGGGAATACTAAGGCAATGTGCGATGGTGTTAAGAAAGCAATTGGACCAACTGTCAAAAAAACAGCTTCTCTGAAGTCCAAGATGGATGAAGTCATTACTGATGAAGGCAAACAAATGGAACGCTGGGTTGAACACTACCTCGAGTTGTATGCAGCCGAGAATGAAGTTAGCAAGGATGTTATGTGACGCCATCAAACAAATGCCAGTTATGGAAGAACTAGATGCAATGCCTACTATGGAAGAACTTAGTAGAGAAATAGATTCTCTTGCTAACGGAAAGGCCCCAGGTGAAGATGGGATCCCTGCAGAGGTTATTAAGTATAACAAGTCTGTCCTTCTCAAACATTTATATTCACTTATCACAACCAGCTGGGAAGAAGGTTATGTCCCGATGAGTATGCGGGATTCGAGGATAGTTACTCTATATAAACAGAAAAGGAACAGAAGTGACTGTAACAATTACCGAGGCATTTCATTACTAAGTGTAGCCGGGAAAGCTTATGCAAGAGTCATCCTAATGCGATTACAGATCTTAGCTTCCAGAATCTACCCAGAATCTCAGTGTGGCCCGGCCGATCAACCGTAGATATGATCTTCTCCTTAAGACAGCTACAAGAGAAATGTCGTGAGCAGCAGAGGCCACTTTATATTGCTTTCATTGACCTTGTTAAAGCGCTTGATTTAGTGAGCAGAAATGGGCTTTTCAAACTGTTGCAGAAGATTGGATGCCCACCTAAACTATTGCAGATAATTGTCTCTTTCCATGAGAAAACACAAGCAACAATTTGCTTCAATGGTAAAACATCAGAAGCATTCCCTATTAATAGCGGTGTGAAACAGGGGTGTGGGTTAGCTCCTACATTATTTGGGATTTTCTTTTCCCTTCTGCTCAGATTTTCCTTTGAAGATTGTGAGGATGGAGTGTATCTACATACGAGGTCTGATGGAAATCTTTTCAACATCGCTCGCCTCAACGCCCAGACCAAAGTAAATACAGTTGTTATCCGTGAGTTGTTATATGCGGACGATGCAGCTCTAGTAGCGAACACAGAAGATGAGCTGCAGTATATAATCAACAAATTATCAAATGCCTGTGAAAAGTTTGGTCTACTCATCAGCCTTCAAAAGACTAAGATCATGGGGCAGAGCACTACCAACCTTCAATCCATTAGCATTGATGGCAATCCTCTCCAGATAGTTGATGACTTTACCTACTTGGGATCCACAATATGTCGCAACTTGTCCATGGACACTGAACTTACTAACAGAATCGCAAAGGCATCATCTGTCATGGCTAGATTGAGAAACAGAGTATGGAACAACGGACTGCTTACCACAAAAACTAAATTAAAAGTCTACAACGCTTGTGTTATAAGCACCCTTCTCTATAGCTGTGAGACATGGACAACTCTTTCTAGGCATGAATCTCGACTCAACAGCTTCCATCTGCGCTGTCTCCGGAAGATCCTTCAGATCTCTTGGAGAGATAGAGTACCCAACACCGAAGTCTTTCATCGTGCAAGCACAACCAGCATCTTTGCACTCCCGAGTCATCGACGTCTAAGATGGTTGGGACATGTCAGGCGCATGGATCCTGAACGGATACCGAAACAGCTGCTGTACGGCGAACTTCAGGAAGGTGTGAGGCCAGTGGGACGACCGCATCTTCGTTTCAAGGATGTCTGCAAGAGAGACTTGACCAAGACCAGAATCAATCCAAGTCGCTGGGAAAGCATTGCAGATGACCGTGTCAAGTGGCGAGTAACTGTGCGCAAAGGCGTCAAGCTCTCAGAGGACGAACGCACACAGGAACAAATCAGGAAGAGGACAAAGCGAAGAGACAGAGCGGCTTCTGTTCGAAGTCCCTCAAATTTCACATGTCCAAACTGCAGTAGGGACTGCCACTCTCGAGTGGGACTTTTTAGCCACAGCAGACGCTGCAGACTCTGAACCAAGCATGCTACACCATCATCCCTCAAGGATGGACGGATGCCATTTACGCCGTCTAAATGAAAATGCGCCTCGTCTGAAAACTAAACGTTGTTGAGAGTTTCTTCCCTTCTTTCAATGATTATAGATGGTACAATCACCAACAATGCGACAATCTTCCAAAGAAGAAGGACCACTAGCCTTCACCCATAAGTGAATACTACAATCCGAATTTATCTTACAAGCAGTAGTCTCTGCTGCTTGTGTTCTTCAGTGAGCTTCTGTGCACAGGCCATCTTGTATGGGTACATATGGAGGTCACGTTTAAGAAAGCGTTGAACGGAGCGTCTGGATATTCCCATTTGCACTGTTGCCTTTCTACACGATTTGCCGGGACTTCTCCGTACAGCAACTCGTACCGCTTCAATATTCTCCGGCGAACAAACAGGTTTAGGCCGAGGTCGCTTCGCTTCCAATACTGTTCCTTCCTGTACAAATTTATCGTACAACCTGTGGATGGTCTTCTTGCAAGGAACCCATCGTGTGTTAAACTGTTGTTGAAAACGCCTCTGAGGCTTTTCGTTTCATGAAAAAGTAACACAACTGCCGATCGTTGCTGTGTCGACAGTCTTCCATTGTCAGCCATCTCTTGTTACTAGTCTCCTAGCGGCAGTATCGTGAATTACACGTCATTTCGTAACTCATTTGTTTTTCCAAGCTCTGCTGGTAATGCTGTAGAGATCCCAGCGGGATATCTACACTCCTGGAAATGGAAAAAAGAACACATTGACACCGGTGTGTCAGACCCACCATACTTGCTCCGGACACTGCGAGAGGGCTGTACAAGCAATGATCACACGCACGGCACAGCGGACACACCAGGAACCGCGGTGTTGGCCGTCGAATGGCGCTAGCTGCGCAGCATTTGTGCACCGCCGCCGTCAGTGTCAGCCAGTTTGCCGTGGCATGCGGAGCTCCATCGCAGTCGTTAACACTGGTAGCATGCCGCGACAGCGTGGACGTGAACCGTATGTGCAGTTGACGGACTTTGAGCGAGGGCGTATAGTGGGCATGCGGGAGGACGGGTGGACGTACCGCCGAATTGCTCAACACGTGGGGCGTGAGGTCTCCACAGTACATCGATGTTGTCGCCAGTGGTCGGCGGAAGGTGCACGTGCCCGTCGACCTGGCACCGGACCGCAGCGACGCACGGATGCACGCCAAGACCGTAGGATCCTACGCAGTGCCGTAGGGGACCGCACCACCACTTCCCAGCAAATTAGGGACACTGTTGCTCCTGGGGTATCGGCGAGGACCATTCGCAACCGTCTCCATGAAGCTGGGCTACGGTCCCGCACACCGTTAGGCCGTCTTGCGCTCACGCCCCAACATCGTGCAGCCCGCCTCCAGTGGTGTCGCGACAGGCGTGAATGGAGGGACGAATGGAGACGTGTCGTCTTCAGCGATGAGAGTCGCTTCTGCCTTGGTGCCAATGATGGTCGTATGCGTGTTTGGCGCCGTGCAGGTGAGCGCCACAATCAGGACTGCATACGACCGAGGCACACAGGGCCAACACCCGGCATCATGGTGTGGGGAGCGATCTCCTACACTGGCCGTACACCACTGGTGATCGTCGAGGGGACACTGAATAGTGCACGGTACATCCAAACCGTCATCGAACCCATCGTTCTACCATTCCTAGACCGGCAAGGGAACTTGCTGTTCCAACAGGACAATGCACGTCCTCATGTATCCCGTGCCACCCAACGTGCTCTAGAAGGTGTAAGTCAACTACCCTGGCCAGCAAGATCTCCGGATCTGTCCCCCATTGAGCATGTTTGGGACTGGATGAAGCGTTCTGTTCCAACAGGACAATGCACGTCCTCATGTATCCCGTGCCACCCAACGTGCTCTAGAAGGTGTAAGTCAACTACCCTGGCCAGCAAGATCTCCGGATCTGTCCCCCATTGAGCATGTTTGGGACTGGATGAAGCGTCGTCTCACGCGGTCTGCACGTCCAGCACGAACGCTGGTACAACTGAGGCGCCAGGTGGAAATGGCGTGGCAAGCCGTTCCACAGGACTACATCCAGCATCTCTACGATCGTCTCCATGGGAGAATAGCAGCCTGCATTGCTGCGAAAGGTGGATATACACTGTACTAGTGCCGACATTGTGCATGCTCTGTTGCCTGTGTCTATGTGCCTGTGGTTCTGTCAGTGTGATCATGTGATGTATCTGACCCCAGGAATGTGTCAATAAAGTTTCCCCTTCCTGGGACAATGAATTCACGGTGTTCTTATTTTAATTTCCAGTAGTGTAATATGCGTCGTAAATTGTGAAAGAAACAATTAGTAACACATTTCGTGCGCCACTCTGTAGAATGTGTTGAAGAATGTAGACACTTGACTAAATCGTGGGTTGTTTGGGTAGCGAAGCTTCCGCAGGCACCGTGAGGCGTGAGCTTCGGCCGCTATGCTAGGCAGGGGCCCCGCAGCAGAGGTGAGCGCACCGGAGACGGTGGAGTAGCGTCAGCGGCGACCCGCGGAACATTGTTAGTGCAGGCGCCGACCCGACGGCCGGTCCTCAGCCCGCGCGCTGAGGCAACACCAACACCCACACCTGTCCGCGCCTCTCGGCTGTCGCCTAATTGGATGTGTCTGCGTGGAGGGCGGCCGGCTGCGGCCTCGAGTGGCCACGGGCTCTCCAGCACGCCCCTCCACGGAGACACGGCGCGGCCGCGGCAGCGAGGCGCCTGGCGGACCAGCTGTGCAGATTCACCACGCAGTGTGTCAACTGCTCTCGCGTGGCGTCACCGTTGCAGGACAGGAAGCTTTTCACGAATACTGATTTGCGAGGTGTGTGAGAAAAGTAATGAGACTGATTTTTTTTTATCTACTATACTTTTTGAAACAACGATATTGTCCTTCTTCAAAGTTCACATATAAAAAAAAAGTTTTACATCACCCAGGTTCCCAAAACTCCTGAATACAGACGTTGACTGTGGATATTGTATCACAGGCACAGTCGCTTTGACCGTTCAGAGATGTCACTAAACCCGCCCAAAGCCGGCCGAAGTGGCCGTGCGGTTAAAGGCGCTGCAGTCTGGAACCGCAAGACCGCTACGGTCGCAGGTTCGAATCCTGCCTCGGGCATGGGTGTGTGTGACGTCCTTAGGTTAGTTAGGTTTAACTAGTTCTAAGTTCTAGGGGACTAATGAGTCCCATAGTGCTCAGAGCCATTTGAACCATTTTGAACCAAACCCGCCCAAAGATGTAAACAACCGTGCATGAGCAGCGCCTATTAGACGGAAGGAGCCCGACAGCCGATCAGTTCTAGTCGTTCTACAGGAAGGAGGTACACGATTCGTGAAGTGTATAGTTCAACCACGCCTAGATGGTCGATACCGCGGTTCGATCGCGTCCGCATTGTTACTGTGTGCCAGGAAGGGCTCACAATAAGGGAAATGTCCAGGCGTTTCGGAGTGAATCAAAGCGATGTTGTTCAGACATGGTGTAGGAAAGCAGCCTACTCACGCCCTAATAAATTCACATAAGTCTTTCCACTGTGTGCCAGCCAGTCCGCTGTAACTAGCTCTGACGTCATAAATGTTGCGCAATACTTTAAAAATCAAGTAAATAACCTAAAATGTTTCTAGCATGTCAGGAGTAATACTAAATTAATATGTGTTGAATATCAGTTCAATAACTTTAGCCATTTTCGAAATTTGGACGTTTTTCTGTAAAAATCATTGGCGCAACAGTAAAGAGCTAGAGACTTAAAAATTTATATTTAGATTCCATTTTCATAATTATTTAATAGAAACAGTCTTCTGGATCTCACAAATTAAGATTTTAGTTGAAATTCATGATTTTCTGGTTTTTGTCTTAAAAATTAAGGAAGCAAGATAGATTAAGTAAGCTAATAAATAAGGCTAGGATGTTTAAATTTAAGTAGAAGGGAGATCCGCTGTAATCATGAAGATGTGAGAAGTTTCAACTCAATAACTGTAAAACTATAGCGATAGCGTATCTCCAAAGGGCAAGTTCAGAGCTCGTCTACTGCGTGCAGTGTAATTAAATTAATTCTCTCGCCCAAAATATTTTACTTAGCCACGTCAGACATTTATTATGATTACTTACCTGTGTGCTGAATGCACATTTAAATTGAGAGCTTCATATGCCATCAGCAAAAGAAGCTATGATTTATTCAATAACTTAAAGTGGTGCATTACTAGCCCAGTGGCTAGTCGGGAGAGCCGATTTGATCAGGCGTTCCCTTAGCCGTCCGCACCGCGGCTTTATATATAAGAACGCTGCGCGAGGAAGGAAGGCCCCAGTTCTCTCCCGACGCTGAATAGCACACAATCTGTGTCGGGAGTCGCGTCGCGTCGGTATCATTGCTATAAACAGCCTCGGATGCCGTTAAGTTACTCGGGATACGCGTAACCATGAAATCATTTTCGAGTGAAGTGTTAATTCTGGGATGACTTTAATTATCGATCTTCAGTTTGCGTATGTCGTATTTTCACGTGCCGCCGCGGGACAGACATTCTACCATTACTTAGCGTGGCGTTTGATGAACATTATCATTAAATTATGGTGAGCATTCATTTAAATATTTAATTTGGACAGTTATAGTTGCATCAGCGCATTTAGACTCTGAACTGCTCTGTTAGTCAGATTGTGTGAATTTTTTTTTCTTTTCGTCTGTGACTTTCAGAAAACAGAGAAATTTTAGAAAATCGTTTTTGATTAGGAATCCCAGACAATCTCCTAATTTCTCAGAGCTATAAGCTGCAGCTGTAAGTGTGTTTCTCAGATGAAGTGGGCACTAGGAATTCTAATTACAGGCTTCACGTTTTGCTAATCACTTTCTGGTTGCCGATATTGTAGTTAGAGAGCCAGTGTTGGGAACGGCAAAAGACAGCATAAATAATAGGAACATTTAACAACAATAATCCCACCCGCCGCCGCACATATGGTTAATCGGCCGGGAAATGCAGTCTTTCTACATTCAAACATTTATACAATAGTAAATTTTCTAACCGCCGCCCCAGAATGGAGGAGATACAGAGAGACAGGAATTGTCGATGGTATGCCCCGCTCAGGCCGCTCAAGGGCTACTACTGCAGTGGATGACCGCTACCTATGGATTATGGCTCGGGGAACCATGACAGCAACGCCACCATGTTGAATAATGCTTATCGTGCAGCCACAGGAGGTCGTGTTTCAACTCGAACTGTGCGCAACAGGCTTCATGATGCGCAGCTTCACTCCCGACGTCTATGGCGAGGTTCATCTTTGCAGCCACGACACCATGCAGCGCGGTACAGATGGACACAACAACGTGCCGAATGGAGCGCTCAGGATTGACACTACGTTCTCTTCACCGATGGGTATCGCATATGCCTTCAACCAGACAATTGTCGGAGACATGTTTGGAGGCAACCCGCTCAGGCTGAACGCCTTCGACACACCTTCCAGCAAGTGCAGCAAGGTGGAGGTTCCCTGTTGTTTTGGGGTGGCATATTGTGGGGCCGACGTACGCCGCTGGTGGTCATGGAAGGCGCCGTAACGGCTGTACGGTCCGTGAATGCCATCCTCAGACCGACAGTGCAACCATACTGGCAGCATATTTGCGAGGCATTCGTCTTCATGGACGACAATTAGCGCCCCCATTGTGCACGTCTTGTCAATGACTTCCTTCAGGATAATGACATCGCTCGACTAGAGTGGCCAGCGTGTTATCCTTACGTGAACACTATCGAACATGCCTGGGATAAATTGAAAAGGCTGTTTATGGATGACGTGACCCACCAACCACTCTGACGGATCTACGTCGAATCGCCGTTGAGGAATGGGACAATCTGGGCCAACAGTGCCTTGATGAACTTGTGGATAGTATGCCACGACGAATACAGGCATGCATCAGTGCAGAAGGACGTGCTACTGGGTATCAGAGCTACTGGAGTGTACAGCAATCTCGACCACCACCTCTGAAGGTCTCGCTGTACGGTTGTACAACATGACATGTGTGCTTTTCACTAGCTACAAAAAGGGCGGAAACGGTGTTTATGTTGATCTCTATTCCAATTTTCTGTACAAGTTTCGGAACACTCGGAGCCGAGGTGATGCAAACCTTTTTGTGATGTGTGTAGTTCCCTTCGGCAGCTGTGCTCGGGAGGAGTCCTTATTCGCAATCTTGGTAGCAGCGCTAAACAGCTTCTAGCGGTATGGTCTTTAACACGTGTGTCACATTCTTTTGAGTGTACTCCACACCCCCAAACGACATCGTTTCAAGACATTTACCAATCTAGGAAAAAGAAGCGCAAATTCTCAGATCAGCTGAATAGGAGGGCTGTGGAGCAACAGGAATGCCTTTTGAGGTCAAAAATTCAGTATTGGAAGTGGCAGTGTGACATGGGGCTTGGCATGGCACAGCATCCACTTGTCAGCTTCGGTCAAAATTTGAGGTACGGCGACAGCGTTTAAGCTAAACAATTAACCCATCATCTTTATTGTTAAACTCAATCTTATCTCACAAGAGCACGAACATGTTAGACGTTTTCGTCGTTTTTCGAAGCTGAAGCTCTCCCTGAGCCAGGTTCGTCCTCAAAGTATTCTCGGCCTTCCAAAAATGATTTGTTCCATCAGCGACAAACTTGTGCTCTTGAAAAGGCCAGTTTCAACTTTTCGAAGGCCATACTCACGGATTCTCCAAATTTGACACAGAATTTGATGGCATAACGTCGTTCTAAATTTTGCTGTTCCATTTTCGTAACACAAAACGAAAACACAAATTCATTAAAGGCGCTCTCAATAATCACGTGATGGATTTACGGAGCTGAAACTCGGACTGAGCAAATGGGAAGGATCAACACACCAGTCTACAGAAGTAGAACAGACAGCGTTGCCAGATCGCTCGCATGTTGTCAGTCTCATTACATCTCTCATACACGTTATACTCAATGTACAGGCTGTCTCACAATTCGTATTACAGGTTTCTAGGACTGGTACAGGGGACTTTTGATAAGGAACATCTTCCTATTCTCCTCTTCTTCTAGTGGATATCCGATTAGGAATTTGGTGGCCTCATAGCTGTATCACTACTGAAAGTTCCTGGCAGATTAAAACTGTATACCAGACCAGGAATCGAACCTGGGACGTTTGTCTTTCACGGTAAACTGCTGTACTTGGTAGAGCGACTGCCCGCGAAAAGCAAAGGAACCCGGCTCGATTCCTGGACCGGCACATATTTTTACTCTGCCAGGAAGTCTCTTATCACCGCACACGCCGCCGCAGAGTGAAAAATTCATTCTCGTACATCACATTTTGCGTGTTTCGAACATGTGTGAAGTCCGTGTCCTTTTTGTTTCCGAGACGAAGGTGATCTTCATCACGATCTTCTTCTTCTTTCGCCTCTTTACCAGGTATATTTTCTTGAAAAGAACGCTCCGCAGCAATTTATACTCGTTCCCATTTCTCTTTATATGGCGGAGCTATTTTACTCGTAGTTTTAAGCATTTTGGTGTACTTAGGGCTTCTTTTTCTTTCTTCATTCTGCGGATAAAGTCGTTGTTAGCAATTTTATCTGGCATGGAATTTTGTTCAGTGACATCTCCAGTGCCCCAAATCGTTTGCCCGTCGCCTCTGTCAAAGTCCAGGTCTCATCTCAATAAAAAAAAAAAAACGTGGGAAATATGCCGATACTTAGAAATCCTAATTTTGTTTTGACTGAGAGTTGATGGCTTCTGAACGCATTAGTCATTTTACAATACGAGGCTCTGGTTTACTCAATACGAACTTTCTTGCCATTTATCCCATAGGTTGTAAATGTTAGTTCCAAGAAAGAAAGTAAGTAAGCTAGATTAGAGTCTAACGTTGCGTCGACAGCGAGGTCAATAGAGATGGAGCACGAACTCGGATTATGAAACGGTGGGGAAGGAAATCGGCCGCGCCCTTTTCAAAGTAATCATCCCCGCACTTGCTTGGAGCAAATTAGGAAAATAATGGAAAATTTTAATCTAGATATCTATGTCGTTCATGTGTGTCGAGAGCTGGCAGTCTAAAAAAAATGTCTTTCACAAGACAACAGGAACTAGATATGTTACTAAGGACATGAAGGGATAGTTGAGTTTTACGCACAAAGTATACCTGTGAAGTGCATATCTGCATAATCATGGAACACTACTACGTGACTTCACCTTATCTGGCAACATAAACCATAATGACAAGTCGAATTCTGATTATCGTAGATGGTAATGAAAGAAATATACATGTATACAAGCGTAGCTCATAGCTACAACTTGCCAGTTACCTAAAGCTACATATGTATACATTTGTGCTTTATTACCATCCATGACAATCGGTGTTCCACTTTGTATTTTGGATGCTGTTGCCAATTAAGGTGAAGTTATACGTGATAGCGCTCCACGATTACGCAGGCATACACTATGCGAGTGCGCACATGTGTCACTACATTGCCTCATCATGAAACCAACAAATCTTCGTTCGTAATAAATTATCATCATCATATACTGGTGTTCGAAATTAATTTCGGAATAAAGGATCAAGTAATTATTCTGCACAACGCCACTGGATACCTGTTCATCTACAGGTCGTACGACCACGAGAAATCAATAAAAACAATCTACTTCCCATCGTGATGGCGAAAGACAATTCTCTGTCCCTCATACTACCTCCCAGATATGCGACGAATAAGTCGGACGAATTGTTTTTCACAGTTCGAGGGTTGACAAAACTGCACTAAAAAAACAGAAAATAGTAATTACCACGTGAGTGGGTACTTACCGGTCCAAACTGCTCGAAGTAGTTTTTGACGTCCTCCAGCGTGGTAGGTGCCGACAGGCCGCCCACGAATATCTTCTTTGTTCGCGTCACCATCTGGAACAGGCAAAAGGTCAGAGGTCAGCAGCCGCCTCGAATCAGAAGCAACCGCAGGGGGTCAGCTGCAGGATACGAAATTTTGCGAGTCCTATGAGAGTGTGTTTAATTGAAGTAAATACAGTACACGTTTTCCGTATGCCTCTCTTTTTGTAAACTTTAATAAGTAAGAATGTTTCTTTCTTTTTATTTTAGTGTGCTTGTTCTGTCCAGACATGTTCTGACTGTGTAGTCTATGTACAGGGTGATTTTGTAATTCATATTGAGGCGTAGCGCCGTATAACGATCCTGCCTTAGAGGCGGTTAAGTGGGAGATGTGTCTCAGAGCTGGATAATGACAGATGGTGACACGAGACTGGATGCGCACGTAGTTTATGTATCAGCCGATAGAGGACAGTATTGGATAGGGGACTGATTTAGTTTCGATTGTGCCCAGTAGAGTGCACTAAAGTAATAGAATGTTTTTCATAAACTATTCTAGTATTTTCATAAAGTGTTATTATGTCTTTTTGTGTATGTAAAATGTTATAAATGTGTTTTAGCAATACGAATGATGCGTGAGTGTGGATTAATGTTAATATGAAGATAATTGTTTAACGAGTTATGTAGTAGGATTTCGAAGAAGTATGGATATGAACAATGGGGAATTTTGTAGAATAGATTTGTAAAGTAAGTTTATGGTAAAGGGAAAGTTAATTCAGGTATAAATAACAATAGTAAATAACTTTATGCATAAACAGAACTTCAGCATATTAGATCATTACGTCGGTAAAAAGTGCAGTCGTTAGGTTTACTATTTTGCGATTGGTTATGAATGAAAAGCGCGGGCTGACGCGGGAGAATGTTGTTTTGCTATTGGCTGTTAAGTAAACTGACCAATGGTAAAGCAATATACTTCGCGCGCCTTTCTCTGTTGGTAGAGAAGACTTGGAGTATTCTAGAGAGGAGTGGGAGCCTAGCCATGAAACAGTTCGGGCGTGTGTAGTAGTAGTTCCGATGGAAATGATAAGTTGCCGGATCTAGCAGTGTTTCATACATCAAAAGTGTTAAGTGACGGCATAATTATTCCGATGTGTGTGTAGAAATTTCGGAATTTTTAAGTGAATTTTGTGACGAGAAAAGACATATATTCCGCGTGGCCTTTTGAGCAGGTCGGTGGCTAAAAACTGTGACTGCATTTGGTACCGTCAGACTTAATATTTCTCGAGCATTATCAATCAAAAACAATCAGTATTTTTGTAGCTATTACGTTTTCCGGAAATGCGACACCATAAACTTGCTAACGTGAGTGAAAGGGATTGTGATTGACTGTGTTAAGACTAGCACGGGCTTGGCAGTGATACTTGTTCACCTAAGTTTCAGAATATATTAATTGAGGATAAAATTTCCAAACTTTCATTTCGTGTTTCTCCCGAAACGTAGATTAGTGACTTAAATTGCAGCCTGTTTCACGTCGAAGTACAGTAGGTTTCACTCGGCTTTCCTACTGATCTGCTGAGACAATGTTCACGGGTAGGTGCAGGTTCGTCGTAAAGGGACGGAAAGAACCGGGCCGCCGCAATATGCAAACATCGCCTGCAGAAAGTACGGATAACATCAAGACGAAAATGTCTCTTCCTTTACATATTTATTTATTATTTATTCAGGTTGACAAACTAGTGCCTTAAAACCTATCTTAGATCAGAACAAGAACAACACAAACCAACACATACACATACATTTACAATAATACACATACAGTTACAATAATACACATAGAATAAAAATAGTTGGCACTAATAATAATAAAAATAATAACAATACAGGTTGTCAAGAATAACAATAATATTGATTAGTTTAGCATACCTGAAGCCGTGTTTGGTGACTGAAAATGTATAAGATTGTAAATGGCAGTGAAAATAGCTGTTAATAAAGAACAACGTTTTAATAGAGAACTGTGTAACAAGGGGTATGGGAAAGTGGAGGGGAGGTTTTTTTGACAAGAGTGATATGTGTAGTGGTACAGAGAAGATTTCACTTTGTTGAGAACGAATTCTTATGCTGTGCTGTTCCGATAGTAGTGTGGTAGTTGAAGATAAATAAGAGGGAGTTCAATGATTGACAAGAAGCTAGATCAAGAAAACACAGAGTATGACAGTCTCTATGCTTATCGGCACGTAGCCATGATAATTGTTTGGAAGCAGGAGTTATGTGGTCGAAAAAGCAAAGGTCTCAAATTTATTGCAAACAAGCATTCAATGCCATTTTCAGTCGGTGTGAGTTCTCACGTGGAAGTCCTTGAAGGGCAGTATCACCATAATCAAATATGGAATGTGGGGAGGGAGTAGTGATTCTACGTGTTTCTTTTTCAGCTCGTAATGAAATACATTTTTACATTTCTGTAGTGAATGGAGTGATGCTGACACCTTCTTGCAGACTACAGCTGTGTGTTCAGTCCAGTCTAGATGATGGTCCAGAATTATCCCAAGTTCCTTGGAGAAGAAGAAAAGCAGAAGATTATTTTTGTTACGTTTATCACTAAGGATGGGAAATGTTTTCTGAACTGAGCGGTAATAAGACTTTTGTGAGCAACTAAGATTGTTGAATTTTAGATGGCTTAACTTTCAAACCGACATTCTGTGGCCACTCTGGTAAAAGAAGTAACATCCTGGATGGCTGGACACAGATTGTTTGGACGTGCACTGAAGTATAACTGATGGCCGTTAGTCTGTAAGTGATCCGCTGAGAACCAAAGTGCTCTGAGTTAAAGAACTTTTGCTTTTGATCTATACCACTCAGTTTACTCACAATGCATGAAAATTTGTTGTGGAGAAGTGGTATAACGAAAACTCCCACCAGAACCACTTGAGACTTCCAAATGCATTCTTCCTCTCACGCCAGAGTGAAGTGCGCTCGCAGCAATAGTGATGTAAGTCAACCTGCAAAGCCACGTGTTCTTGTTATTCTGTGTTGTTTTGCGCGTTTATTTACGCTCTAAAATCAAAAAGGCATTTTAACAGTGCTAGTAAGTATTAGCATTGTTTTCTTTCTTGAGATTTGTAATATCTACATGTTATTAAAGCAGAAATTGTCTTTATAAGAAAAGTTTGCACTCCATGTTGATTTCTACGTTAAAGCCTACACGAATCAAACAGTGAGATCTCACATTAAATACAGAACCTATAAAACTCATCCCACTGAACAGTGCTGAGCGACCTGTCACCGACGCAAAAAGGAAATACTTGATGACACTTCTCCCGCACATCCCTCCGGTGCACGACGCTTTCTTCATCCAACTGACTCAGGAATCTGGGCCTGGACATGTTGACTCTTTGGCAGAGGAAGATGACGTGGGCGGTGAAATCGAGTAAACAGACATGCTCCATTATAAAATCTAGTGAAATATCAGCGTGACAAGAATTACATTTTAAGAAATTTCGACATTTAGAAACAAAACTTTATTTATAATCAGTTTATGAAGGCACTGCTGAACTATTAGACAGACTCAGCAGGTAGCCTTCTAGTAATTAACAACAATAATGCAATTATCTTAACTCAGTTTGTCAGGAAAAAGTATATATGGGAGCAATAAGTGCAGACTACATTTACTGCTTTTGTTTATAAAAAAAGGCAGTTACAGAAATTAAAAGACGCAGATTCCTTCTCAGGCGCTCAGCTTCACCAAAACGTTTATAAGAAGAGTGGAACAACTCTTGATATATACCATTTTACCTTTCACTATGAGCAAATTTCTTTTAGGGGAGGTGGTACTCCAGCTGTTAGGAACCATAAAAAGGATTTTAATGTATTATTAACTAGAATGTCTGAAGTAAACGTAGTTATAATATTTCACTTGTACATTCCATGAAATGAATCACGTATTATTGTAAAGCATGAATTTATATTAAACGAAACGCAAAGCCTTCGGTTTCTCAGTCATATACGATGGCTCCCTTCGCCATGACAACAGGAGTAAGAGCGCTGTGCCTCTCCGGAACAATCGAAAAGTGGAACCTCACCCTAAGTCGCCGGCATGCTCGACGTCGATGATCACCCAGAGTAGTGCAGAACCACGATTCATCGCTGAACAGAATGGAGTGCCAGTCACCAACAACCGATGCTTCCCGGCCATGGCACTACTTCAAACGCGACCGTTTGTGCGGTGAACATAATGGCACCCTTCGCTCGGGACGGTAATTCCCCAGTACCGCTGCTGCGAGTCTTTGACAAATGGTTCAGGACGACACTAAGTGTTGCAGGTAGTCCATTATTTGTCCTCACATGTCAGGCGCAGTTGTGAAAGGATTACAATGTTCTTAGAGCACAGTACGGCGAACCTCCCTTTTGGTGGTCAGACGTGGTCGTCCAGAATCTTGAGGACGAGAATGCCTGCCCTGAGGTACCCATACAATCCAATATCGTGCTGTTGACACATCAAACTGCTCCACAAATGTGGATATTGACCGATTCGCCAATCTGGCCAAAGGGAGACCCACAATGAGTCCCTTTTGAAACTCTTTCAGGTCCTGATAACGCTGTCCCACACGAGTACATGGCATCTCCGTCTCCACCACAGCGATGTGACTCTGTTCACGCCCCTTATCTGTACAACCAGTCCTGGTAACAACACTAAACACGAACTGTATTAACCCACTCCGGTGTCCGTTCTACCCGCCACAGAGAATTAATCGTTTACATACCTGCCGATGGTGTGAAAGTGAACTGAGCTACATTGGCATCTGATAGTGTCTTGTGGGTGCTTCAATTTTTGCAGTCAGTTAGTGTGTCTTACACACCTTAATGTAGGAAAACAACTTATATCGCTCGCTCTTAGGGCGGATGGTGTACGTTGGGATGTCTGCGCTAAGGTGCATGAAGTACATTTCCGTCTCTGAATATATTTATTGTGTGAGAGTCAGAATTTGGTGACAATACATATCAACATGTCATGTCCGTGTCCTATTTTTCTACGTTGTTTAAGAGCATGTATTCCCTGCTGCTAAAAGCACTTGACCTGTAGGATTAGCCATGTTTTCACTGCTTGACTGACTCTCTCGCCATTTTCAAAGTGTTTTCCCGTAGAGAATCTCTTTAAGCAGCCCAAAGAGATGGAAGGCCGAGGGTGCCACGTATGGACTGTAGGATGGATGAGGCAATGATGTCCAATCCAATTTGGCGATATGTTCCCGGGTTCTCAGACTTGTGTGTGGGAGTGCATTATCGTGTTGGAGCAAGATTTCTGTTGGATTCTTGTCCTACCGGACACGTCTTGAATTTTTGCAGAATCTTCACGTATGCCTCTGAATCGATGGTTGATTCTCTTGGCATCACATCCAAGAGAATGACGCCATCACAATCCCAGAAGACTGTCACCATGACTTTTCCGGCAGAAGGGGTTGTTTCGAATTTCTTATTTTGTGGTGAATAATGATGATGCCACTCCGTGGATTGCGTTTTTGTTTCCAGCACGGACCGGCCAGGGTGGCCGAGCTGTTCTAGGCGCTACATTGTGGAACCGCGCGACCGCTACGGTCGCAGGTTCGAATCCTGCCTCGGGCATGGATGTGTGTGATATCCTTAGGTTGGTTAGGTTTAAGTAGTTCTAAGTTCTAGGGGACTGATGACCTCCGAAGTTAAGTCCCTTAGTGCTCAAAACCATTTGAACCATTTTTTTCCAGCACAAAGTGGTACACCCGGCCACCGTCCCCCGTAACGATCCGTGACAGAAAAGCCTCTCCGTCGGTCTCAAAACGCTCCAACAATTCAGATGAAATGGCCTTTCTTTTAAATCTTATGGTCCGCTGTGAGCATTCGTGGAACCCATCGTGAGCACCTCTTTGAATATCCGGGAGTCTCGATCATTGCAGACGCACTTCCAATGCTGACCGAGAACAGTAGAGCGAATTGTCGAGTTATGATGCGCCGGTCGGCAAGAATAATGGCATCCGCACGCTTCAGCATGTCTGGAGCAGTGGCTGTGACAGGACGTCCTGAGCGTGATTGGCCATGGAGCTCTGTTTCTGCATTTCCTGTGGATGTAGCTTTCTTTAACCGTCGCCCAACTGTACTCCTATCAACTGCAGGATCACCATATACTGCACACAAACATTTATGCATGTTCATCACGGTTTCTTTTTCTGTACACAAGAATTCAATAACAGCAAGCTGCTTGTAACGTGAGTCGTACATACACGCCATTTTGATGCTATACTACGGCTCTGCCACCTGCCATAACGGTTCGAAGCTACACCGGCACACAGAACAAACATGAAATGTGAAGAACCAACAAGGACGTTTGTCTATGTATATTAGTGGAGTATGAAAAAAATGTGGGGCATTGCTTATTGAACGACCTACGTATTTTCTGGCCGAGTTTTATTTTGCCTTCCTTATGTAGGTTAAAGGGAGCAACGCCACATACGCGGGTACATCGCTTCGTTTTCATGCAGCTGCGCATGCACACCCGCAATTGGTGCCGGATCACAGGGGCTCTGTCCCAAAGTTAGAACCGTCTAGGCCTCCCTTCCAACTTTGTAACAACTATCGGAACGACCGCGTAGCGGCCCCCCGCGGCTAGCGGCGTCCACTACCGGCAGATCTTAGCAGCCGTAACCCGTTTTACGCCCCGCCCGAGACACTCATTAATGGCCGTGATACGCCGCCTCTGGCCGGCATTAACCCAGAGAGCTATAGACTGCCGGAGTGTGGCCGGCGGTAGGGAACACAGAGTGCTCGGCGGCGGTAAGCTTCGTGTAAAAACCACGGCGGTTGCCGTGTTGATTTCCCTTGTTGCCGTCTGCACGGCGGGGCCATAAATTATAGAGGCCGCGCCCGGTTGCTCGGGCAATCGACGCGCCCGCGCAGTGGCCATTACCCGCCGCCGTGACGACGCTATCTGGACTAGCGTGCCGTCTCCGCGGACGCTCCAGCGCCTTCCGCGTGGGAGATGCTACTGGCCACCAAATAGGACTTCACTTCCATTACTCTGCGCACAACGGTGCCCTGAATGTTAATGAGTCGTCTAGATTCGTGACTTTCCCTTTGCGGAGGTCACGGTACATCCACAGGGTGCTACAAAAAGATACGGCCAAACTTTCAGAAAACATTCCTCACACACAAATAAAGAAAAGATGTTATGTGGACATGTGCCCGGAAACGCTTAATTTCCATGTTAGAGCTCATTTTAGTTTCGTCAGTATGTACTGTACATCCTCGGTTCACCGCCAGTTGGTCCAATTGAAGGAAGGTAATGTTGACTTCAGTGCTTGTGTTGACATGCGACTCATTGCTCTACAGTACTAGCATCAAGCACATCAGTACGTAGCATCAACAGGTTAGTGTTCATCACGAACGTGGCTTGGCAGTCAGTGCAATATTTACAAATGCGGAGTTGGCAGATGCCCATTGATGTATGGATTAGCACGGGGCAATAGCCGTGGCGCGGTACGTTTGTATCGAGACAGATTTCCAGAACGAAGGTGTCCCGACAGGGAGCCGTTCGAAGCAATTGATCGGCATCTTAGGGAGCACGGAACGTTCCAGCCTATGACTCGCGACTGGGAAAGACCTAGAACGACAAGGACACCTGCAACGGACGAGGCAATTCTTCGTGCAGTTGACGATAACCCTAATGTCAGCGTCAGAGAAGTTGCTGCTGTACAAGGTAACGTTGGAAACGTCACTGTATGGAGAGTGCTACGGGAAAACCAGTTGTTTCCGTACCATCTACAGCGTGTGCAGGCACTATCAGCAGCTGATTGGCCTCCACGGGCACACTTCTGCGAATGGTTCATCCAATAATGTGTCAATCCTCATTTCAGTGCAAATGTTCTCTTTACGGATGAGGCTTCTTTCCAACGTGATCAAATTGTAAATTTCCACAATCAACATGTGTGGACTGACGAGATATGCACGCAATTGTACAATCACGTCATCAACACAGATTTTCTGTGAACGTTTGGGCAGGCATTGTTGGTGATGTCTTGATTGGGCCCCATGTTCTTCCACCTACGCTCAATGGAGCACGTTATCATGATTTCATACGGGATACTCTATCTGTGCTGCTAGAACATGTGCCTTTACAAGTACGACACAACATGTGGTTCATGCACGATGGAGCTCCTGCACATTTCAGGCGAAGTGTTCGTACGCTACTCAACAACAGATTCAGTGACCGATGGATTGGTAGAGGCGAACCTATTCCGTGGCCTCCACGCTCTCCTGACCTCAGCCCTCGTGACTTTCATTTATGGGGGCATTTGAAAGCTCTTGTCTACGAAACCCCGGTACCAAATGTAGAGAATCTTCGTGCTCGTATTGTGGACGGCTGTGATACAATACGCCATTCTCCAGGGCTGCATCAGCATCAGGGATTCCATGCGACGGGGGGTGGATTGCATGTATCCTCGCTAACGGAGGACATTTTGAACATTTCCTGTAACAAAGTGTTTGAAGTCACGCTGGTACGTTCTGTTGCTGTGTGTTCCCATTCCATGATTAATGTGATTTGAAGAGAAGTAATAAAATGAGCTCTAACCTGGAAAGTAAGCGTTTCCGGACACGTGTCCACATAACATATTTTCTTTCTTTGTGTGTTTCCTGAAAGTTTGGCCGTACCTTTTTGTAACACCCTGTATACTGAAGCGCTGAAGAAACCGGTATAGACATGAGTATTTAAATACAGGAATATCTAAACAGGCAGAATATGGCGTTGCTGTCGGCAACACCTATGTAAGACAACAAGTTTCTGGCGTAGTTGTTAGATCGGTTGCTGCTGCTACAATGGCACTTTATCAAGATTTAAATGAGTTTGAACGTGGTGTTATAGTCGGCGCACGAGCGATGGGAGACAGCATCTCCGAGGTAGCGATGAAGTGGGGATTTTCCCGTACGACCGTACCGTGAATATCAGGAATCCGGTAAAGCACTAAATCTTCGACATCGCTGCGGCCGAAAATAGATCCTGCGAGAACGGGACCAACGACGACTGGAGAAAATCCTTCAGCGCGACAGAAGTGCTACCCTTCCACAAACTGCTGCACATTTCAATGCTGGGCCGTCGACAAGTGTCAGCCTGCGAACAATTTAACGAAACATCATCCTTATGGACTTTCGGAGCCGAACACCCATTTGTGTACCCTTGATGACTGCATGACACAAAGCCTTACGCCTCACCTGAGCCCGTCAACACCGACATTGGACTGTTGATGATTGGAAACATGTTGCCTGGTCGGACGAGTCTCGTTTCAAACTGTATCGGGAGGATGGACGTGTACGGGTACGGAGACAACCTCTTGAATCAATGGATCCTGCATCTCAACAGGGGGACTGTTCAGCCTGGTGGAGGCTCTGTGATGGTGTGGAGCGTGTGCAGTTAGAGTGATATGAGACCCCTGATACGTCTAGATACGACTCTTACAGGTGACACGTGCGTAAGCATCCTGTCTGATCACCTGAATCCATTCACGTCCTGTTTGTTTTCTGACGGCCTTGGGCAATTTCACAGGACAATGCGACACCCTAGACTTCCAGAATTGCTACAGAGTGGCTGCAGGGACACTCTTCTGAGTTGAAACACTTCCGCTCGCCACCAAACTCCCCAGACATGAGCATTGTTCAGCATATCTGGGATGCCTTGAACGTGCTGTTTTGAAGAGATCTCTACCCCTTCGTACTCTTACCGATTTATGGACAGCGCTGCAGGATTCACGGTGTGAATTCCCTCCGGCAGTACTTTATACGATAGACGAGTACATTCCACGTCGTGTTGCGGCACTTCTACGTGCTCGTGTGGCCCCAACGATATTAGGTAAGTGTTGCAGTTTCTTTGGTCCTTCAGTGTACATCTGCGTCAGTACGACGCAATCTGGCGGGGTACTTACGGTGCTGGTATCATCCACCTCCTTATCAGTGCTATTCGCTAACGGTGCGTGGTAGGAAAGAATAAAAATTCCGTCTAAACTGTAATTTTGATGATATTTTCTCGGGTTGGCAGCCGAATCGTGGCGACGTGTTGTCACGTTCGACGAGTTTCCTATTCGTGATCTTCAGACGTCGAATTCACGTCTTTATGCCGACACTGTTCAAAGAAATTCAGTCTCCTGAGCAGACTGGCCTTCTTCACTGGTAGCTTTTGCAGCATATTGAAGCTGTACTTCATCTCTTGCCCGGTGTGCCAACATAAACGAACCCGACACTTCGACTGAAGCCGGCGGGTAGGCAACTCGTCGAAACGTTGCGACAACACAGCGCCACGACTCGGCTGATAAGCCGACAAGATTTAATCAAAGTTAGAGCTCTGACAGAAGTTTATAATCGTCCTTCCCATGCACCGCTCGCGAATGGAACGTTTCGACGAGTTTTCTACTTCGCATTATCAGCCGAAGTCTTGAGTTCATGAATTTATACCGACACCACTATAAGAAATCCAATCTGTTGAGCAGACTGGCCTTCATGACTTGCAACTTTTGCAGAAACTTGAAGCTGCACTCAATCCGCTCCCCGGTGTGCCAGAAGACATGAACCCGACGCTTCACCTGAAGATAGAAATTAGATCTCATACAAAAGTTTATAATCGTCCTTTCGACACACCACTCGCGAATAGAACGTTTCGACGAGTTTTCTACTTTTATCTTCTGGGGAAGCGTCGAATTCATGTCCTTATCCCGACAGCTCTATAAGGGATCCAGCCTGCAGAGCAGTAACAGATCCGCTTTTCATGATCCGTATCTTTCAGTTCTTGCACTGCTGTCACTTCATAAGGGAACAATTTCAGTGTTTCCCTAATCGTTTTACAATAGGTTACTAGCCCGGTATCTTTTTCCTGCGCCAACTTGGACAATGTTTCTGCTGGGCTCTGCTGTATACGGTCAGAAATATGTAACAACTTCTGTTCTTTTGGTTGAGGTGTTCTTCCAATTCATGTGACTTCTAACAGTGTGCCTTTCTCTCGAAATTGCTCAGTATAGTCGACCTACCACGTCAGGATGAGATACAACTGTTCCTAGGAATTTTTCAGCAAACGTTCCTGCACTACATTCATGCACACTGAGGTGACAAAAGTCGTGGGATACCTCCTAATACCGTGTCGGACCTCTTTTTGCCCCAAATAGTGCAGCAACTTTGACGTGGCACGGAATCAACAAGTCATTGGAAGTCCCTTGCAGAAATATTCAGCCTTGCTGCCTCTATAGCAGTCCATAAATGCGAAGGTGTTGACATTGCAGGAATTTGTGCACGAACTGACCTCTCGATTCTATCCCATAAAGTGGGATTCATGTCGGGCGATCTGGGTGTCCAAATTATTCGATCGAATTGTCCACAATGCTCTTCAAACTAATCGTGAGCAGCTGTGACCCACTGACATGTCGCACTGTCATCCGTAAAAATTTCGTCGTTGTTTGGGAATATGAAGTCCATGAATGGCTGAAAATGATGTCCAAGTAGCCGAACAGAACCATTTCCAATCAACGATTGGTTCCGTTGGATCAGAGGACTCAGTTCATTCCATGTAAACACAGCTCACACCACTATTGAACCACATTGACAACATGGGTCCATGGCCATGGGTCTGCACCACACTCGAACGCCACGAACAGCACTTACGATCTGAAATCGAAACTCATGAGCCACGGTTTTCCAGTAGTCTAGTGTCCAATCGATATAGTCGCAAACTCAGGAGAGGCTCTGCAAGCGAAGTCATGCTGTTGGCAAAGGCACCCACGTTGGTCGTCTGCTGCATAGCCCGTTAACCCCAAATTTCGCCACACTGCCCTAACGGATGCTTTCGTCGTACGTCCAACATCGATTGCTACGGTTATTTTCCACAGTTTTGATTGTCTGTTAGCACTAACAGATCTACCAAACACGGCTACTCTCGGTCGTTAAGAGAATGCCGTCGTCCACTGCGTTGTCCGTAGTGAGAGGCAATGCCTGACTTTTGGTTTTCTTGGCAGATCTTCAGACGGTGGATCTCGGAATATTGAATTCCCTAACGATTTCCGAAATGGAATGTCGCATGCGTCTAGCTCCAGCTACCATTCCGCGATCAGAGTCTGTTAATTCACGTAGTGCGGCCATAATCACGTCGGAAATCTTTTCACATGAATCAACTGAGTACAAATGACAGCTCCGTCAAGGCATGGTCCTTCTATACCTTGTGTACCTACACTACCGCCGTCTTTACATGTGCATATCGCTATCCCATGATTTTTGCTACCTCTGTGCATTTGTCGCATTGTCGAAACACATGTTCAACATGAAAAATACGCTCCTCAGTTGAAAGCATGGTAATTTAAAAACAAACTGAATATCTAAATACTACACATCGCATTCAATAGTTATCATCAGCAGTTAAATGCTTCGCAACAGGAAAGCAATCAAAAACCGATCGCGTGTCATTAACAAAATTGTTGGTTAACGTGTGTTCTGCCAACTTTTTTTCGAATTTCCAATGTTACCAACATCCGTAGTCGAGTGCACAGTGACTTCCCGAACGTTCTGCATGAAGAAGCAGGCAAGCAACGACAGGAAACATACAAAATAACGTACGTTAATGACAATTTTAAACACGGCTGTCTCTCAGCAACCGTATATAAATTTCAGCATAGGAATCACACAACCAACTGGTTCTAAATAACTGTTTGGTACATTAGGTTCCGACACCTCTAAGGAGTCAACAAATGGTTCAAATCGCTTTGAGCGCTATGGGACTTAACATCTGAGGTCATCAGTCCCCTAGAACTTAGAACTACTTAAACCTAACTAACCTAAGGACATCACATACACCCATGCCCGAGGCAGGATTCGAACCTGCGACCGTAGCGGTCGCGCGGTTCCGGACTCAAGCGCCTAGAGCCGCTCGGCCACACTGGCCGGCAAGGAATCAATAGCATCAGAGTTGTTCCTAGCAAGGCGTCTTGCGAAAGACTGGAACGTGTTTAATTTTAATTTTTGACTTGAGCATGTCTGCTCGAAACTTTGACCATTGCTTTCTCGCAACGTTACTTTACCTAAGTAACCTCTGTATGCCACGACAATTGTCATCTTGTTTAAGATTTTTGTCAAACATTTTTATAAGGGTTCTTATAATATCGTTCCGATGAAGACATCCTTAGACGTGTCGGAACCTTGGTCAGTGTATCAAAACTCGACATGATTGTCTTATTGCGATAGCCACGATCGTTCTTTGAATAAAAATATGGCATTTCAGTCTTTGATCGCTATTTTTTTATTTTCAGTAACTGGTTACAGGCTAGCTGCGGTTACAGAGTAACCAGTCAGTGTAGAACTGTTGGTTCGCTGTCATAACAGCTCTGTAACTGCAATATATAATCTGAAGATGGGCAGCTAGCCTGAAACCGGTTATTGAAAAAAAAAAAATAACGATCAAAGACTGAAATGCTATATTTTTATTCTAGGTCAGTGTACCAAACTAATTTGCAACCGGTTGGCTATGTGAGTAGTAGCCTACGCTGAAATTTAATGACGTCAACTGCAAGCCATTGGCCCTGTCCGGAAGACATTTTCCTCGATTACTTACCTCTATCAGGCAAGAGCGCCCGTTGCTTTGAACTGGAACATCGCTGTACCCAGTTACGGAACCAGCTTGGCTGCCGCTGCGAGCACGCCTAGGGTTTGCTCTGTACAGTGATAACAAGAGACGATAACGAGGAGAAGATGGCAGCGGCTCTGCTGCTTGTGTACGGCAGAGTTACAGACAGCTGGAGCACGCGAGCCGCGGGACACGTCGAAGCCCAGCGTCGCAGGGTTTCCCAGAAGGCGGATCGGGTGGGAAAGCGGAGCCCCGGGGGCGCACGCAGTCGGCCGCCTCCACCGCCGTTCCCTCTTTTTCCTTTTAACTACACGCAGGCCGCCCGATGCAGGCTGCGGGCTCGCGAATGCCTGGAATTGTGCCAAAATCGATAGGAGTGCTATTAGGAGGGAAAGAGAAATGCTAGGATAAATTGGAGGCGGTGCGGTCCCGGAGGAACACGCGCCGACTGTGGGCCAGCAGGCAGGGACCAGGGACCGGCGACCTGCTGCTGCGTACGGGAATGCCAAGTGGGCTGCGTCTCCAACAGCTGGCATGCCGAGCATTCGTTACTCTTACTTTAATGCAGCACGCTCTCCCGACACTATTTAGAGCTCACAGATAACATTTTTGTGGCAATCCTTTTGTCTTAATACACTGTTTTGCAAAAATTAAGATGGTTCAAATGGCTCTAAGCACTAAGGCACTTAACATCTGAAGTCTTCAGTCCCCTAGACTTACAACTACTTAAACCTAACTACCCTAAGGACATCACACACATCCATGCCCAAGGCAGGATTACAACTTGCGACCGTAGCGGTCGCCCGGTTCCAGACTGAAGCGCCTAGAATCGCCCGGCAAAAATTAAGGACGAAACTAACTTTCGCTTGATCTGTCACTGTCAAATATCATAGCTCAATGAAACTTGAACCGTACATACCAAGGGCGTTCAATAAGCAGGTTCGTTTTATTCACGAATCCAATACTCCATATTATTCCCTACCCTTTTGGCTACAAAACACTATTTTTCAACATAAACTCCGTCCAATGCGACGGTCTTACACCACCTTACTGGGAGGGTCTGTTTGCCATCATGGTATCACTCTACTGGTCGACGTCGCAGCAAATGTTTTGGTGCATCAATAACCTCCCCATCATCCACCTACTGCTTCGCGCTGAGTCCATCCTTCACTGGGGCAAACAGAAGCTGTGAGATCCGGGCTGTAGGGTTGATGAGGAAGAACGGGTTTGTGCGATGATGACAGACGTCCCGTCCCGCCCGACGACTCACCGTGCTTTCGTTCACCGCCAGGTCTAGGTAGATATTCTGCGAACGCCTATGAGTACCTGCGCTAGTGTGGTTTTCCGCCAAAACAAACTCAATAGCAGCTCTCTGCTTGGTACACGCTCCATTATGGACATCATTTTGAATGCTACATACAGCGCTTCCACCCATCGTAACTTCATCACACTATAGCCGCTGAAGGGGAAATATTCAACGATGTTACACAACATATTCCACATTTTTTTCAGTAGAAATTGGCCGAGAAAAAAAGTGCGTTGCATTCGTTACTGAATGCCGTTGATAGAACGAACTCTTGCAGGGTAGTGCAGAAGGTAACAAAGAAATACGCAATTAGAAGAACACAAATATCATTTTTATTCAACGACAACAATTACACGTAAGTCACCGCGTTATATACACTACTGGCCATTAAAATTGCTACACCACGAAGATGACATGCCAGAGACGCGAACATTAACCGACAGGAAGAAGATGCTGTGATATGCAAATTATTAGCTTTTCAGAGCATTCACACAAGACTGGCGCCGGTGGCGACACCTATAACGTGGTGACAAGAGGACCGATTTCTCAGACACAAACAGCAGTTGACCGGCGTTGCCTGGTGAAACGTTGTTGTGATGCCTAGTGTAAGGAGGAGAAATGCGTACCATCACGTTTCCGTCTTTGATAAAGGTCGGATTGTAGCCTATCGCGATTGCGGGTTATCGTATCGCGATATTACTGCTCGCTTTGGTTGAGATCCAATGACTGCCAGCAGAATATGGAATCGGTGGGTTCAGGAGGGTAATACGGAACGCCGTGCTGGATTCCAACGGCCTCGTATCACTAGCAGTCGAGATGACAGGCATCTTATCCGCATGGATGTAACGAATCGTGCAGCAACGTCTCGATCCCTGAGTCAACAGATGGGGAAGTTTACAAGACAACAACCATCTGCACGAACAGCTCGACGACGTTTGCAGCAGCATGGGCTATCAGCTCGGAGACCATGTCTACGGTTACCCTTGACGCTGCATCACAGACAGGAGCGCCTGCGATGGTGTAAACAAAGACGAACCTGGGTGCACGAATGGATGAATCCAGGTCCTGTTTACAGCATCATGATGGTCGCATCCGTGTATGGCGACATCGCGGTGAACGCACATTGGAAGCGCGTATTCGTCATCGCCATACTGGCGTATCACCCGGCGTGATGGTATGGGGTGCCATTGGTTACTCGTCTCGGTCACCTCTTGTTCGCATTGACGGCACTTTGAACAGTGGACGCTACATTTCATATGCGTTACGACCAGTAGCTCTACCCTTCATTCGATCCCTGCGAAACCCTACATTTCAGCAGGATAATGCACGACCGTATGTTGCAGGTCCTGTACGGCCCTTTCTGGATACAGAAAATGCTCGACTGGTGCCCTGCCCAGCACATTCTTCAGAACTCTCACCAATTGAAAACGTCAATGATGGCCGAGCATCTGTGTCGTCACAATACGCCAGTCACTACTCTTGATGAACTGTAGTATCGTGTTGAAGCTGCATGGGCAGCTGTACCTGTACACGCCATCCAAGCACTGTTGGACTCAATGCCCCAGGCGTATCAAGGCCGTTATTACGGCCAGAGGTGGTTGTTCTGGGTACCGATTTCTCAGGATCTATGCACCGAAATTGCGTGAAAATGTCATCACATGTCAGTTTTGGTATAATTTATTTGTCCAATGAATACGCGTTTATCATCTGCATTTCTTCTTGGTGTAGTAATTTTAATGGCCAGTAGTGTAAAGTCCTCTCGACATTACAGAAAGCGTGAAATGGTCCGTAATCGGGTAATCGGGTGTGTGATGACCACGAACGTCAATGCATAGCTGCACGGTCTGAGGCACCTTGTCACGGTCCGTGGCTCCCCCCCCCCCCCCCCCCCCCCCCCGTCGGAGGTTCGACTCCTCCTCGGGATGGGTGTGTGGTGTGTTGTCCATAGCGTAAATTAGGTTATCTTAGATTAATTCAGTGTGTAGGCTTAGAGACCGATGACCTCAGCAGTTTGATCCCATAAGACCTTACAACAAATTTCCAATTTTTCCGTCAATGCATGTTCTGCAGCGTGCTCACGTGGTGCCCACAAGGTTGGTAATAAGTACTTGCGGAAGGGCGTTCCATTCCTTCACCAGTGTGGTTGACAACAGTTGGGTGGTCCTTCGTATATGCAGACCTGATGTAATACGTCTTCTCAACGCATCCCACACCTTCCCGATGGGATTTAAGCCGAGGGAACGGGGGTCTGTCTTCTCACCCCTCGCAGTATGAGCGTACATAACGCACCCAGGAACATTGTCGAACACGATCGTTTTTGCGGTCCACCGTGGGGGGAGACGAAATGTTGCATGAGCGTACTGACCGCCAAATCTTTGAAGACGGTGCACTCACCGGTCAAGGCTATTTTGAAACTCTATTCCTTCCCTCTGTGAACTTTTCCAGAGGTGGATTCGGCCCTGACTTCATTTCTTATGTACCACAATGTGTGTCCGCGTCGAACTGCACAGATGGCATAGCGCTTGGAACTGGACCATATTCGGCGAATGGCCTGCCCATTCAGACGACTTAAATCGCATCGAGCACCTGACTGGCAAGTTGGTGAGACGCATTGCAGGACGCCCATATGCACCAACCACCACCCGGTAACTGTCAGCCACGCTGATGGAGGAAATGGAACATTCTAGCACAAAAACTCTTTACCAAGTTTGTGGCCAGCATCGAAGCACGTTTCCGTCCATGGTGATCGCACCCCACCCTCTGTAAGATCCAGGAGACCATCATAAACCGCGCTGGCTTCATTGTAATGATTGTATTTCAATAAAAGTGTCATTTCTGACCGTCCCCCCCCCCCCCCCTCCTTCATGCCCCTCCCCCGCCAACACCGCTACCGCCGGGTATTTCTATTAAATAAACTTTGCTACATGTTTAGTTCTGCTCCGTCTTTATATACGTCTATCAAACCGCGTAAAATTTTTTGTGGACAATAAGACGTCTAAGCATACCTCGCGTTACTGCAATGACGATTACACGGAATTTCACAAAATAAACTTGCTTCTAATTAACCAACTCATTTTGCGCCCTACTTTTAACGACCACCTCCCTGCTACTGAATGTCGTAAACTGTCGGGGTGCGTGCTGATGTCAGAGTAACGCTTTAACGGTTGTTATTATTATCAATTTGTTACGGAAATACGTGAACGAGTAGAGGAAACGGCCGTTTAACTCGGCGTAAACGCTACGCCGACCAAATGCATGGCGCGCGGCTTATGTACAACGTTCGTTACACCTTGTCCCGGGATAGCTTACAACGCGGCGTAATTCACGCAAATTGCTGCCATCCGTCTCAATGCCGTGAGCTATTACGGCGCGCAGGCGCCGGCTCGCAATCTCGGGATTCGCCAGTGACACCGCGTAGACTGCGTCCGTTTGTCATCGTTACGGAGGGCTTTGAGCGCCAGCAGCAATTCGTACGGGCTGGGGGTTTGAAAAAAATTATCGTACTGTGCGTGGCCTTTGAAAGCCACCATTTCGTGGGGGCATATTTGCGGCATTTAAATTAAGAGGGTTTCTTGTGCGCACCAGCAAACATGTGGCCTCATAAGCAAGCTGCAATAAAAAATAGTTACCCTTAGGAGACACGAAGGGACCCCACAAGTTCCTTCAGGCATGCCTTACACAAATAAAGCCATACATTACACCACGTAGAGCTACCAAACTGTTGAGATGTTGATTGATACTCATTACCCGATGTCTCATATTGTCCCTGATACTTCCTACAGGATTAAGATGTGGTTAATTTAATGTTCCATCGGGGTGCGAAACGGGGACAGAGTTTTCGTCAAACCGTACCAGGAACGTAGAACGTACGAGTGCTGAAATGAACATCCTGGTCCATGCTCACGGTACCCTGATTGAGTAGGCACAACTGATGGTACGAAATCAGCCCCGAAACACCACAAAACCACTTCCGGAATGAACTACACCCTCTGCACACCGCGAGGTAGTTACTTACAGGTTCCATTGATCACTTGAATGATTCTCTCATCGAAACGATGAGGAACGAGTCAGCTTATAGGCTACTTACACATGATTAGTGTTAACATTAATGAACACATTATTATTTTTAATCCTACTCATGCTACTATACTTAATTGTTATTATTCTTATTATTATTTTCCTTTTTATACTGGCTACCAATTTTTAAGTAGAAATTCGTCAGTAGAATAGAAATAGTTGTTCAGGAGAAACGCTTTTAAATTAGGTTTAAAATTTGCTTCGCTACCTGTCAGACATTTTATATTTTTGGGCAAACGATTAAAAATTTTTGTTACTGTGTATTAAACTCCATTCTCAGCCACTGACAGTTTTAACAGGTTATTTTCGCTTCTAATGTTGAAGGTATGTAAATCACTGTTCCTCTCAAATTGTGATTTTATGACGAATTTCATTAGCGATTATATGTCTTGTAACGGTGCAGTTAAAATGCCTAGTTCCTTGAAGAAGTACTTACATGACGTCCATGGGTGAACACAACTTATCATTCTTACTGCTCATTTCATACAATCAGTATTTCGTTAGTAAATGATGGGTTACCCTACAAGATTACTTCGTGAGATATTATTGAATGGAAGTTGATACGTTTGTTTCCAAGATTATCAGTTATACGAAGAGCAAAAGTAGTTGAACTTTACTGTCTGAGAAGCTCAGAAATAGGTTTCTTCCACTTCAAGTTCTTATCAATAGTACACCCAATTTACTGACTCCTATTCATGTGCTACATTAATAAATTCCTGGTGTGACTATTTGTTGTACAGAACTGAACGTTGTATATTCCGTTCAACTGCTCTTCCAGGTCCCTTGCTGTCTCCGACAGAATTAGAATGTCATCGGCAAACCTCAAAGTTTTTACTTCTTCTCCAGGGATTTGAATTCCTACTCCAAATTTTTCTTTTGTTTTCTTTACTGCTTGCTCAATATTGAGATTGAATAACATCTGGGATAGGCTTTAACCCTGTCTCACTCCCTTCTCAACCACTGCTTCCCTTTTATGTCCCTCGACTCTTATAACTGCCATTTAGTTTCTGTACAAAACGTAAATAGCCTTTCACTCCCTGTATTTCACCCCTGCCATCTTCAGAATTTGAAAGAGAGTATTCCAGTTAACATTGTCGAAAGCTTTCTCTAAGTGTACAAATGCTAGAAAACTAGGTTTGCCATTCCTTAATCTATCTTCTAAGATAAGTCGTAGGGTCAGTATTGCCTATCGTCTTCCAACATTTCTGCGGAATCTTCCCCGAGGTCGGCTTCAACCAGTTTTTCCACTCATCTGTGAAGAATTCGTGTTGATATTCTGTGCCGTGATTTATTAAACTGAAAGTTCGGTAATTTTCACACCTGTCTACGCCTTCTTTCTTTGGGATTGGAACTATCATATTCCTCTTGAAGTCTGAGGGTATTTAGCCTATCTCACATAAACAAGATATTGAGCCAGAACTGAAGTGTCAGTCGTCACAATGGAAAAGTTCCGACTCTCCACACTCGAAAACATTCCACCGCCAACAATCAAAGAAGAAACTGATGATCTTTGCGTATGACCTGAATGAAGCCATAGGTACAAATAAAGTGCCGTAGGGGGCATCTGCAACCGGCGCGCACTGCAAGCTGTTTCTGCTAAATGTTTTGCTCCCAAAAATTCGTCAAAGAAGGCCCGACATGCTTGATGTTGGTGTCCTCATTTAGTACGATGATGCAAGGCCCCGTAACGCCCTGCTGTAGTCCGATCCACGATCGATGACGGTTCGCGCATATCGAGGCACAGACGGGGACTGCACTACTGACGATTTCAAACGCTCTAAGGAAAGGTATATCCTGCAAATTATGTCTCTCGCTTGCTGCGCCTGGTGCAAGTCTTTCGATTTTACGCCACTTCGGTGACTTACGTGTCGATGGGGATGAAATGATGATGATTAGGACAACACAACACCCGGTCCCTGAGCGGAGAAAATCTCCGACTTAGCCGGGAATCTAACCCGGCCTGTTAGGTACGACATTCCGCGCGCTGACCACTCAGCTACCAGGGGCGGACAGCGCTCACAACACTACTGAACGCTCATTGGCTGTCGGGGCATACGTGACGTAGGTGCGCAGAAACTCGAGTGCCATTGTTCGTGACTCCAACTATAGCGAGATGAACGCTCAACAAATTTGGATGGGAAATACTTCCTCGCCAACCATAAAAGTCCTGGTATTAGCCCACCAGATTTTGATATGTTCCCCAAATTGAAGGAACAACTCCGTGGAAAGCGTTTTGATACGACTGATGAAGTTTCCAGTGAGGTGACCCGCGTAATCAGACAGCTTAAGAATGCAGATACCATATCCGCAATTCAGAAATTGCCAAAACCTTGATGATGGCGATGATGATGATGATGATGATAATGGTTGGTTTGTGGGGCGCTCAAGTGTGCGGTCATCAGCACCCAGACAAAGTCACAATTTTTACACAGTCCAATTTCTTTCACAGTCCAATCTTGCCACTGTCACGAATGATGATGATGATGATGATGAAATGATGAGGATAACACAAACACCCAGTCCCCGGTCAGAGAAAATCCCCGACCCGGCCGGGAATCGAACCCAGGACCCCGTGATCAGAGGCCGCAACGCTAGCCACTAGGTCACGAGCTTCCGACCCAAAACGTTGAGAAGCTGTCATACGCAAGAATGGAGATTGTACTGAAGACCTGCGAAGATAAAATAAATTATTTGCTTCAACGCCGTCTTACAATGTAGAACTTTTGAAATGTCTCTCGATGTGCTCGTGGGCACATTGAAATACGACAACTCCTTTATGTCATTCTGTCACTTACGGACGTCGACACATTGTACTACCCTGATCTCGTATAACCAACTAGTTTACACTGACCATGCCGCCCCAAACGCATACCTTCTCTTGTCGGTACATCAAACGAAGCAGAGCGCTCGGAAGCATTCACCTTCTCCGTGGCTACACCGTGCTGCGCTGAGCTGTGGATCCAAGAAGTTCTGCCATTCATCGCTGGACGGCAACGAAATCGTTTTCACAGGGGCGGATGTCAAATTCTTCATAATTTAATATAAATATTTGTAAATTATTCACCCAAAGCTTCCTCAAAAATCACTTTACTTATTAGTAAAACCCTTATCAAAATCTCTACTGTGATTCCTGACGTTAGCCCAAATATACGGAAAGAAGCGAGCAGGGGAGTTGAATTTATACTTGTAGAGAAAAGAAGAAGAAGAGGAGAAGGAAGAAGAAGAAGCATAAGAAGAAGAGACAATAATAATAATAATAATAATAACTGGCTGAGGAAGTCAAGGACATGTGGCATCAGGATAAAGTTGACAATATACCAGTTATACTATCAACTACAGGAGTCATACCACACAATATCCACCAGTACATCAACGCAATACAGCTACATCCAAATGTATATATACAACTACAGAAATCTGTAATTATTGATACATGTTCAGTTACCCGAAAGTTCCTAAATGCAATGTAACATATACCGTACAGTTAAAAGGAAGTCACGCTTGATCAAGGTCCGTGTCACTTTCCATTTTTAACCAGACATAACGTCTGAGAACGGAAGTAAATAATAATAATAATAATAAGAAGAAGAAGAAGAAGAAGAAGAAGAAGAGGACGAAGATGATATACAAAATTTAAAAAATGTCTCTGACGACCTGCATTTGCAGCGCCTTTGTTTTACTTGTTGTGATCCAAACATTCTTTGTGCTAGTTCTTTCTGTTTCCACTAATTTCTCTGTCATAAAACGCAAACGAACAGCAGATGTATCCAGAAGACGGTGGCAAAGATAATACCTACTCACATTTTTTGTAGAAATTGAAGTAGGATACCATTTCACTTTGAGTTTGTGCTTATTAGCTTTTTTGTTCGCTGAATTTCACATTTCAAGGACACAAAGTTTAAATAAGAGCTACCAATGCTGTTCCTAGATTAATTTATTGCAAAATTATGTAGCACTTTGTGGCTGAATAAAGTTATCCTTTACCCTGTAAGAAAACTGGGACTATCTTGATTGATACACACTACAAAGATTAATTTGCTGCGCATATATAATCAGGCTTTTATGCAAATTTAAACTGCAAAATATCAACTTTTTCGAATGATTAGCTTGTGAGATAAGGTACACTACACGCCAGCCATGTAATACAAATTTCAAATCCTTATGAAACGAATATCTATCAACATTACTGAGGCAAACTGGCACAGTATATGCACCAGTATATTCTAAAAATTAGTCTTAAGTTTCCAGATTTTATCTGTAATATTGGAAGAAATGTCGTTGTTTATTTGTCAGTTTGTACTTAAAATGACGGAGCAGGCTCGTAAACATACCCAAATACTGGATGGACTTCAATGAATTTCTTTGATGGGACGATATTCCAGTTCATCCACGTGAAATAAAGATACACCACCCTTTTACTTTTAAAACTGCAGCAACAAAAGACCACACATGAAACTGACACTTGTTTACAATATTGCGCAACAGAACGAAAGCAAATATCCTTCACATGGATACCCTCTCATCCGCACCTCTCAGTGTCGGAGTCAGGGTTGGCTGAGTTTAATTTTCTGATAGTATTCCACCAGCTCCAACTCTAACTTCATGTGACTATGTTTTTACTGTAAGTTTGCGAGGAGTAATTAATAAAGTACCGAATGCAGAAGTTCTCCGGATAAACCAGCACCTACTTCATTCCTTCACAAACCACTGGACGCTTAAGCATTCATAACTATACGACGGTGTGCTGTTGAACCTTCCCTCTCGTATACTAGCTTTACTACGTAGTTACGCTTGTTTCCAAACGACCTCTGTGTATTAAAGCTAGAATATTTACGTTATATTGGCTCCACAAACACTGCCGAGTTCATAGCCAAGGCATTCTGTTTGCAATTATGATAGACAGACGGCGCAAGCGTAAACAATGTGCGGTCCGCTGCCCAGGCAAAATCTTTTGTCCCGTCGCCCTCCATTGCGTCACATTAACATTTCCGTTTTGTTTTCTGGTCCGGCAAAATGGACCGTGAATGGTAATGGCGTCGCTACACGGCAATATAACGCTTTTACTGACGGAAATGAGCTGCCGCTCGTAGCGTATTTGTCAGTCCGTCAGCAAACACGATAAATTTTATGATTTCGACTTAATCGACGGCCGAGGGATAATGAAATCGATTTTATGTTAATAACGTATGCCATGGAAGCGCGTGAGTATCATTATGCTCTTAATGTAGTCTCAGCGGCTCCCTAACTACAAGAGAGGTGCCAACGAATAGCTGACGGAGTAGAGAAATTAGAAATAATCATATACACACGACGATGGACATATTCACCGTTTCTGTTCCATTCGCGAATGGCACAACGACCGAATAATCATTGCTAAACCTCGGTATGTTTTTTTAACGGTTTTGACAGTGTTGACTGGAATACACTCACCGAAATTCCGCAAGCGAAATGCCATCTCCAACTTATACAGTAACCAAACAGCAATAGTAAAAGTCGAAGAACATGAAAAGGGTGTGGTAACTGAGTATGAAGTGATACAGAATTGTAGAATGCACTCCATCTTTTTCGTTCGGTGCACTGAGATTATAGTAAAGGAAGCCACAGAGAAATGTGGAAAAAGAAAATTCAGAAACAATAAATAAAAGAAACTTCCTGGCAGATTAAAACTGTGTGCCGGACCGAGACTCGAACTCGGGACCTTTGCCTTTCGCGGGCAAGTGCTCTACCAACTGAGCTATCCAAGCACGACTCACGGCCGGTCGTCACAGCTGTACTTCTGCCAGTACCTCGTCTCCTACCTTCCAAACTTAACAGAAGCTCTCCTGCGAACCTTTCTTTCAGGAATGCTAGTTCTGCAAGGTTCGAAGGAGAGCTTCTGTTAAGTTTGGAAGGTAGGAGATCCCACGTACGGTATAGCCACGCGTAATACGGAGAAGTAACTGGGCACAACGCAAAGCATCAAGGCTAAGAAGAGTGCTGGGGGTCCAAAGTTAATTGTGGAAGAGCCTGTGGCCGTCCATTGTCGTGGTATAATGGACCTCCGACCGCACCGCTTCGAAGTAAGACCCGACCAGGAAATCATTTACAATTGTTAAAAGCTTGTCAGTGAAAGTTAGCAATTATCCAACAACAAATACTTCAGCAACTTAAGTGTGTTAAGGTGTGTAATCCTTAGTAAGAACTATCTGACAGGATCCTCTCTGTATCCATAATCAACCGAGTGTGTAATTCATGAACTGAAACTAAATGATAAGAAGAGTGAAGTTTACGGAAGATATTAATAGTCTAAATGAATAGTTCTAGTTCAGACAATTTTGTGCGAGAAGTAATTTACGTAACAATAAGTCAAAGTAGCGAACTCCGTAATCATGTTAAAGCCAGTTGTTATTGTGGAACAGTTAATTTAAATACTGAAATTATTCTTTTCGAAAAGTTCGCCTTTTGCGAACCAGTTTAATAGCAAAATGAGATTTTCACTCTGCAGTGGTGTGTGCGCTGATATGAAACTTCCTGGCAGATTAAAACTGTGATCCAGGCCGAGAAAGGCAAAGATCCCGAGTTCGAGTCTCGGCCTGGCACACAGTTTTAATCTGCCAGGAAGTTTCAGTTTAATAGCAATTATCATTACAGTGAGAGACGCAATTCAGTTGTTGCGTAGTTGGTAGTGTAAAGAACCAGTAATTAATTTCATGAAGTAGTTGCAAGTTTGTTTTTGTACATTACTGAAATTTTTTGGAGTGATAATTGTGTTTTGATAATGAGCGCAAGTCAGTGCCTTTGTGACTGTCCAAACCTGTCAACATACTACTGCAGTAATATGATTTAATTTCAAAGTCAGGAGTTTTTATTGATTTCGCTCACACTAAGTGAGCTGGCGACCGTTCATTTACAGTAATTTCCAAACAGAGTCAAACTTAATTCATCACTTCGGACCAAAATTTCACTAGCTTGTTTCCGTATTATTTTGTACATTTATTTTTATTTCTGCCCATCGTTATTACGTAAAGTAAATCACACGGTAATGATCAAATTATGACAGCAACTGTCTTCTTCCGGGTAATACTTCCACTTCGGAGTCGATGCTTTATCCCAAATTAATGTCAAACCATTAGCAACAGGACAATTCTTTAATTAATCGGAGAGAAAGAGGGGTGCTATAAGTTGTGGTGGTGTAATTCCCTTCTCCGTTTAGCAACACATCAAAATGCCGTCTTTGTTGTTATTAAGCTCCCGTCGTCTGTTTCCATCGCATGGAAAACGATCGTACGACTAAAACATTAATTGGAGAGCAGCAGTGTTGGGATGTTGCAACGTTACATCCAGTTTGCTTCTGGGAGGGGTAGGCAGCAACGGCCGAGCGGTCAGACGTCTGGCGCTTCTGTAAAAAAACCTGCCCTCTGTCGCGTCAGAGGGAGCTGGTCTGGCGCGTAGCACCCCTTCTGCGTCAGCCCCCCCTCTGTAAGGGGCGCGCACCCCTCTCAGCTGACTTCGCCCTCTGCGTCGCCGATACTGTGCAAGCTGCGCACATCTAGTTAGCCACTGAGCTTTTCTATTTCAATCAAACAGAGTCACAACGTTTAAATTCGTCGATCACAACGAAGCGTACGATTCAATTGACAGAGAATTCCTCATCAATGTTGTGAAACAAATCGCTTTGGATCAAAATACTACAAACATTATTCAAGACACATTAACAAATATTTCATTTAATGTCAAGTTCTGTGGAGACGAGTGGGGTGGAGGGGGGGGGGGGAGTGCTCCATGGAAATATTGGTTAGAGAACTGAGAAAATCCGACACGAATGGCATCGAATTGGGAAACCAAAGAGACAACATCTCTGTGGACTGCCTGGAATCCGCAGAGGACACTAACAGGATCACAGACACACGAAAAAATCCAAAAATCCAAAAGGAAAACCGAACTCTCCAAGCACGAATAATCGGCTTAGAAATTTCTATTCCAAAGTCAGAATTTTTTACACAGGTTAAAAACAGTCCACAAAATCTTGAAAGTCAGTTCCATTCAAATATTTAGGTGAGTGGGTAAGAATAAACAACAATGAGAATGACAGTCTAGAGACAAGAACAAATAAGACAAACATTCCATTTCGTAACACCAGGAAAAATGCAAGCAGGAGGCTTTATCGTGAGACTCGAAAATCAAACATTATACCATAGCAGTAAGGCGCGACGCACTGTAAGCTGACGAAGTACTGTAAACAGTGAGAAAAGGTAGCGTAAACAATATTATATAAACAGGAAGAAGAGTGGTTGGACGCATACTTGCCCCAAGGTCAACAGAAGCAGAATACAGCATGCCATAACCTAACAAACAAATGAACCAACATGTAGAGAACATAACATAAACTGTGTGCAAAAGAAAAATGTCGTTCTTCGAAAATTTTGGTCGACTGGATGATGATAGCCTCACGAAGCGAACTTTTGGAGAAATTGTGTAGCTGAAAGGACAACCTGGCTGTTTTACGCAGACACTAAACGACCTCAGAGAATCAAGTAGCAACATCATGAGCAGACATAAGACGAAATCTTTTAGGAACCAAATTTCGAAAGTGCTCCTCTGGTCCGAACAAAGCAGAGAAAGAAAACAACCTCAAAACATCGAGCAACCTTGGAAACAGAGATCAGAAAATATGAACAAATTTGGGCACAGAGAAAATAGAATTCATGGAGTAAGAATTGAAACGGTGATTTAGCGTGCTTTGTAAAGAGCTATTCGAATAAATAAATAATGTTATTTTATCAATTCTCGATCCTGTTGAAATTAGTGGGTATTATTCAGTTAAAAATTGTTGATGCAGAAGGCAGTTGCCCACAAACACCTTTAAAAAAGAGTTTACTTTTTTACCATGACCACTTTGAGATGGCTACACTCGATTTTCAATACTATTAGATTCGTCAGTTGCATGTTGTCCGTGTCTGCAATCTCCTCAAGTGAAGGTCGTTTCTACTCGCTTCCCACCTTATGCAATTTCTGGAGGGTGCTCACACATATCAGACAGACAACTATCATAGAAAAACAATTGACAGTACTGACTAAACGCTTGACGGAGTTCGTGCCGCTCCTTACACCACCACGCTAGGAGTAACACCGATGTGCCTTTCCAAAACATTAGAATGGGACCTCTTCCCTGGTAGCCGAAGACGGTCATCCGGGGCAGTGAAGAAGCGCGAATCGTGCGACGCCCAGCAGTCCGTGCTTCCCAGCACGACACCGCTCCAAACGCAGCCGTTTGAGTTGTGGTGTTAACGGCAGCCTACGCATGGGACAGTAATTCCTTAGTCTGGCTGCTGTTCGTCTCCGAACAATGGTGTGCGATAACACAATGTCGCAGGGAGTCATGACGTGTTCTCGGTTGGCAGCTGAATATGTGATACTTGCCAATAGGACCACTGAGACTTTGACGACAAGTATGTCTGCCCTCATATTTGCATGCCATTTCGGCCTGCTGATATCTGAATGTCGCACAAATATGTATATTACGTGATTCGAACAGACGGCCAAATGTAGACGCACAATGAAGCCGCTTTCAAATAATATCAGGTGCTGACAAAAATTTCTCACACGATTACACTCCGTCTCCGTGTTTTTCAGTGATAACTCAACATTTTCTCTCACATGACTTAACAGGCCTGCTGACAACACCGATGAGCACGATGAGCAATAATGCACTGCGGTGGACGTCCTACCTGTCAGAGAGAACTGAAACTCTAATCATTTACGTACCTGCTGATGGTGAGTATGTGTATGCAGTTGCACTGACATTCGACCATATCTTCCGGGTGCTTGCTTCACTTCTTTTTGTCAGTGTATTTGGAAGCAAACACGGACAGAAACGGAGCTATAAATTAAACATGAAATTTCCGTCTTAAACGGTCTAGACGTCGACGACACTTTATAACTCCAGTTTTCCTACCTGTTCTCTCCATCAAAGCCTCCAGTCCTTCTCAGTCTGCAGATTTAACGCAATGAAAAATTTTCTTTTCGGAGTTGACTATCTACATCTGTTAGATCATTTGAAAGAAACACGTTTGTCCCGTCAGCTGTACAATATACGTCTATTCTCCACTGCTTTCAGTTATTACAATCATCTTCACACGAGAATATTGTAATGTACAAACAAGACGAATATAGAACATACACAAGCATCACGTAAATAGACGGATTTTAAAATATAATTTTAAAACCATAGCCCTTCTGCAATGTACATCGAGGGATCAAAGGCACATTTTCGTCAAATATGACCCGACCAAATATTTAACATTAATAACTGTCATAAAAGTATGTCTTAAACAGCCCACATAAAAACGCTGTGCCTTGTCACAATTACAGTAGTGCACACTTGGCATGTTACAACGGTAAAAGGTATAACTACTATATGATCGCAAAGAGGTCAAGTTGACACACATACAAAGCATGAATATGTGAAAGCTTACTGATGTTCTTTGTCTTGTCAAAGATTACACTAATAAAAATAAAGAAATAACGTGGCGTTGTTTCTTTGAATAACAACATAAATACATAACTCATAGCACAGAAATTAAAAAGAAGGTATTTATCTGGCCTTAACTCTCTGACTGAGGTCAATTTAAATAACTGTAATGGAGCAGAATATTAAAAACTGTTATACTATGTGATAACTGCAGATAAAGTTCTTATGTATATACATCGACAAATGCAATAAAAACATGAGGAACCCTAAAACCAGGCGTAAAAACCAACTGTCTGTAACAGCCATTCATTCTGAGTTCATCATGAATGGTATTCATACTCTGTACGAGTTTCATCTTTATCTCTTTGACGATCACGTAGTATTTGTACCTGTGACTGTTAAGTGTGGAATTGTCACCAAGGTTGCAATACTATAATTGTGCCTAGGCGCAGAGCGTTTATATGCATTGTGTCAAGACAGACTAATACGATGATTATGTATGCCCTATACTTGGTTTTGGGTCATATTCGACGACAATTTATGTTTGATCCACTGATGTCCACTGTTTAAGTAATGTGATATTAAAATGACCTATTAATTCCTCCATTTACACTACTGGCCATTAAAATTACTAAACCAAGAAGATGACGTGCTACAGACACGAATTTTAACCGACAGGAAGAAGATGCTGTGATAGGCAAATGATTAGCTTTCCAGACCATTCACACAAGGTTGGCGCCGGTAGCGACACCTACAACGAGCTGACATGAGGAAATTTTCCAACCGATTTCTCATACACAAACAGCAGTTGACCGGCGTTGCCTGGTGAAACGCTGTTGTGATGCCTCTTGTAAGGAGGAGAAATGCGTACCATCATGTTTCCGACTTTGATAAAGGTCGGATTGTAGCCTATCGCGATTGTGGTTTATCGTATCGCGATATTGCTGCTCGCGTTGGTCGAGATCCAATGACTATTAGCAGAATATGGAATCGGTGGGTTCAGGAGGGTAATACGGAACGCCGTGCTGGATCCCAACTACCTCGTATCACTAGCAGTCGAGATGACAGGCATCTTATCCGCATGGCTGTAACGGATCGTGCAGCCACGTCTCGCTCCCTGAGTCAACAGATAGGGCCGGTTGCAAGACAACAACCATCTGCACGAACAGTTCGATGAAGTTTGCAGCAGCATAGACTATCAGCTCGGAGACCATGTCTGCGGTTACCATTGACGCTGCATCACAGACAGGAGCGCCTGCGATGGTGTAAACAACGACGAACCTGGGTGCACGAATGGATGAATCCAGGTCCTGTTTACAGCATCATGATGGTCGCATCCGTGTATGGCGACATCGCGGTGAACGCACATTGGAAGCGTGTATTCGTCATCGCCATACTGGCGTATCACCCGGCGTGATCGTATGGGGTCCGATTGATTACACGCCTCTCCTTCACCTCTTGTTCGCATTGACGACACCTTGAACAGTGGACGTTACGTTTCAGATGTGTTACGACCCGTGGTTCTACCCTTCATTCGATCCCTGCGAAACCCTACATTTCAGCAGGATAATGCACGACCGTATGTTGCAGGTCCTGTACGGCCCTTTCTGGATACAGAAAAAGTTCGACTGCTGCCCTGGCCAGCACATTCTACAGATCTCTCACCAATTGGAAACGTCTGGTTAATGGTGGCCGAGCAACTGGCTCGTGACAATACGCCAGTCGCTACTCCTAATGAACTGTGGTATCGTGTTGAAGCTGCATGGGCAGCTGTACCTGTACACGGCATCCAAGCACGGTCTGACTCAATGCCCAGGCGTGTCAAGGCCGTTATTACGGCCAGAGGAGGTTGTTACGGGTATTGATTTCTCAGAATCGATGCACCCAAATTGCGTGAAAATGTAATCACATGTCTGTTCTAGTATAATATATTTGTCCAATGAATACCCGTTTATCATGTGCATTTCTTCTTGGTGTAACAATTTTAATGGACAGTAGTGTACTATGGCGCTTGTGTACATTCCACATTCGTCTTTAGTGCGCCTTACAGTTTTCTTCTGTGAAGATGTTTGTAGTAAATGAACCCGTTAGAGAATAATCATAAATTGTACAGCTGATGGCACAATTTTTTTTTTTCTTCAAAAGGTTCTCTGGTAGTCGTACATTTTTATCAGCTTCCCGTGACACTGATTTCACAAACTCGGTCACTTCCGTCTCCCCCTCTGCCCCCTGTACCACGGTGGCTGCGCTGCTGAGCGACTGGCGCGGATTTTATTCGCGCCTCCGCCCCCACCCCCTCTGTGGGGGGGGGGGGGGGGATCGTGGCGGCGGCCGCGAGAGCTGGAAGGAGTGAGCTGTGACGCTGACGGGCAATTTGAGGAGGCGCGCCGCGCCATCGATTCGCGCGCCCAGAGAAAAAGCCGACAATGGCCGGCGGGCGTGCAGGTGTGCAGATAAGCGCCGCCATTACGCCAGCGGCGCTCGGCGCACAATGGGAGCCGGGGGCGGCGGGGGCGGACGACTGCGGCGCCATCCACCTGCGCGCCGCCCGGAGGGTCTGCTTAATGCTCGCCGCGCAGATGGAATACAACATTTCTCTCACTGTCGGCCGACCTCGGCTCTCGTCCTGATCTACGCCTGCAATGCCGGTCTTTAGAATTGCAACACCAGCAAGGATAGTAAACAACAAAATTTATATTATAGTTGAGCCTCTGCGAGTCAATAGCTGTACAGGCGTCCTCCCACGGGACGTGAAAACGTTCGAGGACGAGAAGCTGGTGGCGTCACAGCTTGGAATTCTACAATACACTTCACGTTGATAGTGATGAAACGGTACAAGGTGAGCTGACGTTGTGGATCCGTCAAGAAAGTCAAACGTTCTACACTGACGATATCGACAAACTGGTCTGTCGTTGGGAGAAATGTGTTCTTCACCAGGGTGACTATGTTGAGAAATAAGTATGTAGACATGCACAATAAATATGAAGACCATGAATAACGTTTGTCTGATTTAGGAAGCTTTAAGAATTTCAACATAAAATATTCGGAGGAATTACTCTTCACCAAGTCCAGGTAATACAAGCAGAACCTCAGAGTTTGGAGTTCTGGTGCTGAAATTTTTACAAACGTCTGATCACAGTGAATTGTAGAAAAAGGTAGTTTTGTTCGCTGTAGACGAAAATATTGTGAATTGTCTGTACGAGTGGTCCCCTATCCGTCTGGGAATACCATCATAGGGAGCAAAGGCACCTCACCAGAAACCGAAGGTACCTTACAGAAAATAATAGGAGGTGCAGGCACGCTTGTTGTCCGCGTATGTCGGCGTTATGAGCGCAATGTAGTCTTCACTTTAACGATCTTACACCATTTACTTCACGCAGTAAGAAGTATGCCTACTTTGAAAGGTATCAACAAACTAAATACACTCCTGGAAATTGAAATAAGAACACCGTGAATTCATTGTCCCAGGAAGGGGAAACTTTATTGACACATTCCTGGGGTCAGATACATCACATGATCACACTGACAGAACCACAGGCACATAGACACAGGCAACAGAGCATGCACAATGTCGGCACTAGTACAGTGTATATCCACCTTTCGCAGCAATGCAGGCTGCTATTCTCCCATGGAGACGATCGTAGAGATGCTGGATGTAGTCCTGTGGAACGGCTTGCCATGCCATTTCCACCTGGCGCCTCAGTTGGACCAGCGTTCGTGCTGGATGTGCAGACCGCGTGAGACGACGCTTCATCCAGTCCCAAACATGCTCAATCGGGGACAGATCCGGAGATCTTGCTGGCCAGGGTAGTTGACTTACACCTTCTAGAGCACGTTGGGTGGCACGGGATACATGCGGACGTGCATTGTCCTGTTGGAACAGCAAGTTCCCTTGCCAGTCTAGGAATGGTAGAACGATGGGTTCGATGACGGTTTGGATGTACCGTGCACTATTCAGTGTCCCCTCGACGATCACCAGTGGTGTACGGCCAGTGTAGGAGATTGCTCCCCACACCATGATGCCGGGTGTTGGCCCTGTGTGCCTCGGTCGTATGCAGTCCTGATTGTGGCGCTCACCTGCACGGCGCCAAACACGCATACGACCATCATTGGCACCAACGCAGAAGCGACTCTCATCGCTGAAGACGACACGTCTCCATTCGTCCCTCCATTCACGCCTGTCGCGACACCACTGGAGGCGGGCTGCACGATGTTGGGGCGTGAGCGGAAGACGGCCTAACGGTGTGCGGGACCGTAGCCCAGCTTCATGGAGACGGTTGCGAATGGTCCTCGCCGATACCCCAGGAGCAACAGTGTCCCTAATTTGCTGGGAAGTGGCGGTGCGGTCCCCTACGGTACTGCGTAGGATCCTACGGTCTTGGCGTAACGAATTACGCACTACACGAGACACACAATTTCATCACAGTGAAATTGCCCTAATTCCATTAAGGATGTAATTTTGTCATATATTGCTGGATCTTAAACTCAACTTGATGCGATGGTACTTTGTTCATCTCCTTCATACTGGCCGTGAAACCTTCATTCAATAAATTTATAGTCAACATGTAAATTGGGCAGGCAGTAAAGAAAACCAAGGAGTTAATGTTCAGAGAGAAGGAACAAGGACTTTGAAGTCTCCTGACGATGTCGTAATTCTTTCAAAACCGGCAAGGGATTTGGAAGACCAGTCGCACAGACTGGACTGAGTCTTGAAAAGGGATTATAAAATAACTAACAACAAATGCGAAACAGGTGCAATGGACTGCAGCCACAGTCAGTCAGCCGATTCTGAGCAAAGAGATTATGAAATGGAACACTAAAAGTAGTAGATGAGTTTTGCTGTTAACGCAGCAGAATAACTGACGAAGGCGGAAAAGAAGAGGATATAAAATGCAGACTGGCAATGACAGGATAAGCGTTTCCGAAAAAGAATTTGTTTAACACTAAATGGATATGTGTTAGGAATTCCTTGCTGAAGGTTTTCTTCCACAGTGTAGCATTGCAAAAAAAGTGAAACGTCGACAGTAAACAGTTCACACAAGAAGACAAAATGGTTCAAGTGGTTCTGAGCACTATGGGACTTAACGTCTGAGGTCATCAGTCCCCTAGAACTTAGAACTACTTAAACCTAACTAACCTAAGGACATCACACACATCCATGCCCGAGGCAGGATTCGAACCTGCGACCGTATCGGTCGCGCGGTTCCAGACTGTAGCGCCTAGAACCGCTCGGCCACCCAGGCCGGCACACAAGAAGTCAGTAGAACGTTTGAAAGGTGGTACTACAGATGAATGCTGAAGATGAGATGGGTAGAGGACGTAACTAATGAGAATGTACTTGATAGAATTATGTATGAAAGGGATTTATGGCGCAGTTTGAGTGAAAGACTGGATACGGTTGATAGGACAATTCCTCAGGCTCAGGGAATCGTTAGTTTGTTAGCGGATAGGAGTGCGTGCGTGCGTGCGTGCGTGCGTGTGTGTGTGTGTGTGTGTGTGTGTGTGTGTGTGTGTGTGTGTGTGTAGGGGGCGCTGGGGGAGACAACACTTCAGAAAGACAACATTTCAGAATGGAAACAGACTATGTTTCGAGTAGAGTAAGCAGGTTCAAACGGATGTAAGAAGGCTTCCAAAAATGGCTCTGAGCACTATGGGACTTAACTTCTAAGGTCATCAGTCCCCTAGGACTTAGAACTACTTAAACCTAACTAACCTAAGGACATCACACACATCCATGCCCGAGGCAGGATTCGAACCTGCGACCGTAGCGGTCGCGCGGTTCCAGACTGTAGCGCCTAGAACCGCTCGGCCACCCCGGCCGGCAAGAAGGCTGCCATAGAACAGTCTGAAACATGGCCGTATTTACCTGCGTCGATATGCCACAGGTGGCTTCTCCTCCGTCGAATCTGGGTGAAAAGTGACTGTCGAAAGTAGGCTAACTCAAATGATGTTGTTCACAGCATGTTTAGAATATAAAACACTTTAATTGCACTTTGCTATTAATTAACCCACTGTTTGTGGCCAGATCGAGTCTCATTAAATTAAAATTTATGAACAGATAAAGGGTACGGAACATACTACACTGCTTATAATAGATAGTTCGAGTGCATTCGTGATTAAACACAATTTTTAACATGAGGCAAATAAATCATTAACAAATTCCCTAATTACACTGTCCTTCCAAGTAGGTAGTCATATCAAAACGAACATGCTGTGCCCAGTACGTATAATTTGGAAATAATACTGTTCACAGTCCAATACTATTGTCATAGTTAGTACTACTAAAGATCAGCACGGTTCATGAAGCTAATTACGAATTCACGGACAACCATTGAAAAGCAGTCACTGTATAAACTCCTAGACACAGGATATAGATGAACTGGGCATCTTTTGTGACTTATGATTTGTGCTAACTCGTCTGCGTACATTGTGTAGTAACTTCGGGCACAGACCTTGATCATATCATAACCCTCCACAGGCTGACTAAAATGGCTCCCAGTAGCTTCTCTTTTATAAAATTGCAATAATTAACAATTCATTCATCTACTGTTGTTGCTGTCTTTTTACAAATTACAGGTAAAGTTTTACACTCCCGACTAACTGAACAGTGTGGAAAGATCCCTCTGCCTGTGGAATTTCAGATCCAACATTAACTGCTATTGAGCTACGTTCTCTAGTTTGCGAAAGTATGGTATTTTATTTCAGAAACAATGTTTTAGTTAAGAACGCTGATCACTCTGAACCTAAATGAGTGCAAACGTTGCTAACATATTTCCAGTATAGCTGTATAGATGCTTAACTTATTTATATAAACTTTTGATCTACATTTTCTGAGAGTTAGCAATTGAGTATACGTTTACATATGAACAATGACTACGAAGTCTAAAACTACTGCTGTTTGCAGTTAGCACGGTATTTAAGTAAACTAATCAATCCCATGGCTTCCAGTTAACCAAAATAATATAATGGATAATTAAATTAAGTTGGCTACCCTCTGAGTTAATATTAAAAATTTTTGGTACAGTGCACGTTTCAAAAAATAGCACTATTGAAAATATTCGCAAAAAATAGAAAAAAAAGGTTCTTTTTGGGGGGATGGGGATAAAAACATAACAGAAGGAAAGTATTCACCTGCTTTGTTACAAGTCTAGTGTGGAAAGCTGCATCAGACCAAAGGCAAAATCAGCAATGGTAACAACAAAATTGAAACATGTTAATTGTTTTAAAATAGGTCTTGTAAATGGAAATTGGAATCAGTTTAGTTACAGATCAAATTTTTGGAAATTAAAGAGATAATAACATATTTTAATTATATTACTGCAGCTGAAGCACCTATCATTTCATTTAATGTTGATTGAAGTTATTATGTAACATTTGCATTAATTAATCTAATTGATATTAATTAGTTTCTCATGTTGGACATGTACAAATTAATTATGAATACGAGTGTAGCCAGAGAGGTAAACAATAAACGTAGAGAGGCTACCTATGCATTGGAGTGCTCTACTTGGCAACAACGAACAACAGTGATCGCTAAATTTTGTGACGTCAGCACACTGGACATAAAAGTTGGCTGTATACAACAGGTGCTGGAAAATCAAATGTTTTGCTATCGAAATACAACTTAAAAGCATTTATGTTGTTCATTAATCATTTCCAGTGCATTTTCAGCATATAGCAGCAATTAAACATCTGGAATATCGTATTTTAGGTAAGTATCAGCATGTTTCGATTTTTAATATTTCCTGTGCATAGCTGTTCTGTTTGCCAAATGTTTATACTGTGTTTTCTGGATCTTTGCTGCTATCTAGAAGTACACGGCTACTATAAGTGATTCATTCGGTTACAAAGTTCTGTTTTCAAAATACAAATATAATTGATGCATGAACAGAACCGCAAACGCACCGACTATCCATTGTTCCCACTGGCTGACGTTGACTAAAGACGACTAAGTAAGAAGAGAGTTTTTGTGTGTTGGAATACGCGCGATGTTTATCTGTTACAACAAATGTTCAAATGTGTGTGAAATCTTATGGGACTTAACTGCTAAGGTCATCAGTCCCTAAGCTTACACACTACTTAACCTAAATTATCCTAAGTACAAACACACACACCCATGCTCGAGGGAGGAGTCGAACCTCCGCCGGGACCAGCCGCACAGTCCATGATTGCAGCGCCTAAGACCGCTCGGCATCTCTTACAACAGTTCAGTGTGCATTCAAAAGTAATTACTGCACAGAACTGCCACGTAAACAGAGCATTGTGCGTTGGTATCGACAATTTAGTGACACTGCTGTCTCTGTAAACAGAAAAGTAGCAGTCAATGACGTCTGCTGGATGCAACCGTGGAGAGGGTGAGGTACTCTGCCGTAAACAACAACGGTCCGCGCGAGCCACGAACTTGAAATACCGCGTCAAACCTGTGGAAGATTTCATGACGGCGATTACATTCTGCAGCTCTTGTAACAGTTAAAAGCCAGAAGATTATGGCTGGCGCCTTAAGTTTTGCATCACAATGAAGGAAGCCTTTAAGGATAAAGGTTTCACCTCCACGCTCATATTCAGTGGAGAAGCAACCTTCCATTTATCTGGAAAGATTAATCGGCACAATGTGTAAGTGTGGGGCACTGGAAACCCTTACGAAATTGTGGCGTATGAACGAGATTCGCTGAATGTTAACGTTTTCTGTGCAGCTATATGGCTCGTTTCTCTTCTGCTTGAAGACTGTGACTCTTACCTTGATATGCTGCAGCTGTGGTTGTTTCCACAACTAACAGCTGATTCCGAGAATTCCATCTTCCAAGAAAACGGAGCATCCCTCCATAGGAGTAGCGAAGTACGTCGCTACTTAAATGGCAAAGTTCCGCATCGCTAGACTGGGCTAGTGCTCCCCCCCCCCCCCCCTCTCACTCCCACCCACCACGCCCCAGGTTGCCTGTCCCAACGATTCTGGTGTTTTCTTTTTAATGTACATTAAGGACCGCATTTACGTACCCCCACTGTCAAGAATACTGGAGCAGCTCAGACAAATCATCAATGTTGCTTCCATGACCACTGGAAGGATGTTTCTACATAATGTATTGGAATGAACTTGACTACCGCTTGTAGGTGTGTCGTGTGACCAGAGGGCACTCAAAAGAGAACTCACAATGCAAACACGGTGAGTTTGCGCTTCTATTCATCCATCAATCACACACTCCTGGAAATGGAAAAAAGAACACATTGACACCGGTGTGTCAGACCCACCATACTTGCTCCGGACACTGCGAGAGGGCTGTACAAGCAATGATCACACGCACGGCACAGCGGGCACACCAGGAACCGCGGTGTTGGCCGTCGAATGGCGCTAGCTGCGCAGCATTTGTGCACCGCCGCCGTCAGTGTCAGCCAGTTTGCCGTGGCATACGGAGCTCCATCGCAGTCTTTAACACTGGTAGCATGCCACGACAGCGTGGACGTGAACCGTATGTGCAGTTGACGGACTTTGAGCGAGGGCGTATAGTGGGCATGCGGGAGGCCGGGTGGACGTACCGCCGAATTGCTCAACACGTGGGGCGTGAGGTCGGCGGAAGGTGCACGTGCCCGTCGACCTGGGACCGGACCGCAGCGACGCACGGATGCACGCCAAGACCGTAGGATCCTACGCAGTGCCGTAGGGGACCGCACCGCCACTTCCCAGCAAATTAGGGACACTGTTGCTCCTGGGGTATCGGCGAGGACCATTCGCAACCGTCTCCATGAAGCTGGGCTACGGTCCCGCACACCGTTAGGCCGTCTTCGGCTCACGCCCCAACATCGTGCAGCCCGCCTCCAGTGGTGTCGCGACAGGCGTGAATGGTGGGACGAGTGGAGACGTGTCGTCTTCAGCGATGAGAGTCGCTTCTGCCTTGGTGCCAATGATGGTCGTATGCGTGTTTGGCGCCGTGCAGGTGAGCGCCACAATCAGGACTGCATACGACCGAGGCACACAGGGCCAACACCCGGCATCATGGTGTGGGGAGCGATCTCCTACACTGGCCGTACACCACTGGTGATCGTCGAGGGGACACCGAATAGTGCACGGTACATCCAAACCGTCATCGAACCCATCGTTCTACCATTCCTAGACCGGCAAGGGAACTTGCAGTTCCAACAGGACAATGCACGTCCGCATGTATCCCGTGCCACCCAACGTGCTCTAGAAGGTGTAAGTCAACTACCCTGGCCAGCAAGATCTCCGGATCTGTCCCCCATTGAGCATGTTTGGGACTGGATGAAGCGTCGTCTCACGCGGTCTGCACGTCCAGCACGAACGCTGGTCCAACTGAGGCGCCAGGTGGAAATGGCATGGCAAGCCGTTCCACAGGACTACATCCAGCATCTCTACGATCGTCTCCATGGGAGAATAGCAGCCTGCATTGCTGCGAAAGGTGGATATACACTGTACTAGTGCCGACATTGTGCATGCTCTGTTGCCTGTGTCTATGTGCCTGTGGTTCTGTCAGTGTGATCATGTGATGTATCTGACCCCAGGAATGTGTCAATAAAGTTTCCCCTTCCTGGGACAATGAATTCACGGTGTTCTTATTTCAATTTCCAGGAGTGTATTTGTAAGTGAATATAATACTTTGGAAAATATAGAGCTTTGAAAACAAATGAATCATTTATAATAGCCTTGCATCTCTCTTCACTGTATTTGGTGTGTGTGTGTGAGTGTGTGTGTGTGTGTGTGTGTGTGTGTGTGTGTGTCGTCAATACAGGATGTTTGTGCACAGTAAAATAACGTGTTCAACAATAATAACTGGCATATGGATGTTGTATGTATAGAAACTGTAATGGAGCTTGTCTTTGTTTTCTTGCATAGAATTTCTTTGAAAAGCTAACACAACGATTCTATCCAGTATGAGGCGGACTTAGTTACACTCTACCCCGTATAGTTGTAAGGCTCTTCTAACCTTGGGTTTCTGGTAACTGTTGATTTCCCAGAAACCAAACTCTTAACGCAATGTAACCTAAAATATGACTGCTCGAAGTCACAAAAAATACGAACATAACTCCACAAAAAAGAAGTCTAGCATACATATCTGAAATTCACCTCAAAAGCAACGACGATTTAGTGTCTTAAAATGTTTCTTCATATCTCCTATGGTTTCTTTCTCTCTTAATCCCATAGACCTACATAAAAGTAGCTCTTTGGTAAGTACATAAGACAGTACTTCCTACATGAAAGAACATCAAACGTCATTACACCCAAAGGTAGAATAAACGCCAGTAGAAATTATAAAGAAAATTCGCCAGTATTTGTAGGAAAAGACACATCGATAATTACAAAATGCGCGTGTTTAAGTTCCAGTAAAGTCAGCAAATAAAGTAGCAGATCCCAAAATCGTAAACGTGACGCTTAAGACCCTATATCTTATTGGGAATTTTATCCAAAACGCGTCATGCGGGAGATGAAGAAAAAAGTTAAAAGTGGTCGTAGTAGATATTATTTTATGTCAAGATAAACCATATGACTCCGTGCTAGCAGACGAATAGTCTCACCCAACACGACGGTGCAAAGTTGGTTGCTTATTTTCCAATTGGTTTCAAATATGGCGTCGCCTTGGCCATTCTATGTTGTTTATATAGGTCGTTGGGCGTAAGTGATATCGCGTCTTTCATCATAATCAAGGCGACGTTGTTCCGTTGAAGATGTAATTTTCTGTGATAATTTTGGATCTTATCCGTAGCGTGGTACGGTAACATACCACTTATTTTCTACGCATTGGCTACTGATATACACAGTCGCTCTCACGACGAAAGATCTCTACCTAAGAACTGGAAAGTTGCACAGGTGAAATAAATACTCAAGAAAGGAAATAGGAGTAGTCTGCTGAATTACAGAACCATATCACAAACTTCGATTTGCAGTAGGGTTTTGGAACATACACTGCGTTCGAACATCATGTATCATCTCGAAGAAAACGATTATTGACAAAATAACCACTTTGGATTCAGGAAATATTATTCTTGGGGGACACAACTAGTTCTTTGTTCACAGGAAGTAATGAGTGATATCGACAGGTGAGCTTAGACTGATGCCATATTTATAGATTTCCAGAAAGCTTTTGACGTCTTTCCTCAAAAGCGAGTTATAATCATATTGGTGCCTACGGAGTATCGTCTCATTTGTGCGACTGGATTCGTGATATCCTGTGAGAAAGGTCATAATACGTAATAACTGACAGAAGTCATCAAGTAAAACAGAAGTGACAACTGGCTTTCCCCAAGAAAGTATTATAAACCTTCTGCTGTTCCTGATCTGTTTAAATGATTCAGGAGACAATCTGAGCAGCCTTCTTATATTGTCTGCAGATAATTCTTTCATTTACCGTCTTGTAAAATCATCAGATGACCAAAAACAATTTCAAAATGATTTAGACAAGATATCTGTTTGGCTATTGACTCTAAACCATGACACAGGAGTAATTATTTCTGTTACACGATAAAGCACACAAATATAAAGGCTGTGAATTTAACTACATACTTAGAGACTAAAATTAACAACAACTTAAACTGGAACGATCACATAGATGTTTTGGGAAAAGCGAAACAGAGGCCGCGGTTTATTGGCAGGATACTTAGAAGATACAATAAGTGTACTAATGAAGACTGACTACACTACGCTTGTCTGTATTATTCCAGAATGTGCTGCACAGTGTGGGATCCCCATGAGATAGGACTGACGAAGGACATAGAAGAAGTTCGGAGAAGAGCATCTAGTTTTATACTATCGCGAAATAGGGGAGAGAGAGCCACGGATATTATATGCAAATTGGGGAGGGAATCATTAACAGAAAACCGTTTCTAAATACTGCACGATCTTTTCACGAAATTTCAATCAACAACTTCCTCCTCCGTATGTGAAAAAAATTTCTTGAGTCTACCTGCGTAGGGAGAAATGACCATCTTAAAAAATTACCAAATATCAGTTTAATAAGCCACGGCTGCAAAATACTAAAACGAATTCTTTACAGACGAATGGAAAAACTGGTAGAAGCTGACCTCGGGGAAGATCAGCTTGGATTCGATAGAAATGGGGGAACGCGTGAGGCTATACTGAAGGTGCGACTTATCTTGGAAAATAGATTAAGGAAAGGCAAACCTACGTTTCTAGCATTTGTAGACTTAGAGAAAGCTTTTGAGAATGTTGACAGGAATACTCTCTTTCAAATTCTGAAGGTGGCAGGTTTAAAATACAGGGAACTAAAGGCTATTTAGAATTTGTACGGAAACCAGATGGCAGTTACAAGAGTCGAGGGGCATGAAAGGGAAGCGTTGATTGAGAAATGAGTGAGACAGGGTTGTAGCTTATCACCGATGTTATTCAATCTGTATATTGAACAAACAGTAAAGGAAACAAAAGAAAAATTCTGAGTAGGAATTAAAACCCATGGAGAAGAAATAAAAACTTTGAGGTTCGCCGATGACTTTGTAATTCTGTCAGAGACAGCAAAGGACTTGGAAGAGCACTTTAAGGGAATGGACAGTGTCTTGAAAGGAGGATATAAGATGAACATCAACGAAAGCAAAACGAGGATATTGGAATGTAGTCGAATTAAATCGGGTGATGCTGAGGGAATTAGATTAGGAAATGAGATGCTTAAAGTACTAAATGAGTTTTCCTATTTGGGGAGCAAAATAACTGAAGATGGTCGAACTAGAGTGGATATAAAATGTAGACTGTCAATGGCAAAGAAGGCGTTTCTGAAGAAGAGAAATCTGTTAACATTGAGTATAGATTTAAGTGTCAGAAAGTCGTTTCTGAAACTATTTGTATGGAGTGTAGCCATGTATGGAAGTGGAACGTGTACAATAAATAGTGTGTAGCCATGGATGGAAGTGAAACGTGGACAATAAATAGTTTGGACAAGAAGCGAATAAGAAGCTTTTGAAATGTGGTGATACAAAAGAAGGCTGAAGATTAGATGGGTAGATCAAAAAACTAATGAGAAGGTATTGTACAGAATTGGGGAGAAGGGAAATTTGTGGCACAACTTGACTAGAAGAAGGGATCGGTTGGTAGGACATATTTTGAGGCATGAATGGATGAACAATTTAGTATTGGAGGGCAGCGTGGAGGGAGACCAAGAGATGAATACACTAAACAGATGGGATGTAGGTTGCATTAGGTACTGGGAGATAAAGAAGCTTGCACAGGATAGAGTACCATGGAGAGCAGCGTCAAACCAGCCTCTGAAGACCACAACAACAATAAATTAAGAGAAATCAGAGCTCGTTTGGAAATATTTAAGTGTTTCTCGTTCCCGAACTCTGTTCCAGAGTAGAACGATAGAGAAATGGCTTGGAGATGGTTAGATGAACTCTCTGTCAGGCACTTAATTGTGATTGAAGAGCAGTAGATGTAGATGTACATCACAGCTTTGGAGTAGCAGATTTACGGATGTGGTGTTCGGTATTAAGAGGTTCGTAGTGGTTGTCAGCTGTTTGCTCACAGCCCGCACAGTAACACAGCCACGGGGCTCAGCGACGGACGACAGTTTGTGTAGGAGGGCTCTCGAGGGCCCACCGCGAAAGAGTTATGGCTGACAGTTGTCGCCGCGCAGATTGCGTGGACACGGCGGCGGCGAGTCGACGACGTGTCGGCGTAGACCTCTCGTTAGCCGGCGCTGCCACCGCCAGCTGTTTTCTGGGACAATGAGTTCTCTCCTACTCGTGCTGCGGCCGGCCTACAGCGCGTGTTCTCCAGCCTCTGCGCGGCGCCGGGCCGGGCAGCCCCGCGTCACGCACGCGCGTGGCTGTGTGAGTGTGCGTGTGTGTGCGTGCGTGCGAGCGTGAATGGCGGGCGTTGCCAAGTCTCCGCAGGGCTGGGGGCGCGAGCTCTCGAGGGCGCGCCCGGCTCCGCGCTCCCATTGACGCGGCCGCCCCTCGCGGCCGCCGGCTCCGGCGAGCAGCGCACAGTGGCAGACACACTTCCGTCACTGCGGCTCTGAGGGCCCCGCCGCTCGCCACTCGTGCGATTCGTCGCACCGCCCGCCACTGTTCGCCAGAATCACCCGCCGCCTTTCGCGACAGCTTTAATCCTGCCCCTCCTCCCGCTGCCTGACTTTCCGTTTCCTACTTGTTCGTATCCCGCTGGGTGAACTACGCAACACTGCGTCTGTAACTGAAGTGTGTGCGATATTGCGCAATACATCAATCTTTAAAGCCCCGCACTACTCTGAGATAAAGAGGTTGACGCAGGAGAGCAATTTGTTACGGGCCGCATCAAACCAGTCAGAAGATCGATGAATCGAAGAAAAAAAAGAACACGACCAAACAATTCGTCAAACTTCACTGTTTTTGTCAAATATTTGACAATGTAAAGTGCGTTTTGTCGTGTTCGTCAAACAAACAGCGTGTTTCACAATTTGCGAAATGGTCGCGAATTAAAACAGTGATCCAGAAACAGTTGAGCGAAATTTTTTTCTTTTATTTCCACCAGTGATCACAGATCTTTAGAAAAACATGAGAAATGAAATACAATTAGTGAACTGATTACATTTCAGAACGAATAAAATATGCCACAACGAAAAATTATTACATTCGTGGATATGAAAACATATGCTTTACAAATGATGAGGAATACCTCCCACTGCCTTTCCCGACAACATTAATCCTTTCTCTCCTCCTGCTGCCTGACTTTCTGTTTCCTGCTTGTTTGTATCCTGCTGGGCGAACTATGCAACACTGCGTCTATAACTGAAGCATGTGCGATCTTGCACGATTGTGCAATATATAAGTCTTTAAAGCCCCGTACTACTCTGAGATGAAGAGGTTGCAGGACAGTAATTTGTGGCGGGCCGCATCAAACGTCAGAAGACTGATGGAAAAAAAAACGATCAAACAAGTTGTCAAAATTTACTATGTTTGTCAAATATTTGGCAGTTTAAAGTGTGTTTTGTAGTATTTGTCAAACAAACAGTGTGTTTCACAAGTTGCGACAAGGTCGCGAATTAAAACAGTGATCCAGAACAAGTTGAGCGAATTCTTTAATCTCCAGCTTCAAGGGAAAACCAATAGTAAAACAGGTCCCGGAAGAAGACGAATATCTTGGTTTGCAACCGTAGATGTTTGTTCAGTATGCCATGTTGTCGGCATACAGAACTATTCCATGTTGCTACAAACAAGAGAACAATAGTCATCATGATTGCCAACATCCGAACCGGATAGGTACCGAAAGAAGAAGGATCACTGTTTCAATCCGCAACCATGTCACAACTTGTGAAACACGCTCTATGTTTGACGAACATGACAAAAAGCACTATACATGGTTAAATATTTGGTAAACATAGTGAAGTTTGACAAATTGCTTGATCGTGTACAGGAGCTTTAAAGAGTTCTTCTGCACTGCGCAATATCGCACACGCTTTACTTAGAGAAACAGTGTTATGTAGTTCGCCCAGCAGGATACGAGCAAGTAGAAAGCTGAAAGCCTGGGAGTGAGAGGAGAGGTAGGATTAATATTGTCAGGAAAGGTGGTGGGAGGTATTCCTCGTCATATTTTAAGCACATGTTTTCATATCCACGAAAGTAATAATTTTTCGTTATGGCATATTTTATTGTTCTGAGATGTAATCTGTTCACTAGTTGAATTTAATTTCCCATGTTTTGCAAAAGATCTGAAGATGGTCACTGCTGATCGAAACGGGTAATTTAAGAACCCAAAGTTTTGTGATCACTGCTGGAAATAAAAAAATTCGCTCAACTTTTTCTGGATCACTGTTTTAATTCAAGACGAATTCGCAACTTGTGAAACACACTGTTTGTTTGACAAACACGACAAAACGCACTTTACACTGTCAAATATTTGACAAACATAGTAAATTTTGACAAATTATTCGATTTTTTATAACAAATCATATCTATTTGTGTTCCGCATGATACGAGTATGTCCTAGATACAACTTTCGGCATTTCACTATCTTGATTAATTTCGGTATACTGTTCATTTTCCTCAACACCACTACGTTTATCACTCTCTTGGTCCTAGGTATTCTCAGGATTCACCCCTAAAGTCACAATTCAAAGGCCTCCAGCTTCTTCTCCATGTTCTTATTTAAGGTCTGCACACCTTATCGGAGGTCAGAATATATAAAGCAGTGAAATATTCTGATTTCTGTCCTTAAAGTTAGGTTACAGCCTTTGAAGACAGCAGTCATTTTGTAAAACACACTCCATACCTTCCCGATGCAATTCTTGATTTCTTGTGAATTATCCCAATTTTCATTTCTTATTGTCCATTAAAGAGTGGCACTTATTTTCAACCAAACGACGTAGCAGCCTGGTAGTGCGGTAAATGGAATATATATTGGGAATCTCTGAAAAGGAACTTCCACTCGCCTGATAACCCAGCAAAAACCTCCTGAAAACCTTGGACTGAACTGGGGGGTTGAAATTACATTGATGTATGTCTGGGACGAGGTTGTCTGCTGCCCTAAGCCAAAAATTTCAGCCTTTCATGCAAACAATGACTTTTTGTATTTTTATGCACTAAAAGATAAACTCTTCTCGTCTGATTCGTATAATATATACAGTTAATTGAAAATTTCAATGCCACATGTCGTCGTCTGCGGTAATCGAACACACAAAGTGAAAACTTGTAGTATCATTAGGAGCTTCAATTCCAGATTTATATTGCACTTCGTCGTCGTTTACCTGATCACATGGAATTTGAAGGACTAATTTCTATATTTGTATCAAGTCGTTGCACCATGAGAATGACAATCAGTTTCATTTGAAATAAATTCCTTGAGTACACACACACACACACACACACACACACATTGTTTTTTCGCTATTCAGTTTTAATGTTTTCTGATTTGTTTTTCCTTTTCATTCTACAAGTGCAGTATCTTTCGTAATCTTGTTTATCAGTATTGTATCGTCTTTGATGACGACATTCAGCTGAAATTTGATGATGGCCTTGGCGGTTAACAAAATAAACTAATACTGTGGGAAGTCGACAAATTAGTGCTTTTCGTTTATAATACTTCAGTCCTTAAGATTTGAGGTTCTTCATCCTACTTCGTAATAAGAATGTTTATTACAAGCTTCAGAGCACTGATATCGCATAATGACAACGAACACACAATTTGTATTGGACTGAAACATAAATACTCGAAGTAAACTTGTAAATTATTTCATACTGCTTTCACATACCACAGCATTTGTTCGTTCGAGAGATGTCTGTTATTAATCCCAACACTGCTACTACGAGGTTTTCGTTTGAGAAAAGAGCTACGGGTAAATTGCAAGAATTACGAAAAAAAGAGTTGCAGAATTAACAAGTAAGAGAGGAGAAGATTTACAGTTATATTTCATTTACGTGCACAAAACGATTTACAGCCCCAATTTCATGCAGGACTAGTCATTTCCGCTTGGTCTGTTATCAGAGAACGTTCTACTAACAGCACGATATCTGTGTGATAGGACTGATACATTTTATGCAAATTACTTCATGAAATTCCAGTCCAAGGCACTCGGCGATAGTGTACAGGGCGGAAACAATTTAACTGACGCTAGGAGCGTTACCCAAAAACAGAAAGGCTGCAGTTACGGTAATCAGCTTAGTTTGACACGCGGTAACTCGTGGACGAATTTGCATTAGTCACGACTGCGCTCGGATCAAGCTTATTGGACGGGTTAAGAGAAATTTTAAAAATCTACAACAGAAAGGAAATTCTGTACTTAAGGAATGCATCTAATATCACATTAATGTGACCTTAAACCATTTGACCCAAGTCGTGCACGTAAACCGTATAACTATAGAATATCATTGTCCACACGAAGGGGCTATTATCTCGGTCCACTATAAACCCTAAGCTCTCGAAATAAATTTACAAGAAAAAAAAAAAAAAGAAATTGATTGTAAAGAATCGTTCTCAAAAGTGAGCATTGCTTAAGTTTTTATCAGACATTTTGCTGCGTTAGCGTTTTTTGGGAATCAAACACTGTCTGCTTTCGATTACCATAGTACCAAGTTTCAGCAACGGTATAAATTAACTGGTCTGCGTTTATGCTATGCCATTTGTTAACTTCAATATACACTGTACTATCGAAGTTCTGCGAGGACTGGCACCTAACCCTCAACTTAAATAAATCTACCTTATATAACCGGTGAGATCCGATGATGTTCGATTTCACTATTGCTGATGAATTTCTGGAAGTTGTATCAGCCATAACAGTCCGGTAGTAACCATCCAGAGCGTCCTAAAAACAAAACGAAACGACCACGCAAAACTATTTGTACGAAAAGCAGGTGTTCGTTAGAGTAATATTTGATGATTTCCAAGGAAATGGAATTCATCTGTGAAAGAAGTAGCATAGGAAACAGCCGTTCGATTGGCCCTTGAGTGCGAATAAAGAGGAGATAGAGAAGTTCCAAAGAAGAATGGCTTGTTTAGTGAAGGGCACGTTCACTAAGACCACACAGAGGATATCAGCACTTCTCTACTCTCCTCAGAAGGCAATAAGTAACACTGACAACAAGTGGGTCCCCATCATATATGTAACTGAAATACAGGAAATAGACAACAGTTTTCTGTGCTACGAATATGTTTCCCACTGTGTGAAGACAAGATTCTACCTTTAGAACAAAGTGGAGTTTGTAGAATTTGCAACAATTTAAGTGGCAAATAACATGTTGGTCGGTTTTTTTTATTTCGAGAGCTTAGGGTTTATAGTGGACCGAGATAATAGCCCCTTCGTGTGGACAATGATATTCTGGCCTTGTAACACTAACCAAAACGGCCTTGCTGTTGTGGTACTGCGATCGGCTGAAAGCAAGGGGAAACTACAGCCGTAATTTTTCCCGAGGGCATGCAGCTTTACCGTATGCATGGAGAGCTGCATCGAACCAGTCTCAGGACTGAAGACCACGACAAAAAACTGTATGCATGGAGAGCTGCATCAAACCAGTCTCAGGACTGAAGACCACGACAACAACAACAACAGTGGCCGTGCGGTTAAAGGCGCTGCAGTCTGGAACCGCAGGACCGCTACGTTCGCAGGTTCGAATCCTGCCTCGGGCATGGATGTTTGTGATGTCCTTAGGTTAGTTAGGTTTAACTAGTTCTAAGTTCTAGGGGACTAATGACCTCAGCAGTTGAGTCCCATAGTGCTCAGAGCCATTTGAGCCCAACAACAACAACAACAAAATCTCGATAACAAACCTTAAGAACAAAGCCACTCCCTATGTTATTCAGAATACAACTTTTAGTAATCCGGCCAGAACTTACAATTAACAAAAAGTCGAGCGCATACTAGCGATGGCGGATATAGCTGAAACAACGGTTTTCAGGTATAGCGGTTCGCTTCTGCTCCAGTTTAACCTGACGGTTAAAACTGCTCAAAATAACCGGCTTCTGAAATAAATGATTTTCGGTTTATTATTACTGTTACTCCCAGCAACAAAAGGCTGGATTCAAATAAAGACTGAGAAATTCTAGTGAAGATGAAGGAGGTGGAGATCGATATGGGTTTAAGGCTGCGGCAGAAGTTGGCCTCCTTGTCTCCAGCAAAGATTGTGACTGTGAAGTAGGTGGGTACGGTGATACCAAAAGAAAGCTTCGACTTCCTTGCATCGTCACGTTTAGATACCATCAGTTTTTCGCCTTGAAGTAACCACAAAATTAAGGAGTCACTTATTATCCCAAGTTTATAGCCCATTAATAATGTTAGACGTATATTAATCAAATTTGCCTCGTGTTCCAAGCAGCAGTGTGCATGTTTTCTCCGTATATGATGACACAAGTTTGTTGTGTCTCCACCAGTTTTTAGCCTTTTAAGGTAAATGGAGCATTGTACTTCATTGCCACAGCACTTTGCGAAATACTTCCAAATTAGGGATGGTATCATTCTGCAGTATAACTGATGTTTCAGAACGACAGTGAGAAACAACCGTATGGAGCAGGTGGGGGCAGATCTTGCACTCTGCACTTGTGCACGTGCCGTCTAAGACAGTGGTTCCCAATCTGGGGGTAATTGCCACCTGAGAGGTAAAATGAAATTTTCTGAGGGGTTAAAACCAAACGACTCGATTTTTTTCCAGTCATGAAAGTAAAATGTTTTGAAAAGAGCATACCAGTTATCGCAATTTTGTAAGACTCTAATGCTGGTTATGTAAGTTAACAGTAATTACTTTTTCTCATTTAGTTGCAGTAGTCCGATGGAAGTTACAGGTTCCTCACATAATCCGCCCAGTTCACACATATGCTGTGCTCTGTCTCGTACATTGCTGATGATATATATAAGAAATGCAAAGTATCTCGAGAAAATGTCTTCCGCAAGTTGTAGATAGTACACGCAATCGTCCCGAAATTGTTTCATTATTCGTTTCTAAACAGATAAATGAATGAATTAACAGCTCGACACTGCAGTAACTACATAAGGCTGTACACATTGTTATTATTATTATTATTATTATTATTATTATTGTTACTGTTATTATTAGACTGGTTAGATAAAAAGCATTAACAGCCTGAAGTCGTCCAACATGTGCCAGTTCAAAAGTAAGGAGTCCTGCAATCAAGTGATTCACAAGCAATAACTACAGTGCGCACATGTGGACTTGTTTGATTTTAAGTGGGGTTGCAGTATGCAGGTCAAGCAAGTGCCGCATTGGAGAGGAGTAATGTAGGGGAAGTATGTTTTGTAGCAAGTGTCTACTCTCACTGTGGATAGTTAGCTTTCGTATCTGAACACAAGTTGTGTATAATATCGCGATGCACCACGAATTCCTTCGTGATTCATTCTTACTACTCCCTCCGCAAACCACCCGAAACACACACAGAAACTAATAAAAGTGTCCCAAGAAAAGTATTTCATTTTACAGTTTAGTTAGATGTTAAAATTGGTGACAGGAGGGGTGGGAGGGATACTAGATAGCAGAGGCTGGGGCAGCGTGGGTGAACTAGCTAATGTCTGATTGCACTCAGGGTAATGGTCTAAGATAGGTTTGGCTGTATAATAGGTCACGCCAAACAGTAGCAGATACATTATTGTCTCAGCGATGCTGTAGTGATTCTTACGTCCTTTTACGCAGCCGAGCAGGCAAGCATGGAATGGAACTTGCTCGTGAAGGCGGCGTTGGTTCCTTTTTACCAGGCCGAAGTCAACCTTCGTAATGATGCAGAAAGAGCCAGCTGTGATTTAGGTCCGTCTACTTCAGCGTCATGAGGTTTTGCATGGTCACATCCTAGTTACACTCTCACATATCATATCTTCTACATCTACATCTACATCCATACTCCGCAAGCCACCTGAAGGTGTGTGGCGGAGGGGACCTTGAGTACCTCTATCGGCTCTCCGTTCTATTCCAGTCTCGTATTGTTCGTGGAAAGAAGGATTGTCGGTATGCCTCTGTGTGGGCTCTAATCTCTCTGATTTTATCCTCATGGTCTCTTGGCGAGATATACGTAGGATGGAGCAATATACTGCTTGACTCCTCGCTGGAGGTACGTTCTCGAAACTTCAACAAAAGCCCGTACCGAGCTACTGCGCGTCTCTCCTGCAGAGTCTTCCACTGGAGTTTATCTATCATCTCCGTAACGCTTTCGCGATTAGTAAATGATCCTGCAACGAAGCGCGGTGCTCTCCGTTGGATCTTCTCTATCTCTTCCATCAACCCCACCTGGTACGGATCCCACACTGCTGAGCAGTATTCAAGCAGTGGGCGAACAAGCGTGCTGTAACCTACTTCCTTTGTTTTCGGATTGCATTTCCTTAGCATTCTTCCAATGAATCTTAGTCTGGCATCTGCTTTACCGACGATCAAATTTATATGATCACTCCATTTTAAATCACTGCTAATGCGTACTCCCAGATAATTTATGGAATTAACTGCTTCCAGTTGCTGACCTGCTATATTGTAGCTAAATGATAAGGGATCTTTCTATGCATTTGCAGCACATTACACTTGTCTACATTGAGATTCAGTTGCCAGTCCCTGCACCATGCGTCAATTCGCTGCAGATCCTCCTGCATTTCAGTACAATTTTCCATTGTTACAACCTCTCGATATACCACAGCATCATCCGCAAAAAGCCTCAGTGAACTTCCAATGTCATCTACAAGGTCATTTATGTATATTGTGAATAGCAACGGTCCTACGACACTCCCCTGCTGCACACCTGAAATCCCTCTTACTTCGGAAGACTTCTCTCCATTGAGAACGACATGCTGCGTTCTGTTATCTAGGAACTCTTCAATCCAATCACACAATTGGTCTGATAGCCATATGCTCTTACTTTGTTCATTAAACGACTGTGGGGAACTGTATCGAACGCCTTCGGAAGTCTAGAAACACGGCATCCACCTGGGAAACCGTGTCTATGGCCCTCTGAGTCTCGTGGACGAATAGCGCGAGATGGGTTTCATACGATCGTCTTTTTTCGAAACTCATGCTGATTCCTACAGAGTAGATTTCTAGTCTCCAGAAAAGTCATTATACTCGAACATAATACGTGTTCCAAAATTCTACAACTGATCGACGTTAGAGATACTGGTCTATAGTTCTGCACATCTGTCCGACGTCCCTTCTTGAAAACGGGGATGACCTGTGCCCTTTTCCAATCCCTTGGAACGCTACGCTCTTGTAGGGACCTACGGTACACCGCTGCAAGAAGGGGGGCAAGTTCCTTCGCGTACTCTGTGTAAAATCGAACCTTCACCCATAAGATGTGAATACCCCCACCCATCGATAGCCCCCCAAACCAAAATGTGTTCCAAAAGAACATTATTTTCGTTACACAAACAGAGTCGCATAGAGGGAAGCGCTCCATTGGCAAAAGTCGACTGCTGTCGTGGAGGAGGTGGAGCAGCTGCCGGGGTCAGCGGGGCGCAGCGAAGCGAAGGTCACGAGGCCGCGTAGGGCGGGAGGGAGGGTGGGAGGGAGGGAGAGAGGAGTGCGAAATATTCAGCAGGCGCCGAGTAGAGTGCGAGCTAGCGGGCGCCCGGCGCCGCCTCCTCGAGGTGCGTTTGGGGCCGCGAAGAGGCGACATTAATAATAAACACACGGCGCACGGCGCCAGCCGCTGGGGTAATCTCGGCCGCGCCGCGCCGAAATTAATTTACACAGCGCCGTTTGTAATCTGCTTCACTGCCAGTACGGCTAATACACGCACTCAAGAGGGCAAAAAAAGTAAAAACAACCTGCGTCCATATCAATTACGCTCCCCGAGCGAGGTCACTGCAGCTCCTTCAAAAATGGTTCAAATGGCTCTGAGCACTATGGGACTTAACTTCTGAGGTCATCAGTCCCCTAGAACTTCAAACTACTTAAACCTAACTAACCTAAGGACATCACACACACCCATGCCCGAGGCAGGTCTCGAACCTGCGACCGTAGCGGTCGCGCGGTTCCAGACTGTAGCGCCTAGAACCGCTCGGCCACTCCGGCCGGCGCAGCTCCTTCGCATGTAGGTCTGCGTGGATGTGAATATCCACCGATTAGTTGTTACTGATGTTGCAGCATACAGGGGGCGCGCAAAAATATGGAAACACCAGGAACACAGCACTCTTAACACCTCCAATACGGTGTAGGAAAACTGGTGGCATTAGAAACGGCTTCCAGTGTTCTCGAAATGAATAGATGCTGCTCCTGTATGGTTGTTAATGAAATCTTATACAATTTTCCCTGCAAAATAGTGGCACTTTCAGGTAACGAACAGCGATCAAGCACCCTTCTTTCCGATGTAAGCCGACAGGCGCAATAATATTGAGATCCGGTTGTAAGAGGTCCATGACTAAGGGATTTATTGCTAGCGCACTCGAGCAGATGTAATTTCCATGGATTGCTCACGCGCTGCCTGCGATATGTAAGCTATAAGATAATCTCAGACCAGAGAGCAGTGTTGACTGCAGTAGGAACTGTGTAGCAGTAGGAGTAAGTAGTTGTTAGCGAGCAGTCTGGTGTATCGAGTTGGCTGGGCCTGTCGTGTGGAGCTATGGCGGTGCCTGAGCGTTGTAGCATAAGGTAAAAGCAGCCTCGCGCGTGTGTGGTATTGTTATATTAAGTCCCATGTAAATGGTGTTAAAAAGAAATCTCTTAATAATAATCTCTCTTACAAAAATTAACTTTTGACAATCATTCAACTCAATTTAAAGATTTTACTAATTTCTCCAATCCATGGTCATCCTGATTATTGTAAAGAAAAATTAGTTGTTTCTTTTTATACATGACAAATCTATCGGCCAGCTTTGCACTGATCTGTGCCAGAAAAATTTCTTATAGGAGCAGATATATACCCGTTATCCGACGACCTTATTGAGGTAAGAATTTTCAATTTATTCAGAATGATATTTCAGGACCATGACGCAGCGCTGCTGAGGTCCAAAATTTACCAGTTTAAATTCACAGTCAATTATTGAAAGGTTATATATGAGCCACAATTTTATTCAAAGGCTAGTCACGTTATTATTGTGAGGTTACGGAATAATGAACTGTTGCTAGGTTACACTAAATGTCAATGCTATACATATTTTTTCTTTTGGTAGGTTATGGAACTTATCTGTTGGGAGGTTATACCAAATGTGAATGTTATACTTATTTTTATCTGTTGGGAGGTTACAATGAATGTTATAATACATAATTATATTTTTATTGTTGGGAGGTTACACGGTGGCTGTGGTGGGCAGCGGAGTGGCGATAATTCGTTCTCCCTTGCTCAAAAAAACCAGTCCTGCACGATGCGTGCTGTGTGAATAGGGGCCCTGTCATCTTGGAACACAGAATCACCATTGAGGAAGACACATTGTACCACAGTATAGACTTGATCAGCAATAACGGTCACATAACACTTGGCAGTAAAACGACCTTGCAGAGAAACCACTGGACCCATGGAATATCAAGATATGGCTGCCCAAACCATCACTGATCCTCGGCCTTGTTTCACTCGTAGGACGGAAACTCGATAGCAAGTGAGAAAAAATGTCATCTCATCCGAACACAGTACTTTCTCCACTTCTCCATACCCGAGGCTTTACTGCAATACATTCTCTTGTCACAGGAATTCGCGTAAGTGCTGTATGGTTTTGGAATTCCACCTCGCCCTTGTTTCCCAAATTATGGAGTTCCCTTGCTGTTCTTTCACGACTGCGACATTCAGTTCTTCAGTGAACTGTGTCGTCGTCGTTCTCTTTATTTTTCGTCACGATCTTCTCACCTGTTACGATCACTCATCATACACTTTCTTCCCCGTTGTGACTTAGCGGATGATGTTTCTCCACTTTCCATGTATAAGGCATACATGTTCTATATGGTGCCTCTAGGAATTCCAAACATTGCGGCTACCTTCGTTACGGAAACACACATCAATCAGATGAGCACGAACCATTTGCCCACGTTCGATTTCACCGGTCTCCGATGTAACGCACAAATACGCAAAACACTGTTCTGATTACGACTGACACCAATAACGCACTGAGGAAATTACGCGTGTACTGTTCGTCGTGAAATACAACAGCGCAAGCTGCAGGATTGGCTAGCTTGGCTAACATCTGCATGTATGTTCCAACATGGTTTCTCGCAATGTTTCCTTATATTTGTCCAATCCCGTGTTACTACTGAGGTCATAACTTATGACCCCAACATCCGTAAAACACGAGGGTCGTTCGATTATGCTACACAGACTATCATAAAAATGGCAAGAAAGTTGTCTAATACATTAGATATCGAAAACATGGCTCGAAAAGGAGATGCACTGAATTGCTGAATTGACCCCCCTTTTTAATGGTGCCCCGCAGAAGGCGGTGAGGGACGTAAAAATTTTGAGCAGGGGGACGATCTTCCGTAAATAAATGCAGATACTCCCTTACGCACATAACATAGACATAATGGCAAAACCCGAAAATCAATGGAAGAGATATTTATCACCCTTTAACTGGTTAGCAGGACTAACGGATTAAACTAAAACAAAAAAACATGGCTGTCAAAAAGGCACGCAAGGAGAACATGCCAGACTGTTCCCTTGAGAATGTCGATCAGTTCAAGTAGCTGTAATCGAGAGTCGTCTACTCAAACAACGACCCCGTGAAGTCAAAGACCAATATCAGCCAACAGACTCATTTTGCCGCGCGGTTTGAGGAGCCATGTTACGGACTGCGTGGCCCTCCCGCCGGGAATGGGTGAGTTTGTTGTTCTTAGCGTAAGTTAGTTTAATTAGTGTGTAAGTCTAGGGACCGATGGCCTCAGCAGTTTGGTCCCTTAGGGATTCACACACATTTGAACATTTTGAACTCATTTTCCTCTAAGAAGACTTTTATCATCAAGGCTCGTGACCGGTACCAACAAGTTACTCGTCTATGAAACACACAAAGTAAGTGCTCACATATGCGTCCGAAACTTGGACGCTAGCAGCAAAAAGACATCGAAATGGTCGGCGCATTCTAAAGAAAGATTCTTCGTAGAATCATCCACCCAATTTGTGAAACAGTAATATCGAGAAAAAGATAGCAGGCCGCGGTGGCCGAGCGGTTCTAGTCGCTTCAGTCCGGAACCGCGCGACTGCTACGGACGCAGTTTCGAATCCTGCGTCGGGAATGGAAGTGTGTGCTGTCCTTAGGTTAGTTAGGTTTAAGTAGTTCTAAGTCTTAGGGGACTGATGACTTCTGATGTTAAGTCCCATAGTGCTCAGAGCCATTTCAACAATTTTGAGATAAAGATACAGTCTTCAGTTATACACCGTTTATTAAGACCCACCTGTCAGAAGAATAGAGAAATCATCCAGATTACGGTGGGCTGGGTATGTAACACGGATGAGTAATGCAGAAGTACACAAAATGGTACTATAAGTAAATCCAGGAGGACAGGGAAGACGTGGTCGGCCGAGACTCAGATGGGAGGATGGAGTCACTGAGAATCTCCAGAGAATGAATAACAGAAGTTGGAGAGATCTAGCAACGAACCGAGATAAATGTCGAGATACTGCTCAAGAGGGAAAGGACCAGAATGATCTGTAAAGCCACCAAAGAAGATGATAATGAAGACGGTCTATAAATAAGGCCACAAATTTTCTCTACAACCGCTGAAATATATTGTTAAACATCCTTTAATTTTGATTCTTCTTCTGCACGTGTGCAAAGTTTCTAACAACTGTGACAGATGGCAGTGTCGTAGTGAACCATTGCTGTAACAGTATTGCTGTAACAGTATTCTCGATCGTGGAGAAGGAAATCGTGGTGAAAACCCACCAAAATTGGTTTACTGAGTTTAGTAACGAAGCAGTTCGTAGGTATACCGTTAGGCGATGAGTAAAGAGAGTTTAAACGTCAAAAGCTGCATAAACAGCGCTCCACGATCGGACACGTGCTGAACCTCTTTTCACAGCCACTGTTCCCGACGTGGTGAATCACGTGGGTGCAATCATTCGTGCAGGCCGTCGCTTAGCAACTCGAGGATTGGCTCTACAGGAATCGAACAGGATTTGAAGCGTGTGAGCAATAATTGAGACTCAAGGGTATTCATAGGTGTGTTCGACAAGGACTCCACGAATGCTCACAGCAGACTACAAGATTCGAAGTAAAGCCATTCCATGTGAACTGTCAGAGTACTTTGAAGCCAATGGAGCGCCCTTCGGTGACGGAAGGTTACAGGTGATGAAACCTAGATGCCACCCCTTACAGCTGGAAACAAAAAGGCATTCACAGGAGTGGTACCACCCGCCATCACTGAAGAAGAAGCTATTCAGGGCAGCTGTCTCTGCTCGCAAAGTTATTGTTATAACAGTCTTTAGAGATACTGGTGGTATCATTCTCATTGATGTGTTCCAAAAGGGCAAACCCTTAATTCAGAGACATATGTGGAGATTCTCACTGAACTCAAGAACTGTTTCTGATGTGTTCGATCTCGCAAGAATCTAAAAGAAATCTTGTTGCAACCCGATAGTGCACATTCACAGACAAGTGTCAGATCCCTGGAATATGTCACCATATTTGGTCGAACATCATTGCCTTACCTGTCCCTATGGCCCAGACCTGGCGCTCTCCGACTTTCATCTGTTTGTGTCACTTAAGGATTCTCGACGTGGGACACAATCTTAAGAACATGAGAGAGTAATTCACGCAGTGAAGACATCGCCAAGCACAAGACAAGAGCTTTCACCAACAGGGAATAAATGCTCCTACACAATGCTAGCGTATGGGCGTACAACGTAACAGAGACTATGTGAAATAAACAGATCATGTAAGAGAAACGTTGACTAGTACTCTCACAAAATCCTCTCTTACGAATAAATATATTCCGAAAAAAATTTGTGGTGTATTATTTACTGAACGACTCTCGTAGTTACAGCTGAGGCCACAACCTATGACGCAGTGCACCGATTTCGAAGTCATTATAAATAAACAAATCAATAAGGATGACATGGAATGGTGCTGCAGTTGGGATACTTGTAAAGACACGAGATTAAGACAGTTTGCCAGAATTCAGCCATCCATTCTCACTAGCGCACGAATTGTAGACCACACACTTATCCTCAATCACACATCATCAGACATAAGTATGAGAAACGTCCGCACCCGCTACTTCATACTGCCCCACCCCCCCCCCCCACCCCCCGCCACTCTCTGAAATATGGTCCTCTCACAGCTGTACCAAGAGGATGGCGAGATAGGTCACCATCAAGAATGCAGGTACAGAGGGGGCGCAAAAGTAACCGAAAAAGAACAAGAAAGAAAAAAAGGATAGGTACGTGAGTTCTACTACGCTTAGTTTTCCTGTCTCCTTCCTATAAGAAGAAAGTATTGTATATGCACTAGGTTGTCATGTCGTAATTTATAGCCTCAAATTAAATGCAATGGAGTCACACAACATAAATTTTTCTCTTGTCTGTCAGTTTCTTAAATAACTCATTTTTAAGTATGTCAGTTTGCGCCGATATTCTCCAGTCAGAAGAAAAAGATCCACCTGTTAGTGACGTGGTGATCTATTTGTGTAAACGATTTTATTTTTCTGTGCAACGTTGTCAGTTTATTTTTTTAATATTTTTATAATACGTTTTCTTAAAAGCTTAAAAAATATGCAAACAGTAGAATGTGTAGTATAAAATGAAATTCGTATTTACAAATGTTTGTTAGCGTTTGAAAGAGAAATACAGTGGGCAGGCCAGAAACATTATTTGCTGTTGAAAGAGTCGAAGAGTTGCAGACAGTAGCTCGCCATGAGCGAAAGTGTGCTTTGAATACAGCTGTGAGCGCTTGGAAAATGTGTGGTGGCGATTTACTGAGATAACGAAAGGAAACATTTGTCGCCGTGGATTACTGAACTTAAAATCGCCACGGATATGCTGAAACAGAGAGAGAGAGACAGAGAGAGAGAGAGAGAGACCAGTCTACCACTTAAGTCTGACACCCACTTCAGCAAAAACGATCAAGAAACATTGTAAAGTGGAGCTCTCAATACTTTTTGAACTTTTTTGACTTTCATCAGCTGAATGTGATTTCCGAAAACTTTTTATTAAACTTAATTACAAAATGTCTGGAACTGCGCGACTGCTACGGTCGCAGGTTCGAATTCTGCCTCGGGCATGGCAGACTGTGACGTCCTTAGGTTAGTTAGGTTTAAGTAGTTCTAAGTTCTAGGGGACTGATGACCTCAGAGCCATTTGGACCATTTTTTTACTTACAAAATAATAAAATTGCCATATCTGCGTGAAAAAAATTGCGGGAAGGTAGTGGTAGGGGAGGGGGAGCAATTTATGGATCTATGCCAGGGGCGCACGATCACCTCGTTACGGTTTTGGTTTATCCCCATGCCATATTACAGAACATCCCCTCTTAACGAATAAACGTCAGCATCCGTCTACTCTGTAGTTGACGTCATCCCATCCCCCACCGCCTGATCAGTCTTTAGAAACAAACTACCAAACAAGACATACCGCACCGTGAAGGACTACAGCCTAGTACAAATACTTCCAGACACGTCACTTCACAGAACAATCCCTAGATTTCGACGCCAGATTCCGCCATCTTACACAGAAACAACCGACTGTCGTAACAATTACCATGAAACCCTTTACAACACATGACCTGTGATACGTCTACTCAAGCAATCGGTTCTCTAAAAATCTAGCTGGAATACACCGCTAGTGCGCTTTGCTTCATGTGAGAGACGAATCTAAATGGCTACCACGAGCCACATGGTTTCGTTAACTGAAGTCTTGCAGTGCCTGAGATAGAAGCCTCCGAGCAACTTTTAGACTGTCGACAAATGGTCCTAATTTACAATTTTCCTGCCTCTACTCAAGAATATGGCACAAAACGTTCCCTTTATCTCCGTAATTTCATCCCGAAACGCAGTATTTCTCAAATAGCAGAATTTTCGATGATAGCTCTTGCTTTGTTTCTTATTATTTTTGCCGTCTGGAGGTTTTTTTTACGAGACAGTGTGTGCTTTAATCCTGTGTTCTTCCTCGATCGCCGATCTTTCTTGCTTCATCTCCTGAATCCAAAAATCCAGTATAAGGTAATTCAAAATCTTAACATGGTATTTTTCTGTAATTCGCTCAAAATATGCAAGGATATATATAATTCGACAACGTTTTGCATTAGCTGTCGTCTGCTGTGCCATCATAAACTGTGCGTAGCATAGAACAGATGCAATTATGACTTTAGTCAGAACTAAGAAAGGCTTCTTGGGCAGTTAATTAGCTTCAAAGAAGCTTTTTCTTTATTCCATAAGGGAGTAGCTAAGGGACAAACTACTAAATACTATTAATAGGTTCAATGTTCCACTTCCAACAACGTAATAGGAACCAGACAGCTATTAATTATTAATCGGTTCTACAGAGGACGCGAAGTACATTGAAAGCGACAAATCTTCCGCTTGATTGTAGCAATGTTTCCTATGTATTTTACATGGTGAAGTGAATCATTTTGAATTTTCAGAATGAGATTTTCACTCTGCAGCGGAGTGTGCACTGATATGAAACTTCCTGGCAGGTTAAAACTGTGTACCGGACCAAGACTCGAACTCGGGACCTTGCGTTTCGCGGGAAAGTTCTCTACCATCTGAGCTACCCAAGCACGACTCACGCCCCGTCCTCACAGCTTTACTTCTGCCAGTACCTCGTCTCCTACTTTCTAAACTTTACAGAAGCTCTCCTGCGAACCTTGCAGAACTAGCACTCCTGAACTAAAGGATATGTATTCAAGTATACTTCAGCACATAAGAATTCTTACTTGATACCAAAATCTATAGAACATATTTGTGCTTACCTGAGTGTGGCAATCGTTTATTATGTATGTCCGTTCTTTCGAAGTAGTAAGCAGTAGGCCCCAGTTCGAATTCTGGTCCGGCACAAATTTTCAACTTTCCCCATTGACAGAAATCAATGCCCAGTGGTAGCTAATGTCTTTAATCCCTTTGTGTCTTATTCATTTATTAAATAACTTGCTTAAAAATATCCTCTATGTTGCTAATACTTGAAGTAGAAAACTTTCGCCTCTTAGAGAAAAAATATTCCTATAAATATTTTTCTGATAGTCATTCGCTGTTAACGACGACATGCAACTGCACACAAAATTCCATGTAGAATTTCTGTGCTTTCCTATACTATATCACATTTGCGTAGTACGCGAGTACCAAAGTTCAGTCAAGAAGTACAGCACATTTCAAGCCATTAACGTGTCACGGCTTCCGCTATGGAACGGTGACTCTGTATTCGTCTGTCTGCCCTTGGTAACGGTTACTGAGGGCACTAAAACGTTCCAGCCACGTGTTAAAATCTGCCCGGGTGGAGCTACTGATGAGTCAAAGTTGCGACTGCGATGTAACATTCGGAAGGAACGAAGGCGTTGCAGAGGGGCGATTAACACCCAGCCTCGGGAAAGAGCTGTTAATGAGTGACGGCTGTGGTACGTTACGTCTGCAGTGGAACATTCCAGAGGAAGAAATAGGCGGCGGGCTCGCGAGGCTGCCTGCTACAGCGACAAAGAGCAAATGGTATTGATTTGCTTGTAACTGCTGAATTGTAACAGCAAGGTTAAAAGCTTTGTAGTAAAAAAGTCTGTAGTTTTCTCATTTTTATTATAAAACGAGGGAGATGGTGAAGTCGCATTTTTCTGTTGGTGAATCTCACCACATTAACAATGTAACAACTGTGCAACACTCAACATACGGGTGGCGTTCAATAAGTAATACAACACATCTTTTATCTGAAAGCAGTTGGTTTTATTCACGATTGTAACACACAATATTCTTCCCGTCTCTTTTTGCTACAAAACCCTATTTTTCAATATAATGTTCTTTAAGTGCGACAGCCTTAGCTCACATTTCCGGAAGGACCTTTATGCCCGCATAGATCACTCTACCGATCGATGTCGTAGCCATCATCTTGCTGCATCAATAACCATCCCATCATACACTGCTTCTCGCGGGGTGCATCCATCAGGCCGAACACATGGAAGTCGGATGGTGCGAAATCCGGTTTGTAGAGGTGATCAGGGAGAAGAGTCCAATGAAGTTTTGTGAGCTCGTCTCGGGTGCGCAGACTTTTGTGAGGGCTTCCATTGTCATGGAGAATTTCTTCCGCATTTTTGTTGCGATGAACCCGCTGAAGTCGTTTCTTCAATTTAACAGTTGTGAGCGGTCGGCCGAACGCTGGAGATGGGACAGGTTTGCACGACCTTGTGCTATGAAGTCAGACGCCTCGCACAACGACTCAGCGTGTTTTTTTTTCACTGCCAGGACTTCGTAGACATTCTGCAAGGGCCTATGAATATTTTCGATGTTCTGGTTTTCCGCCAACGGAAACTTAATGACAACTACTTGCTAGGAACGCACCTCCGGAACAGACGCCGTTTTGAAGTCTGCGTACAGCAACACTACCAATAGGAATTTCAAGAAACTATTAGAGATGAAGCGGGGATATTACACGATGTCCCACAACGAAATCAGCATTTTTTTTCAAGCGAAAAAGTAGTTAATTCCATACATTATGTGGGAGTAGGCATTAGGAGTGATTTAAAATGGAATGATCATATAAAGTTGATCGTCGGTAAAGCAGATGCCAGACTGAGATTCATTGGAAGAGTCCAAAGGAAATGCAATCCGAAAACAAAGGAAGTAGGATACAGTACACTTGTTCGCCCACTGCCTGAATACTGCTCAGCGGTGTGGGATCCGTACCAAATAGGGTTGATAGAAGAGAGAGAGAAGTTCCAACGGAGAGCAGCGCGCTTCGTTACAGGATCATTTGGTAATCGCGAAAGCGTTACGGAGATGACAGATAAACTCCAGTGGAAGACTTTGCAGGAGAGACGCTCAGTAGCTCGGTACGGGCTTTTGTTGAAGTTTCGAGAACATACCTTCACCGAGGAGTCAAGCCGTATATTGCTCCCTCCTACGTATATCTCGCGAAGAGACCATGAGGATAAAATCAGAGAGATTAGAGCCCACACAGAGGCATACCGACAATCTTTCTTTCCACGAACAATACGAGACTGGAATAGAAGGGAGAACTGGTAGAGGTACTCAAAGTACCCTCCGCCACACACCGCCAGGTGGTTTGCGGAGTATGGATGTAGATGTAGAGACTGGCCTCGAAAAAAAAAAATTGTGTTGCATTCCTTATTTAACGCCCCCGTATTATACTGCCTGATAAAATAAGTGAAGCGCCGAGCAGAGATGGTCGGGCGTCAATGTAACTCTGTACACGTACACAATATTGGCAAGTGTATAAATAGAGTTGCAATCCTCTGTAACAGGTAGACCAGCCACCAGAGTGCATTGGTGTTGTTGCTTTTTAGTGTTGTTACCAAATATGGTAATGTAACGGGTGTGAACACCGGCGGATGTTCAGCGATCGCCGTGAAGGACACAATGCTGCGTACTTGAGCGATAAAGCGTTATCAGCACCTGACGGAGTTTGAAAGGAGCCTCATCATGAGTCTCCATTTGACCAGGTGGTCGAATCGTGCGACGTAAGATTTGTGGTATATTTAGATGTGGACTGCTTTGAAAATGTGAGGGCAGGCATACTCCTGGCCAAGGGTCTGGTCGGCCACGTGTGATTAACCGAAGGGAGGATCGCCTTATTGTGCACCGAACACATCGTAACCATTTAACACTTACGCCTGCCACCTGAGAACAAGCAATGGCTCTCTGAAGCACTGTGTTACCCCCGACATTGGTCGGACACCAGCAGCAATCGAATCAGGGAATTATCGTCCCATTTGTAAGATCCTGTTAAACATATATGGCTGTCTTTAGAGAGGTGACTGGGAAGCATAGACGGCTCATAGTGTCGTCGCACTGTGGTCAGCGATGAATGACGTTTCTGCACCATCGTCGGCGAGTATGGTGCCGACATGGGGAGAGATCACTTTCTTCCAGTGTTTTGGAGAGTCACAGCGGTGATATTCCTAGCGTCTTGGTGTGGACAGCCATCGGATATGATCTCGGGTAATGGCTATGTGAACTCTGATGGCAAAACGATGCATCACGGACACCTTCCGTCCTCATCTGTTACCTCTTACTCTGCGACAGTATGGTGGTGCCATATTTAAACAGAACAACGTTCGTCTACACTTGGCACGTGTCTTTGCGAGCTGTTTGCATGATGTTGAGATGCGCCCGTGGCCAATAAGATCCCCAGATCTGCTCCAGATAGAATGCGTGTTGCACCAGATCTACATCTACATTTCCATACATACTCCACAAGCCACCGTACGGTGCGTGGCGGAGGGTACCCTGTACCACAACTAATCGTTTCCTGTCCTGTTCTACTCGCAGGTAGAGCGAGGGAAAAAAGACTATCTATACGCCTCCGTACCAGCCCTAATTTCTCGTGTCTTCTCTTCGTGGTCCCTGCGCGAAATGTATGTTGGCGGCAGTAGGAATGCTCTGTGGTCATCTTGAGACGCCGTTTCTATAAAATTTCCCAGTAGTGAAACATCCTGGCTGATTAAAACTGTGTGCCGGTCCGAGACTCGGATCCGGGACCTTTGCCTTTCGCGGGCAGGTGCTCTACCAACTGATGTACCCAAGCACGACTCACGCCACGTCCTCACAGCTCCAATTACGCCAGTACCTCGTCTCCTACCTTACAAACTTCGCAGAAGCTCTCCTGCATACCAGGCAGAACTAGCACTCCTGGAAGAAAGGATGTTGCGGAGACATGGCTTAGCCACAACCTAGGGGATGTTACCAGTAGTGTTCTTCGAAATGAATGTCTTCTTACCTCCGGGGATTCCCACTTGAGCTCCCGAAGCATACCAATAACACTTGCATGCTGATCGAACCTACCAGTAACAAATCTAGAAGCACGCCTCTGAATTGCTTCGATGTCTTCTTTGAATCCGAACTGGTGCGAATCCCAAACACCCGAGCAGTACTAGAGAAGAGGTCGCATTATCGTCCTGTGTACTTTATCCTTTACAGATGTACTAAACTTTCCTAAAATTCTCCCAATCAACCGAAGTCAACCATTCACCTTCCCTGCCACAATACTCACATGCTCGTCCCATTTCATATCGCTTCGCAACGTTCCGCCTAGATATTTGAACGACGTGACTGTGTCAAGGAGAACACTACTAACGCTGTATCCGAACATTACGGGTGTTTTTCCCTATTCATTAGCACTAACTTACATTAAGAGCCAGCTGCCGCCCGTCACAAAAGCCACAAATTTTGTCCAGGTCACGTTGTTTCAACCTATGGTCACTTATGTTCGAAACCTCCTTCTACACCACAGCAACATCAGCGAATAATAGCAGATTGCTGTCCACCTCGTCCGGCAGATCACTTATGTACACAGAAAATAGCAACGGTCCTAACACGTCACCTCCGAGCCCACTGCCAGTAAGCAGCATGTCAAGAACCAGATGCAAGAGTTGTGGACTAGCTTCCCTCAGGAGAGGATACAACACCTTCATGTCACCCTCCCAATAGAATCAGTGGGTGGAACCAGGCCAGAGAAGGTATAGCGTCGTACTGACAACTGGGCCCATACTGCCAAGTTTTTCGTAAATCTGACTCGGTTTTGTAATCAGTGGAGTAACATCACATTTCCTCTCAACAAGGGAAGTTTCATTTCGTTTCCTGCTGTTTGGTGCCTCAACTTTTTTGTCAGGAAGCATATTTACGTAATACGTTCGATAAATTAACAGCGTTACTTTGATAGTCCGTTAAATACCAACCAAGCGAGAATCCAGTGAGTTCGGTTTGAGTAAATCGCGGAAGTGGGAGACGTCGCTTCAGAGTACACGTGTCGCCGGCGAGCGGCCGCAGTGGGGACCAATGGATTTTTTTTTGGCACTTAATTAAGCTCCGGCGGGCTTCGTTAGGGTAGCAGATGGAGCTGATAGCGCAGGTTCCCCTTGGCTAGCGGCCTCACCGGTCAAGAGGGGTTTCAGCCGAGCTGCTGCTGCATTGTGCAGAACACGCAGTAATGACGTGGCCACCAGTGGAGGCTGGCGCGTGGGCACGTTCCCCAAATGAAGGCTGTGGACAGAGGCGGCGCCACGATCACTTCACAGGCGAGAAATGCTGTCCAGACTACCTGTCTGGTCACTACTCAAGGTTACTGACTTCAGTACCTATTCTGTGGGTCATCAGCGATGAGGGTGGTGTGATGCAGTTTTAGCTTGCTATTGCTGATGTTGTTGTGGTCGTCATTCCGGAGCTCGATTCGATGCGACTTTACAACCTAGACTATCTTGTGCAAGAGTCTTCATCACTACGTGGTACTGAACTACTGCAACCCGTATCGTTTTGTATCTGCTTACTGTAGAGGAGAATGTTGTATCTACAGGATATTGTATCGAGGAACATACGATGTTTTCTGTCGTTACTTCAGTCTCGTGACTCATTTTAAAATCACACGAAGGAATTCCATAAGCAGTTTCAGCCACTTTCTAGTGTTTTTATTATTGCTAGACATGAGGTTGTGTTTTGCGCAGGATTAGAAAGTGCTTCGCGTTCTACACAATTCAGTGCTGTGTAACATACTACAGTTAATCATAGCGTGTAGGCTTTCACGGCCGGCATCTTCAGTAATTAAAACTTCCGGGCTAAGAGGCCGTGGTCCAATAGTAGAAATACTTCTCCCTGACGTTTCAGTAATTAAACGAGCAGATGGGACTCTGGGTCACAAAGTCTACAGAAAAGATACGCATACCGATCGTTATCTTCATAAGGATTCAAACCATCATCCCAGGCAGAAGAGAGGTATTATCAAGACATTGGTGGACAGGGCTAATAAAATCTGTGAGCCAGCTTATTTGCAAGAGGAACTAAACCACTTGCGAACCGCTTTCCAGAAAAATGGGTGCGCTGGCAAGGAGATAGATAGAGCACTCCATCCCAGAAGAAAAATGTCCGAAAACGTGCAACAACAACAACCATCGGTGGGGAAAGTTTTTCTTCCATTCATCCACAATATTACGGACCGCATCGGGAAAGTGCTGGCCAAGTTCAGAGTTGAAACAATCTTCAGACCCACCAAGAAGATTAGTGAATGCTTTAAGATCGGCGAAAGATGCACGACACCCTCTAGCTACTCCTGGTGTCTATAAGATTCCGTGTAGTTGTGGGAAGGTTTACATTGGAACCACAAAAAGAAGTATCAATACTCGCCTAACTGAACATAAAAGGAACTGTCGACTGGGACACACGGACAAATCGGCTGTAGCGGAACATGTTTTTGAAACGGGTGACCATGAAATAAAATTTAGTGAGACGAGCGTGCTAGCTAAGACATCGCATTATTATACACGTACGTATAGAGAGGCTGTAGAGATTTTTAAACACCACAATAATTTTAACAGGAAAGAAGATATGGCGATCGACACTGTACCAAAGATGTGACAATCGATTACCTTCGATCGAGAGTAACGACGCCAGCCAGAGATAGTTTTACTGTTGAAAACACGTGACGAGTGGTGGCGCCCCCTACGCGCTCTATATAAACAGGACCTCCACGGCCTAGCAGCCAGTCGTAGACTCACCTCAGATGATGTTGCCCGCAGCTGGCAACGAAACGTCAGGGAGAAATATTTCTACTATTGGACCACGGCCTCTTAGCCCGGAAGTTTTAATTACTGATATTACAGTTATTTGGAAAATAACATTAATTCTTCAGCTACAGACTCTTACGGTGAGTAAAATGCTACATATTTGTAGATCTATTTATACACTAAAGAGCCAATGAAACTGGTACACCTGGCTAATATCGTGTAGCTCCCCGCGAGCGCGCGGAAGTGACGTAACACGGCGTGGCATGGACTCGACTAATGTCTGAAGTAGTGCTGGAAGGAACTGACACCATGGATCCTGCAGGGCTGTCCGTAAATCCGTAAGAGTACGAGGGGGTGGAGATCTCTTCTGAAGAGCACGTTGCAAGGCATCCGAGATATGCTCAGTAATGTTCATGACTGGGGAGTTTAGTGGACAGTGGAGGTGTTTAAACTCAGAAGAGTGTTCCTGAAGCCACTCTGTAGGGGTGTCGCATTGTCCTGCAGGAATTCCCCAAGACCGTCAGAATGCGCAATGGACATGAACGGATGCAGGTGATGAGAGAGGATGCTTACATGCGTGTCACCAGTCAGTCGCATGTAGGTGTATCAGGGGTCCATATCACACCATCTGCACACCCCACACCATTACAGAGCCTCCACCAGCTTGAACAGTTCCCTGCTAACATGCAGGTTATACGGATTCGTGAGATTGTATCCATACCCGTACACGTCCATCCGGTCGATACAATTTGAAATGAGACTCGTCAGGCCAGGTAACATGTTTCCAGTCATCAGGAGTCCAATGTTGGTGTTGACGGCCCCAAACGAGGCGTAAAGCTCTGTATGGTTCAGTCATCAAGGGTACACGAGTCGGTCTTCGGCTCCGAAAGCCCACATTGACGATGTTTTCTTGAATGGTTCGCACGCTAATACTTGTTGATGACCGAGCATTAAAATCCGCAGCAATTTGCGGAGCGGTTGCACTTCTGTCACGTTGAACGATTCTCTTCAGTCGTTGTTGCTCCCATTCTTGCAGGATCCGTTTCCGGATGTAGCGGTGTAGGAGATTTGATGTTTACCAGATTCCTGATATTGGTGACACACTCGCACAAGAAAATGCCCACTTCATGGCTGCCTCATATATGCTGTGTCCCATCACTCATGCGCCGACTATAACACCATGTTCAAACCCACTTAAAACTTGATAACCTGCCACTGTAGCAGCAGTAACCGATCTAACAACTGCGCCAGACCCTTGTTGTCTTACATAGGCGTTGCCGAACACTGCGCCGTATTGTGCCTGATTACAAATCTCTGTGTTTGAACACGCATGCCCACAGCAGTTTCTTTGGCGCTTCAGTATATATAACAAGTGGACAGTGGATCCACACTTCGTCGGTCGTGCACCATCTTGTGCCATGAAGCAGAAAGTGTTTTACCACGAAACATGTGATACTTGCAAATGAACTGAGTTTCTATCACGTCTTAACTATTGTACCTTTCTTGAAACTGGAAATTTGTGTTAATTTCCAATAGATTCTATTTCAGAATGTACTTAACTTGTAACTGGTTTTTGATAATACTTCTGCATAATTTATTTCATTTACTTATTGACGCGTAGTAGAGTGACAATGTAACAAACAAGTACTGTCATGATTTTATCGATTGGAACACTTACAAATTCTAAGAAAATATTAATTTATTGGTACATGTCCATGTTGTACCTTGGAGCATGTTTTCACATTTGGGGAAATTCTTGTGTTGTCAGAAAAGACTACAGCACATGACAAATGGATGCCACCATTTTGAAATGGAATAATAAAATATATTACATTTATACTACAAGAATGGCTAGAGGTGAATTCTGAAAAGTGTAGCGAGATACATCAGTCACCCCTTCGCAAGCTTTGGTTTCCCTCTACAATTTTATGAAACGAAATGAAACTTCACGGTCTTAGAAGGTGTGTAATATTACTTCAAAGATTGAAAAATCGAGGCAATTTTATCAATAACTTGTCAATACGAACCTGCATTTCAGTATGACGTTGCATCGCCTCCCCTTTCTGTACTAATTGTGTTGGGAAGGCCGCTATAAAGCCTATTATAAAATGAATTTTAACCATCAGCTGTTTATTTTTCCCATTAGTCATCTACCAGTTTCGGTTTTTAACCATCATCCAGGATGTCTATCGACATCAACATTAAAAAATTATGACCGTACAACGCATACAAACACAGCAGAACGCAACAAATTTATGGGTGCAAGATTCCATTTGTGTGCTTATGGGGTACAGCAGATTAGTTAAGAGCATCCCATATTCCATAGAAGCTGAACAATATCGAAGTTATCCGGTGAAATTGTACAAACACCTGACATAATTTGCCTTAGAATACTTATAGTCATATCTCATATCAAATGTAGAGACGTCGCTGGCAAAACAAGACGAAATCTTGAGTTTTGCTGTTTTTGTACGAATTGCAATTTCCGTCAACAGTGATAAGTATGGCTCTTCTGCCACTCTTACACGACAGGTCTTATCCTTTGACACCAATGACCTGTATATCTTTGAGACTCTGACTTGCTTATCAATGCCTATACAACGTCTAAGTAAATCCCTGCGGTTTAAGGCAATACAAGCAGTGGCACATCTTCTTCTCTAAGTATTTGTACCATGGAGGCATGTTGAGGAGCTAACAGAGTTTCAAACAATGTGTCTGAAAACGAAAAGTGTCACTAGTAACTCGTAAGAGAATTAACGCATCGTTTTTAAAATTTTTTGGCAGTGTCTGAAGTTTTGAGTTACCCATCATCACTCTTAAGAAATGAAGTTTTTCTCGAAGACGTTATTGAACAAAATGTTCTGTGTTTTCTCCTCCCATCAGGTTTACTTTATAACTGGAGCTTTCAAAGACTTCTCTATCGTGCTGACAGGAGCTACTACCTATTTTGCCAGTTTGTTTCCCTTCTTCTTCATTTTTCACTTAATTTTGAATCCCCCGGTCTCCCTTAATCAATCAAACAGAGGAATGAGTGAGTGAGGAGGGGGAGGGGGTAGGGGAGAGGGGGGGGGGAGATGGCAGGAACCGTATTGCTGATATTGGGCCTACTATAACTTAAGAAGTTTACAACTTCAGATGTATTAAATGCTGGACATTAAAAACTATAAAAATAATTTCAACTTTTGACGTAACGTACAAATGTTAATGATGTGATTAGTGATTTAATGCGGCTCATGGAGTAATGGTGACGCTTTTGACTTGTAGGCGACGGATATTGTTGTGCTTAAAGATCAGCTAGTGGTTAATGTCATGTGCTCGTATGGTGGACTAGGGAGCGGTGGGAGGGGTAGTGCAAGAACAAAATCGATGGCACAATCTGAGGGGACGGTAGGTGGTTGTTACAGAGTATTGGGAAGCGTGTGAATGAAGCCTTTTGGATTGATACGACAAAGGACTCTTGGAGTACAGTTGGTGTGATAGATCGAAGTCAGGACAGACTTCTAGGTCATCAAAAGGTAGCCTGTTTAGGATTCTTTGAAATATGAATGTGGAGTGTCTGGAGGGATATGTTGACACGGTGAGCAGCAGCCCAGGTTTCGAAAGGACTGAGGAGTCAATACGGTTTTGGTCTTCGAGTTTATGAGATGCGTAGAGTTTACGGAAATGTTCTAAGAAATTTACAAGACAAGGATAAGAATAACTGTTAGATTAGGCTTGAAACAGAGGCCTAGTCGATACGGTGGACGATGAGGAGTGAAAGATGTTCAAGGACCGGCAAGGAGAGCTGCACTTTTGGGGCTGCTGAGAGCCAATTTACTTAGGCAGAGGTAGGGATGGGTCGAATAGGGCTTTTGTGGGACAGAAGTTCGTGTCTTGTCTAGGGCCTAAGTATCTACTAATGTGTCCTTTTATATCCAGTAGTCTGTCTACTACTGGCAAACGTTAAGCCATGGTTACCAGATTTTAGGACGAAGTCTTTGATGGACTAACGCTAATGACGTCATGACTGCCATTGAAATGCAAACATCTCATCGTATAAGTTTGTAGAATCTCAGCATTGAGCGCCCAATAAACACAGCACTAAGAGTATTACCACTGCACTGAATGAGGTTGCTGAACATTATGATTTCAACAGTTTCTTGAATCCCATGAGGGCACAATGTGGGACAAAATATTTCTGTCATCAAATATAATTTTATACCTCTGTGCGCGTCTGGGCGCAACAACCGTTGATTTGTCAAATTCTCGATATTTAATGTACTGTTGGTGATCTGTACAAACTTCTGAAAGTGGAGTCTCACTGTTCGCTACTGGTGCTGGTGCTGCACTCACAACGTATGTCATAAACACCAGAAAACTCGAGGAAAAGAGTGTCTTTCGTTAGGCAGCAGTATCTGTTTATTCTTCTTGCATGGCCGAAAAATACGTCTACTGTCTTGTCTGCCCAAGACGCTGCCAATTTCAGTCGATGTAGCCCCGTAGACTATTAATAATTCCCAGAATGTGATCAGTATGGCTGCAGATGGAGATTTAGGGAAGACACTTGTATCTGAAGATGTGTTTCTGGGCGGGAAAACTGTCCCCTTTTTACGCCACCGTTGGCCCCCGACCGTGTCTTACCTATGCATGGAGTTGTCCGACGCGGAGAATAACAGGTGGAGATTGCAGACGGCAAACAAGGCTATCTGTATGCACGTCACAGCTCATGTCCGTCGTGCCGCCGGTCACCTCGCAAATCTCAGCACGTCCTCACGGAGGCGCAGACCTTGTCGGCTGCGCAGCAATACATAGAGGCTTCCCCGCCTTGGGCACCATTTACTGTGGACTAAGAACCACGCCTTACTGCATGGCTGAAATTGCTTTTGTTATCCGATGGAAGGGAAATACGTACACTATCTAGGAGAAGAGTTCAGTCAGGGATCACCGAAACGGTGTAGTCACGGACAACGGAGGATGGGGGGGGGGGGGGGGGGGGAATTCTTTGGGAAATAAAAATTTCAATCCACAAATCGCCAAGGATGTAGAAAGCATCATTTGCGCAAATCTCAAAGAAATGGTTCAAATGGCTCTGAGCAATATGGGACTTAACTTCTGGGGTCATCAGTCCCCGAGAACTTAAAACTACTTGAACCTAACTAACCTAAGGACATCACACACAACCATGCCCGAGGCAGGATTCAAACCTGCGACCGCAGCTGTCGCGCGGTTCCAGACTGTAGCGCCTAGAACCGCTCGTCCACTCCGGCCGGCGTGCAAATCTCAACTTGTAGTTTTTTCTCTCGATATTCAGCAAATTATGGATGAAGGGCGACAGGCAGATTCAATATTTTTATATTTCTGGATAGTATTTTGCACAGTACCAGAACGCCGACAGTTGACGGAGGTCTGAGTATAAGGAATACGTTCTCAGATTTGTGAGTGGTTCGGGGACCTTTTAAATATTACAACTTAGAACGTTGTACTCGACGGCGTGTGTACAGCTGAGACAAGAGTATTGTCTCTATATAAAAAACAAGAGGAGGAAGACGAGATTAGCGTTTAACGTTCCGTCGACAACAAGGTCGTTAGCGACGGAGCAAGAGCTCGGATTAGGGCAGAATGGAGAAGGAGGGCGGCCGTGCCCTTTCGAAGGAACCATCCCGGCATTTGGCTTAAGTGATTTTCCTAAATCACGGAAAACATGATATAGAATGGTCGGACGCGGTTTTGAACTGTCGTCTTCCCGACTGCAAGTCCAGTGTGCTAACTACTGCGCTACCTCGTTCGGTGTGTGTATATGACAAACAGTCCTATAATGTTCGTATGCAGGGTGTCCCAAAACACACCGACAAACTTTAGCGACGGATTCCTTATGTGAAAACAAAATCTAGTAAACAAGGTCCCTAAAGCGAATACCTTAAATACGAGTACTTGTTCAACTTCGATACTATGAAACAGATCTCTTCGACTGCAGGTTCTTTGCTTTTCATATTATGGGAGGAGGTAGTAAGGACCAAAACAAGAAAAAAGTCCAGTAAACATGGGCTCTTAAATACATATCCTAAGAGCTATGAGCACTTGTTAAGCTGAAGAGATGTGTTCCACGATAGCGAAGTTAAAGAAGTTCTCATAAAGTATGCATTTTAGATCCCATGTTTAATAGAATTTTTTTTTTCTTGTTTTGGTCAGTACAAAATATACACTCCTGGAAATTCATTGTCCCAGGAAGGGGAAACTTTATTGACACATTCCTGGGGTCAGATACATCACATGATCACACTGACAGAACCACAGGCACATAGACACAGGCAACAGAGCATGCACAATGTCGGCACTAGTACAGTGTATATCCACCTTTCGCAGCAATGCAGGCTGCTATTCTCCCATGGAGACGATCGTAGAGATGCTGGATGTAGTCCTGTGGAACGGCTTGCCATGCCATTTCCACCTGGCGCCTCAGTTGGACCAGCGTTCGTGGTGGACGTGCAGACCGCGTGAGACGACGCTTCATCCAGTCCCAAACATGCTTAATGGGGGACAGATCCGGAGATCTTGCTGGCCAGGGTAGTTGACTTACACCTTCTAGAGCACGTTGGGTGGCACGGGATGCATGCGGACGTGCATTGTCCTGTTGGAACAGCAAGTTCCCTTGCCGGTCTGGGAATGGTAGAACGATGGGTTCGATGACGGTTTGGATGTACCGTGCACTATTCAGTGTCCCCTCGACGATCACCAGTGGTGTACGGCCAGTGTAGGAGATCGCTCCCCACACCATGATGCCGGGTGTTGGCCCTGTGTGCCTCGGTCGTATGCAGTCCTGATTGTGGCGCTCACCTGCACGGCGCCAAACACGCATACGACCATCATTGGCACCAAGGCAGAAGCGACTCTCATCGCTGAAGACGACACGTCTCCATTTGTCCCTCCATTCACGCCTGTCGCGACACCACTGGAGGCGGGCTGCACGATGTTGGGGCGTGAGCGGAAGACGGCCTAACGGTGTGCGGGACCGTAGCCCAGCTTCATGAAGACGGTTGCGAATGGGTCTCGCCGATACCCCAGGAGCAACAGTGTCCCTAATTTGCTGGGAAGTGGCGGTGCGGTCCCCTACGGCACTGCGTAGGATCCTACGGTCTTGGCGTGCATCCGTGCGTCGCTGCGGTCCGGTCCCAGGTCGACGGGCACGTGCACCTTCCGCCGACCACTGGCGACAACATCGATGTACTGTGGAGACCTCACGCCCCACGTGTTGAGCAATTCGGCGGTACGTCCACCCGGCCTCCCGCATGCCCACTATACGCCCTCGCTCAAAGTCCGTCAACTGCACATACGGTTCAAGTCCACGCTGTCGCGGCATGCTACCAGTGTTAAAGACTGCGATGGAGCTCCGTATGCCACGGCAAACTGGCTGACACTGACGGCGGCGGTGCACAAATACTGCGCAGCTAGCGCCATTCGACGGCCAACACCGCGGTTCCTGGTGTGTCCGCTGTGCCGTGCGTGTGATCATTGCTTGTACAGCCCTCTCGCAGTGCCCGGAGCAAGTATGGTGGGTCTGACACACCGGTGTCAATGTGTTCTTTTTTCCATTTCCAGGAGTGTAAATAATCGTTTTACCTTCGCTCCATTTGCAGTGGAACAGAAAAAGGAATTACTAGCAGTGATACAAGGTGCCCTCTGTTATGCACCGTGTAGTGACTTCTGCTGTATGTATTGTGGAATACGTATGCAGATGTAGAAGTAGAAATAGTATTTCCTGATTTCCTGACATATTAATACCGTGTGACCGACTGGAACTAATTCGCTTCCTCGCGTTTTCACGGGTGTGTCATACGTATCACCTTCACAGCTTTCTACTCTGCCAGTATTTCCCTTCTTCTCTTCACACGTCGCAATAGCTCTCCTGCATACCTCACTGGATTCTTCTAAGGAAGGTTTCTCTGGAGAAGCTGTGTAGCTGTAGCCTGGGGTTGTTATCATTCTTGCAGGACACAAGAAAACCAATTACTGTATGCGCAAGAGTCCTGAAACTGTTCACTTTCATTAACTGACTTCTCCGTCGTTGCTTGACAGAAAATGACATAAATATAAAAATGAAAACACTTTTCTGATATTTTTCAATTATTATTTATTTAATCACAAACTGTCTTGGCTTCTTAGACCTTCTTCAGTTGACAACTGATGATCCCAACCAAAGGTAGACTTGCGATTTACAGCTAGGTATTAGAGATAGAAAGTTTTTACAGAGGAAAGTGTTACACTTGTTTATCAGTATAAAAGAAATTTTTACAATGTTGACTTTACTACTGTAATCTGACATTTTCAAACTGAAACTTGATTTAACAGAGAGGAGTCAAGGAATTTGAGTTCGGTCATTAAAAGCAAAGCTGGCATTGTATTTCATGTTTATTGATTTCAAGTACTTTCGATTGTATCAACTTTTGTTTTTCTTAACAATATTTTACTTTTGTATTAGAAATCATTTTCTGCAGCTCATCATCCTATGCTGACTATGGGAAACGCAGAGAGAGTCCCAGTAAAACACCTGATACTCTTTCTTAGTTGAAATGTCCAAATGTACTCTTGATTACATCTGATTGAGTTGTAATTATTAGGTCAAGCGTAATTGTATTATGTTTCAGATGCAATGTCAACATCTCACTAATTTCATTGCTCGGGTTAACACAGTCATACTAATGTGTTTTTTACACGTAGCATCAGTGGTTTAAGTCATCATTATAGACTTAGCGAGCACATAGCTATTTATTGGTGTTCATCACAGACTTGTTTTCCAGTAAAACGTAGTGAAAGCGTACATAAGTGTGGAGTCGGCAGATTCGAGGCATGGATTTGTATACGGAGAACATTTTGGACATATCACGTAAGAAAGATTTTCGTGTGGTATGATGGTGTACTTTGTCCCTGAACGTTTATCAAAACTAATGCAATACGAAGCGTTGTAGAAAACCGATTAACATGAAAATACATTTCCAGCCTCATGACCATATAATACATTTTCTTCTATTCGTGAGAATATACGCACTAATTCTTCTGTCCGTAATGAACTTTCCAGTGTCTATGCTTCGTGCAAGACATTATTTCGTTTGTTGTCTTATCATATGATTCTCAAACCCTTTTCTAACTGTCTAATGAGCGTAATATCTTTGTTCCCTTTATTTCTAGTTTCACACCCCTACGACGCTACGCAGGAATCAAATGAGATTCTCTGTTATCGCCCAAACTGATTAGCGTGCGTTGTGCTTGTTAAAGAAACGTTGCTTTCTGCTCAACGTTGAAGCCACTTTCTAAACTCAACTTCATAATTCACAGTGTTGGTACAGTATTTTACGACCATTTCTTGGTACAAAAGACTGTACACGTCTTCTGCTTCTCCTACTGCACAACTTTTCTGAATAACATAGATTTCAGCGGATTCACTTTTTCATTTGCAATTACTTTAATGTTTACACTGTACGTTTCCCCTAATTTTCTCAATTTTCTATACTTTATGGGAAACTAAAATCGAGCCCAAGGAAAGGTATCATGATTTTAGATACTTTTTAGTTGCTCTTTGTATTGTTCGGGTCGTATGTTTATGCTGGAACATCGTTCGACAAAAGTCAAGGAATACCTTCTAATATCATGTCGGACCTCCTTTTTCCCGGCGTTGTGCAACAGCTGGACGTGGCGTGGACTCAATAAATCGTGAGAAGTTCGCTGCAGGTATACGGAGCCCTGTTGCCTCTATAGCCGTCCATAATTGCAGAAATGTTGCCGGTGCACGGACTGACTCCTCGATTGATGATGATGATGAGCCCCATACTCCTTTACAGAGCGTAGGGGAGCGACGCGGGAGACCCGCGCCGCCTTGCTAGGCAAGGTCCTAGTGGAGGTGGTTTGCCATTGCCATTGCCTTCCTCCTCGATTAAGTGCCATAAATGTTCGATGGGATTCACGTCGGGAGACCTATGTGGCCAAATCATTCGCTGGAATTGTCCAAAACGCTCTCCAAACCAATCGCGAACAACTGTCGCCGAGTGACATGACGCACTTCAAATGGTTCTAATGGCTCTGAGCACTATGGGACTTAACTTCTGAGGTCATCAGTCCCCTAGAACTTAGAACTACTTAAACCTAACTATCCTAAGGACATCACACACATCCATGCCCAAGGCAGGATTCGAACCAGCGGCGGTAGCAGTCGCGCGGTTCCAGACTGTAGCGCCTAGAACCGCTCGGCCACTCCGGCCGGTGACATGACGCACTGTCATCCGTAAAAATTCCGTCATCGTTTGGGAACATGAAGTCTATGAATAGCTGCAAATGGTCTCCAGGTAGCCGAACATAATCATTTCCCGTCAGTGATCGGTTCAGTTGGATCGGAGGACGCAGTTCATTCCATGTAAACATAGGTCACACCATTATGGAGCCATCACCAGCTTGCACAGTGCCTTATTGACAACTTGGGTTCAGGGCGGTTTGTGCCACACTCGAATCCTACCATCAACTCTTATCAGCTGAAATCGGAACCCATGTGACTTGGGCACGGCTTACAGTCGTCTAGAGTCGAACCGATGTGGTCACGAGCCCAAGAGAGGCGCTGCAGTCGATGACGTACTGCTAGCTAAGGAACTCGCGTCGGTTGTGTGACCGAGCGAGGTAGCGTAGTGGTAGCACATTGGACTCGCAGTCGGGAGGACGACGGTTCAATCACGCGTCCGGCCATCCTGATTTAGGTTTTCCGTGATTTCCCTAAATCGCTCCAGGCAAATGCCGGGATGGTTCCTCTGAAAGGGCACGGCCGACTTCCTTCCCCGTCCCTCCCTAATCCGATGAGACCAATGACCTCACTGTCTGGTCTACTCCCCCAAACAATCCAATTCGGTCGTCTGCTACTACATCCCATTAACGCCAAATTTCGCAGCACAGCCCTAACGGATACATTCGCCGTACGTCCCACATTGATTTCTGCTATTATTTCGCAAAGTGTTGCTTGTTTGTTAGCACTGATAAATCGAAGCTCTCAGTCGTTATGCGGAGGCCTTCGGCCCCCGCATTATTCGTGATGAAAGGTAATGCCTTAAACTGGTATTCTCGGTACACTCTCGTCACTGTAGGTCCCAAAATATTGAATTCCGTAACGATTTCCGAAATGGAATGTTCCACGCGTCTCCATTCTGCGTTAAAAGTTTCTTAATTGCCGTCGTGCGGCCATAATCACGTCGAACACCTCTTCACATGAACCACCCGAGTACGAACAACGGCTCCGCCAATGCAGCGCCCATTTACACCGTCTCATCTCTAGTCTACATTATTTGCGTTAAAGACACACTGAATTTTGTTTAATGTTGATACCCACAGGAAATTTAAATTATTAATTTCACTATACTGGTACCGTATTTTCCGACTTCTTCTTGATACAAAAGGCAATACATGCCTTCTTCTTCTTTTTCTCCTACGCAACTTTCTACGTAATTTAGACTGTAGCGTATTCGCTTCCTCGTTTGCAATTACTTTAATCTTAATTTTCTCAGTTTTATATACTTTATGCTGAACAAAAACCGAATCTACAAATGTATCATGATTTTAGCTGCTTTCTGTAATGTCTCAGTGGTATTTTTTTTTTTTGCTCGAGCGTTATTCATTGAAGTCTACATGTATATTTACTAAACAGTAAAAGAGATATAGCAATTTCCTTGCGCCTTTGGAATCGCGTCGCTGTTATGATATTTTTAACAAGTTCCAAAATAAACTTTTCATCTGCCAAATAACATGACTGCATACGCCTACTATTACAAAGAACATTATGCAGTTGCTGACCCTCATGAATCGAAAACATGACTGCGTCGTCTCATGATTCGAGGGTCAGCAACTGATAAAAAAAATGGGGCCCCCCGGGGTCCGAAGGTCGCGATGGCGGCGTCACTGTCCCGCCGAGATAATTTGCCCTTTTAGGACAAGTATCTGAGCAAGCACCCACGCCAGCAAAAGGTTGCCCGACACGTGTTGATACCAGGATTTGTTTTAACCGGCTGTACCCGAATTTTAGTATATAAGGAGGGTGATTTGGAGCACAGCACATCATGTCCTCTGAACCGATAACGTCGACATCTACGAGCAGCAGCAGCACCACCACATTTGTAAGTACATTTCTGAATAATGGAGACGCTATATAATTTGGCCAAAGTAGCAGTATGTGGTCAACTGCAAAATGCATTAGATGCTTTAAAATTAGAATTGCCATCTACTGTTGAAGATGATGTACTGTTAACATATAGATTATCAAAAATGAATTATATCCTTACCAATTATAGATTGCCAGAATGTTATATTTTTGCTAGTAGTATAAATGTTCCAATGATACCTGATATTGTAGCCGACACTATTCAAGCAGCTGGTAAAATTAAAAATGGTATACCAATTCCATGGTCTACATTATCCTTAATGACACTTGCCAACTTTGGTAAATGCGATGTCTGGCAATCAAGATTTAAAATTAAAGTGTGTTTTTATGAAATAGAATACAAACGCTTAATATTTCATATTTGTGAAAATTGTTTAACGTCAATGATGTGTAGATGGAGAACATCAAAACTGTCTGATATTATTCCAAACATGGAAATTCATTTAGTTACTAACAGGCCACATTTTGTAAATGGGGTAGTTTGCCCACCGCATATAACTATGTATGGCCATTGGTGTATGTTTTGCGTTAATACGCCATTATTCAGAAGTGTACGTTGTGGTGGAGCATTAGATGCCGCAAGTGATTCAGAGGAGGAAGATGTTGATGTCGCTGATATGTTGCTTGCAGACCTCTGATGGAGACCCTGGCCGACATCTTCCAAACGATCTCCACCCTGATTCAAGCACACGTGACGAGTCCAACGCTGAAAATCTTCATCTTTGCTGACTACACTAAATAAATTTTTACCACCTTTTATATAAATTACGTTATCAAACAGCACGTGTCGGGCAACCTTTTGCTTGCGTGGGTGCTTGCTCAGATAATTGTCCTAAAAGGACAAATTATCTCGGCGGGACAGTGACGCCGCCATCGCGACCTTGGGACCCCGGGGGGCCCCATTTTTTTTATCAGTTGCTGACCCTCATGAATCGAAAACATGACTGCGTCGTTTCATGATTCGAGGGTATTTTATATAATATTACACTGATAGGCAACGGCTCTGCCGCAGTGGATACACCACTTCCCGTGAGATCACCGAAGTTTAGCGCTATCGGCCGTGGCCGGCACTTGGATGGGTGACCATCCAGGCCACCATGCGCTGTTGCCATTTTTCGGGGTGCACTCAGTCTCGTGATGCCAATAGAGGAGCTACTCGACCGAACAGTAGCGGCTTCGGTCAAAAATACCATCATTACGACCGGGAGAGCGGTGTGCTGACCCCACGGCCCTCCTATCCGCATCCTCCACTGAGGGTGACACGGCGGTAGGATGGTCCCGGTAGGCCACTCGTGGCCTGAACACGGAGTGCTTATAATATTACACTGAGAGTCCGAGGCTATCTTTGATGTGGGTCAATTATTCCAAAAACTAAAAATCTAATGTAGTTTAGTGCTTCTGGTGATGTTCATTTTTCAGTTTTACAGCACGTATTAATGTGATACTATTTCTTCGAAATTTTAGGTATTAACAATGTAAACATTATTTCTACCCACATACCCGTCGAAATATTCAGAATTTTGTCACTACCGGAAATAAATATTTGTTCAAGACTGAATGAAGGAGCAAGGTGAAGAGATTCTGTCGATGTCCAGTCACCGAAATTCCCACGGAATTTTCTCTGAAGTCCTCCAATGGCCACTTACTAAACACGTCCTAATAATATACATTGATGTTTGTTGATGTCACGCGCAGGCCACATATTTATTCAATTTATTTAGTACTACCGAGAGAGTAATTTTAATGACCAGTTTCATAGGGAGAAGTTACAAAACAGGCCTTGGCAGGGAGTTTTCCCCCCAAAATTTCTTGTGCCCACTTTCCAGTGCGAGTCAAGATACACATTATTATCTGAAACATGTTGCGGTCTTCATTTCGGAGAATGGTTTGCTGCAATTCTTCTGTATTCAAGCCCAGCTCTCTGACTACAGCCTTTACCTCAACGACTCCCTTTACTAGTGAATTAACTATTCCTCGATGTCTCAGAACTTTTCGTATCAACCAATCCCTTCTTTTGGCAAACTGATTATTCCGTTCAGTACTTCTTCATCAGTTACGTGATTCAGCTGTCTATCCTTTCAACGTGATACTCTAACACAACATTTATAAAGTTTCTATCCTGTTCTTGTCTGTAGTGGTTGTCGTCCGCCTGTCACGCATAAGGCTGCACTCAAGACGAATAAAAATCCTGAAAGACATTGTCACACATATAGCTATGTTTGACAACTGTTGGCAGTCTATATATTATCCCTTTACTTCTGCCACTATCAGTTGTTTTGGTGTCAAAATAACGAAATTAGTCCACTGCTTTCAGCATCTCAATTCCTAGTCTCACTCACCAACCATCACCTGACTTAATTCGGCTACATTCCATCTTGTGCGTTTCACATTGATGTTAGTCTTATAACCGTTTACAAGGCACTATTGATTCTATACAACTGATTTTCCAAGGAACGTATCGGCTCCTACAGGAATACAAACGTTTTTTATTTGTTCTTCCTTATTTTTTACATTTCCAAATTACTCCTTGATTTAATTTTATGCTTGCTCCAAGTACAAAGCGAATGAAATGGAGATAATCTATAGTTCTGTCTTCCTCCCCTCTCAATACTACGCCCCTTTAATGTCCGTCGACTTTTAAAACAACAGTCTAGTCTTTTTACAAGCCGTAGACAAATATTTTATCACTGGTGATAACAGAACTTCAAAAGGTATATTGCAGTCAACATTGTCAAGAGATGCTTCTAAATCTACAAATGATTTACATGTCGATAAATGATCGATTTACATGTCGATAAATGATCACGGCGGTAAAATTAGCGTTTATAAAGACAGATACCGGATAAAAATGTTTCCCGCGCACCAACCGCGAGTCAAACTGGAAAAGGGAGGCTGGTTAGGGGTCATTCTGTCTATCCTTCACCGCACACCGTACGGTGCTGTTTGAGGAGAAATATAAAATGGGATGAATGATACTTCTAGTTCAGGGTCTTTACTGTGACTGCGTCCTTGGACTCTGTAGAGTGGTAGAGGACTGTAGTCGTTTAAATAACTCAGAAAGAGTTTTGCAAAGTGTTTACCACTTGTACTAACTGTTAGTGAAACATATCTACAATTACAGTTCACAAATCAATTCATGGTGTGTAGGAGAAGGTACTGAGTGTACCATTGTCACTATCCCCTCTCCTGTTCCAATCGCAAATTGTGCGCTGGGAAGGATGATTAGCAGTAAGCCTACATGTGAAATCGAATCTCCTTAATTTTATCTTCAAGGTATTTTCGGTAGATTTGCGAAGGAAGAAGAAATATACTAGTTCACTACGATGGAGCAGTACGCTCTCAGAATTTTAACTGTATACCACACAGTAATGCATCATATCTGTGTTGCAGGGTATGTCACTCTAGCTGGCTGAGAATCTCCGTGACACTCTCGCACTTACTAAACGAACTTGTGACGAGATGCGCAGCTCTTCTTTGGATCTGATTTTCTCTATGAATCCTTTCTGGTACGGGTCCCAGACTGGCGATCAATATTGAAGTATCGGCCGAACGACATTATTACAAACTACCTGGTTTATGGGGGTGGACTGCACTTCCTGAGGTTTCTTCCAGTGATTTTCAGTCTGCCCTACGTCTTTCATTCGATTTGTTTTATGTGATTGTTCCACATTGAATCGCTCCATGCCTATACTCCTAGATGCTTAATGGGTATGAGTGCTTCTATTAATTCCTTTCCAATACTGTAATTCTACCTCGAGTGTGTACCGCATTCTCCGTTTTCTTCCTTCGTCATATCTGAGTAAAATCTCGAGCTTCCGACAAAATCTGCCATTGCTTCGTAAGGAACAATGATGATGTGGTGGCCATCTATAGCCCAAACATGGCTGGTGATAGGTCAGCGAAACGTAGTCATTACGTCATCCTACCGAGATTGTATTAATGCCTGTGGGTGGCGGCGCCACCGCACTCATAGAAACGTAAACAAGAAACGTAAACATATCAGAACTTTTCTCTGTGTTTTACACGAGTTTCCGTCAAAATTCGCCACTGCTGCGTGGGGAAGAACGGACAATCGTCGCTGCTGTGGTGGTCTCCATCTATACTCCAAACACGGCTTGTTATTATTCAGCGAAATGTAATCATTACGTCATCCTGCCAGAGATTGTATTAAATGTGTGCGCTGCTGGCGCCACCGCTCTCAAAGAAACGTAAACACATCAAGCTTTTCTCTGTATGTCCTCAGCGCGCAGAGCTCGCTTCCTCCCACCACTGAGATCACAACCGCCAGCGCCGACATGGCATAATATCTGGCAGCATTGAAGTTAAAATCTTCTGGGTTATTAGGCCGCGTCATGTTTCTTCTAAAATGTTCGACGTTTCGATCCCTCTGCTGGGATCTTCCTCAGGATCTTTTAGTGTCCACTACTGTTGGAACAGCTCCAGCAGTAGTGGACACCAAAAGATACTGAGGAAGATCCCAGCGGAGGGGTCGGAACGTCGAACATTTTAGAAGAAACATGACGCGGCCTAATAACCCAGAAGATTTTAACTTCAGTGAGAACGGCCACGAGAGCCTGCAGGCTTACATCTGGCAGCATGTCGTAATGGTGCCGTACACCGACCAACCACAAGCCGTCTATGGGCTTTAAATGGCCACCACAAGAGCAGCCACGAACTTCAATTGCTTCTGACCAAGACGGTGGCGGATTTCGTCAAAAGCTCGAGGTTTAATGGGATTTCGTACGGCAAGAAAGCAGAGAGTAATTTTTTTTTTTTGTGCAAGGATGTCGTCACGAGAAAAATTCGCTCTTATAAGTCGGGGTAATCCTTCGGGTCTTCCAGCCAACAATGGTATATGACTTTACATTTTTTTACTTAGAAGATGTTCATAATACAATTTTTTTGTACAGTGATGAAGGTATTTTTAAGCAAAGCTATGAGCGTGATGGATCCACAACAATAGAAAGTATAAACGTACAAAGACGCTGAGTCAAAATTACATTACTGGCCATTAAAATTGCTACTCCACGAAGATGACGTGATACAGGCGCGAAATTTAACCAAGAGGAAGAAGATGCTATGCAAACGATTAGCTTTTCAGAGCATTCACACAAGGTTGGCGCCGGTGGCGACACCTACAACGTACTGACATGAGGAAAGTTTCCAACCGATTTCTCATACAGAAACAGTAGTTGACCGGCGTTGCCTGGTGAAACGTTGTTATGCCTCATGTAATGAGGAGAAATGCGTACCATCACGTTTCCGACTTTGAGAACGGTCGGATTGTAGCCAACAGGATTGCGGTTAATCGTATCGCGACATTGGTGCTCGCGTTGGTAGAGATCCAATGACTGTTAGCAGAATATGGAATCGGTGGGTTCAGGAGGGTAATACGGAACGCCGTGCTGGATCCCAACGGCCTCGTACCACTAGCAGTCGAGATGATAGGCATCTTATCCGCATTGCTGTAACGGATAGTGCAGCCACGTCTCGATCCCTGAGTCAACAGATGGGGTCGTTTGCAAGACAACAACCATCTGCACGAGCAATTCGACGACGTTTGCAGTAGCATGGACTATTAGCTCGGAGACCATGGCTGTGGTTAACCTTGACGCTACATGACAGACAGGAGCGCCTGCGATGGTGTACTCAACAACGAACTTGGGTGCACGAATGGCAAAACGTCATATTTTCGGATGAATCCGGATTCTCTTTGCAGCATCATAATGGTCGCATCCGTGTTTGGCGACATCGCGGTGAACGCACATTAGAAGCGGGTATTCATCATCGCCATACTGGCGTATCACCCGGCGTGATGGTATGGAATGCCATTGGTTACACGTCTCGGCCACCTCTTGTTCGCATTGACGGCAGTTTGAACAGTGGACGTTACATTTCAGATGTGTTACGACGCGTGGCGCTACCCTTCATTCGATCCCTGCGAAACCCTACATTTCAGCAGGATGATGCACGACCGCATGTTGCAGGTCCTGTACGGGCCTATCCGGATACAGAAAATGTTCGACTACTGCCCTGGCCAGCACATTCTCCAGATCACTCACCAATTGAAAACGTCTGGTCAATGGTGGCCGAGCAACTGGCTCGTCACAATATGCCAGTCACTACTCTTTATGAACTGAAGTATCGTGTTGAAGCTGCATGGGCAGGTGTACCTGTACACGTCATCCAAGCTCTGACTCAATGCCCAGGTGTATCAAGGCAGTTATTATGGCCAGAGGTGGTTGTTCTGGGTACTGATTTCTCAGGATGTATGCACCCAAATTGCGTGAAAATTTAATCACATGTCAGTTCTAGTATAATATATTTGTCCAATGAATACCCGTTTATCATCTGCGTTTCTTCTTGGTGTAGCAATTGTAATGGCCAGTAGTGTAATTGGGTGAAGGTATGGAGCGCGGGAGAGTCTGCTAATAGCGTGTGACGTGGGCGGGCGGCCTCAGGTATCCCAGCAGAGCATCCGGGGGTCAGGGAGGCGTCTCGCCCGCGCGTCCTCGCCGGAACTGCGTCACAGTCGCCGGCAGCCAATCAGAAGCCTGCGCCTGCGGGGAGCAGGCCTCGGCGGTGTCGGACAGGAGCAGCCCTTTCGGCTGCGCGCAGGCAGTTGCCAAGCCGAATGAGGCGGAAGGCTGGGGGATGCGGCAGTGGATGGCGTCGGAAAAGGTGGTGATGACGGCGTGCGCTGATCGCCGGGTTACAGTTTCTGTACACTTGAGGCAACGGAGGAGAATGACGCTGGTCCACAAAGCAGAACAGGGGCGTTTGAATGTCTACTGTTTTGATGCCTTCCATCGAAAACATTGTCTCTTCGTTCTCTCTTCTACCGACATCCGAACTCTCTCTCTCTCTCTCACTCACACACACACACACACACACACGCACATCGCATGCCGGTAAATGCAGATTACTTGAACACCATGCCAGCTACTTCGGAGATGACAAGTAGCGTTATTAACAAATGCGTCACATTGGTTGCTCGACACAAGAAAATTCGATATCATGTAGGTTGCTCATAGTGGAACAAGCTCCATTTTCATCTGCATGGTCTCTAGGAGTGTAATTCGTCATGTAAGCAACGAAGAAAATATTATATTGGTAAATGATTGGTACCGTCCTTTAAGAAGACGGTGGTATTACTGACGTACCGAAGCGTAAATGAGATTGTAACGCTCCTATGCTACAGATGACACAAGTCTCTTAATTAGAGTGACAACAGGCACTGAACACCTGATATAACCACAGAAATAGGAAGAAGATAGTCCAACCATCTCGAAGCAAATTAAAAGAGTATCTCGATGTTGGAGGAGAGTGTTGAACAACAGAATAAGTTTATGTAGACGAAAAATACTGAATGGATGAAACAAAAATAATAAAAATTCAAAAGAGCATGCAGACACACAGAGAAACGAAATGGAAAGCGTACACATCGAAATTGTTTATCAACGTAAAATTCGAGCTGACGTCCATAGAAAGTGGTGACACAGATAAATAGATAAAAATTTCGCATGCAAAACATCGAGTAAACACAGAATGCAGACATCGATACAGTGGCAAAAACAAGTGCTTTCAGCGAACGAAAAGTCGGAGCTGAACAAGAGTACCCACAGAGATATTAACGTCGAACACAGGGGCACGTTTACACACAGGAGAGCAGCAGATCAGACACAAACCGTGCAAGCATAACCGTACCGATTGAAGGAGAACAGGACGGACACTGGCACACAGAAAACGTGAAACGGGTGGAAGAGGACACAGCGACACACAGAGGCAGACAGACACACAGGCGGCGGGTCCATTCAGCAGCACGCGGGTGGTTGGTTGCCATAGACACAGGAAACAGCCGCATGCAGACGCCGGCCCCCCATACACACCTTGCCGGGAAACCAAGGCGCGTACACGCGCCTGCTCCTGCGTGCCGACGAGACGGTCTTAAGCGACGCGCTCGCGGTCTGCATTTGCCGGAGGAGCGAACAGAGGAGGAGAGCGACGGTCGCGAACGGGCACGCGTGCGTCGAGCGGCGGTGGCGGCGGCGGCGGCGGTGGCGGAGGCGGCGATCAATATGGAGCCGGGCTGGGCCCGGGGCGGCCGACCTTGGGCAGCCGCGCGGCGGCCCGGGCAGCGCACGGGGGCGGTACTTACGGTGGCGGCGGCGGTGGCGGAGGCGGCGGCCGTGGTGGAGCCGTGCGCTGGGACGGAGGCCGGCGAGACGGGCGGCGGCAGCGGCGGCGCCGGGCGGACTCTCCGTGGGTCGGCGGCGGCGGCGGCGGTGGAGGCGGAGGGTGGTCGCCGGTGGTTCGGAGCGGTGCGGTGCGGGCGAGCGGCTGGACGTCTGCCGTGGCACTGGCCGGCCCGGGCGCGCACCCGCCGCCGCCAGCCCGCGCATGCGCACCGCGCGCGCCCCCGGCGAGGCACGTGGCGCCAGCGCCCCTACCGGCCGCCGCCTGCACCCCCTTCGCACGCACCTGCTTCCGCGCACTTCGCTACGCCCCGCGACCGCTTCCGCACGCCGCGCCGACGCCGCAAAACCTTCGGCGAGCATCGTGCTCTCATGCCCGAGTGGCCGCCACGTGTCGGAACAGTAGTCTTTAGCATAGGCTAGGAATGTCCGTGGAAAGCGCATAACAGTGTCTCGTCTTTCGCGATAGGCATAAAGAAAAATAGTCGTTGACAGGACTGGCTGGGAGTCCCTCAAATGGGATGTTCACCTGCCTGGTACAACTATTTGAAGTAGACGCCACGTAAGACTTGCGTCCTCCTGTATTGCCCAAGTTAACCTATCGGGTAAAGGGAACCGAGGGTGTAACGTGTTATTCCCGGCATATCTTCACATCCTCTCCATGAACCATGGACCTTGCCGTTGGTGGGGAGGTTTGCGTGCCTCAGCGATACAGACAGCCGTACCGTAGGTGCAACCACAACGGAGGGGTATCTGTTGAGAGGCCAGACAAACGTGTGGTTCCTGAAGAGGGGCAGCAGCCTTTTCAGTAGTTGCAGGGGCAACAGTCTGGATGATTGACTGATCTGGCCTTGTATCACTATGCTGTGCTGGTATTGCGAACGGCTGAAAGCAAACTACAGCCGTAATTTTTCCCGAGGGCATGCAGCTTTACTGTATAGTTAAACGATGATGGCGTCCTCTTGGGTAAAATATTCTGGAGGTAAAATAGTCCCCCATTCGGATCTCCGGGCGGGGACTACTGGTTCAAAAATGGTGCAAATGGCTCTGAGCACTGTGGGACTTAACACCTAGGGTCATCAGTCCTCTAGAACTTAGAACTACTTAAACGTAACTAACCTAAAGACAGCACCCAACACCCAGTCATCACGAGGCAGAGAAAATCCCTGACCCCGCCGGGAATCGAACCCGGGAATCCGGGCGTGGAAAGCGAGAACGCTACCGCACGGCCACGAGCTGCGGACTGTGCGGGGACTACTCAGGAGGACGTTGTTATCAGGACAAAGAAAACTGGCCTTCTACGGATTGGAGCGTGCAATGTCAGTCACATCCCTTAATCGGGCAGGTCGGATACAAAATTTAAAAAGGGAAGTGGATAGCTTAAAGTTAGATATAGTGGGACTTAGTGAACTGCGGTGGCAGGAGGAACAAGACTTCTGGTCAGGTGAATACAGGGTTATAAATACAAAATCAAGTAGGCGTAATGCAGGGGTAGGTTTAATAATGAATAGGAAAATAGTAATGCGGGTAAGCTACTACAAACTGCATGGTGAACGCATTATTGTGGCCAAGATAGATACTACCACAGTAGTACAAGTTTATATGCCAACTACCTCCGCAGGTGACGAAGAGATTGATGAAATGTATGCTGAGATAAAAGAAATTATTCAGATAGTGAAGGGAGACGAAAATTTAATAGTCATAGGTGACTGGAATTCGATAGCAGGAAAAGGAAGAGAAGGAAACGTAGTAGGTGAATATAGATTGGGGGGGGGGAGGGGGGGGGGAAGAAATACAAGAGGAAGCCGCCTGGTAGAATTTTGCACAGAGCATAACTTAATCATAGCTAACACTTGGTTCAAGAATCATAAAAGAAGGTTGTATATATGGAAGAAGCCTGGAGATACTGACAGGTTTCAGATAGATTATATAATGGTAAGACAGAGATTCAGGAACCAGGTTTTAAAAAATATGGCTCTGAGCACTATGGGACTTAACATCTGAGGTCATCAGTCCCCTAGAACTGAGAACTACATAAACCTAACTAACCTAAGGACATCACACACATCTATGCCCGAGGCAGGATGCGAACCTGCGACCGTAGCCATCTTGCGGTTACAGACTGAAGCGCCTAGAACCGCACGGCCATGCAGGCTGGCCCAGGTTTTAAATTGTAAGACTTTTCCAGGGGCAGGTGTGGACTCTGACCACAATCTGTTGGTTATGAGCTGTAGATTAAAACTGAAGAAACTGCGAAAAGGTGGGAATTTGAGGAGATGGGACCTGGATAAAATGAAAGAACCAGAGGTTGTACAGAGCTTCAGGGAGAGCATTAGGGAACGTTTGACAAGAATGGGGGAAAGAAATGCAGTAGAAGAAGAATGGGTAGCTTTGAGAGATGAAATAGTGAAGGCAGCAGAGGATGAAGTAGGTAAAAAGACGAGGGCTAATAGAAATCCTTGGGTAACAGAAGAGATATTGAATTTAGTTGATGAAAGGAGACACGTCCGGACAGCCTAGACCGCTATCGCTCTCCCTACTGAGACACACGGAAGCGAGCCAGCCCTCGATTTAATCCGAGTCATGGATTAACGAGGAGGACTTGTGATATGACCAGCCTGGAGGAGGTTTTGGGCGGTTTCACACAACCAACTAGTTAAATACCGGGCTAGTATTCACGTCCTTTCTCAAATACCCAGCTACTCTTTGGTCAGAGTTTATTCTCAAACTCTCCCACAACTTTTTTTTGGTAGTATAATATGCAGATCCCAACAGTCAGTCAAGCCAGATCACTAATATTACATGAGAATTGCATGCAATATTCACTCCTACCAATAATTGAGTTTCTAATTATTTCTGAATCTCCTTTCTTCTTGGTACGGGAGCCTTGTGACTTTTAGTTGGCACGCAAAAGGGAAGTTTCACTTAGGGGAACGAGTAGTCATACACTTGCTTTCTGCTGATCAGTTATAGATCAGTGTAGGACAGACTGCCGTCCCAGCCCGGCAGGACCTAGGAGAGAGCATAGGCAACGTTCCATAAAACTGCACTGTGTGAGAAGCGAAAGGGATCCGTTTCAGCTAACTGTAAGCTAAGAATCTGAAAGACAGGAGAGAATATTAGCCTACGGAGTATGGCAGCAGCCTTTAAGCCCGGTGGAGGCAACTGCAATTTATGTTCAAACTTTAGTAAGGTATTCGTAATTGGTTCATAGTAATTATATAGGAAACAGGGGGACATACTAAGGATGTGTTCGGGGTCATCTTTCGGTTTTCCATCTCTGAAAATCTGTCTGCCTTTTATCCTATGGCAAGGGAGCCATGTCTTAACGATAAACCAAAACCCGCAAGAAGAGGAAACTAAGCTTGCTCTTCAAATTATAATTGGTCGGAACTCGCAAGGTCTGCTGCAATCGACCGGCGAGATTCTGATGCTGGTAGAAGTAGTCAAGTCTGATAGAGGAAAGAGACGGCATTTGCTCCGAGACCACTGCAGACGACAATTGTTACAGGGCCCTGAGGCAGTACACTGGCTCTTGGAGCCGCAGGGCGAGATGTCTCCGAGTTAAGAGCAGAAAACAGAGGCCGTGCCGGACTTTCTATTTCCGGCCACTACTGCAGCCGTCTTCTGCCCTCACACATCTTAAGAGTGGTAAACATGGGCTGTCGTTGCAGCCACCGGGACGCGGTCAGCGCAGGGTCAGTTAATTTGCATCGGGGTTTCGTTTCGATGATATAATTTTCACTGCCAGCTAGTTCCATCCGTCATACACTTAGATGAAAGTACTGGTGTTCGTCCTCGCTTTTGTGAGACTTCTGCAGTCATTGGTCGAATTCGCTACATCGTCTTGTACCCTTATTTTGTGCATCCACCTACCTGTGCCAAGGTTGTAGTTCATGTTTGCGATAGCTAGACCACATGTAAAATGCTAGTATTCTTAATTAAAAGTATAAATCGTTTTTTGATGTCTTTTGGTTGTAAATCAGGCTCTTGCAGTGACCATTAGTTTCCTTTTGTAGTTTCATGTATCACGTTATCAATATGTCCGTATGAGGTACTCATATCTTCATGCTTAATTGGAACACTACTTAATAAGCCGTTATTAGTAGCGTAACTTTGTTTCTTTTAAACTCGCATGGTCTTACGAGGAGGTTCCCATCTGTATAGGTCAGCATGGGTAGGATCTATAGTAGTATACTAAGCAGCTTAACCGGCACCTCACACTACGTAAACATTTACAAGCCGTTATCGCTCTTGAACATGAGATCTGCGCTAGCCGCAGACAGATGGGGTACACAGGTTCTTCCCCAGGAGCAGTGGTGGCGCAGGAAGGGTATCCTTCTGCCAAATGCTGCCAACACTGCCACAACCGATATATAACAATGCCGACCTGGTAGGGAAGCAGAAAAAGGAAAAAAAAGAGGAAAAGGAGAAATTGTTACTAATAAGTAAATGTGGAAAAACGGGGGAAATAAGTGTGATCTTAATGTTTCGTTCGTAGCGCAATACGTGAACAGCGATACACCACCGTCACGTGACTGTTTCCATTTAATGTTGGCGACTTTTTCTGTACGCTACGCTCATTTCAGTGAGGATCCCTCTCTGTGGTCTCTGACATTTGGTACCAAATTAGGAACCATTGGAAAGACGGACGACAGCTGTCACACGGAGGTGAGCGGAAAGGTAGTCCAGCAGTGGTCTGTACAGTATGATGTTAAATAGTTGGCATCTGATGTTTAAGGTCCAATGTTGCGACGTTGTCTGCTGGCAGCCGCCTCAGCGATGCCTATCGGCTGCGATATAATCGATTCAGTGTCTCCATCTTTCACAAAAACAAGAAAAAATCTGAATTGTGACATGGGGCCATAAATCTTCATAGTATATGTGACCACGGCTAAAATCTCTTTTTAATTTTAACTGTGACCAGAGTTACGTTAGTTTTTTTAAAAGGGATAAAATTTTCCCGTTACGGAAAACAGCTCCAAAATTTATCAGGTCATATTTAGACGGATAGTGAAGTCACTGAAACTCGTTTTATTTTCGTTGGCTACTAAAATGGCCGGCCGGAGTGGCCGAGCGGTTCTAGGCGCTACAGTCTGGAACCGCGCGACCGCTACGGTCGCAGGTTCGAATCCTGCCTCGGGCATGGATGTGTGTGATGTCCTTAGGTTAGTTAGGTTTAAGTAGTTCTAAGTTCTAGGGGACTGATGACCTCAGAAGTTTAGTCCCATAGTGCTCAGAGCCATTTGAACCATTTGAACTACTAAAATGTCTCGATCGGCAACGAATACCTCCAAGAAAGCGTATCCCATTGAGTTTCCTGTGTACGAGGGCTGTTTTGTTAACTACCGATGCGTCGCAAATGGAAACTACAGCGGAAAACAAAAAATATTTTATTTGCAATATTTAGCTACATCTTCCAGCTAATTCACTACATAGTGCCGCTCCGAGTTAGACTATTATCATAGCATGGTACCAACTTTCTGATTTGCTGTCATCAAAGACAGCCTCCTGTGATTTCTACATTTACATCTACATCTACATCTACATGACTACTCTGCAATTCACATTTAAGTGCTTGGCAGAGGGTTCGTCGAACCACAATCATACTATCTCTCTACCATTCCACTTCCGAACAGCGCGCGGGAAAAACGAACACCTAAACCTTTATGTTCGAGCTCTGATTTCTCTTATTTTATTTTGATGATCATTCCTACCTATGTAGGTTGGGCTCAACAAAATATTTTCGCATTCGGAAGAGAAAGTTGGTGACTGAAATTTCGTAAATAGATCTCGTCGCGACGAAAAACGTCTTTGCTGTAATGACTTCCATCCCAATTCGCGTATCATATCTGCCACACTCTCTCCCCTACTACGTGATAATACAAAACGAGCTACCCTTTTTTGCACCCTTTCGATGTCCTCCGTCAATCCCACCTGGTAAGAATCCCACACCGCGCAGCAATATTCTAACAGAGGACGAACGAATGTAGTGTAAGCTGTCTCTTTAGTGGACTTGTTGCAGCTTCTAAGTGTCCTGCCAATGAAACGCAACCTTTGGATCGCCCTACCCACAATATTATCTATGGGGTCTTTCCAACTGAAGTTGTTCGTAATTTTAACACCCAGGTACTTAGTTGAATTGACAGCCTTGAGAATTGTACTATTTATCGAGTAATCGAATTCCAACGGATTTCTTTTGGAACTCATGTGGATCACCTCACACTTTTCGTTATTTAGCGTCAACTGCCACCTGCCACACCATACAGCAATCTTTTCTAAATCGCTTTGCAACTGATACTGGTCTTCGGATGACCTTACTAGACGGTAAATTACAGCCTAAGAGAACTGCTCAGATTGTCACCCAGGTCATTTATATAGATCAGGAACAGCAGAGGTCCCAGGACGCTTCCCTGGGGAACACCTGATATCACTTCAGTTTTACTCGATGATTTGCCGTCTATTACTACGAACTGCGACCTTCCTGACAGGAAATCACGAATCCAGTCGCACAACTGAGACGATAACCCATAGGCCCGCAGCTTGATTAGAAGTCGTTCTTGAGGAACGGTGTCAAAAGCTTTCCGGAAATCTAGAAATACGGAATCAACTTGAGATCCCCTGTCGATAGCGGCCATTACTTCGTGCGAATAAAGAGCTAGTCCTTATTCTGGTCTGTAGATCGTTATCTCTGCCAAAGTACTATCATCATACCTAATGGTTTATGTGAGCGAAAAGATGAAAATCACAGGGAGACAAGTCCAGGCTGTATGGTGGGGGATCAAACACTTCCCATCGAAAACGCTGCAGGAGTGTCTTCACTGTACTGTGCGGCCGAGAACTGTCATGGAGAAGGAAACGAATGACTGTTAGGTTATGTGGCCTGCATGAAATCAGGCGCAACCCGTAGTAACGCTTCACATTTAGCGGGAGATACTGTTTTCTAGGCATCTCTACGTGCGCATTGTGCTCTGCGAACTGAGAAGTGCGACGTAGCGCGATAGACAGGTATATCGGGGACACTGTGCAAAGCATCTGTTCACATCTTCACTGGATTTTCAGTGTGGTTTTAACTTCGCGACCGACCGGAAGTGGAAAAAAATAGTCCTCTTATAAGCTCAAAAAACGTTTCTTTATTTTTGACTTTCCCAATACTTAAATCGTGACAAATACGAAGTTTAAAGCCTCTTCCTCCTACAGACACTACGGAAAAATCATGAAATTCACAAATTAGTCTCTCAAAGCAAGTCAGTACCCTGTTCATAATATTAACTGGGAAAGGAGTTATAGTTGTTTATTGAAATAAAGGAAATTTTCGCGTCCGGAAAAGTTTGGTATTAGAGAACTGGAAGGAAAATGCTTTGCCCAATGGAAGTGGCAGTACAGTGGGAGCAGATGATGACAGGAAACTCCCATTGCCGTACTGTTTGGAGGAGAAGTCCAGCCTGTTCGCTGTCAAATGCCAACTACCTTAAACTGGTCTACAATCCAGAAAAATATAACTGGTGTAGTAAAAGTAATTGCAGGAGAAGCTTATCAGCGACGATTACGTGCCTTAAATTAAATCACGGTTGTTTACACATCCACTTGTACCGTCTCATTATGACTTCATTTCCTTACTGTGATTTTGGTTTCAAATATGACACGAAGACGGCAAAAGACCATGAAATTGCTTCAGAAGTAAAAGTGAAGCTTAGAGATTAACTTTCATCCAGTCATTCCAGAATTTTTTTAAATGGATCATTCGTGGTTGATGCCGTGGATCGTAACTAGATAACGCACCATGAAAATGCAGGACCATTCATAGCTGATGTCACTGGATCGTGACTATATGACGCAGCATGAAAAAGTATATATTTTTGACGGAAGATGTGGACGGGTAGTTTTCATCTGCAAGAGACAAATGGGGTGGAGTGCCAGAGGCTGTGCAGATGTCGGGAGATCCAGCGGCAATGATGTATGGAGTGGCAGTGTTGCTTGGAATCCATCCTCCAAATAAAAGAAGGAAAATCGAGGTTTAATGCACCGCCACTGACGAGGACATTAAAGATGAGGCACGAGCTCAAAATAGGAGGAGTGGGAAAGATAGTTGGCCTTTCTCTCTCAAAGGAGCAATTCTGGTATTCTTTAACCTTTTTAGGGAAAACTTTGAAACTCAAAATTTAGATGGGCAAACTGGATATTTCTTAGTAGAAAATCAGACGCGGATGGATGTTAAGTTTCAGTTACAAAAATCAGCACGTGATGAAGATGTCTCAAAATGGTCTGAACTATGCTGTCTTACTGTTCTCTTCATTCATGCATTCTGTGTCCTGCTACTACAACGTGTACTCTTCAGTGGATGAAATGTCCACAACTTCAGCTCTCTGGTCCAAGAGCCGTTGCTTTTTACTTTTTCCCCTTTCCTTTACAAGTAAAGTATATATTATATACTACATCTCCAATCATTTCACACCTACATCTCCACATCAAACAACCGAACACAACTTCCTTGCCTTCCATCCCACGAAATGTCAACCAACCTCCAACTAAATGTATTGGTTCACTTCTCGCGTACAAAGTCATTCACCCATTTACAATTACTAGAAGCGGCTAATCACTCACCTACAGTGTGCAGCTATCATATTATGAACATCGCCGTAGTCATCATAAAAATATATCCTACTATTTTAACTCTCCGTCCTGTGTGACGGATAAATGAAATCAGCAATAAAAGAAAAAAAATCAAAGGACTTATGGTAAAACATGGGCAGACAACATTTAGGTGGGACAGGTGGAGGAAAGTTATCAAACACAGCTCAAACACAAAACAACTATTCGAGCAACGAAAATTTCAGCGAAGCTAGCTAACGAGTGTATGTTTCGCTTGTGCAAATTTGCACTCCGTTACACAATGTTTTAGCACGTTATTAGCATCTGCACACAGCGTGCAAATTGGAAGCAACTTTACTTACTAGGAGAAAGCACGCAGCCGGATGAGCAATTTCCAGTGGAGAATAGGTAAGTAGTGCCTAAGTGTGCTAAGGTTTCAAATCTAAACAAAACTGCATTTTTTTTGTACCTGTACTACTGACGGCCTTGGGAGAGCCAGTCCTGACAAAACTCTACCATCTGGTGAGCAAGATGTATGAAACAGGCGAAATACCCTCAGGCTTCAAGAAGAATATAATAATTCCAATCCCAAAGAAAACAGGTGTTGACAGATGCGAAAATTACCGAACAATCAGTTTAATAAGTCACAGCTGCAAAATACTAACACGAATTCTTTACAGACGAATGGAAAAACTAGTAGAAGCCGACCTCAGCGAAGATCAGTTTGGATTCCGTAGAAACACTGGAACATGTGAGGCAATACTGAACTTACGACTTATCTTAGAAGAAAGATTAAGGAAAGGCAAACCTACGTTTCTAGCATTTGTAGACTTAGAGAAAGCTTTTGACAATGTTGACTGGAATACTCTCTTTCAAATTCTAAAGGTTGCAGGGGTAAAGTACAGGGAGCGAAAGGCTATTTACAATTTGTACAGAAACCAGATGGCAGTTATAAGAGTCGAGATACATGAAAGGGAAGCAGTGGTTGGGAAGGGAGTAAGACAGGGTTGCAGCCTCTCCCCGATGTTATTCAATCTGTATATTGAGCAAGCAGTAAAGGAAACAAAAGAAAAATTCTGAGTAGGTATTAAAATCCATGGAGAAGAAATAAAAACTTTGAGGTTCGCCGATGACATTGTAATTCTGTCAGAGACAGCAAAGGACTTGGAAGAGCAGTTGAATGGAACGGACAGTGTCTTGAAAGGAGGATATAAGATGAACATCAACAAAAGCAAAACGAGGATAATAGAATGTAGTCGAATTAAGTCGGGTGATGCTGAGGGAATTAGATTAGGAAATGAGACACTTAAAGTAGTAAAGGAGTTTTGCTATTTGGGGAGCAAAATAACTGATGATGGTCGAAGTAGAGAGGATATAAAATGTAGACTGGCAATGGCAAGGAAAGCGTTTCTGAAGAAGAGAAATTTGTTAACATCGAGTATAGATTTAAGTGTCAGGAAGTCATTTCTGAAAGTATTTGTATGGAGTGTAGCCATGTATGGAAGTGAAACATGGACGATAAATAGTTTGGACAAGAAGAGAATAGAAGCTTTCGAAATTTGGTGCTACAGAAGAATGTTGAAGATTAGATGGGTAGATCACATAACTAATGAGGAAGTATTGAATAGGATTGGGGAGAAAAGACGTTTGTGGCACAACTGAGGCATCAAGGGATCACCAATTTAGTATTAGAGGGCAGCGTGGAGGGTAAAAATGTAGAGGGAGACCAAGAGATGAATACACTAAGCAGATTCAGAAGGAGGTAGGTTGCAGTAGGTACTGGGAGATGAAGCAGCTTGCACAGGATAGAGTAGCATGGAGAGCTGCATCAAACCAGTCTGAGGACTGAAGACCACAACAACAACAGCACTCAAAAAGCATTTATGTAACTGATACCGCGTTTAAGATGAAAATTTTACATCTTAAAGACAAAGATAAAAAAAATCAACATATTTTCGTTCACTGCTTTCAGTTGTCAGATGATTTACACGTTGAGTAGACAAAACTAGGAAATAAAATGTTGCTTACCCATACTTCGTACACTAACACCAAGACAAAGAAAAACATCTATAATACGTGGCTGAAATATGACTGGAAATCGTTTCCAGTCCAAAATTTAACTTCCTCCTTTGTATGTGACGCAAGACGAAGTTTCTTTTCGTTATAAATAAGTTAGCAATATACAATGATCTGCCAGAACATTATGACTACAGACCCACTATCGATATAAAAATGTTCAGGCGACAGCAGCATCACCTGGAGGGGAATGACTGCTAGTCGGACACCGCATGGTCATTTGGTATCAGTGAGCGTGCTGTCCGCGTGTAGAATGGAGAAGGCGCAAGATCTGAGTTTGACGGAAGGCCAGTTTGTGATGGCCCAGAGGCTAGGCAAGAGCATTTCGGAAACTGTACTACTTTTCGGTTGTTCGAGGAATGGTCACTGTAGATGTCGGACGACGTGGGCTGAGCAGACTGGTCAAAAAGGACAGGCGGCGAACTGTGGCAGAACTAACAACAGACTTTAATGCTAGGCATGGGCCCCCCGCAGCAGACGACCATGTGCCAAAGTTAACATGACGACATCGGCACTACGACTGAAATGAGCACGTGACCATCAGCAATGGACGTTGGTATAGTGGCAGAGCGTTGCACAGTCTGATGAATCCCTGTACATTCTTCCTCATGCCGTTGGGAGGGCGCGAATCCGTCGTCTTCCAAGAGAACAGCTCTTTGAGACCTATAATGCGGGGTGGAGACAAGCTGGCGTCGTCTCCATCATGCTCTAGGGAGCATTCACGTGGGCATCCCTGGTTCCAGTGGTTCAAAATGGTTCAAATGGCTCTAAGCACTATGGGACTTAACATCTGAGGTCACCAGCCCCCTATAACTTAGAGCTACTTAAACGTAACTAACATAAGGACATCACACACATCCATGCCAGAGGCAGGATTCGAACCTGAGACCGTAGTGGTTTCGCGGTTCCAGACTGAAGCGGCTAGAACTGGGTCCAGTGAAGCTCGTGTACGGCACGATGACGGCCAAGGAGTATCATACACTGGTTGCAGACCAAGTGCTCTTCTTCATGTCGATCATGTTCCCTGGCGGCAGTGGCATTTTTAAATAAAATTATGCGCCATGTCACAAGCCAGGAGTGTGATGGAGTGGTTCGAGGAACACAGTAGCAAATTCCAATGATGTCGTGGTTCCACAACTGGCCAGATCTGAACCCGAACACATCTAGAATGTGATTGAACGTAAAGACAGAGCTCATCGCCTCCCTCCCAGGAATTTACGGGATTTGGGTGACTTGTGTGTGCAGATGTGGTACCAACTCCCTCCAGTGACCTAGAAGGCCTGATTGCTTCCATGCCACCACGCGTCGCCGCAGTTATCTGGGTCAAAGGTGGACGTACCAGCTAGTAGGTAGGTGATCATAATACTCTGGTAATATTCTGGCTAATCAGGGTGAGCCATAGTACCAACTCCTCATATTTTGTTCGTCATGTGTTAAAGTGTCATCCACTTCGATGTAACTTCTTTGATGAGTTTATGAACTGTGAACATAATCTGAGGTTACAAAAGTCATGGGGACACCTGCTAATATCGTGTCGGACCGCCTTTTCCCGGCGTAGTGCAGTAAATGAATCAACAAACCATTGGAAGTCCGCTGGCCGGAGTGGTCGTGCGGTTCTAGGCGCTACAGTCTGGAGCCGAGCGACCGCTACGGTCGCAGGTTCGAATCCTGCCTCGGGCATGTATGTGTGTGATGTCTTTAGGTTAGTTAGGTTTAATTAGTTCTAAGTTCTAGGCGACTGATGACCTCAGAAGTTAAGTCGCATAGTGCTCAGAGCCATTTGAGCCATTGGAACTCCCCCGCAGATATAGTGAACCGTTCTGACTCTGTGGACGCCCATAATTGCGAAAGTCTCTCCTGTGCCTGATTCTCTGCACGAACTGGCCTTTCGATTTTTCCCCACAAATGTTCGAACGGCTTCATGTCGGGCGATCTGGGTGGCCAGATCATTTTCTCGAATTGCCCAGAATGTTCTTCAACCAATTCCGGACAACTGCGGCCCATTGGCAATTCCATCATATTTGGGAACATGAAGTCCATGAATTACTACAAATGGTGTCCAAGTAGTCGAACACAGCCGTTTCCAGCCGAAGATAGGTGCAGCTCGTTCAGAGGACCCAGTCCATTATACGTAAACACAGCCGACACCATTATGGAGCCACCACCAGCCTGCACAGTGCTTTGTTGACGACTTGAGTACAGGGCTTCGTTGGGTCTGCGCCACACTCGAAACCTACGTCCTCTTAGCAACTGAAGCCTGGACTCATCTGATTAGTCCACGGTTTTCTGGACGCCTACGGACCAAACCATATGGTCACGAGCCAAGGAAGGCGCTAAGGCGACGTAGCGCTGTTAGCAAGGACACTCGCCTCGGTCGTATGCTGCCACAGCCGACTGAGGCCAAATTTCGCTGCACTGTCCTAAAGGATACGTTCGTCGCACGTCTCACATTTATTTATGCTGTTATTTTACGCTCTTTTGCTGTCTGTAAATAGGGCTGCTCTTGGTCGTTAAACGAAGGCCGTCGCCCACTGTATTGTCCGTGGTGAAAAGTAATACCAGAAATTTGGTATTCTCGGCACTGTATTCACACTGTGGAGCTTGCAATATCGATTCCCTATAGAATCCACAATAGAATGTCCGATTCCGCGTTCAAAGCCTGTTACATAGGTTGTGTGTATAGGTAGTACTTGATGCTGTAACTAATTTTATCCACCATAGTCTCAGCTGCTCTATATTTCGCTTAAGGGGCTCCGGAACGCCCTATACTTGCAATGTTAAAATAACGCTTATAAATTACATCTTTCCTCACAAAGTATTTGAGGTAGGAAGTTGAACTTTTTACAGATTATTTATTGGAATATGGGCTACAACTTAGCACAGGGATTTTACAAAATTTTAGTTCAGTTATTAAAGATGATTTTTTTTCAATTCTAATGAAAATTCACAACATTTATTTGCAATTTTTTATTTATATATTCAAAAATATACAGTTTTTTGGAAAAAGGCTGTGTTAAATTATGTAGAAGGTAGTGTGTAACATTTACTGAAAGTTTGAAACAAATGTGTTTGGATCCTTAGAAAACATGTAATTAGTATGAGAAAATAAAAGTTTTGGGAATCGAGCGACAAAGATTGGATTAACTTTTTAGTGCATTCCAGGTCCATAGGATGGATTATCTTCATCCTCTGCAAACACCTCCTCCAGCTTCCTCTTGTTCCTCCTCCTGTTTACTCTTGCTTGTATTTCTAGACTCTTTACAGCCCTGTCTGCAGCCCGAAGGCGTTCCTTGTCTAAAGCAAGCATCGCTCGTTGTTGTGTTCGTAGATTTTGCTACCATTTTCTTCAGTTGCAGTTACTGCAACACTGTTCCAAAACGTGGTCATGTATGAACACTAATCACATTTTAGTTGTATTTCACTAGCAAGTCCTACGTGCTTTATTATGGAGAGTTCCAGACCAACTTCGCTACAATGAATACATCTTACACAGTTTGAAAAAATTCCTTTGAGAACCGACATATCAAATATTTCATTCACATCCGATTCGCCCATACAAATTCATAGTTTTCACTCATTGAAGCAAGCTTCTTCTGTGAAGTATTTTCTTTCCCACTTTGACTGCTATGGGCAGGTGTACTTGAGAGGTTAGGTTCACTCACTCGGTTATCGTCTTTATTGTTTACAGTAATAACACACACCTTTGGCTTTCCAACATTTCTCCTTTTCTTAAAAGCCTTCAGAGGATTTCGAATAACTTTACTTTTACTCATTATTATACTTCAACAAAACAGAGACTCAAGAAACAGAATTAATTACGAATATTTTCGAGATAACGACAGAGTAAATAAACATGAAACAATCGACAATCACACCAGCGATATATATTGAACCATCACAGGTTAGCCACAACACATACTTTATCTCACATCACCTGATGAACACGGACGTTAATAATAACACCATTTGACAGCAGTTTAACAGCGCCACAGTGGGTCACACCCATGTAGAACACATTTCAAAAAAAATTTAAAAATAGTTGTAGTCTTCGGAATTGAATAAATTATATATCTATTAAAAGGTAATAGTCTGCAGATTCAGAAAATACAAAAAAGTAAAAATTGAACTTTTCATGATTTTGAGCCTTTCCGGAGCCCCTTAATACACACTGAAAGACAGGTTCGGCACATTGGTGACATCTTGCAGCCTACCAAGAAATCGACTTCATATATTATTACGAGAAATCTAATACACATACACACGGTGATTTCGTGATGTTCAACTTGGCTACTATGAACCGCATCTGTTCCACTGAAGCTCTTAAGGACGCATTTTAGAGCACATGTTCACTAGACAATTTTTTCTTGTTTTGGTCCGTTCTATCTCCTCCAAAAATATGGAAAGCAATGAGCTTAAAGTAAAAGAAGTCCACCGTCAGAAGAATCAGAACGATTTTGGCTTATCACTTTCGTAGGTCGTTTCCAGACCAGGATCTCTTACCTGGCATATATATAGTGCAGAAAAAATATATGTGTAACCGTGACCGGCTATCTTTTTTGTTTCGCTACGTTGTTAGATATCCATATTTCAACTAGAACGACGAAGTTTTGGAGCTTGCGGTGCAGGTTGTAGACGTCGAATCGCCTATCCTCCAAATCGCAAAGATCGTGGAGAAGCCTGCGACCCCCAGATTAATCTACGTAAGCTGGGGCCCAAGTAACCAGCCGAATGGAGCGCCTGTTACACCATCCGAGGAGGGCCGTTCCACAATTATCGTAACCAGGTAGAGTACATTTCTCTCCATTCTCGACTCGCGCAGGTTTCCGGGGTGAAGGCTGCGCGGCCTCCCTGGGGAGCTGACCGACGGGGAGGAAGCGCCTCCGGCTCCAGAGGGGGCGGGAGCGGGGGCGGAGGATGGGGGCAGGAATCGATGCCAGGGCGTTGCTTTACGGCGCTGCTTCCGCTCGCAACTAGGAGGAATCGCTGCGACCGCTCCTCCCGGGAAATCGCGGGCGCCACCTGCTCTACTTCAGATACGAGCGGCCACGGTGCCGGAGTACAGAAGGGGCAGAGTTTCGGACGATTCGGACTGGCAGTTGCCGGAGATAAGACATCCCTAACACACAAATTAAAAAGCAAACCTGTCACCGATTAACCTAAATGACAGGAAGAAGCTGGTGTGGGTGGACAGTCAATAATCAAACTATCAGTCACAGAAAGAGTCCCTCAAGGGTCAGTTCTTAGACCCTTTCTGCCTACAGTAGAGGGTCGATTAATTATCCGAATACCGTTCAATTGGAATATCGGTAACCGATATCGAGTGGGAGATACTGACGACAGGGTATCAATTACACAGTAATTAAGAAGCTACAACACTACCGAATAACATAAAGACAGGAAGATGTGGTGCGAACAGAGAATTCAAATGCAAACAGTCTAACATTCAAAAAAGGAGTCCTTCAAGGTTCATTTGTTGTGTCTACAGTTGTGCGCTGAGCTGGAATAACGGTTATTCGACAGGGCGCAGGAGTTTCTGACGACAGGAGATCCATAACATACTAATTAAAAAGCTACATAATAATTACTGGTTGAGGACAGGTGTGTGCTAGCGGCCCTACCTCTGTGGTAACCCTGGTTCCCGTCAGATTACCGAAGTTAGGCGCTGTCGAGCTTGACAGCACTTGGATGGGTTACCGTCCGGATCTGCCGAGCGCTGTTGGCGAGTGGGGTGCACTCAGCGGCTGTGAGAGGAGTTGAGCTGAGAAGTAGCTGCTCTGGTCACGACAGCTGGCAACAACTGGGAGAGCAGTGTGTTGACCATATGCCACTCCATATCCACATCCAGTGATGCCTAACGCTGAGAACGATAAGGCGGTTAGTCGGTACTGTTGGGCCTTGAGAGGTGTTTTAAGAGGCAGCTTGGTTTTTTATGCTAATACGTGTAGTCAAAACCCAGTTTGTCTACTGTTCACAAATTGAGTCTCTAGGGCCATTTCTGTCTGCAGTAGAGCATCGATTATCTGAATACATTTCAACTGGAATATTCGTTAATCAACTTGGAGCAGAAATTGTGATAACAGGACATCCATAACATACTGTTTTTGAAGCTTCTATTCCCAAACAACCTAAGCGGCAGGAAGAAGCTAATGTGTGCAAAAGATCAAAAATCATGTCTACCAGTCACAAAATGCGTTCCTCAAGGTTCAGTTACTGGACCGTTTTAGTCTACAGTAGAACATCAATTCAACTGGAGTTTTGGTTAACTGATTCGAAGTGGGAGCTGCCAATGACAGGATATCCATAACACGCTAATTAAAAAGCTATGTCACCGTCACCACAACCACCACCACCACCACCACCGAATACTCAGTGACAGGAAGCAGCGAGTGAGTGTAGACAATGATAAATCGGATTGCCTACTAGTCACAAAAGGAGGTCCTCAAGGGTCATTTCTTGACTATTTCTGTTTGTAGAGGTACATCGATTATCAAAATACTGTTGAACGTTAATTTTGGTTAACCGAAAGCGTTGCGCTCGGAAGGTTTAAATCTGCGTGCGCCGTGTAGAAGCTCCGCTAGGGCTCGGCTGGCCAGTTCGACGGCTTCCACCAGCCTGCCAACCGGCACTGTCTCAGTTGTCGTCTGAACGTTTACTTGTGACAGGTCGTGCTCCTGTTTGCAGTTGAAGCTAGCTCTATACCTGAAGAGCCACCAAACAGCCAAGTTGACTCCGACCTCCTTGCTCCAGAGCATTTGAAAACTGCAATGAGGAAAATATTCGGGACTGATAGGAATTTAATGTTTCTCAGCGTTATGTACTTACGGACGATGAAATAACTGTCATTGCCACAGAAGACTGAGATCCTTGCGATGACGAGTAAGAGTATAGAGAAAATTACCAAGCGGAAACTTAAGCAGCCACTGGGAAAGATTTTTAGCAACTTGAGACAGATATGAAATTATTAGACAAACAAGAAGAATGTGCGTCTGTCCAATTAATGTTTCGTAAACGTCTTTCAGATGTAGCGGCATAAATGAGTCTCGTCTCTGAAGCAAAAATAAATTATGTTTAATTCAGTGTTTCTTTATTTCATAGTCCTATGAACAACGGTACAACATGTTTTCGTAAATAATCATTTATCAGAAAAGTCAATTATCCTGACACCTTCAATTCCAAGTTCTTTCGGACGATAGATACCTTAGTGTGTTATATATATGAATGATCTGAACACACTACTGCTTTGCGAAAAAGCACTCAATGCAGCTGATATTCCACTAATTGATCACAATACCCGCCCGGAAGAATTACAACATAATGCAGCAACGGTAATAAATAAGTTATGTGCAGCGCATGGCTTAAGGAAAATGCACTGCAGGTGAATGATAAAAAAAAAGCTGTATTCTTCTACCTAAATGCTCGCAAATATGACAACCAGTCAGTAATACTTGTTGGTTTCCATACTGACACAAGACTTGCATGGGACATCCACATGGAGAAACTATGCAAGAAAGTTGCTCAGGTAATGCTTCTGTTACACAAAATGAGATGCTCTACCAACAAAACGGTCTGGTCTATACTAAAACAAATTACAAATAATATCAGCCTGACACAAGAAACGTTCAAATACTTGACGTACAATACACGAGACTAATAAAGGTCCACCACAGTAACTAACATTCTGGCCTCACATTTTTAACGAACTGCCACAGAATGCCCGTAAGGTCTGTATGAATAAGTCCAGTAATAAGATATGCAAATGGATTGAAAGTAGAAACTACAATAAATCATTATATTGAACAAAACGTAATTTGAAACAACACAGTATGTAATATATAAATTCTACTGTGTAAACGTAATACATTGCAGCAGTCGTAGTTACATATAGACTTTCATGACAACGTTTACATTGCAATTGCTCAAACGTGAATAAATATATTCTGTTCTTGATGCTGCAGTTCTGTTTGCTAAACAACACACGATGCCGGCCGTTGTGGCCGAGCGGTTCTAGGCGCTTCAGTCTGAAGCCACGCTGTCTCTACGGTCGCTGGTTCGAATCCTGCCTCGGGCATGGATGTGTGTGATGTCCTTAGGTTAGTTAGGTATGCGTACTTCTAAGTCTAGGGGACTGATGACCTCTGATGTTAAGTCCCATAGTGCTTAGAGCCATTTGAACCATTGGAACACACGATCTAAACGCTCGATCAATGGACATCTAGAGCAACTTTGCTTAAATTTTCATACGTGTGGTTGTGTGTGGACAGACATGACGAGTAATGGTATTACATGAGGAGTCGGACGCTATAACAAATGGAGACCGCCAATAGTGGGTCTTGTATTGGGCTGAAATTTCCAACAGATTTTTGCCATTTGTAAAAAGAATGAAATCTGCTTCAGATATTTGGCTTAACACCATAGTTTTTGACAAAATCCGTGTAGAAATTTTCTGTTTGCCTTAAATCCTAATTACTACTGTGTAACGACTTGGCCAGTACATGGGCGACTGGCGAGCGCGCCATGCTCCGAATTTTGGAATTCGCGTACAAATCAGTATCTCGACATTGAGGGAACGTTTTCCTATGTAAAACTAACTTTTACGGCAACAATTCAGTAATTCAACGTTCTAAATATTTTAATTCATTTTATATTTAACAACAGTCAGAGTGAATGATAACTCTTTGAGTGCCACGAAGTTCGCGTTTGTGCAGTTTTTACGAGAGTTCCATCAGGACGCTTTTAGACTGCTTAACGTATAGGCTAAAATCACGTTAATGGGGTAGAAGAACGAAGATATCAAATCCAGGTTTACCAAAAATAACGACCACATCAAATAAATACTAACTCCTACGGAAATAAATACACAAATTTTGTAAATATTCATGTTTTCTTCCATGTGAAACGTATATCAGTATCTACAGTATTGAAATCCTGATTTTTTTTTTTGCGGAGAAAATATTTTAATATTGTTTGGATTCGAAACAATTCCGTCTAAAGCAAGAAAATAAATAAATAAATAAACAGAACTTTCTGTACCTTATAACAAATATATTGGTGTGGATGATTTCAGTTGATCCTAAACGTAAATAATGCGACGTATTGTCCATTAAAAGTCGAAGGAATCCACTACAGCTCGATTACACTGGAGGCAACAAATCATCTGAAATATTTACTACCGTTAAATACTTACGATAAAGAGGTACCCTCTGCCACATACTTTAAGGTAGCTTGCAGAGTATGGATGTACATCTCGAGAAGAAAACTGAGGGGCGAACATGAATGAAAACAGTCAAAGATTTACTGAAAGGAAACAAAAGCAACCTGTTGAATCGAATAAAAAGTCTAGAGAGCACATATTATGGATTGAGGGTAAACCAAGCAACTCTGCTACCTTGGCAGCAAGATTACGCAAGACATATGACGCGAGGAGCGTGTAAGAAGCAGTACAGTAAAGGCAAATGGAGTAGCCCCTATTAAAAGATGTCTAGTAGTATCAAACATAGGCAATAATTTGAGGAACAATTTTCCAAGAATGTGCTTTCGGAGCCCTTACTAAAAGATGTCTAGTAGTATCAAACATAGGCAATAATTTGAGGAACAATTTTCCAAGAATGTGCTTTAGGAGCACCGCATTGCATGGAATTGAATAAGCGGCCGTGGGACAGGCAGAAAAGCAGAAAGTAGAGAATAGAAGCGTTCAGTAAGGACCAGAGTGATAGGAAGTACACTGAGGTGTCAAAAAGTTGTTGTTGTTGTTGTTGTTGTTGTGGTCTTCAGTACAGAGAACGTTTTGATGCAGCTCTCCATGCTACTCTATCCTGTGCAAGCTTCTTCATCTCCCAGTACTTGCTCAACCTACATCCTTCTGAATCTGCTTAGTGTATTCATCTCTTGGTCTCCCTCTACGATTTTTACCCTCCACGCTGCACTCCAATACTATATTGGTGATCCCTTGATGCCTCAGAACATGTCCTACCAACCGATCCCTTCTTCTAGTCAAGTTGTGCCACAAATTTGTCTTCTCCCCAATTCTATTTAATACCTCCTCATTAGTTATGTGATCTACCCATCTAATCTTCAGCATTCTTCTGTAACACCAAATTTCGAAAGCTTCTATTCTCTTCTTGTCTAAACTATTTATCGCCCACGTTTAACTTCCATACATGGCTGCACTGCATACGAATACTTTCAGAAACGACTTCCTCATACTTAAATCTATACGCGATGTTAACAAATTTCTCTTCTTCTGAAACGCTTTCCTTGCCATTGCCAGTCTACATTTTATATCCTCTCTACTTCGAACATCATCAGTTATTTTGCTCCCCAAATAGCAAAACTCCTTTACTACTTTAAGTGTCTCATTTCCTAATCTAATTCCCTCAGCATCACCCGATTTTATTCGACTACATTCCATTATTCTCGTTTTGCTTTTGTTGATGTTCAGCTTATATCCTCCTTTCAAGACACTGTCCATTCCGTTCAACTGCTCTTCCAAATCCTTTGCTGTCTCTGACAGAATTACAGTGTCATCGGCGAACCTAAAAGTTGCGGGATAGTAATATGCACATATACAGATGGCGATAGTACCCCGTACACAAGGTATGAAAGAGCATTGCGTTGGTGGAGATGTCATTTGTATTCACGTGATTCATGTGGAAACGTTTCCCACGTGATTATGGCCGCACGTTGGGAACTAACACCCTTTAAATGGGGAATGGTAGTTGGAGATGGACGCACGGAGCATTCCATTTCGGAAACCGTTAGGGAATTCAACATTCCAAGATCCACGGTTTCAAGAGTGTGCCGAGAATACCAAATATCAGGCATGACCTCTCACCATGGACAGTGCAATGTTGCGTTGAGTTGTCACTGCTCGTAGATAAGCAGCACTGCGAGAAATAGCAGCAGAATCAATGTGGGACGTAAGACGAATGTATCAGGTTAGGACAGTGCGGCGACCTTTGGTATTAATGGGCTATGGCAGCAGACGAACGTCGCGAGTGCCTCAGCTAACAGCGTGATATCGCCTGCAGTGCCTCTCCTGGGCTCGTCACTGTATTGGTTGGGTCCTAGACGACTGGAAAACCTTGAAATGGTTAGATGAATCCCGTCTGCAGTTGTTAAAAGCTAATGGTTTGGTTCGAGTGCGGCGCAGACACCAAGGAGCCATAGACCCAAGTTGTCAACAAGGCACTGTGCAAGCTGTTGGTGGCTCCATAATGGTGTGAGATGTGTTTACATGGAGCGGACTGGGTTCTCTGATACAGTAGAACCGATCATAGACGCGAAATGGTTATGTTCTGCTACCTGGAGACCATCTGCAGCCATTCGTGTATCCCATGTTCCTACGATTGAATTGTCCGCCCCCGGTAGCTGAATGGATTACTGGCAATACTTGCAAGATGGACACACAAAACTATTACGGCTACAAAAGTACAAGGACTGGTATGCCAATTTCCTAGTAACTGTTTTTGCGGACCCGCCATATACTTGGGGTGTGGCGGGTGCGCAAAGACGAGCGACGGTGCTTTCGTTGTGAAACCGACCAAGTAAAGTGATCGGCTAAGAACACTTTGCGAGTATGCGACCTAGGAAAAACTAACGCTTGCACAGTTATCAAATGGATGTACTTCAAATTTTGTTTTCATATCTATAAATACTTTTCTTTAGGGTGCCGGATGTGTCCCCACTTTCATTTTGTTGTTATTTCATGCTGCATGGTAGGACGGCAGCGAGGTGCCTTCCAGGACAGATATCATGTGTCAGGACACACTATGTTTCTTTTGTGGATAATAAAGGTTTCTGTTTCTCTACCTTCCTTAATAATAAAAAAAAGTTGGTGGGGAAAAAAAGATGGATAGAGCGTCTGCAAAAAGAAAAAAAAGGTGGTAGAGCAAAAAAAAAAAAACAAAAAAAAAGTTGGTAGAGCAGTTGTCCGCGAAAGGCAAAGGTCCCGAATTCGAGTCTCAGTGCGGCACACAGTAAATAAAATATAAATTTAAAAAAAATTGTCAGCGTGACGTATTGTCAATCCTCTGGGCCCGGGTTCGATTCCCGGCTGGGTCGGCGAATTTCCTCCGCCCAGGGACTGGGTGTTGTGCTGTCTTCATCATCATCCTATCATCCTCGTCGATTGCAGGTCGCCGAAGTGGCGTCAAATTGAAAGACCAGCACCCGACGAACGGCCTGCCGACAGGGGGCCCTAGGCATACGATTAGAAGAAAAAAAAAGGAGATTGAATTTTAATGGATGACAATGCACCATGTCACAGAGTCACAGTTGTGGAGCTGCAGAGGATAAAAACGGTAGATAAAGACGAAGATTGTCCTTAGTTATTTGTTGAATATATTTCAAAGTGTGTAAATGCAGCTGTGAGATGAAAATGTTGGCATTAGACTGGAAGTCGTCCCGGACAGCACCAAACCAATAATAAGACTGTTGGTAAGAAAATGTGTCAATATTATCAAGAAATGAAGAGGATAAAGCAAAATAGAGAAGAGTGGTTGCAGTGTTAAAGCGTAAAGTTTAACAGAAGGAGAAGAGCAGGGAGACGACGTACTTTTGATTAAACGAATTTGTCGGTAGATCCGACTTGCCCTGCTGTACAGGAATAAACCCCGCCGGGAGACGGTCCGTGGCCAGGAGGCGGAGAGCCTCGGAGGCGGTCTTTTGTTTTACGCGCTGGGACGAAGGAGCCGAGAGGGGCGGGCGCGGCTAGACGCGGCTGACACTAAGTTGTTAAGCGCGCCGGCGCTGCCCGGGAAATAAAAGCAGCGCCCAAGTTTGGGAGCAGGCGAGCGGCTAAATAATGAGTGCGCGCGATAATGAAAGGCTAGATGAGGGAAAAGGGCAGCCGGTGCGCGCCGCGCGGGCGGCGAGGCGCCGCATCTGCTCGCCTGCAAATGAGGCCCGCAGCGCGACGCCGTGTCGGCCAAAGGAAGCGCCGGACGTAATCCTTGCCGCGCAATTAACCGCAGCGCCAGGACTGGCCCGCGGAGCGCAAGCCGCCGGTTGGTGGTTCCAGGCACCCGGCGAGCCTGAGCCACAGTCTCGACCCGAACCACGGCTGCGAGGCGGTGGAAAACCTTCACGTGTCACTGGTGGCACTCGACTGACAGAAAAAAATGACTAGCCTTGCTTTACTTTACTTTTTTAGCTCCGGACAACAAAGCTTTTCAGTCAAAAATTGGTCGAAGTCCACTGATTCCTCGCTTCCCTCCACAATTCACGGTGTTGTTGTTGTGGTCTTCAGTCCTGAGACTGGTTTGATGCAACTCTCCACGCTACTCTATCCTGTGCAAGCTTCTTCATCTCCCAGTACCTACTGCAACCTACATCCTTCTGAATCTGCTTAGTGTATTCAACTCTTGGTCTCCCTCTACGATTTTTACCCTCCACGCTGCCCTCCAGTACTAATTCGGTGATCCCTTGATGCCTCAGAACATGTCCTACCAACCCTTCTTCTAGTCAAGTTGTGACACAAACTTCTCTTCTCCCCAATTCTATTCAATACCTCCTCATTAGTTATGTGATCTACCCATCCAGTCTTCGGCATTATTCTGTAGCACCACATTTCGAAAGCTTCTATTCTCTTCTTGTCCATTTATCGTCCATGTTTCACTTCCATACATGACTACACTCCATACAAATACTTTCAGAAACGATTTCCTAACACTTAAAACTATACTCGATGTTAACAAATTTCTCTTCCTCAGAAATGCTTTCCTTGCCATTTTATATCCTCTCTACTTCGACCATCATCAGTTATTTTGCTTCCCAAATAGCAAAACTCCTTTACTGCTTTAAGTGTCTCATTTCCTAATCTAATTTCCTCAGCATCACCCGACTTAATTCGACTACATTCCATTATCCTCGTTTTGCTTTTGTTGATGTTCATCTTATATCCTCCTTTCAAGACCCTGTCCATTCCGTTCAACCGTTCTTCCAAGTCCTTTGCTGTCTCAGACAGAATTACAATGCCATCGGCAAATCTCACAGTTTTTATTTCTTCTCCATTGATTTTAATTCCTCCTCCGAATTTATCTTTTATTTCCTTCACTGCTTGTTCAATACACAGATTGAATTAACATCGGGGAGATGCTACAACCCTATCTCACTCCCTTCCCAACCACTGCTTCCCTTTGACGTCCCTCAACTCTTATAACTGCCATCTGGTTTCTGCACAAATTGTAAATAGCCTTTCGCTCCCTGTATTTTACCCCTGCCACCTTCAGAATTTGAAATAGTGTATTCCAGTCAACATTGTTGAAAGCTTTCTCTAAGTCTTCAAATGCTAGAAACGTAGGTTTGCCTTTCCTTAATCTAGCTTCTATGATAAGTCGTAGGGTCAGTATTGCCTCACGTGTTCCGATATTTGTACGGAATCCAAAATGATCTTCCCCGAGGTCGGCTTCTACCAGTTTTTCCATTCGTTGTAAAGAATTCGCGTTAGTATTTTGCAGCCGTGCCTTTTTAAACTGATAGTTCGGTAATTTTAACATCTGTCAGCACTTGCTTTCTTTGGAATTGGAATTATTATATTCCTATTCAAGTCTGAGAGAGTACTTTTACTGGGACAGGTATGTAGGTCACGAGCCGTTCTGGATCTTGATGCTCGCCACAATCACGTCTGTCGTCAGATTTACGATGGGTGTTCAATACGTAATGCAACTCCTTTTTTGCTGAGAGCAGCTTGGTTCTGTTCAGGATTACAATGAATCATATCATACCCCCACTCTTTTGGCTACAAAATCATGTTTTTCAACATAATCTCCGTACAATACGTCGGTCTTACGCTGCCTTACTGGGAGGGTCTGTGTGCCCGCATGGTACCACTTTACTAGTCGACGTCACAGCCAACGTCTTGCTACATGAATAACTTCCACATTATACACGTACTGATTCCCACGGAAAGCATCCTTCATCGGGCCAAACAGCTGGAAGTCAGATGGTGCGAGATGAAACGTCTTGCTGCATCAATAACCTCCCCATCATCCACGCATTGATTCTCACGGGCCGGCCGGAGTGGCCGAGCGGTTCTAGGAGCTCCAGTCTGGAACCGCGCGACCGCTACGGTCGCAGGTTCGAATGCTGCCTCGGGCATGGATGTGTGTGGTGTCCTTAGGTTAGTTAGGTTTAGGTGGTTCTAAGTTCTAGGGGACTGATGACCTCAGGTATTAAGTCCCATAGTGCTCAGTGCCATTTGATTCTCACGGACTGCATTATTCATTGGTCCAAACAGATGGAACTCGGGATGTAGGGTGGATGAGGAAGGACAGTCCAACGGACTTTTATGAGCTCCTCTCGGGTACACAGATTCGTGTCGATTACACTAGAGGGAACAAATCGTCTGAAACCTTTACTATCGTTAAATACTTACTACACAGAAATACCATCCACCACATACTGAGGCAACTTGCAGAGTATGGATGTACATCTCGGGAAGAAAACTGAGTGGAGAACGTCAATGAAAACAGTCAATAATTTACTGGAAGGAAACAAGAACAACGTGTTGAATCGAATGAAAAGTCTAGCGAGTACAGAATATAAATTGGTGGAAAACCAACAAGTTAGATACAAAGAACACGTTGATGCTTTAATGCTTGGCAACTCGAAAAAATCTGCATTTGCAGCTCATATTGCTGAAGAAAAACCATTCAGTGAGAAATATTGAGAACAACTTAAATACATCTAGCAGAAAAAGGAGCCACTATGAATAAATTAGAAGAAATTGAAATACACACACACAAAAACAGCACCTTAATGAACAAACCGAGTTTGCTAATACCCCTTCCCTGATAAATTTCCAAAAATTATTTTCCACCCTCCAAAGCAAATAATATTCCTACGCCTATCTGCACATCAAGTAGCAAGTTTCTGATTTACAAGTTACTACAATTCTCATGACGCTAAATGTAAATAAATAATGCACTATCTTACCACTACAGTACTAAAAAGAAGGTCAACTTTGTAATTAATGTAGCAGTATTCGCTCTTTTTCCAAACATCTTCATGACGTTACGATATATCATAGCATCTTTGTCAGTCATATGTTCGTAAGAACTTTGTATTGTATCGAAACATGTGGTCTGTGCTAGAAATCTTTTCTGTGACAAATCTAAAGTGTTCAGCAAGATAAATTTACTTGTGCAACAATTAGAATGCAGTGGGAATATATTCATGTCTGTTGGACGAATGTAATGAAAACAAACACTCCAAACCGACATTTCACGTAAGTCACATCCAAAGAAAATCTATAACGCAACCATCTGTGTGGCGTGCTTATAATTATGTATTATTTATATTTTAGGACAATCTGTAAGAAAACGTTATAATGAAAGCATGAATCGTCTGAAGATGAATCATGACGATTCGAAACCGGTAGCGGTACCCTTTGAATAAAGGAACTGAAAATAAATTTGTGGCTGGTCGCTGCCACAACACCATCAACATTTGTCTTCAAATAGCAGCCACGGTCTCCAACCATGTCATCATATGACAAAATTCAACTCTGCTACTTTTGCAGCAAAATTACGCACTACAGACGAGGCAAGGAGGGTGTAAGAAGTAGAATAGAAAAGGCAAAGAGAGTAGCCCTGACTAAGAGAACTCTATTAGTATGAAAACCGGCCATAATTTGTGGAAGAAATTTCTGAGAATGTGCTTTTGGAGTACCCCATTGCAATGAATTGAATCAGCGACCGTGGGAGAGGCAGAATAGCAGAAAAAAAGAATCGAAGTGTTCGGCATGTGATGCTTTACAAAGATGTTGAAAGTGAGATGGACTGATAAGGAAAAGAAATGAGGAGGTTTTCCGAAGAACTGCCGAGGAAAGGAGTATGGGGCCGGCATGATAGGAAGTACAATGAGGTTACAAAAAGTCATGGAGAAGGAAAAGTTCGTTTGCGTCTTTGCGGCGACGAACACGCTGAAGTCATTTCTTCAGTTTCCAAAAAAATGTTCAACTGGGCGTGAAATCGAATGGGACTTAACTGCTAAGGTCATCAGTCCCTAAGCTTACACACTACTTAACCTAAATTATCCTAATGACAAACACACACACCCATGCCCGAGGAGGGACTCGAACCTCCGCCGGGACCAGCCTCACAGTCCATGACTGCAGCGCCTTAGACCACTCGGCCTTCAGTTTCCCGAGAGAAGTAAAATATACCTCGGAGTTCATCGTTTCACCATGGGGCAGGAAATCAAACAGAATAAGCCGTTCATAGTCCCAGAAGACCGTCGCCTTGCATTTACCAGGTGAGGCTTTGAACTTTTCTTCGGAGGACGGGTGATGTAGCGCTGCACCCGCAGTGCCGTTTTTTCTGGTTCGAAGTGAACCCATGTTTCATCACCTGTAACGATGTTCGACAAAAAAGTCACTATCAGCCTCGTAACGCGCAAGCACCTCCGCACAAATAGTCCTTCGTTGCTCTTTATGTAAGGCGGCGGGAAACCCAGTGGGCACATACCTTTGGGTATCCCAAATGGTGGACGAGTGTGTCAGCACGACCAACAGAGATGTCCAGCTGAGCAGCGGGGTGTTTGATTGTAATCCGTCGATCGTCTCGAATGAGTGTCCGCACGTTCCAGCATTGCAGGAGTAAGAGCTGTGTGCGGCAGGCCGGTACGTTGGAGAGTGTATAGGTTTGCACGACCTTGTTGCTATAATGACATACGCTTTACCCAACTACTCACCGTGCCTTTGTTTACTGCCAGGTCGCCGTAGGTATTCTGCAAGCGCCAATAAATATCTGCGATCCTCTGGTCTTCCTCCAAAAGAATGACATCTCTGCATTTGGAACGTACCTCTGTTACAGGCGCCATTTCGAAGGCTACTTATAATGCCGGCATCTATCTGAACTTTATGAAAGAGCAGGGGGTAAAGTGAGGATATTCCATGAGACTCACAACAAATTCCGCATTTTTTCATTCGAAAGTGACCGAGAAGGAACGGTTTCCCATCACTTACTGAACGCTTCAGTTGATTAGGTTTGTCTTCACTGGTTCTGCTTCGGTTCCGCCCGTTCTAATGCGGTACAGGACCCTCCCTATCTACTACCTGCTGCGGCCTAGCATGATACTCCGGGCGGATGTGAAAAAAAAATTTAAAATTTTACCCAGCTGGCACAAGCGCCAGTCCTGAAGCCAAGGCAGGCTTGTAAGCAATGTCTTGACAGGAAGAATAGCCAATAGCCAATGTTACATGTGACATGGGCACACTCCAGAGTTAATTGCCACAGACCAAACAAGCTGGATGACCAAAGCGCTGATGCAGCAGTGACCTAACAGGGAAGAGAACATAACGTTATTGTGTTGACTATCGACAGTGAAGTAACAATGCGTAATTCGTACACAATAGTGGCCTTACAGCACACTGTCGCTGAAGTCCAAACTAAACCATGAAGACAAGAGTTCGAAACACTTCAGCAGGGTACACAGCGCTGACAGGTCCAGAAAACTAGGCCACATTCGGTCACAATAGTGACATGACAACTTGATTGTCGTAGACTAACAGTTACAAATACTCTGACTTGCAAAGCCCAGTTCTCGTTTGCAGCTAACCAGTTCTGAGGTGAGACCTGTGACACTCCATCTTTGGTCCGCCTAGATGACTTTGGTCTACGAGATAATGCAACAGCTAGCCCATCGCCAAAAGGCTGCTGCCACCTGGTCTTCGCCTTCACTGATGAGAAGAGTTGTACCTCCTACCACCAGGCCCCTCATAGCCATAGCTGGTGGTACCTGGTCGGCTAGCAAACTACCATCATTGTAGGGGAGCGCATAGCTGCCACCCGAGACCAGCTTCTATGAGAAGACATTGTCGTCGCTGGCTGTTCTCTCGCTAAGAGGCCGTGACATAACTTTTCATGACTGTGGCCACCTCATGAAGAGATGGTGGGTGCCTATCCAGGGCACCGACTACGAGGTCTACGAGAGCCGCCTGGTAGCCTACTAGGCATGCTGCTGGCCACTGGGACGAGGCACACAACGTCCGCACTGCATCTGGTCAGCAACCTCCTTTGATGTAGCTCTCCACTGTGCGGCAGCTTAGAGCGCCAGGCCAGGCACAAATGACCTTGTGCGAGCTTCACCTGGTCACCAGTCTACTGGGCACCTCAAGGAAGACAGCTGTGTGTCCATGAGCAGTATATTCTGTTGACAGTGTCTTACTAACACTATCAAGTGTGTGACAGATCCCGCTCTCGCACTCTGCAGCACGATATCCTAACGATTTTAGAGCCCTCTATAAAAATCTAGTTCTTGCCAGTTGAAATTTCCTGTAGTGGAGTGTAGTCTCGGTACGTTGTTTGCTCAGGAATATCTTGCGGGATTTAAGTCTTCCAAGCGCATAGCGAGTGGCGTTCATCAAGAATGTGCTTAAGCTTTTCAGAGGTTTTTTTTTCTTTACAGGGTGTTTGAGAGCTGGGGCTCGTTAATCCGACAGCTCTGTATAGTTTACCGAGCGATGCAGATTTCATATAAGCTTAAGCTGACCTTTTCGGCATGTGCAGATCTGGACCATTCTGGGCAAGCATATTCTACTGTGGAGAAGCACAGTTCCCATGTTGTGGTTCTCAGCACCTTTGGTCTGACACCCCCTTTGCTTTTAGCTAATTTTCTCAGCATGTACTTCTTCCTGCAAAACTATGACAGGTTTTCTCGCACTGATGTTTGTACATCAATGACCAGTCCAGTACGAGACGTATGTATGTTGGTTGATCTGAATGTTCCAGGATGACACCATTTCAGATTACATTCAGCTTTCGGATTGCCCGTTTTGGGCGGAGATGCAAGGCGCTGACTCCTGTCTTTGAACGATTTGGTTTATCGGAATTTTCCTGGTAGTGTTAGAACTTTTTTGTTCTACTTTCTCATAATCTTTTCCGTAAGTTGTGATGGACAAATCGTCGCCATACATAAAATAAGTCGTCTTTGTTCGTCATTGATATACAGGCTGAATAGTAATGGGGAAGGACACTATTTTGGACGAATCCATTCTTCTGCCGTCGCCATTGACTCTTTCTGACCCTCCAGTCTGGCAAAGAATATTCTATTTTGTAGCAGTGATCTAGTGATTTTTACAAGCCGGTAATCTTTAAGTGTGGCTTACAGTTTTGTCATTAGCGCTGTACACCACGTCGTATACAAAGCTTAGATCAACCAAGGCTCGTCGTGGTATTTACTAATTTTCATATCCTTACTCTACACAACGTTAAGCTGCTGCAAAATTTTTCTGTTCTGAAAGCTACTTATCTTTGCCAAAGTGGAAATCAAAGCGAAAAAGACTTTAACAGAGCGAGTCTCATAAGAAACTGAACACAACCCGCAAAAGATTGGTGAACCCAGGATATATGAAGCAAATGCCATGTATCACCGCCTCTGCGCTTCGTAACAGTGTCAGCTGAGCGAGGAAGGACTCTCGGACAAGTCACATCCAGCTGACGCAATGCATTTATGATTGGATGCCGCATAATACCAATTGTTCTAGGAGGTTAATTTTTGAGTTACACCAGTTATTCCAAATACAGGGGCATTTTTTTCGAATTCTATTGGTCAAGAAATTAGAACCACAGTGAAAGTCTTGCGAAGATTTGCGCAGTTGTGTTGCGCAGTGTCTGTAGTGTGCCATTTGATCGTGAAACGTGGAACTTTTCAGTTTTGACCACAGAAAGATTCGTAGAACGATAGTCTCCCGCCAAGTGTGAAGTGCGTGCTGTCATTCGATTTCTTCATGCTGAGGGGTTCCGCCTGATTCCATGTAACCCACAAAACATCCTGTCATGTGCGACAGCCAAGTGCGGCAATGATGCAGGAACTTTGAAGCACTACAGACGGACGTTCATGATGTGGACAGTCAGGGAAGGCAGCGAGTGCCAAGTGATGATCTTGTTCAGCGGGTGGATCAAGCGATCAGAGAAAATCGTCTACGAAGGCCAATTCAGAACAAGCGAAGAGAAATGTTGTCATCATGCACTGTTCATCTTCATGTCAATTCTCGGGTGCCCAATGCAGCTGCAACAAAGACACTCCTGCAGCGTTTTCTATGGAATGATTTTCATCACTGACCAATACAGCCCGGAGTTCGCTTCCCCTGGTTTTCATCTCTTTGCTCACATGAAACTCTGGCTAAGGAGACAACATTGTGGTACAGACAGGAAGCTGCAGACCAGCGTAGAGAACTGGTGAAAAGCACCAACATGACGAAGGTGTGGTGAAGTTTGTACAACGCAACGACAAATCTGTAAGTAGGGGCGACGCCCACGTAGAGAAGTAGCTGGAAGTTGTAGCTAAATGTTGCAAATAAAACATTTTTTTAAATTTTCCCTGTGGTTTCCATTTCGTATGCTACAGGAACTTGAGAAAAGACACAGTCCTGTTAGTCTTCAGACATTTCCTACAGTATTAAGAACGGATGATTTAGCCGGCTAGTCGAGTTGCCACACGATGCATGAGTGTTTTTCAAACTAGCAATGTATGAGTGCTGCCCTGTGAACTCTGCTATAGTCGTCTCGGAAGGTGGTACTGTTTGCAGCGTGCAGGTCATGAGTACGTAGTTAGTCAGTTACGTGTTATGTTGATCAATTTCACAGTAATCGTTATGATGCGGACGTATGAAGTGCATAAGAAATGCACACATGAATGAAGGTTTTTTTTTAAACCTTAAAATTTTTGTTGCCTACCCCATGCCCTTAAATGGCACAAAATACATATATTTCACTTATAGATTTATTTATTCCTATCCAAAAATTCATCTATGGTGTAGAAAGAGTTGTCAGGGAGATATGATTTCAATTTATTTTTAAAACTGTTACTGCTGTCTGTCAGACATTTTATTCCATCTGGCAATTTATCGAAAAGTTTTACAGCAGCGTATTTTACCCTTTTCTGTGCCAAAGATAGGTTAAGTAGAATGTAGTGTAAGTCTTTCTTTATTCTGGTAATATAATCATGAATGTCACTGTTGTTTTTAAACTGCTCCAAGTTGTTGAGAACAAATTTCATTACTGAGTAAATGTACTGTGAGGCTGTTGTAAGAATTCTTAATCTTTTAAAGAGATGTCTACAAGACGTGCGACTATGAGCCCCACACGTTATTCTAACCACTTTCTTTTGAGCAGTGAGTGCTTTTTGCCTAAGTGTTGAGTTACCCCAAAATATTATTCCGTATGACATCAGAGAGTGGAAGTATGCAAAGTATGTTAGCTTGCTAATTTCTATATTCTCACAATTAGCAATTATTCTGATTGCAAAAGTTGCTGAACCTAGTCCCTTTAGGAGATTCGAAATACGAATTTTCCAATTAAGAATCTCATCTATATGTACATCCAAAAACTTTGTATGCTCTACCCTGGCTACTGACTTCTGTTGATGTGTTATATTTATTGAAGGAACTGTACTCCTTGCAGTAGAAAATTGGATAAACTGCGCTTTTTCGAAGTCCAAAGCAAGCCCACTCGCAGCGGAGAAGATGTTGAAATAAACAGCCTGGTTCATTTTCACGAGAGCCAGAATGAGCAGTTATTAGTGGTAGTACGAAAAACACCCACAAAACATCACGGAAACGCCTCCTGGCTAAACTACACCGACCATATGCCGCGAGTTAAACGCCACATTGGACCGTCGGCTCACTCTCAGCCTCGGATCACTTGAAAAGATCGCCACTCTTCGAAGCGCTATAGTCAGCTACTGTCTATTTTCTGCGTTGTTTGGCTCATTGAGGACGAGGAATTCGATGTGCCGCTTTGTGAAATGGCCGTTTGCGAGACAACCGACTCCAATTATCCACTGAATGGAATTCCCTTTGCATTGTTCATTCAGAAACTGGTTCAGATGGACCTGAGTTCTCAGAGAGCAGTAATACCTGTTGGGACTAAAAACGATTGTCATTGAAAAGGTGTGTTATTCTTCTCCGGCCACAGACGGTTGGCATGTTTTTACGACCAATGATCTTGCGCTGTGCTGAAACAATATGCTGTCATCCAGTGGCATCCAAAATGAAATGCTACTCTGCTCCCATTCCCCCCACCACACATACGCACAAAGTATTATTCGATACTGCATTATATTCAGTGTCTGCAGTTTTTCTGATTTTTCCAGTGTCCGTCGCTACAAAAATTTTTTAGAATGAGTCAGTTTCAAAAATACAAGTTCTTATAGACGTTACGTAACCTGCTGACAATTTACCGTTGATTCGTTTCTGCAGTTCAGATAGCATATTTTTCTGCATGAGAAAAATCCTTTTGTTCGTTAATGGGCGAACGCTGTATAGGTTGCGAAAGCATATCAGCGCAACGAACTTAACATCTGGTGGAATTTTGACTCTCATTTACTTGAAAATCAAGTGAGCTCCACGGCAAAATTTTCACGCTGATTTGGTCGGAGTGGAGAAACACGACTTCGGCAGAGGTGGGGAAGAGGTGAATTTTATTTTTATTTATTTGTTTCGGATTCATAAAAATTATTTGTTCTCCGGGCTACAGTGATATCTTACTCTAGAACAGGGGTTCCATCCTAAGTTTTTACAAACGATCGAGATTTGACGTCACTACATTATAATTTATCATTTGTTACTGTTAGAACAGTGGCAGCTCAGAATGTGGCAGAGTAGTTTGTCTAGAGTGTGCGGTTAAAGGAAACAGATCCGTGAAAGAATGGAAATGACAGGTGACTTTTCCGTGGATGATTTTTTACGAATTTAGTAGTAGCCTAACGCAACAACAATGCCTCGAATCGATTAGATCAACTTTTTGACATATGAAACAAAAAGTTGTGAAAATTAGGCGCCTTGTTTGATTTAACTCAGGCGTTTTATCGTGTTAATCAAAAAATCTTACTGTAGAAGTTGGACCATTATGGAGTAAGAGGAATTGCTCTCAATTGGTGCTTTCAGACTTCAAGAACAAAAGCAAGAGGTCATCCCCCAGAGTAACGAGAACGGCTGTGAGATGGCTTCTAATAGGGGCACAGTTAAGTGCGATGTACTTCAGGGGTCAATGCTTGGACCCTTTCTGTTATACATACTCCTTCTAATATGAGAGATAATTTCAAAATATATGAGCCTGCTGATGGCACTAGCTTGGTAGTGAAGTATGGTGAGCACAACATACAGTGAGCAATGTACCAAATGTGCAATTCAAGACGTAAGTTCATGACATGTAGAAAACAAATTGATGCTCAATCACAGTCAGTTTTTACAATCTCTAACACACAATTCTGCTAAACCCGACATTTTGATTACACAGAACGGGCACACGACCAGAGAGTCTGAAGGAATCGAATTCTTTGCTATTGAAAATGCGGTAAGATGTCACGAAAAGCTCATGTTCAGGATCTTGCTTAAAAACTGAATGCTGCTATATTTACCTTTAGAAACCATTGGAAGAGCATCTGCAATAAGTGACAGACCAACACGAAATTAGTCTGCTTTGCTTATTTTCATTCGTTTATGACGTACGGCATTATATTCTGGGATAACTCTTGCCGTTCACAAAAGGTATCTTTGGCTCAGAAACGGGTTTTCAAGCAATATATGCTGTCAAATTGGCGAAACTCTTGTCGACCCCAGTTCAGTAGCTTGGAAATTCTGTGATAGTCCTCTCATTATATCATTTCTTTAACGTCGTGTGCTGTTAACAACATGATCAGCAACTTTCACCCCGTTAATGCTAGGCAGAAATCTAATCTGCATTTGGATCGTACAGCTTTTAATCTTGTGCAGAAAGGTGCACAATATTTCACTGATCATGCGACGAACTTCTGCATTTTGGCTGTGTTTTTAATCTTGTGATTTCCGGCTGAAAACGGCTGGTTGTCGACCTTGGTATGTTCTCAAACCATGCAGCAATGAACTGTATGGATTCCAAGCTGAAACAAACCAAGAAAACTGAATCGTTCGTGAAGCACTTCTAAGCAAGTGATCCATTGCTTCTTCGGTTACACTGGCTATTTGGTGACCTCTTCTTTAGAGAATCGAAGAACAGTTGATGGTGAAGGGTATAAAGCATATTAGCATAAGACATCGATGGCATTAGGAAAGTGACCTCTTCTTTAGAGAATCGAAGAACAGTTGATGGTGAAGGGTATAAAGCATATTAGCATAAGACATCGATGGCATTAGGAAAGTGACCTCTTCTTTAGAGAATCGAAGAACAGTTGATGGTGAAGGGTATAAAGCATATTAGCATAAGACATCGATGACATTAGGAAAGACGACCGAAAACCTTACACACCATGTCAAACTTTATGACAGGCATAACCATTTCATCAATTCAATTCACCGTCCGTATCAATCGGATCTACGAGTATCTACCAACAACTTTCGTTTGTATCTAAATAACCTCATGAAACCGCTGAATCCTTGTAAATTTAATATTCTATATGTTACGTTGTTACACTACTACACACCAATAATCAGTCAGTGAAACCGAATCAAGAATAAGTATAATCAAAAACGTTGTTAGAACGTTAAATAAATTCAACTCATTTGCAAGTATCACGTATTCTACGGCAGAAAAAATTCTGTTTGAAGGACAAACTACGAAGAGCGACAGACGAAGTATTGCTTAACTGTCCACTATCAATGCTGTTCCTGAAAAACTAGCATATCCATATAGCAAATATATCTTGTGGAGCACTTAGACATGTAGAACTTATAATATTTCTTGCATAAAACCGAACCACATGTCTCGCAACAACAAAAACAGTAAAAAATGCCGAAACTGCTTATGGGGGTGTCTACTGCGCTTTCCTTCGTATTTCTCTAAAATTGGTCACTGGCCAGAATTACCAGCTAGGAAAGTACACGTGTTCCTAGGTGTACTCTCGGACTCTCCCCTATATGTTAAACTGTACTACAGTTTCAATAACGTTTCTTTCCAGTGGGAAGCAGTAACAAATGGAGACTAAATTAAGAAAAGGTTGATTTTTACCTATTAGTAATTAATAATTTTTTATTTATTTTAAAATATGAAAAGAAAGTGAGGTACAAATTTCCGAGAATTACAGGCCGTATCATCAAAGTTGGCATTTTATCCACAGATCTTCTTAAAGCGAAGGTATTTTTAAGTTAGTGAGCCACCCTGCCTAGTGGCGAACCCTGCAGGGCCGGGCGAATAATTTAGCCTTTTCTTTAAAAATATACCAAGTATGTTCTGTCTGTATATTGACTAAGACATTTCAGCCAGTGTTCGTGAAAGGTGGGAAACCAAATCGCCACGTCCTCTTTCTTCATCCTTACGATTCGTCTTTAGTAATTTATGTTTTTCTGCTTTATGACTGTTGGTAGTGTAGATGCCGAGATCCTGAAACTTTTCGTTACTTTTTTCACACATTCCACAGCCTCAATACCCTGTTTCTTTTCTGCGAATGCAAAGAGTCGTGCCTCTTTGAATTCAGTTTTTCAGCATGTTCATCTGCTGTAGCAAGTTACTCATTGTCGGAAAAACAAAAGCGGTATCGCTAATGGTTGAACATCTGACGACATAATTAGAATTCCCGAGTGTTATATAACTGCTGACTTCGAATTGTACATTGTTTACGGGCCAGTCTGCTGTAACAATAAAAAACACATAGGATTTCTTCGATTTATCTTTGTTTTTTCAAGGGACTTCACGACGTGCTCGATTTGTGATGAAATTCGATTCATCAAGGTTCGAAGTAGCAAGAATCGACTGCACATTTTAATGGGGAATATTTTGATGAACGACAAAATGTGCATCATATTATTTTCACGACGCAATGTTTCTTCCAGAAGATTTCGGGCGTTCAGCTGCATAAGTTTCACGTCTTCTTCTAATATTTCGTCTGTATGCCAGACACCACCTTCAGAGCGAGCCGAGATGACTGACGCTCGAGCATTTGATCTGTCCTTTTAAACCCGCGGGCCGCCCCTTTGCGCAAGCGCCCACAGATTCACAAGACGCCAGAGACGTTGATCGGCTCCAAAAAGATGTAACATATGCATGAAATTAGATCTATGGCTGCGCAGTCGATCCACACGGCGATATAGGTGTACCACCGTCGCCACGGTACAGCTCGCAGTGGTACATCGATATCACCGTGTGGATCGACCACGCAGCCATAGATCTACTGTCATCCATATGTTATACCTCTCTGCCGCCGATCAACGTCTCTGGCGCTTTGTGTATCTGTGGCCGTATGCATAGCGGGAAGGTCCGCGTGTTTAAAAGGACGGAGCAAGTGCTCGAGTGCTGTTTTAAAGTGTCTTCGTTCTGGAGTGTTTTAATACTGTGGCCAACTTTTAACTTGCGCGTGTGACTTCAGTGTATTTTACGTGCTCCATAAATCGCCAACTGTGTTTTTTATCTTCATGTGGACTTCTTTTTAACTGTCCCATATGAACGTGTCCGTGTAAGTGTGTATTTTAACCACCACTGTCTGTCCTTGTTATGATTTATGCCCCCATTTTTATCGACTTTTATATGTATCGTTTTCATCCCTTTATTAAATGTATCACTCGGCTGAAGCGCGGCAGGTTTTGCCGCTGCCAGCGCTCCCCACAATGACGGGAAAAAAAAGAAAGCTGAAGCGTCAGTCACCTCGGCTCACTCTGAAGCTCTGAAGATGGCGGGACGGTATACAGCCGAAATATTAGAAGGTGAAGTGAAATTTATGCGGCTGTCCGCCCGAAACTATATGATGATGATGATGTTTGGTTTGTGGGGTGCTGAACGGCGTGGTCATCAGAGCCCGTAGGAAGTCCCAATTTTTTCACAGTCCAATTTATTACGCAATCCAATCTAGCCACTGTCGCGAATGATCATGATGATGACTTCTTAAGTAATAGAACCCAGTACGTTGTCCTCGATGGTGAGTGTTCATCGAAGGTATAATCTGGAGTACCCCAGGGAAGTGTGATAGGTCCGCTGTTGTTTTCTATCTACTGAAACACGTATGTAACGCAGCAGCGATGGCGAGGCATTGTAGCATCTGTGACCAGAGAGTATGCGCTTGACCGCGCGAGTGTTGCGAGCGGTTCTCAGTCAGTAGTAGTCTTTGCGAGTTAGTTGTCGCTATGCAGAGTAGCAGTCAGTCAGTCGTTGCGAGTCTGTAGCTCTGTCTAGTTGAGAGCAGTACTCAGTCTGTAGTCGTCATGCAGAGCGGTCGGTCAGTAGTAGCAGCCCAGTGCGGTTGTGTGATGTAGTCGGTCGGCAACAATGGTCAAGATGAGGAATAAGGTATACTGTTAATTAATATAATCATTAGATAATGAAAAATTTTATTTATTGTAATTATTCTCCAACAAGTCTCCCAATAATAATTTTTTATTTCAAAAGCATTTTCTCAAAAGTTTAATTTTTTTTTGAACTAAAGATCTCGTTGCACTTCCCATTTCATTCCACTTCTTTTTGAAGAAAAATTTCACTAGAATTACAAAAAAAAGGAGAATATTATTATTTGCAATGTAGTTCCTCCAAGTGGTGCGCAACAACAAGAGCAGATATGTGACATCCATTTATTCTGAGGTAAGACTTTAATTGTGATTGTTTTTACACAGGGCCAAAAACCGATATTTCGGTTTAATTGAATTTTCTTGTCACTGAATGGACTTTAAATTTTTGAAGGATTTATAATTGAGTCAGATTGCGAATTTCACATTTGTTGCCATTGTCAGTACATTTGATTGTAGGCAGGTTACGCATAGAGCCATGTCCATCAGCATTTCTAATTAGTATCGTTATTTTCTTTTAAAATTTTTGTGGGGAGGTTACACTTGGCTCCCATTTCTATTAAGTATTGCTATATTTTCTTTTAAAAATTGCGGTGGGGAGGTTACACTACATAAATGATCTTTTGGATAGGGTGGACAGCAACGTGCGGCTGTTTGCTGATGATGCTGTGATGTACGGTAAGGTGTCGACGTTGAGTGTCTGTAGGAGGATACAAGATGACTTGGACAGGATTTGTGATTGGTGTAAAGAATGGCAGTTAACTCTAAATATAGATAAATGTAAATTAATGCAGATGAATAGGAAAAAGAATCCCGTAATGTTTGAATACTCCATTAGTAGTGTAGCGCTTGACACAGTCACGTCGATTAAATATTTGGGCGTAACACTGCATAGCGTTATGAAGTGGGACAAGCATGTAATGGCAGTTGCGGGGAAGGTGGATAGTCGTCTTCGGTTCATTGGTAGAATTTTGGGAAGATGTGGTTCATCTGTAAAGGAGACCGCTTATAAAACACTAATACGACCTATTCATGAGTACTTCTCGAGCGTTTGGGACCCCTATCAGATCGGATTGAGGGAGGACATAGAAGCAATTCAGAGGCGGGCTGCTAGATTTGTTACTGGTAGGTTTGATCATCACGCGAGTGTTACGGAATGCTTCAGGAACTCGGGTGGGAGTCTCTAGAGGAAAGGAGGGGTTCTTTTCGTGAATCGCTACTGAGAAAATTTAGAGAACCAGCATTTGAGGCTGACTGCAGTACAATTTTACTGCCGCCAACTTAAATTTCGCGGAAAAACCACAAAGATAAGATAAGACCGATTAGGGCTCGTAGAGAGGAATATAGGCAGTCATTTTTCCCTCATTCTGTTTGGGAGTGGAACAGGGAGAGAAGATGCTAGTTATGGTACGAGGTACCCTCCGCCACGCACCGTATGGTGGATTGCGGAGTATGTATGTAGATGTAGATGATGATGAAATAATGAGGACAACACAAACACGAACCCGGGACCCCGTGTTCCAGAGGTAGCAACGCTAGCTAGTAGACCACGACGGCGGACCTGAAATTGTATGGAACACAAAAAAAAAAAAAAAAAAGATTTGTACAAAAATATGTTTTTGTAGAAACTTACAAGGTAAGCCTCTTACCAACCAACCAGTGTAGATATCGAAATGTTGGAAGCGATGTGGTACCACAGTACGTGCACCTTTTCCTTGAGGGTCTAGAATCACTTTGTGGGAGAGCTCTTTTCTGCTGACGGTAATGTATCATCCGCAGCTCAGCACCGCCGGTTTCCCCCGGATAGAGCCGTCCATGTGAGAACGCGCCTCCTCCCTGTTTGTGTCCGGCGGCGCGCGGCGTCTGCGCAGCGCACCGTGAAGTCTGCCCGGCTCAAAGATAGACCTGCAACCAGGTGTGGCTGCTGCGCGAGCAGAGATGATCATTTTTAATTCCGCTAAGAGCAGCGCCGCCGGCGCCGTTAATTCTAATCTCTTTGGACGCTGAGGAGCTGCCGCCACCGTCAGCGGTATGATTCTGGACGCCATTGCTGGCTTACCTGGAGAGCGCGTGTTCACTCGCAGTCTTTGCCGCCACTCGTTACTCAAAGCGCAAAGGCGTCCAGTTTAGCATTGGTAATATCTAAGAAACGCCGTAATATTTCAATTAACTGAAATTTTTATTCGCAACAGTTAGCTACACCTTCCAGTTACTTTTCTACAAAGTCGGCTGTCTGATTTAGACATTTGTCGTAGCGTTGTTTCAACTTTCCAATACCCTCGTCATAGAAGCAAGCCGCTTGTGCTTCCTGCCAATTCTTTACGCTGGTCTATAGCTCGTTGTCTCTGCCAGAACGTTGCAGTTTGGAATTCCTGTGTGACGGTCTGGATAGATGTCTGCCTATTACACGTAACGACCCTCTTCAACTGTCGGCGGACTGTGTCAGTCCACAGACGAGGTCGACCTGTACACTTTTGTGCTGTACGTGTCCCTTCACGTTTCCACTTCACTATCACATCGGAAACAGTGAACCTAGAGATGTTTAGGAGTGTGGAAATCTCGCGTACAGACGTATGACACAAGTGACACCCAATCACCTGATGACGTTCGAAGTCCGTGAGTTCTGCGGAGCGCCCCATTCTGCAGCACAATGCACCTAATATGCAAAACATATGTTTTGGGGGTGTCCGGATACTTTTGATCACATAGTGTATGTATCAAGTCGTGAAAGTACAGGCGGCGGAACATATAGATTCCAGGTTGTCGTGAATGAATTATATTGTCAAACATTAGCAAAAGTCACAGAACGAAGTTCCCGAAAAGTGTAACATTTTATAAACTCATAGTTTATTTAACGCAATTAACTTTGATGTGATGGATCTGTAGCGCTTTTTATTGACAAATTACTTGAGATAGCACCCGTGCAACAGAATTGCACATACTGCTTCCGGTAATAAAATAGAAATAACGGTGGAAAAATATGTTATTAATGTCTCGCACCTGAAGTGATTCACTGTATACCAATTTCGCTTTCGTGGTTTTATTTTATTCGTATTTACTGGTTGCATTTCTGCGGTTATCGGAAACATGTGTGGTTTATTATAACCGAAGAGGAATTTATGAGTATTTCTGCTCCATTTGTATTCTGCTTATTTTGCTATCACAATCAAGGTATGGCTGAACGTTACAGGTGCTCAGCATAACATTTACCACTGGCTGCGTTTCGAGTAATGGAATTTTGTGGTGCCTGCTCTTGTAGTACAATGGAATCAAGTAATCCGCAAATTTATATTGAACGAGGCCATAAATTGGTACGTATCTGCTTAATCTATTCTGAAACTGGTGCAGAAATTAGAACTTTTGCCAAACTCCACTGCTTCAGTGCTCTGTTTGATGTCACCCACATGTGCATCTATCTTACGGTGTGCGGCGGAGGGTATTTACTGTACTAGTCTCTCTCTCTCTCTCTTTCAACTTTCCTTGCTCCAGTTACGAGTGGTGCGCGGAAACAACAACTGTTGGTAAGTTTATATATCAGCTCAACTAGAATATCTCTAATTTCATTAATGAATAACCGGTCCAGTTACTAAAATGGTCCTTTAATTTACTACTCGATCGGGTTCGGCTTTTATATTGAAGCCATTTTGTGGTGGAATCTGAAACTGACATAGTAATTTTACGATTGACATAGATGCTGCGTCCATTGCAGCTCTTTTAGATTGCCACTAAATATGAACAACTACCGTTACCTTTAATTACGTTCACTGTGCAGATTAGAGAAATTCGATCTTTGGAAACTGAATGTTTATTTTTGTTTTAACCAAATATGTTTCAACTCTTCATAACAGACATTACCAGTGGACTGTAATGTAAAGAAAATTATCTAATTATGTGTATGACACATCAGACAGTCCTACTGCAAGTGAGAAAGGTCATGTGCAGTTCGCAACAGAATAGATTGTGTGTAATGAATTGTATAAATGTGAGCTACTAATCAAGTGGGGAGAGGTACTGTGTGCATTAGCACGTACAGAGGAACACGGGAGGATACAAGAAAACAACAGAAAAACGAAAGTAAGTAATAAATTACTACCATATATTTGTAAATAATTAGATAATGAAATGCCGCCAAGAAATACTACAGATATTCTAACAAAATAAGTCTAATTCAATAATTTTCTCAGTGATGTAGCCAACTAATGACGCGTAGTGTAAGGAGGCAAAACATGTTTGGTTAGAAACAAAATACCTGTTTAGTTGCATCATAGAATTTTTCTTATGCGCACGATTAACATAATTCACGTAGCAACTAAATAAGAACAGAAATATTAACGAAACAATGGCTTTCCATGGGCCAAGCATGCAATTTAAAATTTCGCATGTGAAAAATACACAGTGATCTGCAAAACAACGAAAGTCACTTTCTCATGATGAGTCATTGTCAAGTAACATAACGGGATGAATCTTGGACCACTCATGTAGAGAACTCCTGCAGTATAGTGCAAAAGGTAACTGCAAGAAATACGTAATAAGACGAGCAGAAATGACACATTGATTCAAACACAATAATTACACCGACGTCACGGTGGTTCATATCCGCTCCGATAGCTGAGTGGTCCGCGTGATAGATTACCGTCCTACGGGCCCGGGTTCGATTCCCGGCTTGTTCGGGGATTTTCCCCGCTCAGGGACTGGGTGTTCTGCTGTCTCCATCATCACTTCATCCCCCATCCGGCGCGCAGGTCGCCCAATGTGGCGTCGGAAGTAATACGACCTGCACCAAGGCGGCCAGAGTTGCCCCACAATTGGCCTCCCGGCCAATGACGCCAAACGCTCATTTACATTACCGTGGTTCATGAGGGTCCCCTTGAAATTACGAGCGATGGATGCTTAATAGGATGTGTAATCACCGTGGACGGCAGTAGGGTATTCTGCAACGTGCTCCCATGTTACCCACAGGACTGGTAAGGAGTTATTGAGATATGGCGTTCTATTCCTCCACCAGATCGCTTGACCACTAAAGCGAGCGCACTAATAATGCTGTATGGCACATCTTTACATTTTGTAGAATCACGTGGAATAATGCTGTACACGCCAGTCTGTAGTAGTTGACCAGTTTATCGTCCGAGGGCAGCACTCAATAGCGAGGACAGAGACGCAGTTCTAGCGCCTCTGCGTGAACAGTGCTGTGTGTTACAAGAATGGCCGAGTGTAGCAAGGTGACGCTTACCGCAATTGTTTTGAAACGTGCAAAGCATCGCAGGAAAGCAAAAGTAATATCGGTAATTGGCAGGATATTAAGAGGAAAACGCTTGGTGATGCTGGTTTGGAACACAAATTACGGAGAGGAATGGTAGTTCCTGCGAAACAGCCACTAACATAAGTGAGTGGAATAATGCTGTATATGTTTCGTGAAAAGATGTATGTGTATAGAGTAGCATGTATGTCCTGTACAGTGGCGTATGTGCCCTGGGCAGTACAAGGCTCTAACGACATACGCTATGCGCATCTTCTGAAAACATTACAGTAAAAATATGTAACATGAATAAAATTAACTACAGTTCTGCGGTTATCATCGCCGAAAAAATATAATACACAATCTACGCATTGCTATGAAATTGCAAGAGAATGTAAAATTTGAGAGCTCAGTTGAATGTTAGGTTGTAATGTTGATTGTTTACATGATTGAGAATCGTGTACGCAATGCAGAAGTGTGCTCAAAAGAAGGATGCAAGGACAGAAACCTTGAAATTAAGTTAAACCTGTACGAAGATGGTTCAAATGGCTCTAAGCACTATGGGACTTATCATGTGAGGTCATCAGTCCGCTAGACTTAGAACTACTTAAACCTAACTAACCTAAAGACATCACACATATCCATGCCCGAGGCAGGATTCGTTCGAACCTGCGATCGAAGCAGCAGCAGCCGGCAGCGCTGGCCGATCGGTTCTAGGATCTTCAGTCCGGAACCGCGCGACTGCTACGGTCGCAGGTTCGAATCCTGCCTTGGGCATGGATGTGTGTGATGTCCTTAGGTTAGTTAGGTTTAAGTAGGTCTAAGCCCTAGGGGTCCCATAGTGTTCAGAGCCATTTTTCGTAGCAGCAGCGCGGTTCCAGACTGAAGCTCCTAGAACCGCTTAGCCACAGCGGCCGGCTGTACGACGAATATCGTGAATTGACGTAAGAAGAGCAGTCAATTCACTTGATAAAATCCATGGAACAGGCGTGCCAGCCAGACGAAAGGTTGGTAAGACAGACGGTACTTCACGGAAAGAAGTTACTTTAAAATATAAAGTCCATTCAAAAGCCGTGCGTCAAAAAACGTTGCTTGACATATTCCGCATCACGTGGTGACGAATACAGACTCTTGAACTAAATTAAAAGGTGGAGTAACCACTCCTAAAGATGGTCGAGGAAACCATTTCAATAGGCCGCATATCAAACGACGGCAGGGCTCTGATTCAGGAACACATTTCGTGCTTCCCAAAGCAGATGAGCTATTATAGGAGGAATAAATACTCAAAAGAATGTCTGCAATCCGATCTCAACCTCTGCAGAATGTGTCTATTGTTTACCAATTCGCTTCCAGGTGAATCATTAAGCACGTCATACTATCAAATTGTGTTTCAAACAGATCTTAACTTGCGTTTCAGAACGGCTAGATCGCGGGACTAGCCGAGCGGTCTCAGGCGCTGCAGTCATGGACTGTGCGGCTGGTCCCGGCGGAGGTTCGAGTCCTCCCTCGGGCATGGGTGTGTGTGTTTGTCCTTAGGATAATTTAGGTTAAGTAGCGTGTAAGCTTAGGGACTGATGACCTTAGCAGTTAACCCATAAGACTTCACACACATGTGAACAGGTGAACGGCTAGATCAGATGCTTGGAGGCACTGTGATTTGTTGTTTAACACAATGATCGCAGCTTCAGTCGAAATAGAACTGCACAGTATTGAACTTGAGAGTCAGTTGCACCATGCAAAAGCAGACTAAGCATGCAAAGTGCTAAAAAACGATACAGAAACAACAATACACACGTTATACGTGTTGACCTACAAAAGGTTTTAATTTGTCTTACAGCGACGCATCCCACGGTATTCTAACAGAGACTGTTATCGTCGTATAATTTCACAGTTTAAGGCTTCGCTACTGGATACATCGCAGTAAATTTGAGGATGAATCCATCGCAAGGAGAGTTTCAGCTGAAATAGCTTCCTGTCTTCTTAAATTTGTGACGAATAATTACAATACGCTTGAAGAAACTCTGGAACGCAAACTGAATATGTGGTCTGACCGCTGTCGGACATAACAACAACTAAGAGTTTTTGCGTTTTGTTTTTATCTGGTCTGCTGCAAGCACTTTACAGAAATACATATAAATGGTCCTTAGCGTAAGTTAGATTAAGTAGTACGTAAGCCTAGGGACCGATAACCTCAGCAGTTTGGTCCCATGAGACCTTACCACAAATTCCCATTCATGTCCATTGTCATTCCGACGGACTTGGTCAATTCCAGCAGGACAATGCGACACCCTGCACGCCCAGAACTGCATTGCTACAGAGTGGTTCCAGGAACACTCTTCTGAGTTAAGACTTCCGGTGGCCACCAAACTCCCTGGATATGAATATTATTGAGCATATTTGGGATGCCTTGCAACGTGCTGTTCAGAAGAGATCTCCAGTACCTCGTACTCTTACGGATTTATGGACAGCACTGCAGGATTGATGGTGTCAATTACATCCAGCACTATTTCAGACATTAGTCGAGTGTCGCGTCGCTGCACTTTTGCGTGCTCGCGGGGGGGGGGGGGGCATACATTATATTAGGCTGGTGTACAAGTTTCTTTGATTCTTCAGTGTACTTTGGAGGGTCAATATTCTCGTTTGAGAAACAAACTTCGGTAGAAAGAAAATCAGTCTCATTACTTACCCCTAATCCCAAAGAAAGCAGGTGTTGACAGATGCGAAAATTACCGAACTATCAGTTTAGTAAGTCACAGCTGCAAAAACTTACGCGAATTCTTTAGAGACGAATGGAAAAACTGGTAGAAGCCGACCTCGGCGAAGATCAGTTTGGATTCCGTAGAAATGTTGGAACACGTGAGGCAATACTGACCCTACGACTTATCTTAGAAGAAAGGCAAACCTACGTTTCTAGCATTTTTAGACTTAGAGAAAGCTTTTGACAATGTTGACTGGAATACTCTCTTTCAAATTCTGAAGGTGGCATGGGTAAAATACAGGGAGCGAAAGGCTATTTACAATTTGTACAGAAACCAGATGGCAGTTATAAGAGTCGAGGGACATGAAAGGGAAGCAGTGGTTGGGAAGGGAGTGAGACAGGGTTGTAGCCTCTCCCCGATGCTATTCAATCTGTATATAGAGCAAGCAGTAAAGGAAACAAAAGAAAAGTTCGGAGTACGCATTAAAATCCAGGGAGAAGAAATAAAAACTGAGGTTCGCCGATGACATTGTAATTCTATCAGAGACAGCAAAGGACTTGGAAGAGCAGTTGCACGGAATGGACAGTGTCTTGAAAGGAGGATGTAAGAGGAACATCAACAAAAGGAAAACGAGGATAATGGAATGTAGTCGATTAAGTCGGGTGACGCTGAGGGAATTGGATTGGGAAATGAGACACTTAAGGTAGTAAAGGAGTTTTGCTATTTGGGGAGCAAAATAACTGATGATAGTCAAAGTAGAGGGGATATAAAATGTAGACTGGCACAATGGCAAGGAAAGCGTTTCTGAAGAAGAGCAATTTGTTAACGTCGAGTATAGATTTAAGTGTCAGGAAGTCGTTTCTGAAAGTATTTGTATGGAGTGTAGCCATGTATGAAAGTGAAAAGTGGGCGATAAATAGTTGGGACAAGAAAAGAATAGAAGCTTTCGAAATGTGGTGCTACAGAAGAATGCTGAAGATTAGATGGGTAGATCACGTAACTAATGAGGAGGTATTGAATAGGATTGGAGAGAAGAGAAATTTGTGACACTACTTGACTAGAAGAAGGGATCGGTTGGTAGGGCATAATCTGAGGCATCGAGGGATCACCAATTTGATATTGGAGGGCAGCGTGGAGGGTAAAACTCGTAGAGGGAGACCAAGAGATGAATACAATAAGCAGATTCAGAAGGATGTAGGCTGCAGTAGGTACTGAGAGATGAAGAAGCTTCCACAGGATAGAGTAGCATGGAGAGCTGCATCAAACCAGTCTCAGGACTGAAGACCACAACAACATACTTACCTCACTACCCCGTATTCGTTGACAGGGCGTTAAACAGAAGTCATGTTTTCTCTCCGAAGAAATTGACCTTAAGGGAAGAATTGCCGTCGGGGCTGCGGCTTAGATATTTTTGAACGAGAGTCTGGTTTCCAGGAATATCCAGCAGAATTAACGGTGACCCGCGTTGGTAGCAGTGAAACGCCTTGGCAGTATATCGCAGCAGGTTGTCGTATAAGCTCGCAAGGCTGCGTGTACGCTGGCGGAATTAATTAAGAGAGCTCCCTCTCGCTGGCGTAAATATCGACAAATAGTTGTCATATTGCGGCGCGCTTTGATCCCGGCGCGGTGGTGCATTCTTGTGGGCCGTTGCCGCGCACGCCCATTGCTGTCTCCGATTATTTAATTAAACGGCGCACCGCGGCGTGCTGCGTCGACAGCGGGCAGGTAGCGAGCACAGCGCCACGTTTCCGCCGCCACCGATCGCGAAGGCGCGCCCGCGTTCCCCGACCTGCATGCCACGGCAAGAGATTGCCACCCCGAGGGATGCAATATACGCTCTGCTGGCCAGCAAAATTGCAACACCGCGAAGGATAGCAAATAGCGAAATTTTACCTATTAAGCTTATGCAGAACAGTAGGGAAATTTACGATGTTGGATTCGGTGTGCTCAACAGCATGGTCATCACAAAACTTACCGGGTGTCAGTGAGGAATTTTTGTGGGTGTGTGTGTGAGGGAGGGGGGGCGAAGGAGGGTTGAGGGTTGGGGGGGGGGGTGAAGAGGAGGAGGAGCCGGAGGAGGAGGAGGAGGAGCAACTACATCTACCGGCTGATCAAAAAGTCAGTATAAATTTGAAAACTTAATAAACCACGGAATAATGTAGATAGAGAGGTAAAAATTAACACACATGCTTGGAATGACATGGGGTTTTATTAGAACCGAAAAAAGTATTGCTAGATGCGTGAAAGATCTCTTGCGCTAGTCGTCTGGTGATGATCGGGTGCTCAGCCGCCACTTTCGTCATGCTTAGCCTCCCAGGTCCCCAGACCTCACTCCGTGCTATTATTGGCTTCGGGGTTACTTGAAGTCGCAAGTGTATCGTGATCGACCGACATCTGTAGGGACGCTGAAAGACAACATCCGGCGCAAATGCCTCACCATGACTACGGACATGCTTTGCAGTGCTGTTCACAACATTATTCCTCGACTACAGCTATTGTTGAAGCGCCATCTGTCGGACATTTTTTGAACGTTTGTATTTTTTTTGTTCTAATTAAACCTTATGTCATTCAAAGCATGTCTGTCAATTTGTACCTCTCTATCTACATTATTCCATGATTTATTCAGTTTTCAAATTTATACTGACTTTTTGATCACCCGGTAGATCCATACCCCCCAAGCCACCTGACTGCGTGTGGCGGAGGGTAACTTGAGTACTTCTATCGGTTCTCCCTTCTATTCCAGTCTCGTATTGTTCGTGGAAAGAAAGATTGTCGGTATGCCTCTGTGTGGGCTCCAAGCAAGATATACACATACTACATACACATACTACACTACTGGCCATTAAAATTGCTACACCACGAGGATCACGTGCGACAGACGCGAAATTTAACCGACAGGAAGAAGATGCAGTGATGTGCAAATGATTAGCTTTTCAGAACATTCTACATCTACATCTATATCCATACTCCGCAAGCCACCTGACGGTGTGTGGCGGAGGGTACCTTGAGTACCTCTATCGGTTCTCCCTTCTGTTCCATTCTCGTATTGTTCGTGGAAAGAAGGATTGTCGGTATGCCTCTGTGTGGGCTCTAATCTCTCTGATTTTATCCTCATGGTCTCTTCGCGAGATATACGTAGGAGGGAGCAATATATTGCTTGACTCCTCGGTGAAGTTATGTTCTCGAAACTTTAACAAAAGCCTGTACCGAGCTACAGAGCGTCTCTCTTGCAGAGTTTTCCACTGGAGTTTATTATCATCTCCGTAACGCTTTCGCGATTACTAAATGATCCTGTAACGAAGCCGCAACTCTCCGTTGGATCTTCTCTATCTCTACTATCAACCGTACCTGGTACGGATCCCACACCGGTGAGCAGCATTCAAGCAGTGGGCGAACAAGTGTACTGTAACCTACTTCCTTTGTTTTCGGACGGCATTTCCTTAGGATTCTTCCAATGAATCTCAGTCTGGCATCTGCATTGCTGACGATCAACTTTATGTGACCATTCCATTTTAAATCACTTCTAATGCCTAATCCCAGCTAATTTATGGAATTAATTGCTTCCAGGTTCTAACCGGCTTTATTGTAGCGAAATGATAAAGAATTTTTCTTTCTTTGTATTCGCAGCACAATACACTTGTCTGCATTGAGATTCAATTGGCATTCCCTGCACCATGCGTCAATTCGCTGCAGATCCTCCTGCATTTCAGTACAATTTTCCATTGTTACAACCTCCCGATATAGCACAGCATCATCCGCAAAAATCCTCAGTGATCTTCCGATGTCATCCACAAGGCTATTTATGTATATTGTGAATAGCAACGGTCTTGTGACACTCCTCTGCGGCACACCTGAAATCACTCTTACTTCGGAAGACTTCTCTCCATTGAGAACGACATGCTGCGTTCTGTTATCTAGGAACTCTTCAATCCAATCACGCAATTAGTATGGTAGTCCATATGCTCTTACTTTGTTCGTTAAACGACTGTGGGGAACTGTATCAAACGCCTTGCGGAAGTCAAGAAACGCGGCATGTACCTGGGAATCCGTGTCTATGACCCTCTGAGTCTCGTTGACGAATAGCGCGGGCTGGGTTTCACACGATCGTCTTTTTCGAAACCAATGCTGATTCCTAAAGAGTAGATTTCTAGTCTTCAGAAAAGTCATTATACTCGAACATAATACATGTTCCAAAATTCTACAACTGATCGACGTTAGAGATATAGGTCTATAGTTCTGCACATCTGTTCGACGTCCCTTCTTGAAAACGTGGATGACCTGTGCCCTTTTCCAATCTTTTGCAAAGCTACGCTCTTCTAGAGACCTACGGTACCACGGCTGCAAGAAGGGGGGCAAGTTCCTTCGCGTACTCTGTGTAAAATCGAACTGGTATCCAATCAGGTCCAGCGGCCTTTCCTCTTTTGAGCGATTTTAATTGTTTTTCTATCCCTCTGTCATCTGTTTCGATATCTACCATTTTGTCATCCGTGCGACAATCTAGAGAAGGAACTACAATGCAGTTTACCTCTGCGAAACAGCTTTGGAAAAAGACATTTAGTATTTCGGCTTTTAGTCCGCAATCCTCTGTTTCACTACCATTTTGGTCACAGAGTGTCTGGATATTTTGTTTTTATCCACCTACCGCTTTGACATAAGACCAAAATTTCTTAGGATTTTCTGCCAAGTGAGTACGAGGAGGAGGAGGGACAACGACTGTGTTCGCAAGCTAATCATCTGTGGAAGAAAACCATCGACTTCATCAATTAGGGTAAGTGTTGAATAAACGTTTTGAAATACTTTTTACTCCGAAAATTTGGACCTTCTTTTCTCACAGATTTACGTTCATCAGTATCTCATCTCCTACCATCCGAACTGGTGGAAATACGGCTGTAAGGACATGTCGCGAGTCGTGTTCGGTTGGCTCAGTCGGTAGAGCACTTGCCCACGAAAGTCAAAGGTGCCGGTTTCGAGTCTCTGTCCAGCAAGCAGTTCCGATCTACCAGAAATCAGCGTACACTCCGCTGCAGAATGAAAAATTCATTTTGAGTTTTGCCTTGTTTTTCAGCCAATTTCCAGGTACGATATCCTGAGAAAGCAACCTCACTCATAAACTTCAATGACAACGGTAGTGCTTTCGCAACCGGCACAGAAACTTCATAAAATTGTCTCTATAGGAAACAAATTAACAGAATTATAACTAGGAATAGTGTTGCAGTAGTGAAAAAACGAGTAATGAGCCTCAACATTGAAAGGGTACAGTACCGCCCGACATTGAAAATAGGTACAACATACTTCATTATTTTGTCAGAACAACACTTTTTTTTTTGTAAAATAACTCAATTTCAATTAATACAACGGAGCCGGATATCAGTGTGGGAAAGAATGACAATTTATTTATTTAATTGATCACATGTGCACTCCCACAAAGTAAATCCCTACCTCCAGTTTGGTGAGATCTGTGAAATGAATGAATGTATGGTCGTCTGCTAACCGCAGATAGTGAATGTGAATATATGATCATCTTTGAGTCGATCCTTTGGCCACCATTGGTGGGACCAAAGAGATGAAATTTACCTGAGCTTTGAGCGCCTGAAATGTGGCTGACCAATACGGTAGCATGGTCTTCCCCCACCTCGACAGAAGTGCGAGATGACCTAGAGAACGGCCATGTTTCAGCACTCTGCCGCTGGATCTTGTGCTGTTAAGACCTGTTTTAGTTGTGCTCCGTAATGACAAAAGAGTGGTATGCATGTGGAATATTTAAGAGTAGTTTGAAATAATAATTTCTCTATTTCAGGAACTTTTGTGGGGAGAATTAAATGTCAGGCAGGTAATATTAATGGGATCGTAGTAAACTTCGGAAGTGACCACCGGTCACAATGAAACCACGTGTAGCAATAAGTTGAAATACTTCCGTGTGCTTAAGTTAAGCTGAATTACTAGCGTGTGTACAATAAGTTGAAATATTTAAGAAATAGCGTGTGTACCATAAGTTGAAATATTTAAGAAATGGCGTGTGCAGGACTTGAAATTAGAGACGAGTACTTCCACGTGGTGAGTACTGTGTGAGTCTCAATCTGTGCATGAGACAAAGGATAAAGAGAAGTACTCGTCCATGGTATCAGTTGAGGACTCGCGTGTGTGATGAATATGTTCTTAATATTACTTTGCGTGATATGATTCCGTGTGACGCTAGATTCAAAGTCTGAGAGAGAAGCAAGGTGAGTCGGCCGTCTATCCAGCAACGCCACTTGGCTTGCATTGCACAGGAAGACGTGCATATATCTCCAGAGTTCATAGTAGGAAAATAGAATTACGAAGTGGGGCAGTGTCGTGTGAAACTGGGATAAATATTAATTGAAGTGGGAAAGCTGAAAGTGATAATGTTGTGACTAATCCCTGTGTAGTATTTCATATTGCAGTGTGATGTATGTCATGTAATTTGGGTATGTGTGGTTTGCATGGGAGAGTAGCGAGGTAGTTTCAAAAGATTAGTGGGTTATGCTTGTAGGATAGTTTCGTGATGATGATTGTGAGAGTCGAAGTGTGAGAAATAATAAAAGATTCACCATCCTATCCAGAAAGTGCACTGTAGCGTTAAATAATTACGAGACCATAATATAGAGATTCACCATTGTAAAGCAATGCCCACTGGGCGGAATTTCTCATGTGTTATTGTTGTAGGTTATAGAATTTGTGTGTTTATGTTATAGAGTTTATCGGAATAAATAAGATATGAAAAGAAAAAGATTGGTGGACTTTTCCTTCGAATTGTATGTTGTCATGATGTCCCGAATTTATAATGAGTGTGCCATTCATATTCAGTGCGGCGGCCACGTGTTGATAAAAGCCGTTAAATAAAAAACAAAAAAAGAAAATGTGGTATTGCCAGTGCGTAGTGAACAGTCAGAGTTCTGTAAATTACTGATAGTCAGATATGCGTTTCCGTTGCGTATTATTCATACAGGAGGTTGATTAGTGACTTAATTGTGAGTACGAGAGTTCATGTTACTCGATAGATAAGAATGAATCCACTCGCTTGGCAGACCACTCATCTTGCAGGCCTGACTGCTTGATGCCACAGTATGAGCAAGGCATGTGGGTGCCTCTCAACATGTAGACGAAACTTGTGCAAGACAGAATCACGTACGACATAAAACTAAGGATCCGGTGCTAGAACTTTTTAATCTTGATAAACAATAACGAAATTTATGTAGAGAGACTCATCTGATGACGGCGCTCTTCCGAACTGCTTACATCAGCAACTGCATCACATCTTCTTCCTCGGCCAGTTTAGGTTGAGAGAATGTTGGATTTGTTGCGGGACATCAAGGAATATTCGCGTTTCAGCCCCTATAGTTCCGATGTATGGCGGCACTATAAATAGCCTTCAGAATGGCGTCCGTAACGGATGTGCATTTCAGGCAGAGAGCTGTTATTTAGTTTCTTTTGATGGAAAGCCAGAGCACCGTAGATATTCATAGGCGCTTGCAGAATGTCTATGTAGAACTGGCAGTGAACAAAATCACGGTGAGTCGTTGGGCGAGGCGTCTGCAATCATCATGCCGGCCGAAGTGGCCTTGCGGCTCTAGGCGCTGCAGTCTGGAACCGCGAGACCGCTACGGTCGCAGGTTAGAATCCTGCCTCGGGCATGGATGTGTGTGATGTCCTTAGGTTAGTTAGGTTTAACTACACTCCTGGAAATTGAAATAAGAACACCGTGAATTCATTGTCCCAGGAAGGGGAAACTTTATTGACACATTCCTGGGGTCAGATACATCACATGATCACACTGACAGAACCACAGGCACATAGACACAGGCAACAGAGCATGCACAATGTCGGCACTAGTACAGTGTATATCCACCTTTCGCAGCAATGCAGGCTGCTATTCTCCCATGGAGACGATCGTAGAGATGCTGGATGTAGTCCTGTGGAACGGCTTGCCATGCCATTTCCACCTGGCGCCTCAGTTGGACCAGCGTTCGTGCTGGACGTGCAGACCGCGTGAGATGACGCTTCATCCAGACCCAAACATGCTCAATGGGGGACAGATCCGGAGATCTTGCTGGCCAGGGTAGTTGACTTACACCTTCTAGAGCACGTTGGGTGGCACGGGATACATGTGGACGTGCATTGTCCTGTTGGAACAGCAAGTTCCCTTGCCGGTCTAGGAATGGTAGAACGATGGGTTCGATGACGGTTTGGATGTACCGTGCACTATTCAGTGTCCCCTCGACGATCACCAGATCGCTCCCCACACCATGATGCCGGGTGTTGGCCCTGTGTCCCTCGGTCGTATGCAGTCCTGATTGTGGCGCTCACCTGCACGGCGCCAAACACGCATACGACCATCATTGGCACCAAGGCAGAAGCGACTCTCATCGCTGAAGACGACACGTCTCCATTCGTCCCTCCATTCAAGCCTGTCGCGACACCACTGGAGGCGGGCTGCACGATGTTGGGGCGTGAGCGGAAGACGGCCTAACGGTGTGCGGGACCGTAGCCCAGCTTCATGGAGACGGTTGCGAATGGTCCTCGCCGATACCCCAGGAGCAACAGTGTCCCTAATTTGCTGGGAAGTGGCGGTGCGGTCCCCTACGGCACTGCGTAGGATCCTACGGTCTTGGCGTGCATCGGTGCGTCGCTGCGGTCCGGTCCCAGGTCGACGGGCACGTGCACTTTCCGCCGACCACTGGCGACAACATCGATGTACTGTGGAGACCTCACGCCCCACGTGTTGAGCAATTCGGCGTTACGTCCACCCGGCCTCCCGCATGCCCACTATACGCCCTCGCTCAAAGTCCGTCAACTGCACATACAGTTCACGTCCACGCTGTCGCGGCATGCTACCAGTGTTAAAGACTGCGATGGAGCTCCGTATGCCACGGCAAACTGGCTGACACTGACGGCGGCGGTGCACAAATGCTGCGCAGCTAGCGCCATTCGACGGCCAACACCGCGGTTCCTGGTGTGTCCGCTGTGCCGTGCGTGTGATCATTGCTTGTACAGCCCTCTCGCAGTGTCCGGAGCAAGTATGGTGGGTCTGACACACCGGTGTCAATGTGTTCTTTTTTCCATTTCCAGGAGTGTAGTTCTAAGTTCTAGGGGACTAATGACCTCAGAAGTTGAGTCCCATAGTGCTCAGAGCCATATGAACCATTTTTTGTAATCATCGTAACAAGATCGAGCGCGCCTGTCCAATCTGCACACAGCTGTGACTCCTGCTGTGTTGGAACGTGCGGACACTCCCATGTGAAATGATCGGCGTATCACAATCAGGCGCCTCGCTGCACCTCACACAAGTCTGCGATCCCGAGAGGAGCTCACAAAACTTCATTGGATTATACTTTCCTTATCTATACTACAACCCGGAAAGCGGACCATCCGGCTTCGATCTGTTTGGCCCAATGAAGGACCCACTCAGCGGGAAGCAGTACATGGTTGATGGCGAGGTCACGCATGCAGCGAGATATCGGCTCCCACTTCGACCAGGTGAGTGGTACCGTGCGGGCACACACGCCGTCCCATTGAGATTGCGTATGGCCGCCGCATTGAACGGAGATGATGTTGAAAGATATGGTTTTGTATCCAAAAGAGTAAGGAATAGCATGGTGCATCGGAATCCTGTACAAAACCAGTCTGCATAAACAGGATAGTTTCCTGCCGTTATATAGACAGGAGTAACACCACCAGCAATCGGCCAATGATGTAAACGACCAGAAGATGACCACTACGTCGGGTTGGAGGCGGTTGGCGGTATAATAATAATAAATGCGATTAAGACTGTTTTTGAATAATTGGGAGTGTAAGTCGGCTGGGGAACGGCTGCAATAGTCGGCACATTTGCTACGAACACTGTGTTTGAGTGATTCAGTAGTTAACGCAGCTGCCTGGTAAGCAGGAGATCCCAGTTTCGAGTCTCGCTCTGGCACACATTTTCAATCGTCGCTGATGATTTCACATAAAGTTCCGAAACAGCTGATTCCATGTGCGAAAGAACAGACACCACTCAGTCATATAATTCCTTTATGTTTTAAGACGCTTCTCCTTGTGGATTAAGAAACTCTGCGAGGAAGCGAGATCGAGCGCCTCGTAACCGGCAGATCGCATTTCCTCGACGTAGGTATGGGTCGATAGGTCGCGCTACCCAGCCGCAGCTCGTGATGTATACGAGGATTATCGGCCGCGCGATTAGGGGAAGGCTGCAGTCCTGGTGCAGCCAACATCACATCCCGCCCCCGTCCCCCCCACCACCACCATCGCTACCGTCCTCGGCCCCGCCCATTGGCTTCCCCCTCCACCCCGTCCCACCCCTACGGCGGCCGCGACACGGGGCACAATCATGTCGATACGGTAATCCCATCAGCGGCCAGGCCGCCCCGGCTGCTACGGTGGTAATTATTTTGCCGTGTTAAACCGCCCCGCGCGCCGTCGCGGCCGCCACACCATTAGCATGCGCCTCACCCCCTCTATCCCCTCCCTCCATAACCATCCTCTGGAGCTGCCCCCCCCCCCCCCCTTCCCATTATCCTACCACCACCACTTCCCTGCGGCAAAGCGCCCCGATGCCCGCACACTTCTCTAAATATTGATAGAAACGCACGATTATATCATTAAGCTAATGGCGGCCGCCGAATTAATATTGCCGCAGCTGCTCTCGCGGGTACGGTTGCCGCCCGCCGTTCGGTCGCATTGTATTGCAGCAGAGGACGCATCCAGCAACGCGCGTGGCCCGTCCAACACGCACTTGCGTCGCCGTCGGATACAGCCGCCGTTACATACGCAATTACAGTGCGCGCACACTCGCCGCCGCTGATCCCTAGCTTTTTTTGTTTTGGTCGATAAACAGCTTTCCGATTATAGGAAATGTAAACTAGCTGTTAACTGCCTTAAAAGCGGTTTACATACGTTCACCGCAGCCTTAAAAGTAAAATGAAACGCCAGAAAGATTCTAAATGGTAGTGTAACGCAAATTTTACTTTCCATTTTCCTATTGAGTTATTGCCCATTTTGGTACTGAGTTATCTCGATCCAACTTAGCCTGCTCTTTTGAAGGTAGGATATTTATTTTTATCGAACCTACCTATTACGTATGCTAACGTCATGCATGTATCACCGAATATTCAGTTGACACCTCTTCAATTTTTCTGTCTCTATTCAGCCGCTCTCTCCAGACCTAAACGGGCAATCTCGTAGTATACAAATGGTTCAAATGGCTCTGAGCACTATAGAACTTAACATCTGAGGTCATCAGCCCCCTAGAACTTAGAACTACTCAAACTAACCTAAGACCATCACACACATCCATGCCCGAGGCAGGATTCGAACCTGCACCGTAGCGGTCGCGCGGGTCCAGACTGAAGCGCCTAGAACCGCTCGGCCACCAGCGGCCGACTCGTAGTGTACATTTTGCTTCTTTTGACATTAAAGCATAATTTTGCACATTTCTCTCTTTACTTTATTTCGTTGCTCAAATGAGGAGGGCGACCTACATTACAACCCGACTTCTTTTCGACCTTGATTCTTTTCAACCAAATTTGATTCAAAATGATTCTGAAACCACAGAGGGTTTCTCAATTTTGTGTATGACTCATTGAATTCGTTTCAATACAAGTCTGCCAAGTCAGAGACTTCACTTTTTAACGCACAAATACACCGACACACAGATGAGTTTGGCGGCAACCAAATTCTTTCATCTATGGACCCATAAGTGTTACAGCCCTCCGATTCCAATGGTACTTTTTGTAGTATTCAAGGAAATTTCGAAACTGGAAATTGTTCTCCTTTTCAATTAACGAGTGCTACGTCATGTCGTCCAAGAACTGTAGAATCCACAGGATTTCATTCTTACCGAACGGGCAAGACAAGTTGATGTAAAGCTCTCGATTCTTCACAGTCGAATCTCAGCAAATTTGCAGTACGACTACTGGGTTTCGCAGCTTGGAGTATTTTGGTGGAAGATCTCACGAAAGCCTTTGCACTAATCAGAAGACTGGAGCCGTCTTAAACTTCCACCTGGAACAATAACAGCTTAGACAAAAGCATTAACTCTCTCGGTTTCTCTCTCTCCATAGCGGGCGCGCGTCTTGTTCCTGTGTGTGTGTGTGTGTGTGTGTGTGTGTGTGTGTGTGTGTGTGTACGCGTGTGTGTATGTACATTCTTTTTCATCCTCAATTCCACACACACATAGGCAGGCCAAACGTTTATCAAGGGTTTTTTTCAGCCAGAGACCACCAAGCTCTGCGACTTGGTTAAATGTGTTCGCAGTTGGGATTATATCAGATTTCTAATCCAAGCGTTCGCGTGATAACCAAAAAACTTATTCGGAAATTTGGGTACAGCAACAGGAACTATTTTTAATTAATTTCTGCGATAATGTGGTCCTAGACATTCCATATCCTCGTACGTCACTGTTAACTGCCAATTTTAATTCTTCCGGCTTTTATCTGACTGCATGTCGAGCAGTAGAATATCGATAATCACCGAGACGTAACTGCGTCAACACATTATGACATTTAAATTGTTAGAAAATTGAATCTCTTTGTGCAGACAGATCATTTCAAATGACGTTGGCGATCGCCCTGTGGAAGCGCTGGTCACCGACATTTCAATACCGTCCGTTGGTCGCGAGCTCTCCCAGTGTGCAGACTGTTCAGGTGCACACTGTGGCGTGTTATTTAAAATCATGACTACTTGTGGTAGTGCCCAACAAATTACATAAATCATCCGCGCCAGGTTTTGTAATAATCTAAAATTTCATGTCGAAAAGTTTTATTGCTTGTTGTGGCACACATGCATTTTCCACAGTAATGTAAATTCTTGGTTATTGGTGTTCCTGTACCGAATCGAAAGATCACACCCAAAGTTACTTGTTAAGTGTGTCTCGGTGGCTCACTGGTAAAATGTCAGCCTACGGATCCAGAGTTACTGGGGCGGATCTCCTGTCAACACTGTCATATTTATCTACCTCATATCACTTCTTGCCCCTCTTGCAGTTTTCGTTAACATTGTCACTACCATTTTTTTCGGAGTGCTAGACAATAATGGATGATTCCTGTAATTAATGTAGTGATCAAACTTGCAGCTGGAACAATAACAGGTTAGACAACAGCATTACCTCTCTTCCTTTCTCTCTCTACATGGCAGACGCAACTTGGAAAAAATATTTCCTGCCGTTTCGTTTTCCAACGCGCGCTAGGAGTGGAACATGGAGGGTCAGTCATAGGGACAACTGGAGTTTCAGAGACAATTGTGCAAAACTATACACAGAAGTAAGACATCTACATCTACATCTACATTTACACTCCGCAAGCCACCCAACGGTCATTATCTCCCAGTCGCGTATGGTTCGCGGGAAGAACGACTGCCTGAAAACCTCCGTACGCGCTCGAATCTCTCTAATTTTACATTCGTGATCTCCTCTGGAGGTATAAGTAGGGGGAAGCAATATATTCGATACCTCATCCAGAAACGCACCCTCTCGAAACCTGGCGAGCAAGCTACACTGCGATGCAGAGCGCCTCTCTTGCAGAGTCTGCCACTTGAGTTTGCTAAACATCTCCGTAACGCTATCACGCTTACCAAATAACCCTGTGACGAAACGCGCCGCTCTTCTTTGGATCTTCTCTATCTCCTCCGTCAACCCGATCTGGTACGGATCCCACACTGATGAGCAATACTCAAGTATAGGTCGAACGAGTGTTTTGTAAGCCACCTCCTTTGTTGATGGACTACATTTTCTAAGGACTGTCCCAATGAATCTCAACCTGGCACCCGCCTTACCAACAATTAATTTCCAACAGTGGGTGGAGCGTCTCTCGAAGTTATTAGCTCAGATTACTGGTGTTCAGTATGGACACATGTGTACAGTTCGTTGCCGCGACTTGTACGGGAAGGTGCGGGAGCAGCCAGCCTCGCAAACCTGTTTATTTGGTTGTCTGTATGCAGGCGCGAACTAATTCGATGCTATAACGCGCAGTAGACGACTTTACATGTTCTTGCACGCCTGTCCCTTACTGCAAATACGCCGTGGCACATATCACGAATCGAAATTTTAAGAGACTCTCCACCCAGTGATACGTCTCATGTTTCTGCAGTTTCCACGCAGTCACTTTAAGAACATGTCGTGGGACACATTCGTCCCAATGGTAGTTAAAGAGTCAATGTGAAAGAATGCTTAGTTGCATCAGAGTTCGCATTCCATGTTAAGTGTTGGGAATGACCGTTCGAAGATCGGAGGAAGATTGTCGGATAGCTACGTAGGACCGTGCCTTTGGCATTGATAACAGCGGCGTCGCGTCGCGCCATGGAAGCCATGAGGCCTTGGTAGGTTGCTGGAGGGAGCTGGCGACACATCTGCACACAAAAGTCACTCAATTCTCGTAAATCCCGGGGGGGGGGGGGGGGGGGGGCACCGCGATGAGCTCTGCCGCCACATTCAGTCACATTCCAAATGTGTTCGATCGGGTCGAGATCTGGCGCGTTGGGGTGCAGGGGGTTATCGCATAACTGGAGCTCGCCACTGTGGTCGGACCACTGCATCACACTCCTGTCCTTGTGACATTTGGCGCACTATCTTGTTGGAAAACAGGAAAAATATTGGTAATGAATGGGTGTACGTGGTCTGCAACCAGTGTACGACACTGTTTAGGCGCAATGGTGTCTTGCACGAGCTCCATCGGACCCATGTTCCCCAGGGCCGCCAGCTTGTCTCTGTCCTGCAGTACAGGTGTCAAGGAGCTGTTCCCCTGGAAGACGACGGATTCGCGCACTCCCATCGGCACGATGAAGAAGGTATCGGGATTTATCAGACCGTGCAACGCTCTGCCACTGCGCCAACGTTCAGTGCCGACGGTCACGTGCCCGTTATAGTCGTAGTGGGCGATGTCATGGTGGCAACACTGGCACATGCTTAGGTCGTCGTCTGTAGAGATCCATAGTTAGGAGAGTTGGGTTCATTGTGTGTTCAGTCGCACTTGCATTCTGCCCAGCATTAAAGTCTGATGATAGTTCCGCCACAGTTCTGTTTTACCAGCACAGCATGCCCAGCCTCCGACGTCCGACATCCGTGCTGAGGGGTGGCTGCACAACCCGTCCACTTCTGGACGTGGTTTCACCTGGTTTCGCCACGTGTTGAAGATACTCGCCACAGCACTTCTCGAACACCCGATGAGTCGTACAGTTTCCGAAATGCCCGTGCCGAGCCTCCGGACTATGACAATCTGGCTACGGTCAAACTCAGATGGCGCGCCTTCCCCGTTCTACACGCACCGTGCGTGTGTCTGACCAGCAATAATTCCTCGCCAGGCGACGCTGCTATCCCCTGTACGGATTTATATGTATAGTAGGTCTGTGGTCATAATGTTCTGGTTGATCAGTGTAAGGTGTAGAATTCACACTTGCCAGTGTCGGCAATTGCCATCTTCAGGTTAGAAAAAAATATTCTGATACTAGTAACGACGCCAACGTGAATAGACCTAGGCAGATCATACGTGTTTGGTGAATTTTTCTAGGATTATCAACTGAGACGTGGCGATGTGCTGTAACGTTTCGGCGAGTTTCTTGCTCGTCACCTTGAGACAAGACTTCGCCTGAAGACGAGTACGAAAATTGTTGAAACGTTCCTGCAACATGACGCCAGGATTGTGCTCCAGACTCCATCAAACCAAGGAGGCCATGCGGTATTAAAATTATAGTTGGCCCAAAATAGCATGTTCAAATGGTTCAAATGGCTCTGAGCACTATGGGACTTAACTTCTAAGGTCATCAGTCCCCTAGAACTTAGAACTACTTAAACCTAATTAACCTAAGGACATCATGCACATCCATGCCCGAGGCAGGATTTGAACCTGCGACTGTAGCGGTCGTGCGGTTCCAGACTGTAGCCCCTAGAACCGCTCGGCCACACCGGCCGGCAAAATAGCATGTCTTTTAAAACATACAGGTGTGCTCTGGTGTGTAGTTGCACTAATAAGGGTATTGTGAATGCAATTCTACCACCTAACCAGAGATAAATAACAGTAAAGCACTAGTAAGGAATTAAAATCAAGTAAGGAAATAAACAATATAGTGTCACAAGGTTTAAGGTAGTAGCGGTAGCACGGTACGCGATTAGCATTTACAGGAGGAATTCTCTAACGTGTAGCGCACATTGCGAGATAGCATCGTGTCCGCCGAAAGAGGACCCTAGAACCAAGACGCCGCGGTAGCCTCTCGCTGTTGTCTTTTACTGGTAGCAGAGGCCCAGCCGTTGCGTACTAAGTCCCCGATGGCGCAGAGCGGGCGCCTAATTTTCAGAAATAAATAAGTCCCGTAATTCCGCCCCTTAACGGCCCAGTAAAGAAATTCCTAATTATTAAAAGTTTGGCCTCGGAGGTCGTGATAACGTCGCCGGCAGCCGATCAACTCTGATGGAAGCATTAAGGTACTTAACGCTCCAATTAAACTCGGGCTATTACTGAAGGGGACGTTCAGAGTACACTCCGGTATCGCGCGCTAGCAGCCGAGGGAATAATTAAGACCACCTCTAAATATCGCTGTTTTTACTGTCAAGGTAAAGTATCCGGAAAGGGGGCGGTATAAGGTCCTTCCACAGTATTTACGGAGCAGATAAACGGAATGGGAACGTCTTGATAGGTCCTAAAAGAACATGATGTTAATAGACGTATCGCTACGGTCGAACGATTGGCAAAACCGTGCGCGTCAGCTGAAGATTTCCGAGCGCCTGCCCCGTCGAGTGATGCCCTGTGGAGTGGCGTATGGGCGAAGCGACAGCAAACGGATGGGGGCGGAAAACGTCGTAAACGCCGAGTCAGTCGTAAACGGGATTGTGAGTGGTGTGGGTGGGGGGGGGGGGGGAGGAGGAGGAGGGAGGTAGCTTGGCAGCAAGTCATTCGCTCAGCTGCCGGCAGTTCTCTACACAAACGCAGTCTATCTGCCTCATTGGCCTAAATCACACAGACTTCCTGACGCTGTGGCAACTCGTAAAAACATGTATCTCATCTGGACAGAGGCGAAAAATTTCTCGTCCGCGGCACAAAACGGAAGGGAGACTCGCAGCGAACAACGAAACCTGTTATGCCGCGGGAATGAAGTGTAATCTCTTTCCACACCATCCTTGAGTTTCGCAAAACATTTTCAGGAACTGTCTGCAGTAAAGTGTTGAATTGTAAACTTTCTTGTAGTGCCTCAGCAGTCTAGAGAGACAGTGTGTATATCTAAGGACTACTTTCTTTATCAGTTTACAACGACATCTGTACTCCGCAAGCTACCTTACGGTGTGGCAGAGAGTACTTTGTGTACCGCTATCATTCCTCCTCCATCTTCCCCCGCCTCTTTCCTGTTCCTTCACGACTGGTTTGCCGGAAAAACGATTATTGGTTAACCTCCACGTCAGATCGAATGTCTCTAATTTTACTTTCTTGGTCTTTTTGCAATATGTGAGTAGGAAGAAGTAATATATTAGTTGCTTCTTTCAGGAACATGCAGTCTCGGAACTTTAGCAGTAAACTAGACTGTGATGTAGAACACCTATCTTGGATTGACTGCCACTGGCTGAACATTTCCGTGACGCTTTCGCTTTTACAAAATGAAACTGTAACAAAATTTGATGCTCATCTTTGGACTTTTTCTATTTCCTCTACCAATCCTATTTGGTGCGGATTCCATACTGACAAGCAATATTCAAGTATATGTCGAGCGAGGGTTTCATAAGATATCTCCTTAATGGGTGGACTACACTTTCTGAGGGTTCTTCCAATGAATCTCAGTCCTGAATCTGCCTCACTTGCGATTAGTTTTATGTGGTTCTTCCACTTTAAACCGCTCCGTACACATACTCCTAGATATTTTACTGTCGTACAGGTTATACTGATTGCAGAACAATCATGTAATTTTACAATAATCAGTCAATTTATCAGCAATACGTAAAATTTGTTTATACTGAGGGTCACCTACCAATCCCTTGCATCAATTGTTGATCCTCTACAGGTCTTCCTGCATTTCGTTACAATTTTCTAGCGTTGCGACTTGTCTGTATACAGTAACACCATTAGCGAAATGCCTCATGCAACATTCGACGTTATCTACTAGGTCATTTATACACAGTGTTTCAAGGGTACAGGAGCAGATATTTCTATTGGTGGCTGAGAAGGGTCTACTGAACGACAGCATTTACTTCATTCGCAGACTAATAATTGTAGCTATTAGGAGTAGTATGTTTCTAGGTTGGTTAGTACCACCAAGTAAATGTGGAAAGAGCAAGCCATTAATGCTTATTTTCGTCTGGGCGTTTGATCATGTGTTGAAGTGCGGACGCGTGAGCGCAAAATGGTTAGTTTAAATTGACAGGTGTAGTCCACTTACAAGTAAACCTACTCAAGGAATGCACTTCGATATTATTTGGCTTTGAACATGTTGAAGTGCAGAGCTAAATAAGAGACCCATATTTCATTATATGTGCCTTATGGCTGTTAAGGGGGTGAAACATCACCTTGAAAAAATTGGGTTTAATATTTCTGAATGAGTATCATATAAATGGTGATAGATACAAACAACTTCAAATAAAAGTTCCATAGTTTTTAACGTACATTGCAACGATACACAACTATTTGTCGAAAAAGTAATTTTTTCGAAATTCCTTCCGATTCGCCATTTTTTCCCACAACACTGCTGCGCTTCCTCATTATTTTACAGTTTTCCAATAATGTTACAACAGTATCATACAAACAATTCCAAATATTATGTAATTAAATCTGAAAAGGTTAAAAACTTGGAAACAAAAAATACACAAAATGCAAAAAGAAAACATAAATACAACAGAATAAGTTTTATGTTTCAGAAAATTAAAATAAAATATGTATGTATAGAACAATATATACGGAATATACATTTAGAGTATATTTACTGGGAAACACTTATTAAACAATCGAATATGACTACTGGCTCTGCAGCGGACACCTCTCGGGTGCGCGTACAGTGGTATGCACATATGTCTAGCTTATTTCTGACAAATGCGTCTTTGGAATAGCACTTCATCGTAGATGACTGATTTTTATACTAAAAGCTATACGTTTTGCTACTTGCCAAATGTCGAAAAGAAAAACAAAATAGTGTGCTCGGGGGAGGGGATTTCGAGAAAAAAATGACTTTTTCGACAAATGTGGGTGCACAGTTGTAATGTACAATAAAAACTATTGCACTTTCATTTGAAGGTTTTTATGTCTGTTATCGTTCCAGCCGTATTAATTCAGAAATAGTACTCTCAGTTCTTTTCCAAGGTGGAATTTTATCACCTTAACGGCTGTATTGGCACCTATAAAAAAAATATGTCTCTCTCATGTTGCTGTACACCACAACTTATTCAGAACCGATCATAATCGAAGTTTATCCCGTCTGTAGGTTTACTTGTTAGTGTCGCAGTTACGACCGTGCGCAAAAACATCAGGTAGTAAATTATGTGTTGTTTTGCCGGAAGACTTAAACACAGAGGAAAAACCGCTAACACGCTGGAGTGGGTACATACTAAGGTGTCAATGATCACAATACCTGCTGTTACACCCTTAACAGGCTGTATCTAGCGGAAAGTAATGGTATTGGACACACTTCGTTGAGGTACGCCTGAAGTTACTTTTATGTCTGGAGATTTAGCTTTGTTGAGGATGATATGCTGGGTATTGTTTGCTAGAAACTCTAAAGTTCAGACAAACAGCCGATCTGGTATTGCGTACACTGTATTTTGTACATTAGGCGGCAGTGAGGAGCTGTATCGAATATCTTCCAGCAGTCAAGGACACAGCGTCAACCTGGGCGCTGGTATTTACTTTTTTCTGGCTGTCGAAGACGAAACGGAGAGAGCAGGACTTCACACGATGGTTATTTTCGAAACCCTAGTTGATTCCTACAAAGGTGATTTTCGGTCTCTAGAAATAGAGAATGTAGTACTCACACTCCGCCTCAGGCCACGAGTGGCCTGCCGGGACCATTCGACCGCCGTGTCATACTCAGTGGAGGATGCGGAGAGGAGGGGCGAGGGGTCAGTACACCGCTCTCCCGGTCGTTGTGATGGTATTCTTGACCGAAGCCGCTACTATTCGGTCGAGTAGTTCCACAATTGGCATCACGAGGCTGAGTGCACCCAGAAAAATGGCAACAGCGCATGGCAGTCTGGATGGTCACCCGTCCAAGTGCCGACCACTCCCGACAGCGCTTAACTTCGGCGATCTCACGGGAACCGGTGTAACCACTGTGGCAAGGCCGTTGCCAGAGAATGTAGTACATGTTCCAAAATTCTACAACAGACTGACGCCAAGACTGTAGTGTTGTGCATCTATTCGAAGATCCTTCTTGAAAGCAGGAATGTCTTGTGCTTTTTTCCAGTCACTACAAACACTTGGCTCCTCCAGCGACCTACGGTGCGATAGTCCTCAGTGGCTCAGTTAGTAAGTCACTGTTGTCCCATCTTGACCAGTGTTACATATTTCTTTGCGATGGACCAATTCAGAGTCAATGGCAGAATAGTTTGCTACAGTGATACTGTGCGTGGATAATACCTGAAGTTCGTATCCATACGCCACGAACTGTAAAGTGGTTTTCGCAGTGTACAGAGTGTAGCGCAGATAATAGTGAAAACTGATACGGATGGAAATACACGATCAAAGACGCAAAATCGTTGCAGCAGACATGGTTTCATCAATGCGAAGTTTTGCAGATATGTTGTTAGGAGCTTGTATTCATTGCGAAATATAGACAAGGAAGTGTTCGGCTCGTTACGTTAGCTTTAAACAACGAGACCAAAAATGATGTCAGTCTGGAATGAAACCACAAGGTGGCACGATTAAATGAAACATAATCTCGGCATCTACCCCTAACGTAAGGAGAAGTACTTCTCGGGTGCATTAGTAAAAAGGTGAATATTTAAGTGATAATTATAAAAGTGATAATTAGTGAGGTAGCTATTCTCAGTGTTCAGTGCCTGTACGTAAAAGAACTGAAAGCAGAGAAAGCATACACTTCGCAAGGAAATGAGACAACAGAATGTAGAGAGAGAGAGAGAGAGAGAGAGAGAGCTTTGTTCTTAAGGAGGCTACGAAGGAAGCGAGAAAAAGCCAGAGAGACCTAAAATGTAAAAAAAATATCGTTACTGATTTTTCGATAGTGGTATCTGATGAGCCGGGAATAATTTAAAACACCCATACGCACCTAGAAATCATGTGCGATTAGGCAAATGGCTTCCGTTTAAAGGGTTCCACGGGACGCAAACAGAAACAAACTGAAAGACGTAAGTACAATTACTAAACGCAGCAATATAGCGAAATAAACTGACAAAGAATACAAACTGTAGTGAAAAGGGAAATAGGAAGTGCCCATTCGGAGAGCGATATTTGTCGTTGAATACGTTTATTTGCCTTATCGAATTTGGGCCTCTCACTTCAAATGAATAATGTTTTGTTTGGTAACACCGAGAATTATAAAGCCTGTGAAAAACTCTACAGAAATGTAAATTCTGAGTCGGGAAAAAGTTAGGGAATTGTTCATTAGCGAGAAGACGAATGCTATTCATCATTCCTCCGTTTTATTACTTATTCCTTGGAACCGACTCGGATGAGAGCATTCATGTTGCTTTTGGCTTCGCTTTGTCCCACGTCCAATTTACTCTTTTTCTTTATCAATGAAAATCGATTACGTATATATATATATATATATATATATATATATATATATGGTTTACGTCTGAATGTACAGATTTCAGATCAAGAACTAAACAAAAGCCAGTGTGATAGTATAAAGGAAAGAAATTAACAGCGTAGCAACCCATCAACATCCAGGTCAATGGAAGTGGTACACACCATGGTGAATCAGGAAGTATGTCAATCAACAAATACTTGAAACGCAGAAGCCATGATAACTACACCGACGTCTGTGCACTGGAGCAACGGCAGTACTACGTTAGTGTATAGTGATGAGTCTGGAAATATTCTCGCTCTAGCGAATCTAGAAAACGGCACGGCGTTTCGCCCAATCTCGAAACGCCCTAGATTACTCTTTTTTAATTACTTTGTGACGTAAAGAAATTCTTTTTGTTACATAAAGTAATTAAGGCAACACAAATTGTGAAAGAATATAATTTAAACTGCGTGACGCTGTTTCTCCTTTTTTTGGCGCAGAAGGAATTCTAATTAATTCCTCTGCAGATGTCAGCGTCTTTCTCGGTGATTTTAAAACAGACGCGCCGCTGGAAGAAGAAGGAGGAGGCATCTTCGAAATTACTTTCCTACCGGTAGGAAGCAGCTGATTTAAGTAGTATTTACGAGTAACAAGACAAATCTAGAAATAGTCATGGGTTAGAATAAAACTGGTTTTTCGTACAGTTATGGCGTGTACTCCACCAGTGCATGTGCTCACCAGGCTTATTAACTCAGTTTAGACTTATAATTGGAATGAGAACTGGAAAATTTTAGGAAATTGTTCATTGGAGAGAAGACGAGTGCTGTTTGCCTTTCCCCACTTTTATTAGTTATTCTTTGGGACCGACTCGGATCATAGTACGAAAGCATTCTCGTCACATTACATACTTCTCTTCTTGCTTATTCTAAACGTAAAACAAAAACAGAGTTACATTAAAGAGGCTAAATGCGTTGTATTACTGGACACAATTAGCATTTAAGACCAGAAAAATGTCTGAAACTGTCTTCCTGACGCTGTGTACATCACGAAAGCACTGTTGCGTGCACGTGACAGAAATGAAGAACAAGAAGCAGTCGTAAACAGCAGTCTGATAATATTTTGGGACATGCATTATGGCTGCGACGGTTACAACCAACGTACATCGAAAGTCAGTAGCGTCATCTCCCTTGTCATACCTTAATGGCTACAACGATTAGCAGATGCAAAAAATACACTAAGGAGACTGTCTACACTACTCTTGTCCGTCCTGTCCTAACGTGCTGTTATGCTGTGTAGGATACTTACCAGGTAGAATTGACGGAGAACATCGAAGAAGTTCAAGGGGAATCAGCTCGTTTCATCGCGAAACGGGGTAGACAGTGTCAGGAATATGGGAAGCAGGTTGGGGTGGCAATCATTAAGACGAAGGAGTTTTTCGTTGTTGCAGCGGGAGCTTTTCACAAAATTTACAACACCAACGTTCTCACCGAATGCGAAAATAATTCATTGACACTCAACTACAGGATGCGGTGCTTAAATCCGGACAAATGAACCTTTTTTTTCTTTTCTTTTTTTTTTAAAAAACAAATTTATTAAAACAAAATGCAAGTGAAAATGAAAATCCTTTTACATGTAACTAGTGGTATCTTTCAAGAGCAACATTACTCGATGTAAGCCCCTTCAACCGCAGTGACCGCCTCCAATCTTGTCCTGAAGCGATCGCACGTACTTTTTAAAACTGCGCTGTCCATATTCGCGAATGCTGCTTCTATAGCGATGAGCAGAGTTGGACATTAGGGTGCCTCGTCCTATTGTAAATCTTTCAACTACGCTACAAGCATACAGTTCAAATGGCTCTGAGCACTACGGGACTTAACTTCTAAAGTCATCAGTCCCCTAGAACTTAGAACTATTTAAACCTAACTAACACAAGGACATCACACACATCCATGCCCGAGGCAGCATTCGAACCTGCGAACGTAGCGGTCGCGCGGTTCCAGACTGTAGCCATCCCGACCGGCCCAAACATATAGTCGACGGGGTTCAAATGCGGGCTATTCGGGGGCCACAACTCCTTTCACCAGGACATGTCAACGTTATCCGAGTAGGCCAGTTACGGAATAAAGGACTCGTATGAGGTCCTCTGCCGCCTGACGCATTGTTCGCCCTCTGACATTCAATACTGATGCCAATTTCCTCAGCGATTACCCCGGATCCTCCGAAATCAGCGCCTGAGTTTTTCGATGACTGCCGCAGTTCGTGACACTCGTTTCCTCGAATGAGATTAGCGGAACCTTCCCCAGCCTTCATCGAAGCATTTTCCTAGGGCACAATATCGTAAGCAGTTGACTTCTGGTATCCGAAGAATAATATTATTTCAGCGGGCGAACGTCCAGCACGAAGACTTTAGAAATTCACGGCTTTTCGGTTGCACTCCGCACTTGTGCTTAACATCTCGGCCATTTTGGGGTTCTGACTGTTTTCTAGGTGCCATTTGCGACTTCCGGCTGAACTACGATATGGCAGGAAATTCAAATTGAAATTTGTCCGGACTTAAGCGCCGCATCTTGTACGCAAGGAGAAATGATCAGTCCAATATAATAGGAGAAATTTGACCTCGCACGGAAATATTTAAGTGTTCGTTTTTCCCGCGCGCTGTTCGATAAACCTTCCGTCTGGAACTTAAGTCTGAATTGCGGAGTAGTGATATACACTACTGGCCATTAAAACCGCTAGAACAAGGAGAAATGCAGATGATAAACGGGTATTCATTGGACAATGATTACATTTTCACGCAATTTGGGTGCATAGCTCCTGAGAAATAAGTACCCAGAACAACCACCTCTGGCTGTAATAACGGCCTTGATAGGCGTGGGCATTGAGTCAAACAGAGCTTGGATGGCGTGTACAGGTACAGTTGCCCATGCAGCTTCAACACGATACCACAGTTCATCAAGAGTAGTGGCTGGCGTATTGTGACGAGCCAGTTGCTCGGCCACCATTGACCAGACGTTTTCATTGGTGACAGATCTACAGAATGTGCTGGCCAGAGCAGCACTCAAACATTTTCTGTATCCAGAAAGGCCCGCACAGTACCTGTAACATTGGATTGTGCATTATCCTGCTGAAATGTAGGGTTTCACAGGGATCGAATGAACGGTAGAGACGCGGGTCGTAACACATCTGAAATGTAACGTCCACTGTTCAAAGTGCCGTCAATGCGAACAAGAGGTGACCGAGACGTGTCACCAATGGCACCCCATACCATCACCCCGGGTGATACGCCAGTATGGCGATGACGAATACACGCTTCCAATGTGCGTTAACCGCGATGTCGCCAAACACGGATGCGACCATCAGGATGCTGTAAACAGAACCTGGATTCATCCGGAAAAATGACGTTTTGCCATTCGTGCATCCTGGTTCGTCGTCGAGAACACCATCGCAGGTGCTCCTGTCTGTGCTGCAGCGTCAAGGATAATTGCAGCCATGGTCTCCGAGCTGATAGTCCATGCTGCTGCAAACGTCGTCGAACTGTTCGTGCAGATGGTTGTTGTCTTGCTAACGTCCCCATCTGTTGACTCAGGGATCGAGACGTGGCTGCACGATCCGTTACAGCCATGCGGATAAGATGCCTGTCATCTCGACTGCTAGTGATACGAGGCCGTTGGGATCCAGCACGGCGTTCCGTATTACCCTCCTGAACCCACCGATTCCATATTCTCCTAACAGTCATTGGATCTCGACCAAAGCGAGCAGCAATTTTGCGGTACGAGAAACCGCAATCGCGATAGGCTACAATCCGACCTTTATCAAAGTCGGAAACGTGATGTTACGCATTTCTCCTCCTTACACGAGGCATCACAACAACGTTTCACCAGGCAACGCATGTCAACTTGCGTTTGTGTATGAGAAATCGGTTGGAAACGTTCCTCATGTCATCACGTTGTAGGTGTTGCCACCGGCGACAACCTTGTGTGAATGCTCTGAAAAGCTAATCATTTGCCTATCACAGGATCGTCTTCCTGTCGGTTAAATTTCGCGTCTGTAGCGCGTCATCTTCATGGTGTAGCAATTTCAATGGCCACTAGTGTAGATATAGATGTGTTCTTACCTGGGCAGATACGGTCGTTAATCCATTTACAGATGAGACAGGGAATAATGTAAAAATGATTAACGAGAAACGCATGGTTGGTTGGTATTACCAGTATTACCACAATTTGATCACCAAACAAGACAATGTATCTTAGATGTAATTGATTAGATACCAGTGTTGTGCGCCTTTTGCGAGTGGTATTGAGGATTCGATCACACATTTCGAGAAGAACTGGTAGCGCGAAAGCAGATTCCGATGCCCGCAGCGTTCTAGTTGCAACATGAGCGATAGCTTCCTTTTTTTCGCGCGGACGTCGGTAGTCGGTGGGCGCCTGACGGGAGGTTGCTTGTTTTGGGGATGCGGCGGATTAACTGGCGGCGCGCGTCGCCAGACAAATGAAGACGGACGAGCTGTGGCCTATCTGACAGGAAGCACAGGGCGGGGCTCCTGCAGTCGCCCAGGCAGCAGCGTCTGTTCAGTACACCGCACTCCTTCACAGTGGACAGAAACCCACGTCACTTCTTACAGCGATGAGTTAGCACCGAAAGAAACTAGGGCAGTACATTAGGATCGTCTCGTCATTTGGGTAAACTATAGTGATTATTTGTCGGTCTGGTGCTCTAACCGTAATATATTGTTGCAATATCAACCATACAGCCACTGCACAGTGTTCTCCTATTAACATAATTTTAAGAACTGTGACTGCCGGTCGACTGTTGGAAGCAACAATTGCGAGGTATTCATCTCCAGTCACAACGGTGGTGGTATAAACTCATGTATCAACCACCCAGACTTCTATTTTTTTAAATTCTTGCTAAATGTCAAAACATTATGTACTCTTTCGTGTCCAAATTTAATGTTCAATTGTCTAGTTTATAAAATACTACAGAGAAAAGCAAAAAGAAAAGAAACAAAGTTGCAGCTTTACGTGGCGGGACTTGGGCAACTGTATGTACGAAGGTGGGTGCTGGAGGGAGTCGTATTCAGCCCCCTCAGACCTCTTAGCCGTACAAATGGTTCATATGGCTCTGAGCACTATGGGACTTAACTTCTAAGGTCATCAGTCCCCTAGAACTTAGAACTACTTAAACCTAACTAACCTAAGGACATCATACACTTCCATGCCCGAGGCAGGATTCGAACCTGCGGCCGCAGCGGTCGCGCGGTTCCAGACTGTAGCGCCTAGAGCCGCTCGGCCCACACCTTAAGAAATCAGGTGATGGGTTACTAAAAAATAACGCAGCATTTTTTTTTTAAAGTCACTCCTGTAATTTGTTTCGCTCGCCACTCGTTGATAAGTGTGTGTGGACTGGCCGCTGTCGTTCGTGGGTCTTCACCCGCACCTACGAAAGCTCCAAGGCACAGACGAGAAGGGACATTGCAACGATTCAAATGTTACTTTGATCAAAAACTTCTCCTCCTATAAATGTCACCGCGATGCCCACGGTACTGACCTTATTTGTGCTGACAAGGAACCCACTCAGAGCGAGGTCGCAAAAGGTCAATGATGTTTACGGCAATCGACGCCCCATGTATTGTCTGCCAAGCAACCATAATATTGGCCGGTAATGGCAACAGGGGACGGGAGTGGGGGTATCCAATGGTGAGCATAGCCCGAGGCTACGGTGCGTAGTTGAACTGGTTAATCGACGAATAACTCACAACAGTGCTGCAGTGTTAGTTGTGTTGATACGAAGCGAATATTGCATTATATCTGCAACAACAGTCATAGAAGTTGACACACCGTAGGAGAGGAACCCAAGGAATTCTGCAGAGTGAGAAGGAAGTGGCAGATGAAATATTAGCGCTTCTGCAAGATGAGATAGTGGATTATGTGGTGTCATATAAGTTCTACTGTGCCGACAATGTAAATGAAGAGTACAATGATGACGATAAGGGCTTAAGTGGGACTGAAACAGGTGTAGTAGATGTAGTTTATCGTCCTTGTCGGACAGGGATCCACAAGTCCTGCCTCTAATGAAACGTAATAAAGGACAATTGTTGTCTAAGCAGCTGGTAGTAAACATAATTACGAACAAGGGAACAATCCGCGGCATAGTAAAAATACAACTATGAACAGATTCCTAGTACGTCCGCGGCAATATGGCCGTGTAGTGAAGAAGAAAAACCACGGATACTCAAGGAAGGACAAGGCGCACTTGTTACAAGACTAGTGTCTACACGTTTCAAGGATGCTCGATATAATTTACAGGATTTGCGTAATAGTGACCTACTACTGCTCGTGGCATAGTTTACAATGCTTTCAAGGGATTGATGGGTAGTTGTATAACGTCAAACAGTGCTGCAGAATTGGAAGACGTATTATACTGCAATTTCAAGCAAAGCGTCAACTTGACAGTGCACAAGAAACTGCGGAATCGGCCGGAAAATTTGTAGATGAGACAAAAAACTTATGCCATCGTTCAGTATGAATGTGTTTTCCACACCGACTAATCGGGATTTGCAGAGCAAATGCGTATGAAAGGAACCTGGAAATTGCTACAGGAACACTCTTCTGAGTTTAAACGCTTCCTGTGGCTACCGAACTCCCCAGACATAAACGTTGTTGAGCATATCTGGGATGCCTTGGAACGTGCTATTCAGAAGAGATCTCCACCCTCTCGTACTCTTACGGATTTATGGACAACCCTGCAGGATTCATGGATCAGTTCCCTAGAGCACTACTTCAGACTGCAGTCGAGTCAATGCCACGTTTTGGTGCGGCACTTCTGCGTGCTCGTGGCGGCCCCAAGCGATATTAGGCAAGCCGGCCGTGGTGGTGGAGCGGTACTAGGCCCTTCAGTCTGGAACCGCGTGACCGCTACGGTCGCAGGTTTGAATCCTGCCCCGGGCAAGGACGTGTGTATTGTCCTTAGGTTAGTTAGGTTTAAGTAGTTCTAAGTTCTAGGGGATTGATGACGTCAGCTGTTAAGTCCCATAGTGCTCAAAGCCATTTTTGATATTAGGCAGGTGTATCAGTTTCTTTGGCTCATCAGTGTATTATCATCAGTTTATAGATTAGGTCTTGCCGCACTGGATACACCGGTCCCAGTGAGATCACCGAAGTTAAGCGCTGTCGGGCGTGGTCGGCACTTGGATGGGTGGCCATCCAGGCCGCCATGCGCTGTTGCCATTTTTTGGGGTGCACTCAGCCTTGTGATGCCAATTGAGGAGCTACTCGCCCGAATAGTAGCGGTTTCCGTCAAGAATACCATCATTACGACCGGGAGAGCGATGTGCTGACCCCACGCGCTTCCTATCCGCAAACCCCCACATGAGGATGACACGGCGGTCGGATGGTCCCGATGGGCCACTTGTGTCCTGTAGACGGAGTGGTTATAAATTAGATAGTAACGAGTCAATTACGCTCATGTTTGGCACTAGCAGCGACAGTGAAGTCGTTTTCCATCGGCAGTAAAACCACACGGGCACGTACAATGTCCGCCTTAATTCTTTTTACAATGCTGCACTGTACGCAGGCAGGCCCCGGTACAAGTGTGTTGTCCCGGGGCGGCGCGTTCAGCAGCCGGCGCTATCGACGGCTCCCCCAGCTGACCCACTTCCGGCCGCCCCTCCGCTACCACAGGGATTTCGCGGTGGCTGCGGGGGCGGCCGCGGGGGCGGGGGCGGAAGCGGGGGCGGCGGTGGCGCACATAGCGACACGCGGCCGCCGGCGCGCGCTGCATGTTAACGCGGCGCTGCCCTACCAGAACTCGGGCCGTGAAGGATTCCAGAGGACCGGCAGGCAAGGAGGAACTGTCTGTCTCACGCCTTGTCCCTGAATTAACCGATTGCAGTTTCCTTTTTCCTTTCTCGGGGTCGCTCTGCTGTTCCAATACTTTCCGCAGGTCTCCGCGTAGTGCTAGGCCGAACAGAGCTACGAGGCATTTTATTGCGCGTAGGCGGAATACCTTACGGAGACCAACCACGTCTACACTGTGTAAAAGAATTAACTTGTCACTCTTTTCAAAAGCCGTCATTTTCCCACACTGTGCCGCAGATGTTTGAAAATGATCTTCCTCTGTAACAGTGCAAAAGTGTCGACACTTGGCGAAAAAAATTGGCCAGAGATGGAAGTTCACGTGAGGTGTAAGGTGAGTTAATGAACTCACACCGGCAAATTTCACCCAGTACCACTGCGGACAATTCGCACGATGGTGAGGTCGTCATCCCTCCCATCCCTCTCCAAGTTTTACAAACATACACTGTTGCGCAAAATTAAGGGGCTCCGGAAAGGCTCAAAATCATGAAAAGTTCAATTTTTACTTTTTTGCGTTTTCTGAATCTGCAGACTATTACCTTTTAATAGATATATAATTTATTCAATTCCGAAGACTACAACTATTTTTAAATTTTTTTTTTGAAATGTGTTCTACATGGGCGTGACCCACTGTGGCGCTGTTAAACTGCTGTCAAATGGTGTTATTATTAACGTCCGTGTTCATCAGGTACATTTTAGTGATGTGAGATAAAGTATGTGTTGTGGCTAACCTGTGATGGTTCAATATATATCGCTGGTGTGATTGTCGATTGTTTCATGTTTATTTACTCTGTCGTTATCTCGAAAATATTCGTAATTAATTCTGTTTCTTGAGTCTCTGTTTTGTTGAAGTATAATAATGAGTAAAAGTAAAGTTATTAGAAATCCTCTGAAGGCTTTTAAGAAAAGGAGAAATGTTGGAAAGCCAAAGGTATGTGTTATTACTGTAAACAATAAAGACGATAACCAAGTGAGTGAACCTAACCTCTCAAGTACACTTGCCCATAGCAGTCAAAGTGCGAAAGAAAATACTTCACAGAAGAAGCTTGGTTCAATGAGTGAAAACTATGAATGTTTTATGGGCGAATCGGATGTGAATGAAATATTTGATATGTCGGTTCTCAAAGGAATTTTTTCAAACTGTGTAAGATGTATTCATTGTAGTGAAGTTGGTCTGGAACTCTCCATAATAAAGCACGTAGGACTTGCTAGTGAAATACAACTGAAATGTGATAAGTGTTCATACATGACCACCTTTTGGAACAGTGTTGCAGTAACTGCAACTGAAGAAAATGGTAGCAAAATCTACCAACACAACAACGAGCGATGCTTGCTTTAGACAAGGAACGCCTTCGGGCTGCAAACAGGGCTGTAAAGAGTCTAGAAATACAAGCAAGAGTAAACAGGAGGAGGAACAATAGGAAGCTGGAGGAGGAGTTTGCAGAGGATGAAGATAATCCATCCTATGGACCTGGAATGCACTAGAAAGTTAATCCAATCTTTGTCGCTCGATTCCCAAAACTTTTATTTTCTCATACTAATTACATGTTTTCTAAGGATCTTCCAAACATATTTGTTTCAAACTTTCAGTAAATGTTACACAGTACCTTCTGCATAATTTAACACAACCTTTTTCCAAAAAACTGTATATTTTTGAATATATAAATAAAAAATTGCAAAAAAATGTTGTGAATTTTCATTACAATTTAAAAAAAAATCATCTTTAATAACTGAACTAAAATTTTGTAAAATCCCTGTGTTAAGTTGTAGCCCATATTCCAATAAATAATCTGTAAAAAGTTCAACTTCCTACCTCAAATACTTTGTGAGGAAAGATGTAATTTATAAGCGTTATTTTAACATTGCAAGTATAGGGCGTTCCGGAGCCCCTTAAAGCAAGACACTGCTGTTTCCCCGTCCTGTGTCTAATTCGCGACTTAATCTGTGTTCTGAACGGAAGATGGCTTTCCGATCAACGGATAACAATACCAGCAATGACGTCAGGGCACCAATCAAGCGTGGTTGTCTTTGCAGGATAGTCCCACATAGTTGGTGTGTACACAGTCACAGACGGCATAGTACGACACAGAGAAGACGCCTTCAAGACTCTCTGCTGTGGAGGGCCGTAGGAAGAGTGGAAGCAGAAGAATCGCAAAGTGATGTGGCCCGATGGCTCAGTGTGAATCTTTCTGTTGTTTCTCGGATGACGTGACAGTTTATAGAGGCCGAAACTGTGTCCCAGAGATTAGGACAGGGCCGACCACTTGTGACAAGAGCGGATCATTATTTGGCTGTAAGGGCATGACGGTACGGCCTTACTACTGAACTGCAACTGGCATCTGAACTCGCAGCATCCTGTGGACACGCTGTATCGAGGCAAACGGTGTACAGAAGACTTCTGTGGAGTGGTCTTTATAATTGGAGACCTCCTGTATGTTTAACTCTGGCTTGTCTACATAGAAGGAAACGTCTAGAGTGGAGCCGTCAACATGCCACTTGGATGGTCGAGAGGTAGGCCAATGTTCTTTTCACAGACGAGTCCCGATTTAATCTGAGAAATGATTCTCGACGGATTCGCATCTGGAGAGCACGTGGAACACGATTTCGGGACCCAAACATTGTGGAAAGAGCCCGATATCGAGAAGGAAACCTAATGGCGTGGGCAGGAATTATGTTGACCAATCGAACACTTCTTCATGAAATTGTACAGATGAATCAGCAAGATTTAACTGCTGTCAGGTACCGCGAGTAGATTTTGGTATCTCATGCGCTGTTGTTGCGAGGTGCTGTGTGCCCAGACTTCGTAACGATGGACGATATTGATCGACCTCACAGAGCACGGGTCGATGATAATTTTTTGGAAGCGCAAGATACTGCACGCATGGTCTGGCCTGCTCGCTCTCCCGATTTGAATCCCATAGTACATGTCTGGTATGCACTAGGGAAACGGGTTGCATCACGTCAGCTTTCACCAAACACTCTCCAAGACTTGTGAGCAGCTCTGCAGGAAGAATGGGCATTATTGCCTCGAGATGAGAATGATGACATCATTCACAGCATGTCCCGTCGTTGTCAGGCCTGTATTGGTGCCAAAGGTGTTCACGCCCTATGCTGAGCACATTAACCAGTTGTCAGAATGAGTGTGCAGATCCGTTGAGTTAAAAAAGAAAAAAACCAAGAGCATTTTTGTCTACCGTTATACATGTTTCAGCTGAATACGTTCTGTATTGTTTCTACTTTACCATCACCTGTTTATACTGTTTTGTGTCAAAATAAACGCAAACTTGCAAAATTTCCGTTTGTTGCTTTAATTTTGGACACTAGGGTATTACCCCTCCTCTGGACGCCTCCGTGATATCGTTCAATGTGGTTGAAGGCTCACGATCTCCTTAGAGAGAAAATGTGTGTAAATGAACGCCACAAGGGAAGGGATGGCTTCATTGACGGCCTTTATGACACCTCTTGAGGCATTTTTATCTCGATATTGAGCGGCGGCGAGTCTGAAACATTTCCCTCAAGCACCCATAAGAAAATAGTGTGATTTCAAAGCGATAGTAAAAGATCGGTATAGCCCATACGGACATGTGACAGAGAATCAGTGATGCATCTAGTAGTTTAATACAAGCACAGGGAAGCAAGATGACGTTTACCAAACTTAGGAACCGAAGAATGTCATCCACATAATGACAGTACTTCAGATATAATCCGTTAACACATATTTATTCCTCGTTTTCTCGGTTTAGCAATCTTGAGAACTTCTGATAGTGGTATTGCATGGCTTATACTTCAGTTTTGAATTTATTTTTGTCCAGATGAAGTCTAATGGAAACTGTAGCACTGACGAAAATATGTTCTCCAGTCCAGTCTGTCCAAAGCAATCATGTTTTCCTGATGGAACTTTCAACTAAATCTAGGTGACAGACATTCAATGAGAAAGTGTATGAACTTTCGTCTTTACAAACATGGTGATATGGACACTCTTTTCAATAACATTCATGCCACTAATTGACAGTCTGCAGTCCACTCTCATGGTCTCAGATCTAATGCCTAATGGTGGAAGTGAAATGTGTGTTACTCAGTGATTTTGAAACACAGTCTGTTCAATACGTCCTGACGGAGTATTCTGTGGGAGCAAAAGAAGCAAGCGCTATCTACCGAAGCTCAACATATGGACAGCAGCGGACATAATGCGGGGCGAGGGGGAAAACCTACAGTTTCCTCACGCAGTGTTGGCACTACATATATGCTTAGTGTTTCGGCACGGCGCGGTGCTAAGGTCACCCCGTAACGGTCGCGGCACATAAAGGTAGTGCACTGTCAGACAGCCGAAGTTGGCAGCGAACGAACGCATAACACTCGTGGCCGAAGTTAACCTATTTCTACTGGCTTCAGTCGACCCACAAATAGGAAGATTTCGTTTAGGACGTTGCGGAAAAACTATAAACGCATGGAACGTAATAAGACAGTGTTCAGGTTGTCGTTTTAGTTATTGTTACCTCTTAGGATCCAGCAGACAGCGTCTTTAACTCATCTGCGATCTCTTCACCTGCTGTATCTCAAACATTTCCATTTCATTTGAGGATTATAATTTTTTATCAGTAGATTTTAAGAACGCATCAAAAATATTTTTTTTTCTTAATTCTTGGGGGCACCTCAAAGTAGAAATCTAAATCTTATATGACACACCTAAATTCTCTAAAGGCCATATTTCCTTATTTCGTTCATTTAGACACTGTAGGGTTAGGAGGTACTTGCTGAGTACATCATATTTCTTCTCAGTACTCATCATTCTCCCATTCGTCCTGTTTCTTTGTGCTTCCGTAATCTTAATTTCGAACCTGATATTAGTCTACCTATGATCATTAAAGCCTCTGTGATTTAACTGGTTCAGAAAAGCGAAGCACGTCTGTACTGCCCAAACTAAAGTGTAACTGCTCCGCGGGTTAGCCGCGCGGTCTCGAGCGCCTTGTCGCGGTCCGTGCGGCTCCCCCCGTCGGAGATTCGAGTCTTCCCTCGGGCATGGGTGTGTGTTGTCCATAGCGTAAGTTAGTTTAAGTAGTATGTAGGCTTAGGGACCGATGATCTCAGCAGTTTGGTCCCATGAGACCTTACCACAAATTCCGAAATTTCGAAAGAGTAACAAAAATGCTCGAGGAACGTGAATGGGAATTATTGGGAGAAAACCGGCGTAGATTTGACGAAACGTTGTTATGCAAATGTAGAGAAGCTGAATTCGAAGAAGCACATACATAGGCTCAATGGGCTAGTGGAAAATCACGGGAAATCGATAATACTGGTGCGAAGTACCGCTGCTACGTATTTTACTGTGGCTTGCGAAGTACGTAAGTAGGTGTAGACTTTGACCCTTCTATCAGTCCACCTAAAACACCTGCAGTAACCTTTTTTCGATAATCAATTGATCAGAAGGTCACAACAATTCTGTGCGTGCACAACCCGGTAGCAGTTTATTGAGGCAGCGCTGTGATTTGTTTAGTTCGTCGACCAAAGCAAATTAAATGTTCCTTACGGTTCTAATAGCATACATGTAGCTTTTCGGTGCAGTGGTACAGTGAGACAGCGTCATTTAGTCTCAACAGCCTTCCGTGTAGTAACGTTATCTGGAACGCGCGGACGGTGGAGTTCCAGGAACGGAAGGCAATACGTGCAGCCCCGACGTCTCCTTTGTCACTGGGCAGCGTCAGCAACTAATGACTTCACTGTCAGCGGCGGAGACCCGCCCAGCGGGAAAGGTATTTCCTCTTCAATAAAAAGGAACAAAACACGTGCGGCATAATGGCAGCGGAGACGTCCCGCCCATTTCTTTTTGCGCCCACCAGACAAAAGGTGGCTCCAGCCAGACGAGAGGTGACGTAAAGGAGGCCGGCGCAGTCATTATCGACCACGTTCCGTGATGAAGACGCCACCAGCGCGGCACGCAAGCTCCGGCTAGGCTGCTGGCTCCGGGGGCCGCCTACTGCGCGTCGCGGGATGCCGCCTTTCAGGGGAGCGACACATCGCGCGAGAGACTACCGGGATCTTTACTCTGGCGCAGTTAATAATACGAGGTTATTCGGAAGTAGCTCCAGGGTTTCAGAAGGCCACTGCGCAAAAACTACAACGCATGCTGGAAAACGAATATGTCAGTGTAGAGAGCGCCTCTCCGAGTTTCTATTCATATTACGTATAGGGGCGTAGTTGCACTAGGGGCTGTGTCAAAACAAGTAACCAAATCATCCGCTACGTGTTGGCGTATTGAATTAGTTCGTGCCTGCAGATAGGCAACCCAATCGACAGATTTCCAGAGCGGGCTGTCACTATGACTTCCCGGGCAGTTTGTGTCACCGACTTCAATGAATTTCGCTCATGTACTGACGTTTACCACTTCACAAACGGTGCTTGTGTTGATTACCCCTAATTGGAATTAAAAACTTGAAGACATGCTCCATCCAGTGTTACGCTAGTGCTTTTTTGTGTGTCTTGTAGTTTTCAAGCAGTCGTCTTCTGAAACCCTTGAGGCACCTATGAATAACCCTGCACCTGAAATCTGTGCTTATCAACTGCATGATTCTTTGATTTGTTAGTTCATGAACTGTTATTACAAATTTCAGAGTCTTTATATTCATGTAAGCAAAGGGTAAACATTTTAATAAATTCTTTTGGATTTTGAGACTTATCATCACAAAACACAAAAACAATTATATAATCGATGTTTTGACCGCCTTTGCTGCGGTCCTCTTCAGGGCGACTGAATTACTAGGCTCTGAGAGTGGTCTTCCCCATACATATCGTCTTATTTCGGTTGTCAGATGACTACCGACATGTCATTCTGGTATGCCACTGGACGATTAGAAGTACAGATGCCAATGGCCGTGTATACGGTTTTTTTTTTTTTTTTTTTTTTTATGACCTGTGCTGCTCGGGCAGCTGATTGGTTGGTAACAGCGGACTGTGGGCTTGAACAGAGAAGTAATTTTTTGCTACAGCAAAATGATTTTATTCGAACTGACATTGCTGTCGAAATCTACGAACTTAACAGTGTACTGTAGTTTTATCCATATTCTGCAGTCGTGGATGTGACTTCATTCAGTACACAGGAAGTATGAATAATAAGATCTTTAATCATAAATAATTTTCGTACATATTTCGCATGATGTCACTCGAGAGCAGACTTAAAAAAATGTATCAAATGATTTGTACCTGTTGATGGACCCACAAGGTCCGAAACGCATCATGTGGTTTAATAAAACACGAAAATTTTTGTGACTTAAGTGTGAATGTATAAATTAAAAACAGGTTCACTATGAGCATATCCTACGCGTAAAGTAACCAGAATTTAAGTATGCCTCGTATTCCCGAATTTTGTGCTTTGTAGTATGGGCCATTGCCCGAAGCCATTAGAAATAATATAAATTAAGAAAGTCCCACTCTTCATCTTAGCATACAGAAATTCTCTCTAGATCATTTTGTAATTGGAATTGACCGTCTGATGATTTTACTAGACGGTAAATTATAGTGTCATCTGCAAACAATCTAACGGGGCTGCTCAGATTACCACCTAGATCATTTATATAAATCAGGAACAGCAGACACTACCTTGCGGAACGCCAGATATCACTTCTGTTCTACTCGACGATTTACCGACTATCACAAAGAAATGTGACCTCTCTGAGACGAAATCACGAAACCAGTCACACAACTGAGACGATACTCGATATGCACGCAATTTGATTAATAGTCGCTTGCGAGGAATTGTATCAAAAGCCTTCTGGAAATCTAAGAATATGCAATCGATCTGAGATCCCTTGTCGACAGCACTCATTACGTCGTGGGAATAAAGACCTAGGAGTGTTGCACAAGAACGATATTTTATGAATCCGTGTGGGTTATGTATCAATAAGTCATTTTCTTCAAGGTGACTCATAATGTTCGAGTACAGTATATGCGCCACCCACACACAGCTTCGTAAACATTTCCATTGTTCCCGCTGGCATCTTGATGCGCATGGCGCTGATAATGGCTTTGTAGCAGCTCCATCCGATTATAGGCCTACTATCGATGAAAATGTAATTAACCGTAGAACAAATCTTATCAAATTGTAAAAGCGACTCGTTGCATGTGATACCTACGTAAAACACCAGTTCAAATCAGAAATAGCAATCGCAGAGGGTTGAGAGTGGAGATGGACACATAGGAAAACAGTGCATCGACGTGAGGTAAGAGTGAAGAGGCGTTCGCGTGTCGTAAGATTGAGGGGTGGTGGTGAGGCTAGAGGGGGGGGGGGGAGGGGGGGGGGGCTGGGAGAGCTTTCTGCTGTAGCGGCGGCGGCGTAGGCTGGAATGTCCCGAACACGGAGCGCCGGCATCTGTTTACATTTCCGCGGACTCTGTTTACACTGGAGTCGCTGCCACCGGCGGCGCGCCGGGTTAGGATGACAGCAGGATAACAGGATAATGCCGGCTCGCTTTGCGTCTGCGAGACGAGCAGCGGCCCACTGACTCAGAGACGAAGTGGCGGGGGGGGGGGGGGGGGGAGGGGGGCTCCTCCCCAGTGGCTAAACGTCGTCTCGCGTCTTGAAACGGTCGGGGGTGGATTTTAACACCCAGCTTCGGCCGTACCTCGGCATCTCTACTCAGCAAGTCGTATTGTGGTGTGCGTGGGAGACTACCTTATGGACCACTGTAGCGTCCCGTCCTTCCCGTTGAAGTCGTGGATTCTGCACATGTATAACGACTGTCGGTAGTATCTCATGTGACCTATGAAGTTTTATTTCCATGCTGTTTTCGTAAGAAATACATAGGAGGAAAAAAACATATTCTTTTAATCTAAGAGGACTCCAACTTGACAGAATGAACTCACTTGTCAGTATGACGTTGAACTACCTCTGGCCTGGATGCATATACTGATTCACCTGGGAAGGGTTTCGTAAGGTCCCCGTATCTTCCCCTGAGATCAACTGACCCATAACTCAGAATGAGATTTTCACTCTGCAGCGGAGTGTGCGCTGACACGAAAGTCCCTGGCAGATTAAAACTGTGTGCCGGACCGAGATTCGAAATCGAAACTTTTGCCTTTTGCGGGAAAGCACTCTACCAACTGAGCTACCCAAACAAGACTCACGACCTGGCCTCACAGCTTTAATTCCGCCAGTACCTCGTCTCCTACCTTCCAAACTTCGCAGAAGCTCTCCTGCATACCTTGCAGAACTAGCACTCCTGGAAAAAAGGATATTGCGGAGACATGGCTTAGCCACAGCCTGGGGGAGGTTTCCAGAATGAGATTTTCACTCTGCAGCCGAATGTGCGCTGACATGAAACTTCCTGGCAGATTAAAACTGTGTGGCGGACCGAGACTCGAACTCGGAACTTTTGCCTTTCGCGGGGAAGCGCTCTACCAGCTGAGCTACCAAAACACGATTCACGACCCGTCCTCACAGATTTAATTCCGCCAGTACCTCTTCTCCTACCTTCCAAACTTCACAGAAGCTCTCCTGTAGTGATGGAAAGTACCGCTTTATTTGCTCCGATTTCTATTTCCAGCATGGAAAATGCACCAAGGAAAAAGGAAAGACGAAATTTGTTGCTTGTACACTCAGCATGAGTCCTAATTGATGTAACATTGTCATCCAGCATTCTTACTGTTAGCAAGTGGAGTATTCATTTAGGCGCTGAGGTCGCTTCCGGAGTAGTCTCACAAAGTACATTAATGTTTGTCCGTTCCACGGAATTAATAATGTAACCACATGCGAAAGAAGGCTGTATATGTGCTCTGCAAGATAACTGAAACGTAATGAGTGTATTATAATAATTCATCAATTTCCGGTGCGGAATGCCGTAAGTTTACTTACTTCAACTGACACGTCCGTATGTGCTAGTCTTAAGGTAATTCACAAAGAATGTCATCCATGCTGTCGATCCTCTTTAGCGCAATGGTATTAAGGAAGACACGGAAGAGTTTTACTTATAACGTGGAAAGTACATGTCGGGGTGGTAGAGTCTCATTAATGTACACATTTATTACTGGTACATTGTGTTCAAAGTTCGTCTCATGCTAGTTCGTAATTCCTTCAAGCACTGAACAAAGGAAGTTCTAAGACGGTTTCCTCTCAAATTAAACAGTTATCATTTCGTTGTGCATAAGAAAAGAGCAAACTGCGACATAATGCAGCAAAAAATACTTTTTCTGCCAATCTGCAGGATCTCCCTGTTTTGTGCTTTCAGCTTATTAACTTCAACAATACGATTTGGTAATAATGACTGAGAAGTGAAGCACCCACTAATTTGACAGTTTTCACAAGACGTGAATTGGCATCTGCGTCAGTTGCAGTTCCAGGCAACAGTACGCAGAATCCACCCCCGGACACTAGATATGATGGCCGAACAGCGATGCAGACCCATTTGTTCCAAGGGCTATCAGAAATACCCGGTCATGATATACGGCAACTTCGTTATCACGGTGAAATTTATATCCCAATAAATTACAAAAGTTCTGTTTTTTTTCTCTTCAGTTAAGTCATGCTCAGTATAAAAGCGCACAAACATGTAAGCTTAAAACTTTGTTACGTAACATTTTTTTCGAGGCACAGCTGTGCGTGAAACGAGCTATTTAGAAACTTCTTAACAGGAAAAAGTTCTGCCTTCGCAGACTAATTTATTAGCAGCCATACAGGTAGTAATTGTTATCTTCAGCTTCAGAAGCGGTCGCGTGTAAGATGCGAAACATGAGACTGCTTTCAGCAACCCAGAAGTTGTCCTGTGTAGTATGCGCCTTCGTAGAATGCTGATACTCTGTAGAACTCGTCCTAATAATTTGTGTCAAGTGTTTCTTGTTATTAATGTTAAAAAGGAACTATTTTTAAAATTATTACTGAAACACTGATGGCTTTTGAAAATAGGGACAGAGCGTCATTTGTTTTATGTCAAATTTGATGGCTTTCCGGGTCAATATTTTTCTACATTACGGTTTTATGAAGCAATAATGTAACAATCTCTGTTTTCGTAACATTCTCCAACTTGTATCTGGATATTTGCCGTTTTTGATTACTTTACTTGGTACATATTTTTCTAGGTTCTAATCTCTAGTGTGTTTGAAGTTTGAATACAAATGTTCTACGTTAGTCAGGTTTGAAGTTAACGTATGCATTTCGTCTTTCAAGCAACGTGTTAGCGAAGCTTAAGTAGCTGCTGCCAGGTCGGCCTTTAATGGGGTAATGAAATAGCAAAATTAAACAAAAATATCGATACTGTCTTTATTGTGTCTACGATGATATCGTTTGTGAATTATTAGAATCTCAGACGTCAGCAGGGGGCGACAAATCTGCGACTACGATCTGATGTGTGCACCACAGCCGATGGCCGCGTTCTCAAAATTCATGCAGCCCGGCTCTCACGGTAGAACGGTTTCGCTCGCCTCTCCCACTGCCACTCCACGTGATGGAGGGTCCTCGGAACTGATGGAGACCCACCGGAGTCGCGAGGTTAGCTATCGATTCCCACTCGTCCTCGTGCAGGATTTTCTGCTTCTCAGAACGTCAGAGATTGCACGTCCAGATACGCGTGAAAAGCGTATCCTTTGCGACCAGAAGTGTTCTGCTGCATTCTCCGATCGCTTTCCTTGTTTCGAAAGTCGGGTTACTTCACAAGTTTTCTGTGCACGAAACGTTGCAAACAGTGAACCTAAGCATCCTGCTAGAAAATACAATAAATGGTGATTTTCCCGCTGAGGGACATACGCTGTTTTGTTTCCTGAAAGAGAGTTCATATCTTCTGGGTTTTTAAAAACCATCCCGCACACGCACACACACACAGATAAGTTTCTCCAGGCAGATGCTGCCAAAAAATTCGCACTAGAATTTAAAAATTAACTCCACACTGGACAAAAACGAAAGATGAGCAAGTGAACAACGGCAGTAACGTAGCATTTCTTGATGAGTGCGGCGACATCAGTTTTTCTAAAGCTCTTTATTATGTATATACATGTGGAACATCAAGTGAAAATGAAATTAGAAAGGTGTGAAAAGCAGTGTACGTAATTACAGCCTTAAAGAAGTACGGGGGAGATATAACTACATTCGACTGAACACTATTAAATACGGCAAATGTATTCAAAAATTATAAGTGTTTAAGAAATTCTTTCTACTAATTCGCACATGACATGCTGTAAAACCACAAAAAAGGATCTAAGCATGTCAACCTGCACAATTCCATCTTTACGATTAATGTAATTGTTGGTGAGCAGTCGAAATAAAATAGGAAAATGCACATGTCATAGTTTTCAGGCTTAAAATAGAAAACCAGCCACGAACGTTGTATATTAAGTAGGATAAAGAATAGAAATAAAATTCTTTTATTTTAGCAGAAGTTGGAGTTTTAAAAATCGATATATATTTCGAAAACACGGAAACACAGGCCTACGGGTGACTGCAACCCCAGTAAGATGATTAATTGCATCCTTGGAGAGACTGGTTTTATGTCCGTTAGGTTGTTCAAAAGGTTCAAATGACTCTGAGCACTATGGGACTCAACATCTGAGGTCATCAGTCCCCTAGAACTTAGAACTACTTACACCTAACTGAACTAAAGACATCACACACATCCATGCCCGAGGCAGGATTCGAACCTGCGACCGTAGCGGTCGTGCGGTTCCAGACTGAAGCGCCTAGAGCCGCTCGGCCACACCGGCCGGCCGTTAGGTCATGATTAAGGCATGTTCACATATTTAGCCTTTCACATTTTACAGCGCGTGACCTCATAGGAGGCGGCTATAAAGACTTTAATTTTCAAACGTAAAACTTATTTAGCTAGCAGAAACTGTTTATGTTTAAAACTTAACTAGCTGCTTTCTTATAGCATGCGAATACGTCTACTGCAATAATAGACGCTACATTAGGCACAGAAAAATGCCTTATACCACGGTCTAAGTCCCGTAAAACCCAATATATGAAGGGCATAAGTTTCTGCCTGAAATATTGCGTAGTGTGATTTACACAATTACCTATATTATAGTAGAGCAATTATGAATTCCAAATTGTCTTAAAAATAGCACATTAAAGAGGGGGGAGGACAAAATACGCAACTGGTAATCAACACATATACTTAAATACCTTTCAATACACCAAAAAAACTGATAACACAATTTTCACAGCAATTCTCGAACATGGCAATCGAGAAGAGTGGACACCAGCCATAACAACAACGGAAAAACGGTGCATTCAATTACAGCCGACCTGACAACTTTATTTTGCTTCAAATGGGTACGCGTATTTCACTTTTTTGTTTGTGTCAAGATGCGGCATAACTCAGATTCCGCATGGAACTGTAGGTATGCCAATAAATTGATGAGTAACAAAACTGAGATAGAGAGGGTCACGCGTAGTTAATTAGTTTCTCTGAAATAATTACTACTCAGATTGGCATATCCGTGAGCTCATTCAGTGCTTTCAGAAACTGCAATGCTCTGCGTGATAAAATATTTGCATTGAATGGGCTTTTTCGAAAAAACCAATCCAACTTCATGACGTAATCGAATGGCAGTACTGGAACCGCACGTTCCCAGCACGGTTCACTCCCGGCTGACAAAAAATCGAAAGCCCAGTTTCTCCTTGAAATAGCTTCTGACGAGGCTGGCAGCCCCCCCCCCCCCCTCTCCAAAAAAAAAAAAAAGAAAAAAACTCGCAATACCAAAAGTCAACACAGAGGCCTCGTTGATGGAATAAGAATCGGAACAGATCACTTATCTTGCCACCTTGATCAGAACCCTAAAATAACTGCTTTCGCAGAAGAGCTGTTTTCGTCTCTTTGCAATTTTATCTACCAAAACAATACATGGTGAGTACTTGTTAATGTGTATTTATTCAACAGGTTACTCTGCTTTGCTTCGCTGGGGAAAAAAGAAAATTAGAAGACAGAAAGGGCTTAGAACATATCTAACTAGATATGTTATACGGGCTTAGAAGGAAATTTTTTATGTAAGAGACTATTTACAGAAATCTTCAGCCACGATCTCCAGTTGAGTCTTTACTCTTAAAGTGGCACTGGTCTTCTTGGCATTCAATAATCTTTGTTACTCCTCGATTAACTGGTATAAAGTGCGATTCATCGCCCTGTTCAAAAATGGCTCTGAGCACTATGGGACTTAACAGCTGTGGTCATCAATCCCCTAGAACTTAGAACCACTTAAACCTAACTAACCTAAGGACATCACACAGATCCATGCCCGAGGCAAGATTCGAACCTGCGACCGTAGCAGTCGCACAGTTCCGGACTGCGCGCCTAGAACCGCGAGACCACCGCGGCCGGCCATCGCCCTGTAGATAAAAAATGCAGTGTATAATGATACAGCAGATTAACATTTTAAAAAAATGTTGCTACCTAACTTCCTCTATCGCGCGTATCAAAGAACTGTTGAATGTGTTGCACAATGTATTTTAAGATATCCAACTGCAAAACCTCAATTTACAACTTGTATTAGCATGGATGTGAAAAATAACGTTCTGTCACAGGCATAACATATGACAAAATCTTCTTTGTAAAGAGTGTTATAATGAAAAAGATACCGTAGGAAACTTCTGCTGGTTTTAGCTATGGAAAATGGAGAGGGGGGGGGGGGGGGGGAGGACTGAGTTTGCGTGATATTTGTTTTTGGCAAAAATAAATGGTCTTACGTTTCTCAAATCATGGTACTACAAATTCCATAAAACGCCAAGTTCTTTCTACTCACACAAAAAGTCTCTGGCGACGCCCAAAACTAAACCAGCGTCCTAAGAATCGGAAACAAGTGAACTGCGTCGGCAACTTCCTCTTAACTCTAACGCGGAGCATATTACGCAGGACATGAGGAAAGTCAGGAAAAATAGCAGACAAAACATAATGTGAAGCCATGTATCTATAGCGAGGGATAAGTGTAAGGTCACACGGTTACGAGCGGATCTTGCGGTACATTTTAGCCGACAATCCTAGGACTTTTTAATGCCACATGAAGTCAGTGACTGGGCTGAAAGCTTTGATCGAACCAACCGTAGATCGGTCTGGTGTTGAACCTGCGCGCCATGGACAGAAAGACGAAGTATTAAACTTCGCATTTAAAAATGCATGCAGGCATGGTGATCCTGTGGCCATACCAGTGTCCGACCGCTGCGCGAACTCAAAACTGTGATACACAGAAACAGGCACTGCGCGTACGGAAAAGTATTTCTAGCTGCTCGGAAGGAGCGAAACCTGACAGAATTCAACTTGGGTTTTACACTGTGTTTACGCCCGAAATTATATACGCCCGAAGTTAGTCCTTTCCACAGATGGTATTTTATTGAAACTCCCTCCCACAAGCAATAGTCCACAATGACGGGAAAAAACATACGTGATCCTTGCTTCTGACGTGGGTAAGAGAAAGGACGCGCACGAACAAAAATCCCTGATGGTCATCTTTAATAGACTCACATAGCACATTACATACTCGAAGATTATGGGATTTATGGAAGATAAGAGGTTTGTCTAGACCAACCAGCACTGATTTAGGGAAGAACCATTCGTATGAAACACAGTTGACTCTGTTTATTGCAAACAGGAGGTTCACGTGAAGGAGTAGAATCAGTCCAACTGGATTTTCAAGAGAGGTATGTTAGTATGACACATTGTCGATTTTATCAGAGATATGATCTAGTAGAATGTGCTCATAACTCGGTATTTTTTTGAATAATTTTTGACCACTATTACGTAGTGCGTTATAATGAATGAAAGATGTTCAGCAGAAACGAAGGTAATTTCGAATGTCACGCAAGTAAACGTAATGTTCGCGACCTCGTACGCACATAAACGGTTTATCACAAAAGGGATAAAGCATTATCAGATTGTTTTCTCACATTCTGTTTTCTACGAGGAAGTCTGCCGTTAGACGGTCGTTTATAATTAATATTAGGTCCGTTTGAAATGTGCGTAAGTGCAATGTATTGACCATAACGAAGAGAAAGATGCTGATAATATCAGGTCATAAAACTGAAGGGTAATTTTCAGACCACACATCGCATACATATTTCGGGACGATATGAAACGTGAGAAAGACTTCACATGATTAGAAGGAAACGCGAATGGGAAGCTTAAGATTTTTGGGTTTCTATTAGAAACGTTTGCTGTGCTATGCGGAGAAAACCATGTAAGAGGTACTTCGGTGACCACGTCTAGAGCAGAGGTACAGTATCTACAGTCATTATCGACTGGGAATGAAAACGGACGTCTAATGAGTTCAGAGGTGCTCTGGATTCCAACAGGTCGGAGTAGCCATATGAATATATGGCCAAAGAGCATGACTGAAGATATCTAGAGACAAGTTTATGTTGTTTTCGCAAAATGCTAATGGATAAAATCTGATTTCTTCGTCGTACTTAGCGAGAAGGGACCATGAGAATAAGGTGAGAGAAATAAAAATAAAAATGGGCCATATAGCCAGTCATTTTCTCCTCACACCTCGCTTCATAAGCGAATGGAACAGAACACAAAATGGCTCACTCTCTGTGTACTCTGCGCCTTGCACTGCACAGTTATTGGGGACTATATATGTAGATGTAGTGTAGAATGTACCTCCAAAGCTATTTGGAACAAAAATGAGTAACGAGGTCGAAATTTATACAGGAGAGCGTAAGATACTACACACTTTTTGTGGACTTTCTAGTGAAGCTGATGTTAAAATTGTGAGTGCTTTTCGCGCCAAAGCAGAAATGAACTTTTCAGACATAGAGTTAGCCGAACTAAGTATCAGTACGAGGGATATAATCACAGATACTGGCATGAGGGTTTAACGGAACGCGAAATCCAGAATAGACGAAATGTTCTTTATGACTGCATTTTTCGTCAAACTAAGAGACGATACATTACACACAAACCCAGAGACACGAACATCGGTAGCCACATTACTGCGTTAAATTCCTTACTGCCACATATCTAGAAATATAAGGATTATATAAGGCGTTCTGTATACACATTTTTCGTGGTAATTGTTGCTTTACGTAATATTTTAGAGACCAACTGAATAAACTGGAACTGTTTATTTGATCAAAATGCAGATCTTATAGAGGAATAGATTCGGTGTTGCCGTTCCGTTGGGTGCAATGTCAAATTTAGTCCGTTAATTTGATCGGGTTCAAAAAAAAAAAAAAATGGTTCAGGTGGCTCTGAGCACTATGGGACTTAACATCTGAGGTCATTAGTCCCCTAGAACTTAGAACGAGTTAAACCTAACTAATCTAAGGACATCACACACATCCATGCTCGAGGCAGGATCGAACCTGCGACCGTAGCGGTCTCGCGGTTCCAGACTGAAGCGCCTAGAACAGCACGGCCACACCGGCCACACCGACCGGCCTTGGCTATCCTTCGCAGATGAACTATCTCATGAAATAACCCTTCTACTCTAATGCACCAAAACATCTATGACCATCGCCCACCACAAGACTGAATCAACGCCACGGAAATTTGTACGCCGCTAGCACTGCAGTAAAGTACGTACTTTCGTACTTACTTGATTAACAGTTAGCTTGGGCGCTAGTTCTCTTGAGACAATGAGTACTGTACTATTTTTACATCGTTCTGTAAGAAGAAAAAAATAGCTACATACGAAGAATGCTATCGTACCTCCTAGGTAGATGATTTATTTTCGACTAGAAACACAACTGGTTGTCTAACCGGAGGCTATCATCGCAAGAAAAGAAATTGGTGACGATTCAATGAATATGTAGTTACATACATGCTTTCACTGTATCTAGAAAGTGTTTTCTTGCGCTGGTCTTCACATTTCCATACGAGCTGTCCCCTTGGAATGCTTAACACAGCGTATTCGTCTCTCGTAAACCGGCTCAACCTCCTCCATTGCAGAGTTTTTTTTCCGTTCCTATACATGGCTCTGTTGAAAAAAGATAGCCGTCTTTCTATCTGTGTGTACATTTTTTCGCTGCTAGCTTCAACCTTTTGATACCGCGAGACGTTGCCCTTACACGCTCTTGCCAGAGACGGTCCTCTGGAAGCCCGCCAAGCGTGACTTCGTCGCATACAGTACGTGGCACGAGGGCATTTCGCCGCTATCGTGACGGGGACTTACGTTTGTCGGGAAGCCGTACTTTGTCGGAATCTCTACTTTTCCGAGTGATATATGAATGGGTAACGATGAAACTTCCGCTTACTTTGGTGCTTCTTAAATATTCAAGTTTATTTTCTTTGAGGTAGTCACCAGTGGTACTGTAACAGTTTTAACAGAACTGCATTACGAAATGTATTGGTTTCCGTCATACGAATACATCGGCAGCGCTGCGTAACGAAATCGTGTAGGAATGTTACCGATAATATCTTGTCGGAAAATGCTGTGTGATTTGTGGTTCCATTGCGGCCTCAAGAAGAAAAAAACGACGTTGCTACGCTGAAATGTCACATGATTTACTTGTGGAGGTTGGTTTATAACAATTAACATTAATTTTGCCCTCTGTAAATAATCAAATTCATAATGTTCACCTTATAAACGTTTCATCTTCAGTACATACCTTCTGTGAACACAGACCTAACAGTACAAAAATTTGTTTTTTCCTTCATTTACATTTAGATTACGTTGTGCGGGCCGGGTTGGCCGAGCGGTTCTAGGCGCTTCAGTCTGGAATCGCGCGACCGCTACGGTCGCGGGTTCGAATCCTACCTCGGGCATGGATGTGTTTGATGTCCTTAGTTTAGTTAGGTTTAAGTAGTTCTAAGTTCTTGGGGACTGATGACCTCAGATGTTAAGTCCCGTAGTGCTCGGAGCCATTTAAACCATTTGAACGTAGGTAAAAGATATACCAGTGTCATTTGAAAACTAAACAAAGAAAGAATTTGTGGTCCTAAGTGTAAGTTAAAATTGGCTCCCGCTTTCTGTTCTCATTCAGGTATCTATAACGGGATCCTGAACAGCAGATTAAAAGTAATATCAGAATGTTTATTATGTGAAGAGCAAATGGATTTCCGTATAGGAATATTCACCACATACGTTGGCTGGTCGAAGGGACCACTTTGCTAAAAGAAGTCTACAGATACCAGTGACTGTATGCTGGCCACTATTTTGATTGTACAAGAGGTGGGATTCTTCCTACACGTTGGCCAGGGGGCCTGAAGATGGCGTAATGTAATCCTGAAACTGTCGGCGAAAGTAAAATGAAACTGAAATTTAGACGGATGAAGGTGTTTTGATATGACATTTTATACTGAACAACCAAGGTCCCAGAACCATCTAGTATAAAGACAGACTTCCAGAGCAGTCACATCCTTTCGCATTTAGCGTTTGCTTAAGCGCAGTAAGGGGACCACACCGGAACCACGAGAAACACCTCCATACCGTAACACCACCTCCTCCGTATCTGGCTCGCAATCGGCAGGATCACAGTTCAAATACGCGTCTGGCCATCCGATGTAGGTTCTCCATGATTTCGCCAAATCGATCCAGGCAAACGCTGGTACGGTTCCTTCGAAAGGCCACGGTCGATTTGCTTCCCCATCCTCGAAGCAATCCGAGCGTATGCTGCGTCTCTAATGACGTCAGTGCCGGCGGGACCTTAAAACCCTAATCTTCCTTCCTTCCTCCCAACTTCACGGTAGGCAGCACACACGGTGGCGCTCAACGTTCTCCAGGCATTCACCAAACCCAAACCCCATCCATCGGAGTGCCACAAGCTATAGCGTGATTAAAATTGTTAAAGCTTTAGAGCGCCACTTGTTGAAAAACTGCCTATTGGTTTTTGTCTCGGGTTCTTCGGCCGACGTTCATCTAATGATTTTACTGACGTTTCGCCAGCACGAGTGGCTGGCATTGTCAAAGCTTCACCCTCCATTGCCGGTGGTGAACTGGAACCGAGCTCGCGGCCGCAGACTATATGTACCTGGCGCGCCAAACGACATCCTGTTCAGCTTTAATGTTGTTTCTTTGTTTACTGAAGTGCCACTCAGTGACTCTCTGGAGCACATCGGTTCCATTTTCCCGCAAGACATCACAAAGCTCTTCCATGCATGTCTCACCACGAGCTATTTCACGTGGAATGGCGATATCTACGAAGAGATGGAAGGCGTCGCCATTGGTAGTCCTCTTGGTCCAATGGTGGCCAACTTCTTCATGGAACAATTCGAAGCACAGGCACTGGACTTGGCGACTTGCAAACCTAAGGTGTGGTTTATATACGTCGATGACACTTTCGTTATGTGGAGCCATGGTGAAGAACAGCTCGCTGACTTCCTAAGACACTTGGACAGCCTCCATACAAACATAAAATTTACCATGGAAGTAGAAAAGGACCAAAAACTGCCATTTCTAGATGTGCTGGTCACAAGGGATGGCGAAAACCTGGGACACAGCGTGTACAGAAAATCGACACGCACGGACCGATACCTGCACAAACTATCAAACCACCACCCGAGTCGGAAAAGAGGCATGATTAATACGCTCGTAACGCGAGCAGGACGAATATGTGAGCCGCAACACCTCAGACGTAAAATGCAACACTTGGAAAGCGTTCTGAGTAGCAATGGGTACTCCACAAATTATATTAGAAGTGTAGCAGAGCCAAACACTCGGCGAAGTGCGGAATCAGAAAAATAAATGTCGAGTACGGCCTTTCTGCCATACATTCCCAGAGTGACGGACAGAATCGGCCGTATATTGAGCAAACATGGCGTAAAGACAATTTTCGAACCGACAAGGAAGATCAAAGAGTGTCTTAGATCGGCAAAGGAGAATGGGGACCCACTTGCAATGCCGAGAATACACCGTATACCATGCACATGAGAGAAAGGTTATGTCGGAAAGACTGGACGATCAATCAACACCATAATCAAGGAACATAAGCGACATTGCAGGCTGGGGCACGTGGAGAAAACGGCCGTGGCAGAGCACGCACTGAGACCGACCACGTAATAAAATTCGCCGACAAGGAAGTTCTGGTTGTAGAGAAGCACTGTCACACGCACTTGTTCAGGAAAGCTGTAGAAATACAAAAACAGTCGAAAAGCTTCAACAAGAAAGAGGAAAGCCTTAAGGTCAACGGATCCTGGCTTCCCGTACTGCAGCGAACGACCGTCGCAGGTAGCAAGAGGAGAACCGCACCGGAAATGGCCGCGGAGAAGCCCTCGGACGTTGGCGCGCCAGGTACATATAGTCTGCGGCTGCGAACTCGGCTCCAGTTCACTACCGGCAATGGGGGGTGAAGCGTTGACAATGCCAGCCACTCGTGCTGGCGAAACGTCAGCAAAATCATTAGATGAACGTCGTCGGAAGAACCCTAGACAGAAGCCAATAGGCCGTTTATAGCGTGATTCATCGCTCGTTTCCAGTCATCCATTGACCGGTGGTGTCGCAGACATCACTTCAAGTGTCGCTTGGCAGTGAGTACAGAAAAGCGTAGATTAAGGAAGAATGCGGAAGCATTGTACTCCATTCTTTTTAACTTACTACGCACAGTCATTGCCGTAGCTCGATTGCTGGTTGCACTTTGGAACTGAGGAAAGATTTCTTCCGATTATTTCTTGCTGTTTTTGCAACCTGCTCCCGCAATGTACGACGATCCGTGCTGTCCGAACATGAGGTCTGCCTTGTCTCGGTTTAGCCGTGGCTGTTCTTTCGCGTTTCCACATCACCAAGGGTCGATTTGGGTGGCCTTACAAGGGTTGAAATCTCTCCGATGACCAGTCCACGTTCGAAGTCCGGATACTCTGGATCAGATAGCACACGTTCTGAGAGACAGCAATTACTATTAATTTGGGAAGCATCTGAGTGTTTTATATCCGTCCTGAACGGCCGCACACTGCTTGCGGAACCGCACGCCCTACACCACACGCACTGCGGGGGAAAACAGGTCCCCGCCACTGCGCGGGCTCCTTCCGTAAACAAGTGTGGGTGCAGCTGCGGCAGTAAAACGCGAGTTAGCCCCGCGGAGCGCCGAGCGCTTACCCCCACCCCCGTGCGAGGTCCGCGGTCAGCGCTGCGCATCTGGCACGGCGGCGCTGGCGCCGCGCCAGCAAACGGCCTGCAGTTGGCGACCGCGACAGGACACCGCCGCACAGGGCCGGCGCTCTGCTCCGCATTACTCCGTGGGCGCTCTTCCTGCCTACTCGCGCCAGAAAGAGACGCACACGTGGCCCTGTTTACAAGAGGCCAGGGCGGACACTGAACCATTTCATATTACTGAAACATAAAACAATAATCGTTAAGTGAGGGTCACCCAAAAACTAATACCCCACATCTAGATTGAGATTTTCACTCCGGAGTGGACTGTCCGATGATATGAAACTTCCTGACAGATTAAAACTGTGTGCCGGACCGAGACTCGAACTCGGGACCTTTGCCTTTCGTCGGCAAGTGCTCTACCAGCTAAGCTACCAAGCACGACTCACGACCCGTCCTCACAGCTTCAATTCTGCCATTACCTCGCCTCCTACCTTCCAAACTTCACAGAAGTTCTTCTGCTTAATAACCCTCATCTTTTGCTTCAACAATTATTTATTCGACACAATGAAAATTACACACATTTCGAACGACGTTTTATCTTCACACTTACATTTATATGGCCTTCCTTCACGCAGAGACAATGACACGTATGCTCTGTCGGCACCAATCAAATGTATCTTCTGGTAAACCTTCCGGGATGTAAGGTCGTGGTCCATGAAACTCTTCAGCTCCTAACGTTTCGTCCAGAGCTGCGCTGGACATCTTCAGAGGGGTGTTTCTCCTCCGGTGAGTCTTGCCGACTGACGGGTCGGACGTCTGAGAGCGACTTATATATCGTAGAAAGTGGGCGTGACCAGAGTTACACGTGATATGCAGAGATAATCTTTGTCAGAGATAAAACTTAACTATCGATCGTAATCTCGTCACGGATAAAACTGTCTAGCAATTCTGTAGTGCTACTGTCCAAATATCACTAAGTTTCGTGGTCTCTTCTTTCCGATTAAAATTATCCTTATGTTTATATATTTCAATTGCTTCTCTACAAAGCCGTGGGTAATAGTTCGTCGTCGCAGATAAAATTTTTGTTTCGGAAAACTTCACTTGATGATTTCCTGACTGAAAATCGTGTTCTGCTACAGCCGATTTATCTGTTTTTCCTAATCGGCAAAGACTTCTGTGTTCTTTTAATCGTGTATTTACGCTTCTTTTTGTTGTTCCAATATAAACTTTACCACATGTACACGGAATTTGATATACGCCACTGGCTGATAGAGGAGCGCGTTTATCTTTTACAGACCGGAGAACATGACAAATTTTCTTCGTTGGTCTAAAAACAGGTCTAATATCATGTTTACTTAAAATGTTTCCAATCTGATCCTTTATTTTCTTTAAAAAGGGAGAGAGACTGAATTCTTCCATCGTTTTTCGGGCTTGACTATGACCAATCAAATGGTTCAATTGGATCTGAGCACTATGGGACTAAACATCTGGGGTCATCAGACTTAGACCTAGACTTAGAACTACTTAAAGATAACTAATCTAAGGACATCATATACGCCGGCCGTTATGGCCTAGCGGTTCTAGGCGCTTGAGTCCGCAACCGCACTGCTGCTACAGTCGCAGGTTCCAATCCTGCCTCGGGCATGGATGTGTGTGATGTCCTTAGGTTAGTTAGGTTTAAGTAGTTCTAAGTCCAGGGGACTGATGACCTCAGATGTTAAGTACCATAGTGCTCAGAGCCATTTGAACCCTTTGAACATCACCCACATCCATGCCCGAACCAGGATTCGAAACTGCGACCGAAGCAGCAGTGCGGATCCCAACTGAAGCGCCTAGAACCGCTCGGCCACAGCGGCCGGCTGGCACCAATTCTTCACTACCTCTATCACTTCCTCGTCGTCCCGAATATGTCTTCAACGAATGCTACCTTCTAAGGGCCCAAGCAAGTAGAAGCACGAGGGAGCTACCTCAGGCCTGTAGAATGGGTGGGTTAACACTGTCCAAACCCTCTTAAGTAATGTGTTCAGAAGTCCTCAAATTTTGTAGGTCACCAAGCATTATCGGATTGAATGAATAGCAAACTGTCGACTGGTAAAGCATAAGTCTTTGCGAATGATAGCTAGAGATCAGAAATGAGCTCCTCATACTCGCTTTAAACTCACCAGCGGATGCTATGACGTCATCTGTGTACTAGACTCGCGAGTCTCTGCTGCTACCCTTCTGACTGAAAACTTATCATTTGAGTCGGTTGCTGGGTACAAGTGGAATACACCAGCGTAGAAAAGAAGGCGGGTCTACGAGTCTGCAACGATATTCGCGGTCTCTGGGCATTGCCGCAACATACACAGTCGTTGGGCATGACGATTATTGTATATCAGTATAATGACTGATGGATAAGCTGTTAACAGTGTTGTGTTAAGAGATATATTTGGAAAAATACACTCCTGGAAATTGAAATAAGAACACCGTGAATTCATTGTCCCAGGAAGGGGAAACTTTATTGACACATTCCTGGGGTCAGATACATCACATGATCACACTGACAGAACCACAGGCACATAGACACAGGCAACAGAGCATGCACAATGTCGGCACTAGTACAGTGTATACCCACCTTTCGCAGCAATGCAGGCTGCTATTCTCCCATGGAGACGATCGTAGAGATGCTGGATGTAGTCCTGTGGAACGGCTTGCCATGCCATTTCCACCTGGCGCCTCAGTTGGACCAGCGTTCGTGCTGGACGTGCAGACCGCGTGAGACGACGCTTCATCCAGTCCCAAACATGCTCAATGGGGGACAGATCCGGAGATCTTGCTGGCCAGGGTAGTTGACTTACACCTTCTAGAGCACGTTGGGTGGCACGGGATACATGCGGACGTGCATTGTCCTGTTGGAACAGCAAGTTCCCTTGCCGGTGTAGGAATGGTAGAACGATGGGTTCGATGACGGTTTGGATGTACCGTGCACTATTCAGTGTCCCCTCGACGATCACCAGTGGTGTACAGCCAGTGTAGGAGATCGCTCCCCACACCATGATGCCGGGTGTTGGCCCTGTGTGCCTCGGTCGTATGCAGTCCTGATTGTGGCGCTCACCTGCACGGCGCAAAACACGCATACGACCATCATTGGCACCAAGGCAGAAGCGACTCTCATCGCTGAAGACGACACGTCTCCATTCGTCCCTCCATTCACGCCTGTCGCGACACCACTGGAGGTGGGCTGCACGATGTTGGGGCGTGAGCGGAAGACGGCCTAAAGGTGTGCGGGACCGTAGCCCAGCTTCATGGAGACGGTTGCGAATGGTCCTCGCCGATACCCCAGGAGCAACAGTGTCCCTAATTTGCTGGGAAGTGGCGGTGCGGTCCCCTACGGCACTGCGTAGGATCCTACGGTCTTGGCGTACATCCGTGCGTCGCTGCGGTCCGGTCGCAGGTCGACGGGCACGTGCACCTTCCGCCGACCACTGGCGACAACATCGATGTACTGTGGAGACCTCACGCCCCACGTGTTGAGCAATTCGGCGGTACGTCCACCCGGCCTCCCGCATGCCCACTATACGCCCTCGCTCAAAGTCCGTCAACTGCACATACGGTTCACGTCCACGCTGTCGCGGCATGCTACCAGTGTTAAAGACTGCGATGGAGCTCCGTATGCCACGGCAAACTGGCTGACACTGACGGCGGCGGTGCACAAATGCTGCGCAGCTAGCGCCATTCGACGGTCAACACCGCGGTTCCTGGTGTGTCCGCTGTGCCGTGCGTGTGATCATTGCTTGTACAGCCCTCTCGCAGTGTCTGAAGCAAGTATGGTGGGTCTGACACACCGGTGTCAATGTGTTCTTTTTTCCATTTCCAGGAGTGTATATACGCGGTATCCCATTTATCTTGAGCACCCTAAATAACTGGTTGTCCAGATGCAAATTACAATAGGTTTCAAGCAAATATTCTTTAGCCGTGAGGGAGACATCAATCAGCATGACTTCCTTCGTTGTAGCTCTGTTTTTTACAAAGATATGAACAGCGGTATGACTTTTTTTAAATGGCACCCTATATTTTTTATTCGGTAATTCATTTCCTCTCCTAAAGACCGATTGAAAAATGTATCACTGTATACCATTCACTGAAACACAACGTTATTAATTAGATAACACAACACTGACGTTGACGCTCCCAGCGCTTAGTGCAGGTACTTAAGGTAATGGAACATATCCACGTGCTGACGTTGACAGGGAAAAATGTAAACACGAGTTGAATGCAAACCCGTCATTCCGTCAACCATTGTCACTTGAAGAGTTGTGTGAGAAGAATGTACACCAACGAAGATAAGGTAGAAATGCTACTGATGTATGGGGAATGCATGTTAGCAGAACAGTAATTGCAATACTGTTTTCTTATGTATGGGTACATTTAGTACAGTAGTTTACTCCTCTTAAATACTGCTGTGTAGAGTAGGCACACAGTAAAGGCTATCCTTCCTACAAACTGCATCGACATAACGTTTCTTTTATTGTTGTTGTTGTTTTTGAAACTAGACGAAATGCTACGTAGGCAGCGGGATTGTACAGAGAGCGATATCCTGAAAGGAACCCACCTTCCCGACGGATGTTTTCTCTTCTTGTTGCGACGCTTCAGGAAACGGGAAGTTTCAACCCACCCAACGCAATCGTCGTAGCACTCGCACAGACGAAGCTGCCGAAGTTACTGTTCTCGCTTCCGTTGCTGCGAATCCACACGTGAGCACTCGACAGCTTGAACATGAGATTGGCATTCCTTAAACCAGTGTACATCGTACTCTTACACATCACCGGTTCCCTCCTTACCATGTACACCTACATCAAGAACTGCATGGGAATGATTTCCAGAATCGTGTACAGTTCTGACAGCGGGCACAGCAACAAATCGTCGCCAACCCGAACTTCTTCTCCAATGTTATATTTACCCATGAATGTTCCTTCTCAAACAAAGGGCAGGTAAATACAAGAAACATGCATTATTGGTCCAGCTACAACCCACCATGGCTTAGACAGGTGGAACATCAGCGTCAATGAGGAGTTAACGTTTGGTGTGGGATGCTTGGTAGTATAATTCTTGGCCCTTATTTCATCAATGGTAGTCTAAACGGCACAGCGTACGCCAAATTCCTCAGACAAATTCTTCTTCCTCTTCTGGATGAACTGCGGCCAAGAACCAGAATGCTTGTGTGGTATCAACACGATGGACGTCCAGTACATAATGCCTTGCGTGCACGTCGTGTTCTGAACCGAACGTATCGTGCCAGATGGATTGGTCGAGGAGGAACTTGGCCTTCTAGGCCTCCTGATTTAAATCCTCTGGACTTTTTTCTTTGAGGTGCACTAAAGACGTTGTCATCGCGATATCCCAGAGGACATGCAGGAACGTATTGTGCTTACTTGTAATTCTCTTCAGCAGGCAATACTGGAAGCAGTAAATAATTCTTTCATTCAACGAGTGCACCAGTGTATCGGTGTCCAGGGTCACCGCTTTGAGCACCTTTGAATGTTCTATTCCTGGGCAATGGTACAGGAGAGTCAAAGTAAATTTTGTCTTACGTTTTTACTTGGTTTTAATTTGTTGTCTGACAACTCCAGCAAGTGAACGAGTTTGAGATCCCGGGTTCAAAGTCAGTGTTGTGTTAATTAGTAACGTTGTGTTTCAGCGAATGGTACACTGTGATACATTTTTGAATAGGTCTTTAGGAGAGGAAATGAATTTCCGAATAAAAAATACAGGGCGCCATTTAAAAAAGTCATACGACTGTTCATATCTTTGTAAAAAACAAAGCTACAACGAGGACAATCATGCTGATTGATGCCCCCCTGACGGCTGAAGAACATTTGCTTGAAACATTTTGTAATTTGCATCTGGACAAACAGTTATTTAGGGTGGTCAAGATAAATGGGACACACTGTACACTTGTATGTATATGCGTCTATATATATATATATATATATATATATATATATATATATATATATATATATATATATATATATATATTGAAATTGTAAGAAACCGTAATGGGTGGTACAATGGTAAGTGCCCAGTGCCACTCACTCCACAGCAGTTTGCAGGGAATGGATGTAGCTGTAGGTGTTACGTCAGAGAGACAGGGCGCTCGACGAGGAGTGACGGTGAATAGAACGCACAAGGTACTTGCATCCAAGGTGTCACGTGAAATCAGCTGTGGCAAAACACGCTTTGAAAAGTGGACTTCGAAGTGGGTTCGAAGTTACGTCTTATTACAAGGACAAACTATTTTTGTGAAAGTGCAATAAAAGATGTGGCTTAACTTCAAACGACTCGAAAATACCTTTAATAGAGTAGGCTGCCTGCAACAAAGATCGTAGCAGGATCTGAGGCTAGCGGGTTTAAAGGGTAATCCGGCGGACTCGATAGATTGTACTGCCTTATTTGTCGGCTGAATGATCCCCAGGGACGTCATAACCGGTTGCACGGCTGTGTATGGACGAGGTGCCGAGTGAAGCGGCAGCCATTTAGCACTTGACAATAGCTGAGGAGCACTAGACAGAAAACTTATGTGATTTTAAGTACTTGACACGGCTGCAGGATCGAAGAGATCAAAGAGATGTTCATTCATTCGTAGTGCCACGAGATCATGATTTCCTGTACCACTGAACTGAGTTCTACAGCAGTTTGCAAAAGAAAAATTCACGTTAATTTTCTGATCAAAGCTACCTTCACATCTGTGCCATCATCATCTGTGTTTCATTTAGTTAACATCTTATTTACCAGTCTGTGTGATTTTGTGTAGCAAATTTAAATGACAAGGCCGCCATTATAGTTTTTTTTCCAATGTTGGTATCGTCACTTTATGGCACTGAATGGGTGTCAGTGAGCTACGTATCTTTAGCTGATTGACGTAACAGGTCAGAGTATTTTGCTACTTGTTTAGCGTCTTCTGGAATTTTTGTGGCGTTCAGTTACGATTTCCTCGGAATTTTTAAGTTTCTTCGAGATCAGAAGTTGTAGGATACCTTTGACAGTGTGTGCTGCTATTGAACGATTTAGTAATATGGTTTTTGACGTTTAATTTGGAATCGCCTACCGGCAAAAATATGAAAGTTGCGATAGTGCTTTGCTAATGCTGATAATCCATCCATCAAGGTTCTGAGCAGGTCCAGAGCAACAGGAAGTGTTAATGCTTAGTCAGCATAATACTCCTTGGTCCTAGAATTTTTTTTCTTGATTCACAGAACAGATACTGGGTGTTTGCTGACTGGAGGCGTGTAGTATTCACTGACGCAATGTGTCGAATGTACCGATTGGCCAGTAAGGCATCTAGCTCGAAATCTTTGGTTACTGTTGTTCAGCTCAGAGGTGGTTCTGTTATGTTTATGGAATGTTTTTCGTGCCATGACTCGGATCGACTCATTTTCGTTATCATGAACATGAATCAAAATGTTCATTTTAATGCTCTCGGTGCACGAATGTTGCCGTACCTTTTGAGTCCCCATAATGGCTATGCCTTCTGTTCTCCAAGACGACAACACCCGTTCCGGTGGGGCTACACAAATACTTTTCTGGTTTGACAAACATTATCGCATCTCAATTGGCCCATCAAATTGCTCCGCAGATAATGTCTTGGAGGTTTTTGATCTATGGTCCCCGTCCTAAAAGACCTAATAAGTGGCCACAGCTACATGTGTCCTGTGTGCATGCTCACGCTCGCGCACGTGTTTGTGTGTGTGTTCCCCAATACAGTTGCCACCTTTCAGCCAGGTTCCTGGTTCATCCCCTTACTTCCCGCTCGAAGAGCGGCCTAGGGCTGGTCGCCAGAATTCGCAGTCCGGTAATTGCTTCGCTCTGGCAGCGGCGTCGGGCCGTTTAATCAGGCCTCGCCTGACCGGGAAGCCACGCCTGTGCTTTGACATCGCGCGAGCTTCCACAGAGGCTCGGCACAGAAGCGGCGAAGCCGCCAGGGTGGCGGCTACTGCCGAGCCGGTGGCGGAAGCAAGTGGAAACCTTCCACCGCGGAACACTCGTCGCAGATCCCCTTCAAGCAGCCGCTGCTGCATGACTCGACACACACAGTCAGGGAGCAAGAGGTACGGGCGACAGAGCTGATGCTGAACGTAAGGACGAGAGCAACACTCACGAATGTGGAGATGTTTTGAAATAAAAGGTGCATCTTTGGTAAAGAAAGTGCCTCCAATACGAGGGAGCTTGGAGTTGACCATACCCTTTTGTGTAGAGAAATTAAAGCAAAAAAAAAAAAAAAAAAGATATGAAACTTCCTGGCAGATTAAAACTGTGTGCCCGACCGAGACTCGAACTCGGGACGAGTCTCGGTCGGGCACACAGTTTTAATATGCCAGGAAGTTTCATATCAGCGCAAACTCCGCTGCAGAGTGAAAATCTCATTCTGGAAAAAAAAGATAGCATTTTTCAAGTCTGTCCAAGAAAGACGTGGACACAGTCGTTAGTTCTCTCTTATATTCAAGAAAAAGTGTTTCGTTTATCGGTAGTTCTCTGCAATAATTTCATAAAATAAAAACTAGGGATTCTAGATATTTTTATAAGTGCTATTTCGTAAAACTGGAAAGAACCTCTGTTTTATTGCAAGACAGATGGAGCTACAACAATGAGACACTTGCACGAAATCTCGAAGATATAGTTTTGAATTTAAAACTGGCCTAATATGAAGGGGAACGTGATCTCCCACGGATAGTGCACCTAAGAACACATGACGTTTGCTGGTCAGTGCCGGCCGCTGTGGCCGAGCGGTTCTAGGCGCTTCAGGCCGGAACCGCGCTGCTGCTACTGTCGTAGGCTCGTAACCTGCCTCGGGCATGGATGTGTGTGATGTCCTTAGGTTAGTTAGGTTTAAGTAGTTCTAAGTTCTAGGGGACTGATGACCTCAGATGTTAAGTCCCATAGTGCTTAGAGCCATTTGAACCATTTTGAACTGATGTGTCATGACCTCAGGTGCTAAGTCCCATAGTGCTAAGTCCCATTGTGCTTGGAGCCATCTGAACCATTTTGAACTGGTCAGTGTTCCAGTCTAGTGACTGATTTTAGAATTACATGAAGGAATGAACATTAAAGACAGTCATAAGCATTTTCTTCTGATTTCGTTGCTGGGAGACATGATCTTGTGTTTTGTGCAGCATTTTAAAATATTTTTAGTTCTATACACTTAAGTACTACATAATATACTAAAGCCATTTGGAAGAAATTGTTAATTGTTCCGTAATAGTATCGACTGGCAAGTACAACACTACATACAGTATTCCTAAAGCTAGTTATACAACCTGTCGACCGTTAAGCCATACTTCGTCGGCCATGCGCCGAAACGGAACGTCTTCAAAAATGGTTCAGATGGCTCTGAGCACTATGGGACTTAACATCTGAGGTCATCAGTCCTCTAGGACTTAGAATTGCTTAAACCTAACTAACCTAAGGACATCACACACATCCATGCCCGAGGCAGGATTCGAACCTGCTACCGTAGCGGTCGTGCGGTTGCAGACTGAAGCCCCTAGAATCCCTCGACCACACCGGCCGGCCCGGAAGGTCTTCTGCCATGGTACATGTTATAGTTGCAAAGACTGAATTTCTTTAATGTTTTAACAACTGTATCTGTCTTGAATGTGGAAATTATTATCCAATGGCTTCTATTTGGAAATAGATTTGACTTGCATCTGGTTTATGATAATACCACTACTTAATTTCATTTCACTTACTGGTTGTTGGTATGCAGTAGAGTAACGATGTAGCAGGTGGACTATCAGTTACAATATTGGTACGATTTCACTGACTGCCGTACTTTTAAATTTCCAGAGAATCTTGGTTCTTAGGTACTTGAACGTGCTGTACTTTGGAATAATTTTCCGCAATTTGGGAAAACTTTAATTTTCAGGATAAATTTTGTAATGTCAGGAAAAAGACAGCACCACATTAAAAGTGAATACTATTAGTCATAAAACAGAATAAGAAAATATAGCAAATATCTACTAAAAAGAGGGCTAATAGAAATTTGAAAATGGTTTGAAGGTACAAAACTCCGCCCTTCCCTCCCCCCCCCCCCCCCCCACAAACAGTCAAGGAACTTCATCCTAAAAAACCACGGATTCGTTTGGCTTTACAAAAACTTAGTAAAGTGGAACTACTTCGTTTTTAAGTAAACTCTTCAGTTTTTTTTTTTTTAGAAAAGAAGACTTCTCGATGATTACGAGCGGTTTCTATAACTGACCATCATCATAATATAAAAGTGTCGCATTTCAACAGCGCAGCCGAATCATTCTGAGCTCGATAATCTATTACGTCTCATCACACTGCATCCATAAAATGGGGGAAATATCCAGAAGAGGGCCTCTTACTATAAAAAGAATACGGAGTCAAAATGGTTAAAGATCAATAGAAAACACGAACGAAATAACTATCTAGTGACCTTAAATACAATTTTGCTTTTAACCGTTCTGGCTTTATACTCATTTTATGGTTTGGAACAACACTTCATTTTATAGTTTCACAGTGGTGTAAGGTAGTAAGTTACCGAACTGTAATATCGTTCGAATACGCATTTGACATGTGACAATTTTAAACCATGTTGATGGTCAATGATCCTGAACCGGCCGTTATAAAGAAAAATTTCAAACCGTTGCGGGTCATGATTTTCTTTAAAAGCAGTTGGAAATTTCTAAGCAAAAAGGCGAAATCCTTACTCTGTTCTGAAATATAAGAGAAACTGAATGTCCCGAGAAAATTCTAAGCTAGGTAAAGGATTCAAACCAGTGACGAGAAAATATAAAAGTATATCTCATCGAAAACAGCAGATGAGAGGCCGTAAGAAGCATTTAAACCCCCTAAATTTGTTTCTCATTTACCACGATTCCTATCTCAATATAACACACACCATCCTGGTTCATTTCATGTCCTTTACAGACGGATGAATGCCTCCTAGATTATTTGTGTGCTCACAAAACCTAGACTCATTTGAATAATTTAGAAAGAGGTAAGTTAACACGGATGACCAGTAAACTATAGCGTCATATAAAACATGAGTCTAAGTTGGTTGGTTATGTCATATGCGACATCGCGGCTGAAGAATAGTGGAGTAAGTAAAATCATTGAAGAATTAGTAACATAGCAGCAGTCAGCGCTACGTGCTGACTGATGTGTTTGACATGACACGAATTGCCGAAAAACATGCTGCTATATCTGTTAATAGCCATCTGGTACACTCGTTGCGGTATTTGACCTTTCATCTTTTCGGCGTAACTGTTTCAATAACTCGTCGGAAATTGGAATTGCTGTCTTTGTCACTACATTTTCTCCCGCTAGCGCTAATAAACAGTGGAATTTCCTGTCTCTTTTCGAAGTCCGTAGTTATTACGTCTTTTGCTCTTGGCAAGATATAATAAGGACTTTAATTTTCCAATCTGTCATTTTCATTCATACATGATCTAAAATCAAGACTCTAGTTTCTTGAATTACTATTTTGTACCGAGAATATTGTTTTGTTACAAATGACCTTAAAACATCGTCGTCATGCCCATTTGACATCCGCTGCCGGATAAAATCCTCCCCCATGCTATACACATGCATAATGCTGTAACATTTCTCCTTTCCACGTTCACTTAGGTCGTTACCTGTTTTCATATGCTGGAATCCATCAAAGAATTTCTTTGGTAAATCTAACACAACTCCCCCCCCCCCCCCCCCCAGCGGACCTTATATCCTCTATACATTCATTTCATTTCCATTATAGCCTCAGGTCCTTTCTCGTTGAAACCTTTTCCTTGTTTCTCGCTAATCATCAAGTTTTGAGTGGCTTTTAAATAAAAAGTCTATGTCTCAGTGCTCTTAGTCAAAAATGTTAACACACAGATAGTAAACGCTTCTTTCTAGGTAATTCAGAACTTCAAAAGGTTTATTTTAAGAATAGCAATTCAATCAATTTTCACGCTGTAGTTTATCAAATCATTCGTTCACGCAGTTACTGTCTTCAAATAGCCAATTTGCATGTTTCTTTTGTCTCTGTCGATTACACATTGTTTTACTCTTGTTTGTTGTTGTTGTGGTCTTCAGTCCTGAGACTGGTTTGATGCAGCTCTCCATGGTACTCTATCCTGTGCAAGCTTCTTCTTCTCCCAGTAGCTACTGCAATCTACATCCTTCTGAATCTGCTTAGTGTATTCATCTCTTGGTCTCCCTCTACGATTTTTACCCTCCACGCTGCCCTCCAATACTAAATTGGTGATCCCTTGATGCCTCAGAACATGTCCTACCAACCGATCCAGTCTTCTGGTCAAGTTGTGCCACAAACTTCTCTTCTCCCCAATCCTATTCAATACATCCTCATTAGTTATGTGATCTACTCATCTAATCTTCAGCATTCTTCTGTAGCACCACATTTCGAATGCTTCTATTCTCTCCTTGTCCAAACTATTTATCGTCCATGTTTCACTTCCATACATGGCTACACTCCATACAAATGCTTTCAGAAATGACTTCCTGACACTTAAATCTATACTCGATGTTAACAAATTTTTCTTCTTCAGAAAAGCTTTCCTTGCCATTTCCAGTCTACATTTTATATCCTCTCTACTTCGACCATCATCAGTTATTTTGCTCCCCAAATAGCAAAACTCCTTTACTACTTTAAGTGTCTCATTTCCTAATTTATTTCCCTCAGCATCACCCGACTTAATTCGACTACATTCCATTATCTTCGTTTTGCTTTTGTTGATGTTCATCTTATATCCTCGTTTTACTCTTATTATAATTAATCTTTTACTCTTATTATAATTAATTTTTAGACCTACTTTCGAAAGTGACCTACTAAGTTGTTCCAGCACTTGTTGAAGCTCAACAATACTGACAGTAAATAGTACAATGTGATCAGCAAAACGGAGGAGGTTCGGATTAGTTCCATTAACGGGTGTTTGTTCTTCAGTCCCTCAGTCTTGCGATCTGAACACCTCCTCCAAGACTGCTGGTGATATAGAACTTTCTTGCCCGATTCCTCTTTCCATTCAAAATTTTCCGCTGTTCTGATGAACTCAAAGGTAAGTTATATGACTGTAAACTGAAGAGCGAACATCGTTAGTGATGGGTGAAGCTGGAAGGACAATAAAACTGCCGAGCATAATGACTAAAAATCAATTGTCCGTCCAGCAGTACAGAGCAGGGTGCGATGATGTTCGTAGATTCTGTTCATTGTGTATCTTGTATTTGTTGTTAGATTCTGCTTTCCCTAAACTGTTAACGTATTTAGCGGAAAATAAACACTCCCCACGCGTGACTGAGTACTATATCGCCAGGAATTCAAAGGAAGCGCTGAGAAAGGATCGGCATATAGTCCAGTCAAATTGCAGATATACCTTGCAAAAGGTGGGGTAGAAGAGTTTATTTTTTCAACTCGTTCATATGGTTGGAAAGATTAGAAAACCGAGTTTTTCCAACAAAATTTCGCTTGGGAAAACTTTCTGCAGTCAAAAAACTTGGAAAATTTCGGCCTTTTTTCAGTTTTTCAAAATATCTCAGTTTCATTTGCTCCAATCGCTTTAACGTCTATTTTCTTTTTTAAAGAGCACACAATTCTCTACAAATTTGATTCTTGCCATTTTTTTCTACTCCCAATATCTAAGGCGCTACAGCGCCTCAAAAAATACCAATTTTTCAAATTTTGATCGTAGTGGCAAGATACCTTATTTTTTAACAGTATTTTTTCAGTTTCTGTTTGTGTAGTATAAATACATTATACATCATGTTATATGTTGGAATTTACCACCTCACTTTCAGGTATTCAACTTCTCTGTATGCAACATGAGGATTCCATCACTACCTGAAGTTCACTGTGGGCCACCTCAGCCCTGGTATTCGTAAAACTATAAAAATACATCATTAAGAGACTTAGACACACACACACACACACGCACACACACACACACACACACACACACACACACACACACACACACATGCACACAAAATAAATTGTCTCAGGAAACTGATCTATTATTAGCTGCAATAGGCAACCTAATTAGGTAGGTAATTATTCTTGTGTATAAAAGCCACACAGTTGACATTAAGAATAAGCAGCTTTATTATAATTAAAATGCGTTGTCAGTTACTAAAAAATGTTGACAGTTCTGGGTAATACTTGTAATATCGCACATTAGCGCACTTGAGACGCATATGAGCATCACTTCCAACGTTTTGATGGGCCAGGTTCCTCAGTGTCACCAGAAATACATTGAGTTACGGATTCACGGTCTGTACCTAGAGTTGATCCCAAATTGACCTCTTCTTTAAATAGCGAGTCAGCCTCAGCAAGTTCGTTGATTTCGTCAGCGGTTTCCTGAACATCCTCCACAACATCTTCTTCACTGTCTTCATATAAATATTTTGGCACGTTTTCACATTTGACCCCAATACATTTCTTGCAAATTGAAGAACATTTCAAACCCGCTTTTCTGCAGGAGCACGCTCCATCACAGTTCAGCTCGCATGAGCATGAAACAATGTGAAGAAGTGGTTCAGGTGCTGGATCTTGGCTCATTATAATGGGTATTGAACCGTGGTCACTGTGATTCCAGCCCCATTTCTCAGGAGGCTTCCAGTTTCCTATCCAACTTTGGACTTGTTCGTAAGTCCGCAACGAATGATGTTTTGCAGCATCTAGTGTAGGTGGCAACCGTGCAAGATTCAGTTTGCTTTTTGTGGCAGACTTGGCGAATAGCTGGTGCCGCAAATGGTCTAGTGTGTGGGAACTGCTGACACCTTCACTATACAATGCGATAGTAACCTGTTCTGTTGCTGTTATTATTTCTTCACGGGTAGCATGTGGTTTATTGAACATGCAAAGCGCTGAGGTTAGGTGTTCATTTTTCGCAACAGTATTGCAGCACTTAATTTTTCCTTGACCAAAAAAAGCGGATGTTGTATCACATCTACTAATGTGGAGTGAACAGAATATATTCACTGTCAAACTTGTAAGATGCAGTGGAAAACCACTTGTCTTCTGCATTTCCTCTTTCTGGCTTTAACAAAATAAGTTTTCAATGCCTTGCCCCAAACCGGTCATGAGCACAAGCAGGTCAACATCTTCTCCGACAATGACAACACTTCCAAAATCTTTGGTTCTTGAAATGACAGATGTTACAATCATAACGTCAGCATCTTCTTGTGCCTGGTGCACTTCAACGCTACACTCCAGAAATTCCTTTTTAAGAAGTGTGATCAAACGCATCTTGTTTCGTTCGTTGTACAAGAACTTGTCCTGAGGGACTTGGTTCACCATCTCTGATTCAACCACAACGTCAACCGAAGAATGTTTTTTGGACCTACAAATCCTCTCAGCACTCTTTGTGCTACATTTGTCTCCCTCACATGTATACCCATCAAATACAATAGAAAATTGTGGTCCAAATTGACGTTTTAGGTAAGAAACATAGCTTTGGGCTATTGACTTGCAGCAAACATTTCGAGTCCAGGTCACTTTGTGGATAAGGAACCCTCCATCAAAACTTCGTTTGGCATATGTCAGTCTTAACTGCTTGGTTAAAAAGTCATCAGAATTCCCTTTTCAACATAAGATGGTTCAAATGGTTCTGAGCACTAAGGAACTTAACATCTTAGGTCATCAGTCCCCTAGAACTTAGAACTACTTAAACCTAACTAACCTAAGGACATCACACACATCCATGCCCGAGTCAGGATTCGAACCGGCGACCGTAGCAGTCGCACGGTTCCGGACTGAGCGCCTAGAACCGCGAGACCACCGCGGCCGGCTCAACATAAGAAGCATTTCTCTTTGAAACTGAACTGACCTTTTTCCTGCGACCGACGTAGCACGTCTGTTGGTTCCTGAGGATGTCAAAGGCTAGCTGCTATCATTCTCTCATTAATGTACTTCTTGTGGCATGCTTCATGCACCATCACTTCACTGAGCGTTTCCAAAACATGGGTGTGAGCAGACTCCCTGCGTTTAGCACTACAATCATTAAGTGTGCTCAGTCCTTTCTTTTTCACATTGCATCCACCACTCACCACAGTTTTTTCTCAAATGAAACACAAATTCATGTTAGACATATTCATTTTCAGCACCACAACATAAACTGAATGGAAGCGACTCCAAACTGTAGGACTCTTATTGTTGTGTGCTAATAGCTGTCAGCGCGCTGTGAACAATCATTAGAGATAATTGCCTTCCGCCCGCCAAAGAATAAATACGCTTTTGTCCGCTAAAGAACAATTCCTACATACTTTTTCTTATAACTGATCATTAACGTCAATCAACTGTTGAAAATTTACGGCACCTGCGTGCAATCGTATTACATATTGTAACACAAATAAACTTCACGGAATCCGACGTGAATGTGTTCGTAGTTACTGAATATGATGCTGTTTGTCCTGGTCCTGCAGCAGAGTGAGATGGTAAATTCCAATGAATAACAAGACGAGTAATATGTTTATACTACACAAATAGAAACTGAAACAACAGTGGTCAAAAATTAGGTAATTTGCCACTTTGCTCGAAATTTGAAAAATTGGTATTTTTTGACGAGCTGTAGTTCTTAAGATATTGGGATTAGAAAAAAATGGTAAAAATCAAATTTGTAGAGAATTTTGTGCTCTTTAAAAAAGAAAATAGACGTCAATGCGATAGGAGCAAATGAAATTGAGATATTTTGAAAAAACTGAAAAAAGTTCGAAATTTTCGAATGTTTTTGACTGCAGAAAGTTTTCCCAAGAGAAATTTTGTTGGCAAAACTTGGTTTTCTAACCTTTCCAACAATATGAACGAGTCAAAAAAAATAAAATCTTCTACCCCACCTTTTGCAAGGTACAGGCTTTTTTTCTGACAGTTCCACTGGACTAATAAGTTTGTCAAACAGTCTGTAGTCGAACCTTGTGACGTAGTTTTGTAGACAGTTGGGAAGCTCACTTGTTCGCCTTCAGTTTCCAGACACTTTACAGCTCTGATTTATATATTCTTCAGTCCACTGACATCGATTGGGTGCCTCTTTTCTTGTTGCCATTAGTACAGCTTTCACTGGAAGAAAATATTCGTAGCTCTGCCGAAACCAGAAAGCGTATCTAATTAAGTTTAATGTTAGAAAATTAGCACCAAAACCGAGTAAGTACATCATGCGTGAAAAGCACTCGGTTCATAACTCTTGAACACATTCCTATTGACCGTGGAAACCAGCTTTTGGTGAAAGATGTTTTTAATCGTGTTGCTAGTAACAGCCAACCTTTCGGCTAGTTACGTTAACAACGAAAAGTGTATGACACGAGAGCCGGCCGCTGTGGCCGAGTAGTTATAGGCGCTTCAGTCCGGAATAGCGCTGCTGCTACGGTCGCAGGTTCGAATCATGCCTCGGGCATGGATGTGTGTGATGTCCTTAGGTTAGTTACGTTTAAGTAGTTCTAAGTCTAGGGGACTGATGACCTCAGATGTTAGCCGGCCGCGGTGGTCTAGCGGTTCTAGGCGCTCAGTCCGGAACCGCGTGACTGCTACGGTCGCAGGTTCGAATCCTGCCTCGGGCATGGATGTGTGTGATGTCCTTAGGTTAGTTAGGTTTAAGTAGTTCTAAGTTCTAGGGGACTGATGACCACAGATGTTAAGTCTCATGGTGCTTAGAGCCATTTGAACCATTTTTTGCATGACACTAGAAAAGAGTTAAAATACCGAATAAAACCCTAATAAGCTCAGGTGAAGTAATACCTGTAAAATTAAAATTAAAAAGCATTTGGTGGTGGTATCTCGAACACAAATCTATGTACTTTCGTAAAGTCTTTTATTACTCCCTCTTAAACGCAAGAATTTTATTTTAGAAAACTTACTGGAATTTATAATATTTCATAAAGTGATAAATTGCCACAAAGGTTTTCTGTCCTAAATTCCTCTCTTCTACTTATAATCGATAATTTTAAGATTTTATTACATTCAGGCCTATAAGTATTTAAAGCTGCAATATTATTAATGCATACTACAAATAAGGAACATCAGATGAGTTTCATATTATGTACATGTACAATTTCATACTTTGAAAATGCGACCTGTCTTAGTAACTAGGTGGCAGGTCATTTGCAAAAGGCAGTAAATAAAAGAAATTTAAGCGCGCTGACGTTTCACTGTCTTCGGCGGAAATAAGTGGTCGACGAATCAACAGATGTGAGAACGTAAAACAGGAAAGAGTTTAATGAAGAAGACAATCAAGATTATTTTACTGATATTGTAAAACCTAGAAAGTAAATTATATGGCGTAAGACTATGTAAATTAACTCTTTCACCGAAAATATGGAAACTTGGAAGCAGAGCAACTCAACGAAGGTTGCTAAAGAAGGAATAATACACATACCAAAAGTTGCGGATTCCGTTGGCAAACGGAAACATCGTTATTCTTCATCGAGAACAAGAATATAACTAATACCAAGTCTGCCTTCTCCGCAGACATCAATTTTCCGAAACGAACATCCTGTGGGGATACACTCTTTCTGTTGCGCTCACTTTTAATTTAATGCAAGCGCTTAATTCGCGGAAAGCGGTTTAACGGATTAAAAACTCGAAACTGAATTAGCTTAATGTAAATTTTATTTATTCGCCTGGTAAACGATTGGCGACATCGTGACTTAACGCCGACAAGACGGAAATGAATTTAGAGGCCCGTAATTTATGCATTGGATTAATCAACAAGCGAAGTCGAATGAAGCGAAGTTTTTAAGAGCTCTCGAGGGAGGAGAAAGTGGCGCTGAAATAGCAGAAGCGTGGTCTTCGCAACGCGAGGCAGAGCAAAGAATAAGAATCCTGCAAGGGGTGTCCTGTAGGCGTGCTTTGGCAAGGGGGAAATACGGTTAGGTTGTTCTTCGAGAACTTGTTATGGTCTTTGTGAGGTGACTGGCTTGAGAAATATTCTTACGTCTTCGTGTATTAGTAATGTCAAATAGTAAATATGTCATCGATACGATAGATAGTTTGTACACGGCAGTGCCTAACTAGTCTGTATTGATTATGCAGGTAGTGTACCACTGCCTACCTCCGATATTTGAACTGACTTATCCAGCCAGTGATAGGGGGGTTACAGTTAAAATTTCTCCGAACCACATCGCATTTCTCATATTAAGAACTCATCGCCAGAGGTGAAAGTACAAATAACACACACGAATTACGGGATCGTCAGGGAATTTCATCTCGGAACACTGGCCTTGTAGTATGGATGTTAACAACTTACCAACCAATATACTCCTTATGAGACTCTGTATGTTTCTTATGACCTCTGTGCAAGGAATAGTAGAAATATAATTAACAGAGTTCCCTTTCTAGTAAAGCGCAGTTGTTCTTCGTCTTTTCGCTTTAGCCATTTATGGACCACACTATTTCTGTTGCACTTTTCATTTTCTTTGCGCCAGGGATTTTCACTTTACAGCTCAGTATTCCTGAATTCGTTTACTGTGCTGTTCCTTCTAAACTTCTGTCCATGTTTTGAAAATTTTTAGCTTTGACTTTTCTTGGAAATCCAGGTGTTCTTGGAATCTATTGTTGAACGGAATGAGTTTATGGCTATCCTCCAGTGTTATCCCCGCATCTAGTACGTCTTTCTCTACCTCGTTGAATCACGCCACATTGGTTTCTTGTTGAGAAACTAGTGGAAGATCCAACTGCGCAATCTTGTAGACTGATATGAGTAATGTGGCCATAGAAAACAATCTCCGAATGGTGCCTGTGATCTTTCCTATATGTGTAGAGTCCATGGTGGTGTCGTCTCTTGGGTTCTTCACATTCTTTGAACTGGCCTAGGATTTTCCTCTAGATCCGTCTTTCTCCTATTTATAAATTCTTTATTAGATATCCGGTCGTATTACTAAGAGGTAATGCCTTCTTTCTCAGAGATGTTTGGCTCTGTCCACTCTGCTAGGTACTTAAGCTTCTCCGACCGTCTGACTTCTCCTTCTACTACCTCTAGTCCTCTGATTGGTGGACTGACGTTTGTAATAAATTCATTCTTCTTTAAGACGATCTGAAATTCCGCTTTGTATCTTCATTCATTTTTTTCTGTAGGTGCGTAATATACAGCTATTACAAATTACTTAATAACCACTGCAGTTATTTTTCACTAGGACCGGCCTCTGCTTTTATGTGGAAGCCCTTTTCTGATGGAATCTGAAAACTTTGCTACAGTTAAGCAGCGTCGATGGATGTTCGTGTTCAGCTAAACACATTACAGTCATTTGTGGTAGAAATGTGTACGAAATTTGAGCAGACAGAGATTTGAATCTTGGATCTCCGGAATGTGAGTTCAGTGCCTTGTCACTGCGCCGCCTTACTGGAGAAGAGGCGCATTTCGAGGCAAATGGACAGTAATTTTCCTGAAAGAAATTTTGACTCTGCAGCGGAGTGTGCACTGATATGAAACTTCATGGCAGATTAAAAATGTATGCCGGGATGAGACACGAAGGCGGGACTTTTTCCTTTCGCGAGGAAGTACTCTACCGACATATCTAAGCCATTTGACTGTGTGAATCACAATATTTTCATAGGTAGACTGTGGTTTTATGCAGCTGAACCTACAGCAAACCAATGGGTTATATCATATCTAACCAAAACAATGCAGGAAGTCGTACGTAGTAAATCAAAGAATGTAATCTCGTGAGACTCTTCTCACTGGGGAGAAATTATGTACGTGGCTCCTCAGTCCTCAATCTTATGTCCACTATTGTCCCTCAGATACGTAAACAAGCTTCCGTCTAATATACAATAAGCAAGAATTAACTCGTTTGGCGGATGACACAAGTATTGTAATCAATCCGAGCACACATACAGCAACAGAAGAAATGGTAAACAATTATCTTAAAAGTATCACTGACTGCCTGTCTGCGAATGGTCTCACTCTAAATTTCTTCAGTTCCGTACATCTAGAGGTGCTACACCAATGATAAGTGTAATACATGACGAGAAAATAGTAAGTACAGTGGAAAGTTCAAAAATTTTGGGTGCCCGTATTGATGAGTATTTAAAATGGAAAAAGTACATTTTGGAACTCCTAAAACAACCTAGTTCAGCCATATTTGCAGTTAGTGTCATTGCAAAGCCTGGGGAGAGACAAATCAGTCAATTGAGATACTTTATCTGTTTTCATTCAATAATGTCATATGGAATAATATTGTGGGGTAACCTATTTTTAAGAACGAAAGTTTTCGTTGATCAAAAACGTCCTGTAAGGATAATACATTATGTTCACCCACGATCATCTTGTAGAAATCTATTTAAGGAGCTAGGCATTTTGACTACTGCATCACTGTTTGTTGCAAATAATCCACTGCCGTTCAAAAGGAGCAGTCAGAAGCAAAGATTTCATCACATTAAAGTTGTCTTTACCACAAAAAGCAGTGTACAATACTGTATCCAAAATTTTTGATCGCCTACACTGCAATATAAAATTTCTGTCAGACCGCTAAGTACAATTTTAAAACAAACTGAAAAAGTTTCTCCTGAAAAATCCTTATATGCCGCTGAAGAATTTCTATTATTGTAATGTAATTACTAACTCAAGGCAGTAACTTATGGAAATGTTCAGCATGTAGCCATATTTACAAATTAAATTGTTATTTGAATGTAAAAAAGCTCGTCTACATCATGATTTGTCGTGAAAATGATACACGGAACGCGAACGTAACTACGCAATGCGAATGGAACAGGACAACCCGTGTAATACTGTTGGGAAGCACCCTACGTCATTCTGAGCCTTCTGGAATGCAGATGTAGATGTAGATCTTGTATTTAAGCCACGCTCTCGGGTATTACCCCTGAGTAACGTTAAGCATAGGCTACGCTGCACGCAGTGGTGTCTAGCGTTTAGCAGGCACGACAGGCGCTGCTGGCAGTCGCGAACAAATGCTCCCCGCGTTAATGAGGCGGCAGGTGGTTCTCTCGCGAACTTGCTGTCCAGTGCTACACGAGCAGATCAACTCCAACAGCTGTACAGTCAGCGGCATAGGACGCTATTTGTTTTTCTCAGTTTGTTAGTGATCACGACGGCACATCGCGTCTCGATGACGTCAAGCAAGGAAAATGTATGTTCATTGATTTCGTTATCATCATAATCACTTTACCGTCTTCCTACGTCGTGCAGAAATAAAAAAACTTGTGCTCTATATTTTCTTTTCTTTCTGTCGTATGAAAGTTATGATGAAAAAGTGTCATGTTCATGTTCGTTAAGCTCTGTTTTCGATTATGCTATCAGGAAGAAACAGAAAAGTTTTGATTCCCTAACGTAAACTTTCATGGTCAGATGTGACACATTTACTGTTAATTTTAAAAGGAATCGCTGCAGTCAACTGATTAAGTTTTTATTATTTATTTACCTCACTACAGCGATATCGGCTGCATAGCTGTTTTCAAGTGCAAGGTGAAAAACTGAATCCAGTAAAAGATATGGGCGACAAAGTGCAAGGCATAATGTGACAAAATTAGATGAAAACAGTTTAAGGAGTACTACTTATACAGTCGGTAGGTGTCAGACATGACGTGGTCTTCGAAATATTACAGAACGTATGTGGACGTTACAGCAGTCCCCTCACTATAACATCTGAGTGCAAATTAAAAGCAGGGGTTACAGCTAACATTGCACACGGCAGACACAGTTTAACATATTGTACTGCGATAATTCTGTCCAGAAAACTGCTGTGTTAAGCACGAACCACGTTCAACACACGAACTAACATTGAAACTCGTCGGTACCAGTTCATAAATTATTACTCACGTGAAAATCGCTGCATGAGCAACATAATCTATGGAGCGCCAGCACCATGTTGAGGAAGGAGAAGAGGTTTTTTATTCTGTCTATGGTTCGACGCATTCTTATTAATCCATGATCTTACCAGCACCTCAAAGCGATTCAGCTAATAACGGGTCGTTACTGTTTAAAGATATATGACCATATTAAAATGTTCCGAACTGTTATGCCTTAATGGACGTAACGTCTCGTCCCCATCTCTGGAGGACATTTCCAAGGGAGTGGGTTTCTCACAGAAATTAATTTGACCAAAGCATAGTAGCCCAGAATACTTTTAATAAGCGTGAGAAACGTAATAAATGCGATGTAACATAGTAAATTACATTATTTATGTACATAATACTCCGTAAGCCACATAATAGAGTGTCGCGGAGGATACGTCTAGTGCCATTAGTTAACTAATCCTACTTCCCTGTCCTACTTGCGAATGGTGCTGTGAAGAATGACTGCTGGTACGTCTGTATTAGTTCTAATTTCTCGAATTTCCTCGTCGCGGTCATTTCCGAGATGTATGCGGGAGGAAGTAATACGTTGTTTGCCTCTTCCCGGAAAGGATTCCTCCGAAATGTCTAAATTAAACATTTCCGTGATGCATAACGCCTGTCTTTTAGCGTCTGCCACTGCAGTGTCTTGAGCATCTCTGCAACGCTCTTGCGTGGACTAGACGGCCTTGTGACGAAACGTACCGCTCTTCGTTAGATCTTCCCTATCTCGACTGTCAATCCTACATGGTAAGGTTCCCAAATTGATAAACAATATTCAAGAATCGGTCGAATAAGCTCCTTGTAAACCACTTCCTTCGTGAATGAGTTACATTTCCTTAAGCTTCACCTTATGTATCTCAGTCTGGCATCTGCTTTTCTTACTGTTGGTTTTATGTGGTCAAGGGTGTGCTGGATAATTACTCCTAGTCGTTTTGCGGTAGATACTGTTTCCAGCAGATTGCCATCAATAGCGTAGTCGTACAGTTGTGGATTTTTTTCCTACGTATACTCAATATGTTATATTTATTCACGTTCAGGGTAAAATGTAAGGGCGTGCACCATTCTTCGATCTTCTGCTGCACATTCTGCAAATTGAAAGTGTTTTCCGGCGTTGCTACTTTCTGATAGACAATCATATCATCTGCGAACAGTCGCAGAGAACTTGCGACGATTTCTACTATCACACTTCCTTGGGATACCCCGGAAATTATCTTTATATCATTCGATTTTTTTCCGTGAAGAATGACGTGTTGAGTTCTGTGATGAAGTCTTATATACAGTCGCAAATCTGGTCCGATATTCGGTAAGCTCGTATTTTTTTCACTAAACGGCAGTCAAGGAGCACTGCACCACCTGAGCGCCGTCTTCTGTAGCGCTATGGATCTCAAGAAGGAACAGAGCGATCTGAGTTTCGCAAGATACCTGTTTGCGGAATCCATGTGCATTTTTATAGAGAAGATTTTCGTTCTACAAAAACGTCGTAATACGTGAGCACAATTAATTTAAAAATTCTGGAACAGATTGACATCAAGGATATAGGCCTTTAATTACGTGTGTTTGTCTTAAGATCCTTCTTGAAAACTGAAATGACTTGCGCTTTTTCCCAGTCTCTAGGTACCCTTCGTTGCTCCAGCTATCAGCGAGTAACTACTGCTAGAAGAGGAGCAAGTTCTTTGTAGTATCTTACGGATATCTCATCTGGTGCTGATGCTTTTCCTCTACTAAGCGACTGTAGTTGCTTTCCTATTCCGCGATCGGTTATGTCAATGTCCGCCATTTCAACGTTCGCACTATGATCGAAGGGAGGGACCGTTTACGATCTTCCCCGGTGAAAGAGTTTCGAAAGACCGAATTCAGAATTTCGGCCTTCTGTCTTTTATCTTCCGTTTCGGTGCCAGTAAGGTCACTGATTGAATGAATGGAGGATTTCGAACTGCTTACTGATTTTATCTAAGAGATGTCCGCCCCCGGTAGCTTAGTTGTAGCCGGCACGGTAGCTTAGCATGTTCGGTCAGAGGGTAATGTGCCCTCTGTAATAAATAAACTGAGTTAACAGATCAACAACGAACTTAAATGGATGTCTTACGACGGCCGCCTCGAGCAGATGCAACGAACTTATGCGAACAAAATGAAAATATAAAAAAAATGGTCAGCGCGACAGACTGTCAATCCTCAGGGCCCGGGTTCGATTCCCGGCTGGGTCGGAGATTTTCCCCGCTCAGGGACTGGGTGTTGTGTTGTCCTAATCATCATCATTTCATCCACAGCGACGCGCAAGTCGCCGAAGTGGCGTCCAATCGAAAGACTTGCATCAGGCGAGCGGTCTACCCGACGGGAGGCCCTCGTCACACGACATTTCATTTCAGCTAAGAGATTTTACTCAGGTTAGTTGACAAAGTTTTGCTTTCAAAGCCACTGAATGCTTCTCTCATTGCTCTCCTTACGCTCATTTTGGCTTAGTTCAGTTTTCATTTGTCGGCTAGTGAAATCTTTTGAATCTGTGATGAAGCTCTGTTTACGTAGCTGGTTTCTAACACGGTTATTAAACCACGATGTGTCTTCCCCATCCCTTAAAATTTTGCTCGGAACATACTCAGCTAAGTCATATTGAACATGCCTTTGAATTTTTCCTATTTGTGCTCCACATCTAAGTCATCAGCATTGAATAATTGATACTGATTACTCAGTTTCTCTGCAATTTCCGTCCTGCCACTCTCGCTAAGCAAAAATATTTTTCCACCTTTATTAAAATTCCTTGTAAAACTTCTTGTCATAGTTGCTATCAGAGCCTTATGATCACTCATGTCTTCCTCTACAGTAAATGACTCGATATGTTAAGGTATGTTTCTTGTTTGTTTCTAGGAGGTCTAGGCCTAGTTGCAATTCTGATAACCTTCAACAGTATACAGGTTGAACAAAAATGGCGACAAGTTACGTTCCTGACTTACTCCTTTCTGTGTGTAAGCCTTTAACATTTTACCATTTACCGTGTACTCCAAAAGCCACTTCTAGTGTATGGCAGAAGGTACTTAGTGTACCATTGTACTTTGCTTCTTCCCCGGTCCAGTCGTGAATGAAGCAAGGGAAGAACCATTGATGGTAAGCCCCCGTGTGAGCTCTAATCTCTACAATTACCTACATGGTCTATCCACGAGACAAACGTTTGAGAAAGGTTGACTCTTCCGAGAAAGTATGCTCACTGAATTTTAACAGTAAACGCTTACGTGGATCACAATGCCTCTCACCTAACGTCTGCCACTGGAAAATCTCCAAGACGCCTTCCCGTTTATTGAAGCAAACTTATGACAAGACTCCAATTTTAAACTGGAGTCTTGCAAAGCAAAAATATTTTTCCACCTTTATTAAAATTCCTTGTAAAACTTCTTGTCGTAGTTGCTATCAGAGCCTTATGATCACTCATGTCTTCCTCTACAGTAAATGATTCGATATGTTAAGGTATGTTTCTTGTTTGTTTCTAGGAGGTAATCGCAGACATTTAATGGATGTGACTGCATTCGATGACAGTTAGATAAGCACGTAATTATGCAGTTACGGGTTTTTATGCCTATTTATGTGCAATATGTTGCATTTCTTTGTGTTAGGGTCAACCGCCAATGCACGTACCAAGAGTCGGCCTTCTCCGAGTCTTCCTGCATGTCGTTTCAAATTTCTAGCATTGCTGTTTCTCTGTAAACAATAGATTAATACACGAACAGCCTCGTGCAGATACCAGCGTTATCCGCTTGGTCATTTATATACAGGGTGAGCCATTTAAATCTGTTTTTCAAAATATCTCGAATACTACATATCGGATTTTAAAAAAAGGTTGTAACAGAAGTTGTTCGCCTCGTAGGGGGACATTCAGTGACGTAAAATTCGACCCCTCTGCCCCATCTACAGGAAGCTGGAAGAGGAGCCAACTTTGGAATCTTAAGTGGCAATCTCCACTTTTTATTGCGGAATGGTATTCTCCGGGAAAAAATACGTAGCTTTTGTACTTAATCTTTTTTATTCGTTACGTGCTAGTCGACGCTGTAATCGCCAAAAATCAAAGCGGGTTAAAAACCGTTGAAACACGATAATATTTCAAAAAAATATACAAGAGATTAGGATCCCAGGAGAGTAGAAAGCCAGTTATTGTGAAACCTTTAATGAAAAATGGTTTTTTATAACAAAGAAACTTGATTCTCGAGAACATACTACATACTTTGTCCTCATTATTGGTGCAATTTTTTTCAGAGATGACACTCGGCTTTCCTTAACCAGTGGGTGTTCTCCACTGACAAACAATGGGTATTATGTAGGTTCAACTGATCACGATTCGTAAAAGTTGATTCATCAGAGTAATTATGTGTGAAATAAAATCATCATAGCCTGCTAGTTGTTGTTGTTGTATACAACTGCGAAAATTGAAGAGGTTTTCTAAGTCATCCATTTGTAGTTCTTGATGCTACGATAAGTGATGTGGATGCAAGTGTGTTTATGCAGTATACACAGAACACTTCTTTGCGGAATTCCTAAACCTTCTTCGATATGCCAAGTACGAACGTACGTATTTTTTGCTATAAAAACCAGTCCCTCATTAAAGATTTTAGAATAACACAAATTCTAACCTCCTGGGATCCTAATCTGACATGTATTTCATGATATATTATCACTTTCGGCCGTCTTTAACTCATTTTCAATTTTGTGAATTACAGTAATATCACGCAATAAAAAATCTTAAATACAAGAGTTAAGTATTTTTCCTCGTAGGATCCGAATTCGCAATAGAAACTGCAGGTTTATATCCAATATTTCAAAGTTGATCACCCTCCCGTCGCCTGTGAGTGGGGCAGGAGGGTTGAGTTTTGTGTCATTGGATGTCCCCCTTCGAAACGAACAACTTCTATTACAGTTCTTTTTTCAAGTCCGGCTTATAGTTTCCTGATATTTCCAAAAACAGTTTAAATGCCTCTCCCTGTATATGATGAATATTAGTGGTCCTACAACATTCCTTTGGCGTACGCTCGAAATTATTATTTGGGTCTGACGATTTCGGTTCGTTAAGAATGGTATGCTACGCTTTAGGAGCATTTACTGGGAACTCTTGGAGGCAATCAGAAAGCTTGTTTTCCGTACGTTCGTATTTTGTTGATTTGCTGACAGTGCTTGTATGATGCCCGTGGTTTCCATACAGTTCATAGAACAGTAAACCCCGTCGTCTGGTTAGGATTGCGGTCGCAGGTTCGAATCCTGCTTCGGGCATGAATGTGTGTGATCTGCTTAGGTTAGTTAGGTTTAAGTAGTTCTAAGTCTAGGGGACTGATGACCAGAGCTGTTAAGTCCCATAGTGCTGAGAGCCATTTGAACCATTTTTTGTGTAGGATTTCGGAATGAAATAATACGGGTTGCTTACACTGTAACACAGTTTGCCATTTAGGTTTTGTTTTAGTATACTTACATTTATGATTTTTCTGGTTGGTTTACGGAAAGCAGTGAAGTACCATAAGCAGACGATAGGACCATTAATACGACAAATGTTTCACCGATTTCTCGCTGCGTCAGATTCATATCGAGAATCACACTTTCGACTGCTTCCCTTGGCCTCACCATCATGATTTATCAATAGACCGTGTGATACTCTATTTAACTGACCGAATTATGTTACTGATACGTCGCGAAGTGCCGGCACTTCCATATACTACCGGAGATCATGCAGATAACTAAGGTGGAGGAACACTAACAGCGATACTGATTTCGGCACATGGTAAATAACACAACTTATTTCCGTATAGCCTTTCAGCCTCAATTGCCCGGTTCCGTTCACCACTGTTCGATTCAATACGAACGATTTCAGAATGCTGCACAGAGCATCATCGTCGCGTTAAATATCTCGTTTTAGAGTAATCTGCTGTTACCGGTCACACCCTCACGAACGCTCATACAAATACGTTTGATGAAATTAATATCTTATCCTGTGCATCCACCTTATGATGTCAAAGAAGTCGTTGAGATCGGAAATTATAACATCAGCTTCATCTGGGACAGCAGCTATATCATTAACAATAAGCAGAAACGGACGCTCGGTGTTAAAAGACTACAGAGAACTGACCTTGTACGCTGTCTAATGGAATGAGTATCACTACTAATGTTCTTGGATCATAGACGTCGTCACAATCTCTGGCAGCATATGGGCATTGTATGACTTCGCGACGTCTGTCTAGTATAATTCGGCGATCCAAATAAGATAGGACATGGCCAATGGATGATTCCCAGCGGGAACGACAGAAACTTGAGTTTGAATACAAATCTGACGCGGCAGGGAATCCGTGAGACATTTTTCCAAGAATGTCGCCGCGAAAAAGCTACGTCCTTAGGACCATCAGCTTCTTGCGCCCTCCCTTGCCCCTGTCCGATCGTCGTGTTCAAGGAGCGGGGAATTCGCACGCGGCCGCAGGTTATTGCTTCATGTCTGGAGCGCTATACATATCAAGCGGCTGCCGCTGCGCGGGACGCGCCGCCGAGGTTTGCACAAGTTTGTTCGTTATATTGCGTTAGGGAACTCGGCAGACAGCTCTCAAAGGGGAAATCTAAGGGCGGATTAGTATACTCTACTGCGTTACGGTCGCACCCGACTGCTGCGCCTCGAAGCGCGGGCGGTTCCGCGGAAATCGCTCCCCCTTTGTAGAGGAGCTCCCAGAAATTGAAGCGCTTTGACTGCCACTATGGCGTCATTACCCTGGATCTCCTAGGAGCCGGGGAAAAATGCGGGAAGCGCACTACATAAATTTATGGTGCTCTGCGAGGCGAGTTATTGTCCATTCCCAGCTAGCTGCGCGTTATGGAAAATTAGTTCTGTCACTTAGAGGTGCAACGAAACGTAATTAGCTTCGTAACGAGACAGTGGAATGTACACTGCTGGTCATGAAATTTGCAACACCAGGAAGGGCAGGAAATAAAGGAATTTTAGTTGTTGTGTGTATGTAGTAGAGGGAGTCCCTGTCAAACGTCCCACATTTCGAAGGCCCACATTGAAAACACACTATGGTGTATACGATAATGAAATTGCACCATGTGCAATAGCATCTCAAAGAATTTATACTCCCGTGTCAGACGTTCCAACTATTCTCACCACAGTCCAGCATGATCTCACGTAGTGAAAATGAATACTCACAGCAGTGCGCGCGAGCCGTAGTGCGGTTTGCAAAAGCAATACCACCTATCCCCGTACAAATAAATTATCGTAAGTAGTATAGATGTGATTCACCTGATGTGAAAACAATTAAGGAATGGCATCGTAATTTTCTGGCAACTGGAAGTGTTCTGAAACATTTTGTCGGTGCATGTCTTAGTGTTTCGGAAGAGATAGTGGAGGACATCAGACAAGTTGTCCTTAGAAACACAGGTAAGTCATAAGGTTTTTAACATGGCTGTCAATCACCGACTGTTGTATAATACAAAATTTTGAAAAACACAGCCCTCAGTCGCGAACACAATTAATTTGTGACCTAGGTTTCGGTGTCACAAGGGACACCTACTTCGGACAAAATGAAAACTAAATGTTACAGCATAACGTACCAAAAATAAGAAAGCAGCAGTCATACCTGACAGCCTCAGATAGTCAAAATTAAAATAACATGCAACAGAGGTGCAAGCCACTAAGGGCTGCCATGTGTCCTCTGCTACAGTCAACACAAATTAATTGTGTTCGCGACTGAGGGCAGTGTTTTTCAAAATTTTGTACAGGTAAGTCAGTTCGGCAGGCATCCAGGCAACGTATCGTACCCCGCGTAACATTGCATCGTATAATACACCAGCGTCTTCTTTTGTATGCTTACAAAGTGCAAATTCTGCAATATCTGTTGCCAAACGACAAACCAAGCCGACATCAATTTGCTACGGATATCTTGTAGCTTTTTGACATGAATACTAGCTTCCTGGAAATATGTTATTCTCAACTGAGGAAACCTTTCATGTATCAGGAGCGGTTAATCGCTATAATGTTCGGATTTGGGGCCGGAAACATCCACACGCTATCACTGAAGATGTTCGTGATAGTCCTAAACCAAACTTCTGGTGTGAGCATACACGACAGGATTGTTGGACCGTTCTTCTTTGCGGAAAACACAGTGAATAGGTTAGTGTATGTATACATGTTGGAATAGTTTGTATCATCTTTCAACAAGAAGGAGGAGCTCCACCATATTGTTCAGCGCCTGTTCGTAAGCTCCTGGATACGAAATTTCCCAATTGGTGGGTCCGACAAGGAGGACCCACCGCCAGACCATTATGCTCCCCTCACCTCATCCCAATTAATTTCTTACTCTGGGGATTCGTGAAGGACGGCGTGTATGCAATATTCCTATCTTAAGATGTTGTATCACTGATGCGGTTGCAGCAGTTACAGACGAGATGTTACGAAGAACATGAGAAAAAACTGAATACAGATTTGATATTCTTTGTGCTAAAAACAGTTCACATGCACATGTGTAATAACGATTATTAGATAGATTATTTGAGATGCTCCAGCATATGATGCAATTTCACGATCATATCTACTGCAGTTTTCTTTTCCTGGGCCTTTGAAATGTGGGAGGTTTGAAAGGGACGCCCTGTATAGCAGAAAGAATACACAATGCTGCCGCCTCTGCCAGCAGCAAAGGGCCTAGCCTTGCTGGGCGTCAACTCAAATTTAATTTTCATTACAGACACGAGTACGTCATTCCAATAGGCTTCAACTTTATGCCACATTTCATCAATCATAGTGGCTGGCGAGTGGTAGCGTGACATTATCTCGGCAATCCAAAGTCAGAAGTATTCGATAGGTGTGAGATCTGAAGAACGTCCTGGCCAACGCAACAGTCCAGTGCCCTCCGTATTCAGAGAAGTAGTTCATAACCACAAGTGCAAAACGCAGTCTTCCTTACCCTGCTAAAAGACAACGTCAGGAACACCTCGAATCTAATGCACAGCTCCAGCCTCATTACATGGGATATATGAGGGTAAGTCAATTATTATCCACAAAGTGGTTATAAAATTTTATTGTAATCAAGCAGGAAACCTACAGGAACATCATTTTTCGACCTAGTCTCCTTGCGTTTCATCGCTCTTGGTCCATCGTTGTACAAGCTTCCTGATGCCCTCTCTGTTGAGCTACGAGCCAGGAATGCACCGCTTCTTTCACTGCTTCGTCCGAGGCAAATCGACGGCCCCTTAATGCCTGTTTGAGTGGACCAAACAAGTGGTAGTCAGAAGAGGCAAGATCGGGACTTCAAATTTGAGTTTCTGGAGCGTTTCAGCAGTGTGGGCAGCAGTATGACGGAACAACGGAACACTTTTTAACAGCAATCCTAGGCGTTTGTTTCGAACTGCAGGCTTTAGCCTGGCAGTAAGCATCTCATTGTAACGTACACTGTTTATTGTTGTGCCCCATTCCCCATAATGTTCGAGTACTAGACCTTGCGCGTCCCAAAAAACCGGAAGCATCAGTTTTCCAGCGGACGGTTGGGTCTTGAACTTTTTCTTGCTCGGCGAATTTGGACGTTTCCATTCCATACTCTGCCGTTTACTCTCCGGCTCGTAATGATCCATGTTTCGTTACCAGTAATGATCCTAAGAAGTTGTCCCCTTCTTTACCACAGCGATCGAAATGTTTTTGCAAATGTCCAAGCGCATTTGTTTATGCAACTGTGTGAGTTGTCTTCGGACCCATCTTTCACAAACTTTATGAAACCCAAGTCTGTTGTGGATGATTTCGTAGGCAGAACCGTGACTAATTTGCAGACGATGTGTCACTTCGTCAATAGTTAATCGTCTGTCTAAGAGAATCATTTCACGTGATCGCTCAATGGTTTCTTCGTTTGTGGTGGTAAACGGTCGTCCGGCTCCTTCATCGTGAGTAACACTTGTGCGACCATTTCGGATTTTTTCAATCCATTCGTAGGCACTCCGTTGCGGCAAAACACTGTTCCCGTACTGTATCGAAAGTCTTTGATGAATTTCTGCGCTTGATACGCGTTCCAACACAAAAAAAAGGATCACTGAATGTTGCTCTTCTTTGGTGGAAACAGACAGCCGAGCATCCTTGATTAATAGCACGGCAGCGATAGCGAAACTAACCTAGCAGCATGAAAATTGCAAAGATATAACAGCAAATAAACAAAGCATGCGTCATCAACATAAAACGACAGTACTACCAAAATAAACAAAAATATAACTAAATTGCGGATAATAATTGACTTACCCTCGTATATCGGGTGCTGTCCAAATCTCCGGGTTTCTGAACCGGATGTAATGGTGTTTTGCTCACACTGACACCTGTCACCATCACGTCAATTGCCGGACCCATACAGCGATGACGAATGAAGTATGACTACGTTTGTTCTCCTCGCAGTCTCCACACACGGATTTGTCTATCGTGATGCTATATGTGGAACCGGAATTCATCTGGAAAGACGACATATTGCCGCTTTTGTGTCTTCTGTGTCCAATGCTATCACTGGATGTATGGCATCTCGCTGGCACTACATCCAGCCAGGCGCCACACCACACAGTGCTGTGGGTTGCCGCCCTGTTTAGGCGCCCGCAGCTCTGTCACAGGCCGTCTTGCAAAGTCGCCGCCCACCAGCTCGTCAGTCAATGCGAGTTTGTCTCAGAGTTCATCATCGGAAGTCGGACAGTATGTCCCTCACAGCAGCACATAGCCGTCGGGGCACAAGACTTCGCATGTACACACTTTGTCTATGGCAGTGTCTCTGTACAGTAACTAACAGTGTACTCAGCTTGCACTCTCAAGAACTGTTATTATGTTAGTGATACATTTCCATCAGGTCGGCAAGATCTTTCAGTTGCCTTCATTTACAAACTATTTCAGTGGTATTCTGAACCAAACGTTACAGTGCGCTCTCCGCGTCATTAATAAAGTTATATTGTCCTCGGTTACCTGGGCGCATCGCTGTTCTTGCACGCATCACCCGCACAATTGGATACTAAAGCGTGCACTGTCATACACTCACCTTTCTTTGCTGCAGCTTAAGGGGGAGCCACAACAATGATAGCCTTGCTCACAGCCCTTTCTTCTCGAGACGTTGTCGCACTGGCTATAAGAACACTTAACTTGGAGCAAACAAGCCCATATCCTGGCTCAAGGTACGTGACGTCGCAGTAAGATCCTGAACAACGGAACAACTGTGCTTGCCCTCCTGAGCTCTAGTCGCGTGGAACCATTGAGATACTGCATGCGTTGAGTGTGTCCCTTCTGAACCAAACAATTCCACGTTCACATGACAGTCGTGAGATCCCGAATAACGTAAATAGCAGTATCTACATCTACATGGTTACTCTGCAGTTCACACTTAAGTGCCTGGCAGAGGGTACATCGAACCGTTTTCATACAACTTCTCTACCATTTCACTCTCGAATGGCGCGTGCGAAAAAGGAACACCTAAATCTTTCCGTTCGAGCTCTGATTTCTCTTATTTTATTATGATGATCATTTCTCCCTATGACGGTGGGTTTCAACAAAATATTTTCGCATTCGGAAGAGAAAGTTGGTGATTGAAATTTCGCAAATAGATTTCGCCGCAAAGAAAATCGCCTTTGTTTCAGTGACTGCCACCCCAGCTCGCGTATCATATCAGTGACACTCTCACCCCTATTACGCGATAGCACGAAACGGGCTGTCCCTCTTCGCACCCTTTCGGTGTCCTCCGTCAATCCTACCTGGTAAGGATCCCACACCGCGCAGCAGTATTCCAGCAGGGGACGGACAAGTGTAATGTTGGCTATCTCTTTAGTGGGTCTTCTAAGTGTTCTGCCAACAAAGCGCACTCTTTGTTTCGCCTTCCCCACAATATCATCTGTAAGTTGTATCTCGGGACTATAAACTGCAGTATCGATTTGCCACGATGCTGACGCTGTAGAATTCCGACAGGTGCAGACAGCGGTATCTCCTGTTTACAACAGGCATAACGCGATCTTCCAATAAACAAAAGACATTCAAATGCGATTTCTGAACGAGAAACCCGCTGCGTAATATTTCCTGAGATACAAACTGCAGATGACGTTTTTTTTCCCTACTTTTTACAGTCGTACTGAAACGAAAATCACTTGCATATTCAAGGATATGGGCTATGTCATGCCAATTTCACGTTTATTGCGTGCTCCATCCATGGCGTCGCAAAAAATTGGAAATTTGTGGTAAGGTCTTATGGGACCAAACTGCTGAGGCCATCGGTCCCTAAGCCTACATGCTACTTAATCCAACTTAAATTAACTTACGCTATGAACAACACACACAGCCATGCCCGAGGAAGGAGTCGAACCTCCGACTAGGGGACGGGAGGGGGGGAAAGCCTCACGGACCGAGACAAGGCGCTTCAGACCGCGCGGCTACCCCGCTCAGCACGGTGTTGCCTTTTTGATGGCCGGCAGTGTATATGAATATGTGAATGTATAACCATTCTCCAGCAAGTGTGATCCTCTACATACACAGTTACGTAAGGGGGTTGATTTAATATGTATTCTAGAAATGAACAGGATTAAGTACTTCGTTCACTTACGTAAACATGATGTTGCTCTTTGTAATACGTTACACGAATGTTGTTTAAAGACTAAGAGAAGAGTCAATAACGACGATCTAACTGAACTGAAATGTCTGTATCGTAAAGTAAGAATTCGATAATGTGGCGTGTGTTATTTGTATGTGTGTGGAGGGGGGAGCGGTATTTGTGTACCGTTAGAAATATCTTTTACTTACTAAAATAAATGTTGCTCATTGTAATTTACAGTGTACCATGTATTGGAGGCTAACTGAGTCCATAATGTCCAGAGGCTACGATTAATTAGATCCAGAGAAATGAGGGAAATGTTAATTGGATAGTGGCTTAGCAATGCAAGTCATTTATGCGTATCAGGAATGAAGCAGCAATTTGCGTCGTTCTTACCTATTAACCAGCTGTGATTGTCGGCGCTGTGAACTTACCTGAAACAACGAAAAAATTCAAAATCATTGCATGCGCAAGGAAAACCGGTGTAATAGCAAAATACATATTTTACAATGTGAATTGTCTATATCACAATTCTATACAACTGACAACAGAAGCTGTAAGTAACTTTTGAGCAAATGTTTATTTTAGTCACAGCTAACGGAACTGTGTTTGTGTTACAAGACCACAGTGGACTTCTATGTATAAATAACGACATGATGATGTTAAGCATCCGTAGATGGGTGTTTATGCTTTCGATGTCGCACTGCACTTTTTTAATACAAACCGCGATATTTTTCTTTTCACACTTTATGAAATCTCTGAAACATTGAGATGCCAGAGAAAAGTAGTTGTTCTTATAAAACTTAAACTAAAAATTAAGAAAAGATCAACAACAAGAACCTCTGAAAAGTAAAAAAAAACAAAAAAAAACACGTATTTCCCCTTTAAGTTTAATATAGGCAGTATTGTTCTGATCCATGCGCCGCGCTTGGGGAGGGGGGGGAGGGGGGGGAGGGGGGGAGGCAGTAAGTAGGAAAAGAAGTTAACTGCAGCTATCCTTCCTCGAACAGCCTACTTTCATTATTGCTGGGCATAAGACTCTTCTGTTTCGCCTCATTTGTTCCAAGCCTTCGCGTCCCGCATCCACACCTCAAAATAACTAGTGTAGTTGAAATTAATTTTTGTAAGAAATGTGGAAACCATCTTTAAAAGGCTAACTTTGTTAAAAATGGCATCACCTACTTCCTTTATATCACGTTTTTACATAATTACGTAAACTTAGTTTCATGCATTAATTTATCTTATAAAGGCTATGTCTTGCAGTGGTTTGATGACAGCATACTAACCAACAGGCAGTCACATGTGGCCCGCCTCTTTGGCTCTGGGTCCGTATTGCGAATTTTTCGAAGTAAATTCATTAACACTTTGACTCAAATAATTCATATTGTATTTTTTTACTTACCTACATTATTTTGTTTACTTAGCGATGACACTTGGATCAAAATTTTGCCCCTTATTTCAATCTTAAAGGGACAATACATATCTTTTCTTTTACTTTTTAGAGGTTTTCTATGTCAGAGGTTTTTAAAACTTTTAATTTAAGTTTTATTTGATGCTTTTTGAACTTCATATTTTACTAGTGGGCATGGTGTGATTGACGCTTCATCTCCAAAATCACACAAATACTTTTCGGGACGAAACACGAAAATGCGACGCGAGACTTTTTTCACCTATGCAATTTACGTATTTCTTTTTTTAAATTCACACATGTATTCATTGCCTATGCTTTAGCATTCATTTAGGCTAATTTAGATAACGTAAGCAAAAGCAGTGGCGATTATTCTAAATCAAGTCGTAAGAAAGTGGGCTGCCATTGCGCTCTCCTGCAGTAGACTGCCTAAATTATTTGATTTACTACTGAACTCTAGGTCTCAAAAGAAACTGCAAAGACGTTTGTGAGAACATATGTTTATTTCTCCCAGTTGAGTCACAGGCATCATTTTTTAGCTTTGTAGGTGCTGAAACGGGCGACTTCTAAAGCAAAAATCGTCATTGTTGGCCAACCATAAAAATAAAAGGACTCTCATTTAGATCTTTTTGAGCTCTGCAATTTGGTACTACGTAACTTGATGTAGCTCTTACGTATTAGGCAGCGTATATTGAGGAAGCGCCCTGGTGGAAATTTTTTTTACTTAATTTTGCTGACGAAATTGAAACGGCTGAAAAGGCTTCCATGGAACACAATTAAGAACAACCCCCCCCCCCCCCCCCCCCCCCCCCACACACACACACATATTTAGCCAGCTTTTAAATTAAAAAAAAAAACTATTAAAATCAGACCTTTCTTTTGGGAGCTTCGATGCCGCAGATAGATAACACAGATGGACACGTTCAACTTATAACACCCCTCTGTTTGCGTCGGGGGTTAAAAATTAATCAGAGCTGTCTTATACATAGGAGTTCGATTTTTGAAAGAATCTTGAGTTGGGGATTACTGGTCAAGACTACATTGCTAATAACCTAAGTAGGCTACCACTGTTTAGCGCCAGCTAACAGAAGGACGATATAGCACCTTGTCCGAGTGCTGAGTAATGAGCTACCTGCGGGGGAACAGCGGACAGCCAGCCGTGGATCGTAAAGGCGGCTGCCCTAAGCCACGCGTAACGAGACCTTACTGGGAGGCGCCGTACTGCCTCTCGCTCCAGACACCCTCTGGAGAGCGAGCTCATTTCCAGGCGCAGGCCGGGACCAGGAGCTCCAGCAGCTTCGCCTGTTGATGTTACGAGTAGCCTTTGATGCATACTCCATTTTCCTCAGAGCTCTGGCACTCATCTCCCGCGGACGTAACTACTTCGCGAGGGTGTGTCATAATGTGAATGCCGGTGGGAGAGCTTTTAAACCTGTTGCGAATGTTCAGCACAGCGAATGCGTCAGCCGAGGTTAAACCCTCCCTAGATCCTCAAGAGCATCTTTCCGTCTGTATTTTTCTCTTAGCCATGAAGTGCTACTGTTGGTCGAGACTCTTACTCCGCAAGCTATCTTCCGGTGTGTGGCGCAGAATCCTTCCGGGTCCATTATCATGTCCCACATCCCTGTTCAGTTCTGGAAACTGCATGGGAACGACGGCTGTTGATGAGTCTCGGAAAAATCTTTAATTTCATCACTCTCCCGTCTTTATCGCTTCGGTAGATCTCGGTACGCACTCTGGATTCAGTAGTAAATCTTTCCCTGATATAAAACGCTTCTTTTCCAGCGACTGACACTGAAGTGTAAAGCGCCTCCGTATCTCTTACTAAACAAATCCGTTACGAAACGAGCCAATTTCATTTGAACCTACTCCTGTAGTAATCGTGTCTGGTGAGTGCCAAGGCTGATTAGCAATCCTGAATAATCAGTCGAACGTTTGTTTTGCAAGCCGCTTCTTTCGTGAATGTAATATATTCCCTTACTAGTCTACCAGCGAATCTCAGAGTGGCATCTACTCTACCTGCAGGTAATTTTATGTTGTTCTCTCACTTTCGGTCGTTCCAGAAGGACACTCCTACATATTTGACGGTTGTTGCTGTTTACAACGATCTATCGTCAATAGCGAAATCGAGCGGTAGTGGCTCTGTCTGCCTAGTCGTTCTCAGTATGATACTTTTATTAGCGTTGAGGCTTTACTGCCAACACCAAGCGTAGATCATCTGCAAGTGTTTCTACCTTTTTGCTTCAGTTTTTCGGCGTTGCAGGCTTTCGTATGTACAGTAGAATCATCAGCAAGCAGACTCCTGGAGCCTTGTAAGAAAGCAGGACAGGTCATATTCCGTTGCCCATGGAAAACCTGTACCACACAAGCGTAAAACTCAACGCATCGAACACTATATCTACGTAGATCATAAAATGACAACCATAAGGAACCTTCTGGAAAACAGAATTGTTTGTTGACTTTCAGTTGGCCGGTGTGGCCGAGCGGTTCTAGGTGCTGCAGTCTGGAACCGTGCGACAGCTACGGTCGCAGGTTCGAATCCCGCCCCGTGGCATGGATGTGTGTGATGTCCTTAGGTTAGTTAGGTCTAAGTAATTCTACTTTCTAGGGGACTGATGACCTCAGATGTTAAGTCACATAGTCCTCAGAGCCACTTGAACCAATTTTGTTGACTTTCAAGAAAGATAGAAGTTGCAGATCAGACAGAGAAATGGATAATCTCGGTGGCGTTCACTTGTACCAAAAATTTTTGATATTTACTGGCACGACCAACAACTACGGAAAAAACAGCGATATTCATCTACGCAGGTGAGGAAACTATAAAGGTCTGAGATTATTAAACAGGCCTTCTCTGGTGATTTGACTGAGTACGCCTGTCTTTCTTAATATCTACATGCCCGTAGAGTATTACGATGTTACGAATCCTTTGTGCTTCGCAAACATACAACAGTTGGACTCTGGAAAGACGTAAGCACTTGAAATCTCACTCTGCGATGTAGGACCTTCGAATGCGCTCACAATGATAAATTTATTACGAAATTAATTTCTGTTTCCCATAGCATTGATGTGAAGCAGATACAGAACAATCACGATTGTGTTTATCTGATTTGTTAGTAGACGCATGACGCATGGAATTTCTCAGAGCACGTGAAAATCATCAAGCGTTTGATTTATCCGAAAACTTACCAGCCGTCGAAATTCATTGCATGTATGTTTATACTCTCAGTTACAGAGGTTTTTCTATCGCCTCCACAGAGGCAAAAATGCGAGACATAGTGAGGGGTCTCACATAAAGAGGTTTCTTACTAATCAATTTCGACTGTACCAGGGAGAATTTTATGGGAATGTATTTCACACTTTTCGTGGTGTGACTGTCTAGTAATAACATTATACACTGAGGATAGCGATATTCACGTATACAGATGGAGCTAATATCGTGTGCACGAGGTACGAAAATGCAGTGCTTTAGAGCATCTGTCATTTGTACTCAGGTGATTCACGTGCAATGGTTTTCGATGTGACTATGGCCTCAAGACGGGAATTAACGGACTCTGAATGGGGATTAGTAGTTGTAGCTAGATGCATGGGATATTACTTAGCAAATCATTAAGAAAATCAGTATTCCGAGGTTCACAGTGTCAAGAGTGTACCGAGAATGCCAGACTTCAGGCATTACCTCTCACCACGGGTAATGCAGTGGCCGACGGCCTTCACTTACCGACCGAGAGGAGCGGAATCTGCGCAGAGTTGTCAGTGCTAACAGACAAGCAACACTGTGTGAAATAACCAGAAAAATCAATGTGGAATGCATGACTAACTGGAGTCCATATTCAGGCACTCAGAGACTTCATGTTTGCAAACAACGATGGAATTTTTATGCGTGATAATGGGTCGTGTCACCATGCCCCAATTGTTTGGTTTGAAGGACATTCTGGACAATTGGAGGTAATGGTTTGGCCACCCATATCGCCCGATATGAATCCCATTGAACATTTATGGGAAATAATCGAGACGTCACCTCGTGCTCAAAATCCTACACCGGCAACACATCCGCAATTACGAAAGTAAAAAAAGTCACAGGTCGTAGTAACAGACTGAAAGTTATCAAGTAAAACAAAAGTAATCTCCAGCGTTTCCGATGGAAGTGTTATAGGCCCTATATTATTCCTGATCTACGAGGGTTGGAGCTTTAATAGTGGCAACTATTTATTTACAGCTCGTACAAAATAGATACGTGATTCGAAGTTTTACTGATCTTCAGAGTAGTCACCAGCATTGCGCATAACCCGTTGCTAGCGACGTGGAAGTCGTAGGATACTCTTAGCAGTGCCAGTTGTGTTGACAGTATGAGCGGCGCGGTCTATTGTCCGACGAATTTGTAGCAGTTCTGAAGCGAATGGCTTGAAGTGTTTCCTTCAGTTTAGAAATCGATTTGAACTCACGAGGGCTTAAGTCAGGGGAGTGCAGTAGGTGGTATAGCACTTAGCAGCCCATCAGTCAAACATATCAGTAATAGCTTGCACTATACGTGCTTGAGCATTGTCCTGCAAAATGATGGTCAGGTCCCGCAGAAAGTGTCATCACTTCTGTCTCTGTGCTGTTCATTTTTGGAACACAACCTACGACCAGCTCAGAGACAGGAGTGATGACACTTTCTGCACGACCCGACCATCATTTTGCAGGACAATGCTCAAACACGTACAGTGCAGGCTGTTACTGATTTGGTTGACTGATGGAATTACTAAGTGCTATACTACCTAATGCACTCCCCTGACTTAAACCGTCGTAAATTCAACTCGATTTATAAACTGAAGGAGACACTTCACGGCTTTCGCTTCAGAACTGCTACAAATTCGTCGGGGAATAGACCGCGCCGCTTGAACTGCCAACACAACTGGCACTGCTAAGAGTATCCTACAACTTCCACATCGCCGGCATCGTGTTATACACAGTGCTGGTCACTACTTTGAAAGTCAGTAAAACTTTGAAACACTTATCTATTTTGTACGAGCTGTACATAAATAGTTGCCACTATTAGAGTTTCAACTCTCGTATTTAACACATTATCTCATATGTACCACAATTAGACGCCTGAAGCTATTTTGTGAATGGGAGTTCGATTATTTAAAGAATCGGGGATGGGTGGATACTGGTGGTTCCTCTAAAATAGCACAGTTTCGCATACCTTACTCAGCCTACTGTATCACGACAATTCGGTGAGCTAAGAACACTGAAGTAAGAGTGGTTCCGCAGGAAGGACAAGTTGGAGGAAACAGTGGTGGCGCGTCACGTTTTGCAAGCGTTGCTCGGGGGGGGGGGGGGGGGGGGAGAGGAGTTGGTATGGGTGAAGGGAGGAAGCCAGCCAGCCGAAGAAACAACAAGGGCTCAGAGGCAACAATATCGGCGCGGCGGCAGATGTGGCAAACACTACGCACAAACAAGGGTCACATGCCGGAGCGAACAAGGCGCGGGCCCCAGTCCACAGAAACCGTTGAGCCGGTGCTGGCGAGGAAGTCGGCACGATATTGAGACGGCGGCGGTCCCGTCTGTACAGCGAGGCGAACGCGGAGACGACGGAGGTGTGTCAGAAACAGCGCCAGCGAGCGTTCGCGGCGTCTTGCTCTGACAGAGGGATGCTTGCTTCTGATTGTCAACAGTTTTAAACGTAACATCTACTTTTCAGTCTACAACATCCTTTGTGTGTTCTATAGCCTCCGAGGACATCTTCTACAGAAGGGGGGACAGAAAGTTAGGCACAGGAACAAGCATTAGACGAGTTTCTAATGTCCACACAAGCAATGTCACCGAGGATCTAGATACTGGCCGCAAAAGTCTACATTGTATGATCGAACTTCCAGGTCTTCGAAGTCGAAAGGACTGTTATTAAGTGCCGTCATCGACGTGGCCACTGGAAGCTGGGTGCTAGGTGTGACTGAGGAGAGATGGAGAGCGAATTCGACCGTTTCTTTTTCAAAGGAACAGTCGTTTCCCTCCTTCAATGCAACTGCAGTTGGAAGAACGTTGTACACTGACGGAAAAAAAATCTCAGCAACAAGAAGAAGTTGTGCGACATAAACAAAAGTTGGTAAGAGTCTTCCTACGCCTGAAATATGATTCCTGTTCATATTTCGCGTCAGTCGCATAGCAGTGGTGCTAGTAGCGCTAATATGATGATGCAAATCGGTTTTGCTTTAAATACACGTTGTGAAGGTCGTGAGAGTTAGTTTCCTTTGAGACTGGATGTAGTGAGGTAAAGTTAGTCAAGAATACCTTTACGGCGACAGAGACGCCATGATGATGATGATGATGATGATGATGATGTTTGGTTTGTGGGGCGCTCAACTGCGCGGTTATCAGCGTCCGTACAAATTCCGAACCTTTGCTCAGCCCAACCTCGCCACTTTCATGATGATGGTGAAATGATGAGTACAACACAAACACCCAATCATCTCGAGGCCGGTGAAGATCCCTGACCCGCCGGGAATCGAACCCGGGACCCCGTGTTCGGGAAGCGAGAAAGCGACCGCGAGACCACGAGCTGCGGACAAAGACGCCATTATCAGTAACTCATTGAGTTTGAACGAGGTCCTGTAATAGGGCTAAGTGAAGCTGGATATTCTTTCTGCGACGTTGCAGGGAGATGTGGCAGGAACGTAGCCACTGTATATGATGCCTGGCAGCGGCGTTCATAGGAATGTACGGCCGCAGGAGCACCGGGCTCCAGACGGGCCCGTGGCACTACCAAGAGGGAAGACCATCGTGTTCTGTGTAAGGCTCTGGCGCATCGTACTGCATCTGAAGCAGCAGTTTGATTAGCAGTTGGCTCCACAGTAACACAAATTAATTACTTCCAGAATGAGATTTTCACTCTGCAGCGGAGTGTGCGCTGATATGAAACTTCCTGGCAGATTAAAACTGTGTGCCCGACCGAGACTCGAACTCGGGACCTTTGCCTTTAGCGGGCAAGTGCTCTACCAACTGAGCTACCGAAGCACGACTCACGCACGGTACTCACAGCTTTACTTCTGCCAGTACCTCGTCTCCCACCTTCCAAACTTTACAGAAGCTCTCCTGCGAACCTTGCAGAACTAGCACTCCTGAAAGAAAGGATATTGCGGAGACATGGCTTAGCCACAGCCTGGGGGAATCTGCCAGGAAGTTTCATATCAGCGCAGACTCCGCTGCAGAGTGAAAATCTCATTCTGGAAACATCCTTCAGGCTGTAGCCATGTCTCCGCAATATCCATTCTTTCAGGAGCGCTAGTTCTGGAAGGTTCGCAGGAGAGCTTCTGTAAAGTTTGGAAGGTAGGAGACGAGGTACTGGCAGAAGTAAAGCTGTGAGTACCGGGCGTGAGTCGTGCTTCGGTAGCTCAGTTGGTAGAGCACTTGCCCGCGAAAGGCAAAGGTCCCGAGTTCGAGTCTCGGTCGGGCACACAGTTTTAATCTGCCAGGAAGTTTCAATTAATTACTTATTTAATTCCTTTTGCCCATATGGGGGCATAGGGCAACAAGGGGAACTCGTCATCCGTCTCTCTCTTTGGCCGTTTGTCTCAATTCTGCTCAGGTCTTGCCATCTCTTTTTGCTTCCTCGTCCACTGTCCTCTTCCATGTGCCCCTAGCTCTTCCTCTCTTCCTTGTTCCCTGGGGATTCGATTCCAATGCATTTTTCTCGATGGCTCCATCTGGTTTTCTCAAGGTGTGCCCCAACCAACACCACTTTCTCTCTCGTATCTGGTCTTCTATAGCTGTCTGGTTTGTTATTCGCCAGAGCTCCTCATTACATATTTTTTCTGGCCACCATATGTTCATGATGCCTCGAAGACATCTATTTATGAAGCTTTGTAACTGGGGTGTTATCTTTTTATCCATTTTCCAGCTTTCACTGGCGTACTGAAGGACAGCCTTCACACTTGTATTAAAAATACGGACAGTGACACAATGAACTGTAGCAAATCGGTTACTTCAAGGACAGCTGCGCGTCAGATGCCCTGTAGCGTGCATTCCACTGGCCCCATACCACCGCCATTTGCGACCTCAGTGGTGTAAAACAAAATCCCATTGAAGAGCAGGATGGAGATCTGTTGTATTTTCCGACGAAAGCTCGTTCTGCCTCGGTGCTAGTGACGCCTGAGTGCTAGTTCGGAAGAGGGCCTGCATCAGCCTGTCTGCGTGCTGGATACATTAGACCTACACCGGGATTCACGCTCTACGGTGCGATTTCGTATGACTGTAGGACCACTCTCGTGTTTATCTCACGCACCCTGCTGCAAAGTTGTACGTCACTCTGGTGATACTATCTAATGTGCTGCCATTCACGAACAGCATTGCATGGGGTGTTTTCCAACTGGGAAACGCTCACCCACATACCGCTGTTGTAACCCAATACGCTCTACGGAGTGTCAACATGTTGCCTTGGCTTGCTCGATCACCTGATCTTTTACCAGTGGAGCACATATGGGACGTCATCGGACGATTAACTTCAGCGTCATCCACGAGCAGCATTAACCGTTCCTGCATTAACCGACCAAATGTAACAGGCATGGACCTCATATACGGCACCTGTGTAAGGCAAGGTGTGCACATTTGCTTGCTTTCATTCAACATATTGTTGGTTACATCGGTTATCAATGTACCAGCAGTTGGTATTTGCAACAATTTATCTCGCGCTTACATCAACCTGTGATCTTCCAATATCAATAACTTAAATATGTTACCTCACAAAATCACCCCAAAATTTCATTAATCTGTGTATGTTCTCTCTCTTTCTTTCTTTCTCTCTCTCTCTCTCTCTCTCTCTCTCTCTCTCTCTCTCTCTCTCTCTCTCTTTCTCTCTCTTTCTCCGTGTGTGTGTGTGTGTGTGTGTGTGTGTGTGTGTGTGTGTGTGTGTGTGCGTACGCAAACGCGAATAGAGGGAGAGAGAGAACCAGAGAGAGAGAGAGAGAGAGAGAGAGAGAGAGAGACAGAGAGAGAGAGATAGAGAGAGAGAGAGAATAGAGAGAGATAGATAGAGAGTGGGGGAAGGGGGAAGAAGTGAGTAGTGAATTAGTTTTTGCGTTCTGAGTACTAGAAAACCACACTTGAATGGACGGTGAAAGAAATAAACATAAGAGAAAAATTGGCTGCATTGTTTTTGCGGAAATATGATACAGGTTTCAAAACGAAGCACTCAATGTGTCTGAAAAATGGAGCTTACTTTCCGTATGTATTACTGCCTCTAACTTATTACAGTAAAACATGAGTATAATGTGGTGTCACCGCCAGACACCACACTTGCTAGGTGGTAGCTTTAAATCGGCCGCGGTCCATTAGTACATGTCGGACCCGCGTGTCGCCACTTTCAGTGATAGCAGACCGAGCGCCACCACACGGCAGGTCTCGAGAGACGTACTAGCACTCGCCCCAGTTGTACGGACGACTTTGCTAGCGACTACACTGACGAAGCCTCGCTCATTTGCAGAGCAGATAGTTAGAATAGCCTTCAGCTAAGTCAATGGCTACGACCTAGCAAGGCGCCATTAGCAGTATATTGTCTGAAACTATAGTCTCACTTGTATGGTCAATAGCGATGTACCAAGGATGGATTAAAGTTAAGTATTCCAGAAGCTACGTACTTTTCTTTATAGCATTCATTACGTATCCTGTTACAGACCTATCTCTTGCCTGCGTGAGCTAAAAGCGTGCCTTCCGGCTACTTCCGTGGCGTGGCTGTCTTGCTACGCCACAACACATACGTTATGAAAACTATTCAGATATTGACGGCTGCACAGTGGACACTCTGGAGATACTTATCAAGAATCACTGTGACAGACAGAAAAATAAACGAAACAGTAATGGAACAGATTTAAATGGGATACTACAGAGTACGCAAAAACTGACTTGGAAAATATTTTATGCACCTTAAGATAGCAAAGCAACGTGCATCGTCAGCCTCAGGTGCTAACGACGTACGTTGGGTTGCGTATCTTAAGGTGGATGAAACTGGGCCACTTTATTTTGCCCACCCAGCATCTTTTCGACGGGAAAGATGAACGGAAGCTGCAGAGTTTCTACACAAAGAGGTTTTAAAATTATGCTACAACGACGAAAACGCTCAGGTGCCGGTTGCTATAAATATAATTAAAGTATATAAACTCGTTTTTTAGTAAACCTTGAAGTCCTCTTTTCGTGAAACTTGATCATTTAGCCAATTTGCACTCTTCGACTATCGAGTGTGAAATTTCCGCAAGTCCTGTTCAACTGCCTACGAAGAATGGAACTGACAACGTGAGGCACTCTAAAAGGTAAGTTACATATTACTACGGCACGCCGAGTAACTGTACCACAAAGTGACAGATACTTTACACTAAATTTCAAGACTGTCACTAAGTTTCAACACCGTCATAAAGTTGTAAACAACGGTCGAAACTTTCTACCAGTCGTTCGATTCCTTGACGATAGACATGACAAGGTATAAAGGTAAATCAGTCATCAATCCGAAGATATATTTGAACACCATAGTACTTTACTACTGCACGTGGTATGTGCCTGTCAACCTCAGACTTCTCAAATGACTTACCCAGCCGGTCATGGGAGGATATAACGGTTTAACGTGGTTTCCGCATCGCAGTGCAACTCGGCATTTCTCGCATTTACAAACAGTGACAGACTTGAAAAAAGTAATCAGTGAGAGATAACAAAACTAGGAGTGACGGGTATCGAAACCCAGGTCTTTGGCTCGGTAGTCTGACACTGAACAACCAAAACACCAAGTCACACTATACTTAATGCAATGAATGTTTCTGAAGGGAGTAGAGTTGATGGTGTGTATGGGAAATAGATCATCAGCTTAATTTTATGTTGAGGACGGACATAATGAAAGCTGGCTTTCTGACAGTAGGAAAACTGCTAAAATGGATATATACAGGATGAAGTGTGATGATGTTGCAAACTTTCAGGGATGATGGAGAAGGTAGATATCGTAAGTTATAAGAGAAAATCGGTGTGATACCTCAGAGAGTGGAATACATGTACCGGTACTGTTGTTCCTAAGATTGTAGCGTAGACAACAGAGGTGCATGTGTTCATCTTCGCTACTGTGAAATACATCTATTCTACTGAACAAAAAGCCACAACTCTTAAGGTGTGCATTTCAGAGGCCATACTTACTAGACCTTTTTTTTCTTCTTTTTGTCCATGCTACCACGTCTGAGACGTGCCTACCATATACTCTTAACAGCAACAGAAACGGCACTTGTATTCCTGTCAGGGATACCAGAACGATTTTCACTATGGGCCTTTGTTTAGTAGAAGAGATGTACTTCACAGTAGCGAAGATGCAGAGAGAGAGACAGAGAGAGAGTGCGGTCCAAAATTACTCTAGTGCGATATTTGTTCTATCGATAGATAAACAGCAGCAGTAAAAAATGACAAATAACCAGTACTCCAACAGCAAATGAGCAGCGCTGCTGGTTGGCCGTTGAAAGACGGACAAAGACGGTCGCTGCTGGGTAACTGAATATATGTTAGGAGATGTGAATCGCGTCTGAATCCACATGTCCTCAGTACCACAACTACTGTAAAAATGCTTTGTTTTCGGATCTGTACGTCTTATGCATGGAGGAAGGACTGGAAATAGGATTTTGATAATAATAAAAGTAAGCCGAGTGGAACCGGCAACATTTGCTTCCGAACTGCCAGCGGTCATTGAGGGATCGTACGTAACAGGCTGTACGGAATCCGAATTTAACGAAATATATTAAGAACGTATTCGCGTTTATCTCCGCCACTTCGGAAGCTCCGTCGGTGTGCGACTCCATCGGCGACGATCCGTCCGGCTGTATTTGCAGGCGGTCGAAGGGAAATTGGTTTACACGGAGGGTACGTGAGGAAGGATCGGCTGACCAGAGAGGGAAGAGAGATAGGGGGGGGGGGGGAGGGATAGGATGAAAGAGAGGTGGAGGGGTGGCTGGGCGATGGCCACCCTAACCCCACCCCCACAGCCCACTCCGGGAGGCGGAGGCAACGGAGGACCGCGAGGGGCAGTCCGGAGGCCGCTTTCAAAGTTTTAAATGCGACTGCGGACGGCAGCGATATTGCGCCAATAAATTAGGATGGTGCGGTGGAGCGCGCCGGCGGACACTCGCTTACGCGCACGCCCGCGCACTCTGCCCGGCCGCTGGCTCAGCGCTCCGCGGGCGAATTCTGCGGCGCGACTGGCGCCAGCGATGATGAACGCCGCCAGTGCACGGTGGTCCCGATCGATAGACTGCTCTCTAGCTGTTCTGTCTCGTAACCCTTGAACAGGAATTAGCTGTCAGAGTGGAAGTGTACGGACGAGGTGTCAGAGTAACGTGCTACACTTTATAAGGACGCCAGACGAAAAGTTAGTCAGTCGCTAGGACAAATCACGCCAGTACGGTCTTACAAAGGCCTCAATTTTTCTAGGAAGACAGCCCACTAATTTCTCCACATGAAATGTATCGAGCTGAATCCACTCATCGATAACTGAATCCCATAGCTCTACCAAATTGCCAGCTTGTTGACTGCCACGTTTCACCTGCTGTCCCAAATAGTTCTGGACACCTGCTATTTCAAACAATCCTGAAGGCAGAACATCGGCAACTGAGGATTATAGCAGAGGTTGAAAACACCGTTTCAGTTGTAAATTACTTTATTTTCACACGACCGGTTTCGGACTGTTATAAGCCCATCCTCAGGTGTCGTAGCTGTGCTGTGGTCCCCGAGCCCCGCGTGTACCAGCCGCGGTGTGCTGCCTATGAGCGCAGAACAGGGAGCTACTGAAATGTGGACGCGTGGACGCAAAACGGGATAATGGATACTGACAGGCGGTAGATCGTTTCGTAGTGTAGTTACGACTGTAAAGAAAACATTAGATAGTAAATATGTAATGTGTTTGCGGGAAGAGTTAAATGAGAGAAAAAAAGTAACAACTCCAGGAACCACAGCACAGCTACGACACCTAAGACGGGCTTATAACAGTCCGAAACTGGTCGTGTGAAAATAAAGTATTTTACAACTAAAGCGGTATTTTCAACCTCTGCCATCTGCTGTTTGTCTGACATCGAATGGTTTAGTGTGCCCGTTGCGGTGCAATAGTGTGCTTGAGCGTTCCTTTCTGGGGTAACTTACCGAGCGACACTGAAATTCTCCGAGTCTAAAGATATGTAACACGAATTATTTGTGGTGTGAACCCAATAATCTGCTGCGGAGGCCTGTTTAAGGCACCAAGGATACTGACCACTGCTTCACAATATATAGGGTGTTAGTAGTACAAGTGCGGATATTTTTATTGATGACTGAGGGCACGTACTGAGGAACATTTCATCAGTATTTACTTCCTTTGCAGATTAGTAGCTATAACTATTACGAGTGGTACGTTTTTCGGTTGATTAGTGATTAATGTTCCTGGGTAGCAGGTCAGAAGGTACTGAAATGCGGACGCGTGGACGCAAAACGGGATAATGGATACTGACAGGTGGTAGATCGTTCCATAGTGTAGTTACGACTGTACAGAAAACATCAGATAGTAACTTACGTGATGTGTTTGCGGGAAGTCTGTTAAATGGAGAGGAAAAAAAAAACCAACAAATTGAAGTGGGTACGTATTTCGGTACCACTGATCACAGTATCTGTACCTATAACCCTAATACCCTGTACGTATTCCTTAATGAAGCTTGTCATTAAAAATATGTCTCTTTATCCTAGCAATAACTCAGCTCTTGGACTCATTACTAGAAGTAAGAGTAGTCGTCATAAAGATTTGAAGTCACTTACATTGTCCAGAAAGGTATCTGTTAATCAGTAACACAAATTTTCAATGACGTGTCAGCAGCGATGAAAAGTTTAATTACTAATAAAGTTCTGTATAAGAGGAGAGTAAGGGATTCACTACCACGAACACCACCACCACCACTACCAGCAACAACAACAACAATAAGAATTTGAAGCTTGATATCACGACATCAAATGTGTTATAATATATTACTACTGTAATCTAAAGTTACCGTCACAGATATTGTCACTCACCCACTTATTTTCAATAACTTAAAAAAAATTGTTTCAGATTCCTATTGTCGATGTGTTCTGTTTCATTATAGTAACAACTTATAATACAATTTAGTTACAGAATGATATTTTATTTAACTGCTCATTCGTAAGTAACTGTACGTATAATGTGTCAAATACGTCCAGCAGCGACCGACACCTGACGTGTTTACGGCACCATCATGGTCTTCACGTCGCAAATGAACTACACTCTTCTGTGGAAAGCAACGCCATTCACATTAGGCTTCTGCTGCCAATGTCCTGCGTTGCAATGTATCACACCTGTTCGACGACGCGAAGATAATTTCGTTTACACTTTACTACGATGCCACTTTGATTTAATGATATTACGAGAATATAGGGTTATTTGCCTCTGGTGTTTCAGGAGACAACTACGCGAAAACTACGGGGCATACAGAAATTAGACACATATCAGTGATTAGGGTATCCCGCCCCCAAGTTTTTAACTCGCACCATAGATGCTCAGTTTGAGAGCTGTTTCTGACGAGGCAAATGTCTTTACGTGCGTGTAATTCATAATGTCGCCGTTACTGTCCGTGAATGAGCAGCGTCAGCAGGTTGCTTTGGAAGTCTGTTCGCTTGGTTGCCTACCAGCAGGCGTGAGCTTAATCAGGTCAGTAATACGAAGCGGGTAGTTTGCCTACATGTTCCACTGAAGTGAAAAAAAACCGGTTTAGCCATGCGTATTCGAATACAGATATATGCGAACAGGCAACAGGCAGACCACGACGCTGCTGTCGGCAACGCCTATATAAGAAAACAAATGTCCGGCGCAATTGTTAGATCATTCACTGCTGCTACAATGGCAGGTTACCAAGATTTAAGTGAGTTTGAACGTGCTGTTATAGTCGGCGCACGAGCGATGGGACGCAGCATCTCCGAGATAGCGATGAAGTGGTGACTTTCCCGTACGACATCTGACTCGTGTATCGTGAATATTAGGAAACCGGCAAAACATCAAATCACCGACATCGACGCGGCTGGAAAATGATCCTGCAAGAAAGGGACAAAAGACTACTGAAGAGAACCGTTCCACGTGACAGAAGTGCAACCCTTCTGCAAATTGCTGCAGAAAGAAAGGATATTGCGGAGACATGGCTTATTTACTTCCTGGCAGATTAAAACAGTTTTAATCTGCCAGGAAGTTTCATATCAGCGCACACTCCGCTGCAGAGTGAAAATCTCATTCTGGAAACACCCCCCCAGGCTGTGGCTAAGCCATGCCTCCGCAATATACTTTCTTTCAGGAGTGCTAGTTCTGCAGGTTCGTAGGAGAGCTTCTGTAAAGTTTGGAATGTAGGAGACGAGATACTGGAAGAAGTAAAGCTGTGAGGACGGGGCGTGAGTCGTGCTTGGGTAGCTCAGTTGGCAGAGCACTTGCCCGTGAAAGGCAAAGGTCCCGAGTTCGAGTCTCGGTCGGGCACACAGTTTAAATCTGCCAGGAAGTTTCAGATCTGAAGACGTTCATTATGGACTAAAATCGATACTCTGACGACAATCTTCTTGTGACAATTGACTGGAATTTAAGAAGGAAGTTCTACATTGTTATCCTGCGACCCATCGTTAGAATGACGGCGTGACGGTCCCTCCATCCTCTTCTCACCTCCCCGCCCCCCCCCCCCCCCCAACAACTGTCTCCTTTCCTACATTGCTCGATTGAGGCAAATATGCTCAGCTACAAGTAGCAGAAAATGCTGCCAACTTCAGCAACTAAACCTGAAACCAAACTGGCTGAACGCTTCAAAGTTGTGTAGTGGACGACAGAATGCGGACTGTTTTCGAATCACTTCTGCAACACAGTTCAGTGAACGAAAAAGCGTCCGACGAGCCAGGAGCGACCACGTCCGCAAGGACGCAGTGACACTGTCGCTTACGCACAATGGCGCGGTGCGTGGGCTTCTGAAAGCCGCGGTCCGCAGGGCGTAGATCACAGGGCGCGGGCCTTTGGCAGCGGCTGCGACTGACCGCGTGACGCGTGATTCATGACTGCGATAAACAGCCCGCGTCTGCCATTGTCCCGCGAGCTCGATTTATGCCCCGCCGGTCACGAGTGAGCCCCGCCATCAGTCCAGCTGCCTCCAGCCACGGCCCGGGACGCGAAACCGGGACTCTGTGCTCCGAACATAACTGACAAATCGCGTTTACATTGGTAAATTTTACAGTGCATCACTCTTGGCCAAAATGTCACTGTTCCTCCTCGCTTACGATTTATGTTCATACAGTTTTGCTACATACTAAACTGTTACGCATGGACAAGGAAAGGAATATTGCCTGAAAGAGAGGCAGCCGTTAAGTCTTAACTATCGTGCGGAGATGATAATATTACGCCATAATTTTATGTTCGTTTGCAATGCAGGTGCACATGAAAATCACTGTGCTATAGTATCGTATGATGTCGGTAGAGAGAACAAACCAAAACGGCGTAGTAGTAAAGTCCGTGTTCTCGCCCTAGGTGGGACAGTAGGGCACGACCGACCGCCGTGTCATCCTCCGCAAATGGCGTTGCTAGATGCAGTATGGAGGGGCATGTGGTCAGCATGCCGCTCTCTCGGTCGTTGTCGGGTTTCTTAACTTTGGAACCGCCACTAATCGGTCGAGTACCTCCTCAGTTGGCTTCACGACGCTCAGTGCAGTCCGTATCAGCCTTTCCGCATCGCAGCCATCCACGCCAACCACTTTTTTCCTGCTGTTTTGTCGCAAACTGACATTCTGACCGTGGCTACATACAAAACATAGGTTGACTCTTAAATAGAAGATAACGGCAACCAGCAGCTTTTCACAATGGTGTTTATTTATTTAAATAGCGCTGTTACCGGTTTCGAACCGACAGGTTCATCATCAGACGGCTAGTCTACGCTAAGATAAATTTTACATCAGCTTTCGCCTTTTGTTTTCCCAACTGATACTTGTTCGTTGGGTGGTGGTGCCGATAAAAAAATCTGCGCTATTATATATATATATATATATATATATATATATATATATATATATATATATATATATACAGGGTAAGTCACCTAACGTTACCGCTGGATATATTTCGTAAACCACATCAAATACTGACGAATCGATTCCACAGACCGAACGTGAGGAGAGGGGGTAGTGTAATTGTTTAATACAAACCATACAAAAATGCACGGAAGTATGTTTTTTAACACAAACCTACGTTTTTTTAAATGGAACCACGTTAGTTTTGTTACCACATCTGAACATATAAACAAAAACGTAATCAGTGCCGTTTGTTGCATTGTAAAATGTTAATTACATCCGGAGATATTGTAACCTAAAGTTGACGCTTGAAACCTCCGACGTTCGGTTGCATATTGTAACAAACACGGGCCACGGTCGGCGAGCAGCATCTGCAGGGACATGTTAACGATGACGACCGTGTTTACGAGTGTGGCTGTAGTGCACTGTTGTGGTTTGTTCTAGCTGTCGCAGTGTCCGAATGTAGCGCTTGATGCTATTGTTATTCTGCATTCGTCTCCGCACGCAGACTAACTGTAGTACACCGTGTTACCAGACGTCTGTGATAGTGTAGTGTTGTAGGAGCTGTGACCATGGTGCATTCGAACTGTGAAAAGGCGGAGATGATACTCATCTATGGCGAGTGTCGACGAAATGCAGCTGAAGCCTGCAGTGTGTATGCAGTACGGTACCCGGACAGAGAGCATCCAACGTGCCGCACATTGCAAAACATCTACCGCCAACTGTATGCAACAGGTATGGTCGTAGCACGCAAACGGGTCCGTAACAGGCCCGTCACAGGAGAAGCGGGTGCAGTTGGTGTGTTAGCTGCTGTTGCCATTAACCCACACATGAGTACACGGGACATTGCGAGAGCCGGTGGACTGAGTCAAAGTAGTGTCATGCGCATACTGCATCGTCACCGCTTTCACGTTTCATGTGTCGCTACATCAGCAATTACTTGGTGATGACTTTAATGATCGAGTGCAATTCTGTCAATGGGCATTAACAGAGAATGCGTTGCAGTTCTACCTGTTTACCAATGAAGCGGGTTTCACAAACCACGCGGCAGTGAATCTACGGAACATGCATTACTGGTCCATGGACAATCCTCGCTGGCTCAGACAGGTATAGCGACAGCGACCGTGGACTGTAAATGTATGGTGCGGAATCATTGGCGACCACCTCATTGGTCCTCACTTCATTGCAGAGGCCCAAACAGCTGCAACATACATCGCGTTTCTACAGAATGATCTGCCAACGTTGCTCGAAAATGTCCCACTGGAAACGCGTCGACGTATGTGGTATCAGCATGATGGTGCACCTGCACATTCCGCAATTAACACTAGGCTGACCCTTGACAGGATGTTCGACGGGCGTTTCATAGGACGTGGAGGACGCATAAATTGGCCAGCCCGTTCTCCTGATCTTACACCTCTGGACTTCTTTCTGTGGGGTACGTTAAAGGAGAATGTGTACCGTGATGTGCCTACAACCCCAGAGGATATGAAGTAACGTATTGTGGCAGCCTGCGGCGACATTACACCAGATGTACTGCGGCGTCTCTATTCCACTCCGTAATTAAAAACGGAAACCACGTGTGTACGTGTACCTCACCCCTCATGGTAATGTACAGTCGTGGACAAAACGAGCGAGACCCCTCTCCTTTTCGTTATGCTGATCCGCACGGCCTTAAAGTCTACTACACAGCATAACAGGCAAGGAGACGAAGTGCTACCAACATACTATGCACAGGCGTCAAATTGAAAAACTATCCGAACTATGTCAGGCTGTTTTCAATCATGTGTAAGACTATATTAATGCTGATTAGTATGTTAAACACAACACGTAAATATAAGACATAAATGAAAGAAGAAATGCTAATTAGTATGAACTGTACTAATAAAAATGAATTTCAGCTTATCGATAACATAACTGTTTTAGTAATACAAAGTACCCCAGACCGTTACGAATTAGCAAAATAATATGCGCATTCGGCCGCGAAACGGTCTGTGTCAACGTTCAGACCAGTCATACTGGATTACCGTTGCTGACCTACCATGAAAGTGTGCAAATTTAGCAATGCGTGAAGATGCATAACGAAATTCAGTTAAAAATCATTCAGTGCCCCACTTAAGTGAATTCATATTGACATCCACAGGGCGCCGGTACAGAATAAATGTAGCAATAAAACGTATTGGCGGCGCGATAATTTCTTAAAATTTCTTCACTGATAGTCTATCTGCCTCCATCGAGATTAGAACCGAAAACAAACCAGACCTCCCTTGCAGTAGCATACACCTTTCACTACGCTGGCAGACAACCCAGGCAAACAGCCCTTTATTATTACCCCAGACATGAATAAGTCGGCAATTTCGCAATGAAAATGGCAAAATGATGTGCATTTCTGTTGCATAAAGCTTTCTGGACACTACCTTTATGTCACCGCTTATGTGACAATCATTCGGGATGTTTATCAAAATAACAAAATACTGTTTTTATTTAGTAGGATAATTCTGCACCACCCTAGGAAATAAACGGCTACAAAGCTGCCAAACGTGTTATACAAGCATTCGAATTCTCCATTAGACTCGCCACAGCTAGAAAACGTTCATTAGCCGAAGGGTTTCTTAAGCAAGCTAGCAATGGGAATGCTCGCAGTTCTAAAACGCGGTGGCATTAATATTGGGATCTTAATTACCACGTGTATAGACAAATGGATTTTATTTGCATCCCAGTAAACTTGATTTGGATCGAAAGCGTAGCTACGAGTAATATGCTGATGTATAGACTGCAACTAGAACACTTCGAATAAAGAGTAGGAGTAATTATTTATGCAGCCCCCATCTTCAGTAACTGTCGTAGCTATTTTCGTCATTTAAGTCGGTAAAAATGGAACCCTACTAGTTTCACTTTCTTGACCGTCTATCTGTCTACCCAACCGTTAAAACCAGTTTACCTCGAGTACGGGTAGACATATTAAGCGGAAATGTATCGCAATTCCTGCGGTATATGGTCCCTTGGTGGTGTTAAAAAGTGAGCTTCTGTGTCAACGCAATCGAAAAATACGGCCTTTTATGTAAAGAACATTTACGCGAAAGGACAAAAAAAGGCTGTAAGAACTACGCGACTGAGTTGCTTAGGTCATCAGTCCACTAGACCTAGAACTGCTTAAGCCCACCTAACCTAAGGACATCACGCACATCCATGCCCGTGGTAGGATTACAACCTGCGACTAAAGCAGCCACGCGGTTCGTGACTGAAGCGCCTAGAACGCCGGCACGGTAACTCACCGTGTCCGGTTCAAGAGCTGGTTGGTCTCTGTAATTTAAAAAAAAAAAACTGAGTGGAAGGATCAACAAACGAACTTTAACGGATGTCTTGTGACATCCGCGACGACCAAACACAACGAAAAAAAAAAAAAAGAACCGCTCGGCCACCGCACCCGGTTAAACCCTTCTCACCTCATGTGTAATGATAATATATACTGTCTGGTGAGGATAAACTGTATTCGCCAGAAACTCAGATCGTTTGATCACGGGACTTTTACGAAGCTACATTCAAATTTTGTTCGAAGTCTTCTGCAATAGCCACTTATAAACACCCTAGGAAAGTCGTATGCGATATCCACTTCTGAAGACGCTGGTAGATTCTGCAGTACTATAACAAATAGTTAAGAATTTATTGTTATTGGTCCATCCATGACACTTTATTTCAGTATCAGTTTAGCGCACCTAGGTGTTTGTATATGGCTGAAATAATAAACAAAAAATAAATAAACAGCAAAAAACTCCGATGTTCAGATCAAATGTAACTCACATGTCGCAATTACAACATAATTTCATTGTTACATCTACATAACTACATCTACAGGATTTCTTTGCAATCCAGACTTACGTGCCTGCCAGAGGGTTCATCGAACCAACTTCGGACTATTTGTCTACCGTCCCACTCTTAGACTATCAGTAAAGCAGTATTAAGAAATTCTCGCGCCCCCAATACGTTTTATTGCTACCTTTGTTCTGTGCCGGCGCCCTGTGGATGTCAATATGAAACTGTCGTAGAATTTCATACTTGTTACCGCCTACTTTTTCCTCTTCTGTCAATACTGAATTGATATAAGTGTGGCACTGAATGATTTTTAACTGAATTTCGTTATGAATCTTCACGCATTGCTAAATTTGCACACTTTCATGGTAGGTCAGCAACGGTAATCCACTGTGTATTACTAAAACAGTTATGTTATCTCGATAACCTGAAATTCATTTTTATTAGTACGGTTCATACTAATTAGCATTTCTTCTTTCATTTATATCTTATATTTACGTGTTGTGTTTAACACACTAATCAGCATTGATATAGTCTTACACATGATTGAAAACAGCCTGACATAATTAGGATGGTTTTTCAGTTTCACACCTGTGCATAGTATGTTGGTAGCACTTTGTCTCCTTGCCTGTTATGCTGTGTAGCAGACTTTAAAGCTGTGCGGATCAGCAAAACGAAAAGGCGAGGGGTCTCGCTCGTTTCGTCCACGACTGTACATGTGCGTCAGTGAAAAAGACCAATAAAAAGGTGTTAGCATGTGGGCGTAATGTGCTGTTCCAGTCTCTTCTGTACCTAAGGTCCATCACCGTTCCCTTTAGATCCCTACGTAATTCGGTGCTCTCCGATACACACGATCGAACAGCAGAGGAGCGGTACTCAAGCGTCAACTTTAGGTTACAATATCTCCGGATGTAATTAACATTTTACAATGCAACAAACGGAACTGATTACGTATTTGTTTATATGCTCAGATGTGCTAACAAAACTAACGGGGTTCCATTTTTAAAAAAACGTAGGTTTGTGTTAAAAAACATACTTCCGTGCATTTTTTAATGGTTTGTATTAACCAATTACACTAGCCCCTCTCCTCACGTTCGGTCTGTGGAATCGATTCGTCAGTATTTGATGTGGTTTACGAAATATATCCAGCGGTAATGTTAGGTGACTCACCCTGTATAAATGTGTATGTGTGTGTGTGTGTGCACATAATCTAAAGCACCACTCACACACTAAGAAGTTTCACCCTGTCTGAAGATGAATCTGTCTGTTCGAAACCCGTCACGGCGCTATATAAATAAATACATGGAATTATAAAAAGTGGCTGGTTGCTGTTATCTTCTACGTCACAGCCAATCTTTCCTTTTCTTCTCATTTTGTTCGGTATTGTTTTCTTCCTTTTGTCTGGCCGAACGTCACACGACACTCCCACAAGTTCATCGTTGAAGACCTTACTCACTTTTCTTATTATTGAAGGCAAAGAGCTCTCTGACCGAACACGCTGAGCTACCACGCCGGCAAAGCAGAGATGGGGGTTGCGTCATTTTACGCTGTCTGTCCAAAACATTGCAAGACTGATTTTATTTCTGGCATATAAGCGAGGTCAACGCAGTAACTTCGATGACAGTTTTAACTGACAGTGAAAGAACAGATGCGTATTCGACCAATCAGGATGCAGTGTCACGAATAGTGCAACTGCGGCCATAGTGAGTCATCGTTTTTGTGTTACAAATCGGAAGGAGGAACGAACTGAACACTTCTAAGTCAAATGTCTAGACATTTTACATACTGTTCTGAAGAAAAGAAAACTGTGTGCAGTGTTTGTCCTGCACATGTTGACTCCCGGACAAAAACATCAATGCGTGGACCCCTGCTGCGACTCATTGAAACGAGAAAGGCGGACTGTTCATTTCTCGAAAAAATCATCACGGGTGACAAGACTTCGTGTTATCAATACGAACCTACCAAAAAGCGATAAATTGCAGAATGGGACTCTGATGATTCACCAAGACCTATCTATCGCTTGAGCCTTGTCCCGCAGTTATGCAGAGTCAGTCATCGTTAATCGAATTTGGCATGTAAATGTTTTTAAGGGGTGGCCGGATGCCCTTCCTACCGCCACCCCATACCCCCCGGGACGGAACTAGTGTACCCCAACTGTCTGCGTCGAGTGTAATGCATGGAATAGTGTGAACGTGTTCAGATGTCTGCGAGCTGGAACATGTTGACCAGCCCTGTATTCACCTAGCGGGATGTGGAAAACCGCCTAAAAATCACATCCAGGCTGGCCGGCACATCGGCCCTCTTCGTTAATCCGCCGGGCGGATTCGATCCGGGGCCGGCGCGCCTACCAGAGTCCAGGAAGCAGCGCGTCAGCTCTCTCGGCTACCCTGGCGGGTTGATGATTCACCAAGACCGATAAGGCGAAAATGTGAAGCGCGACTTGACGAACAGTCCAAAGAAGGAGGTTCTGACAGTTTCACATTGTTGTACACATGAAGGTTTTGGGCGAAAGTTATGACCGGGAACGAGACTTGGGTTTATGTTTTTGAACCAGAGTCCAAGAGACAGTCGATGTAATGGCATTACATGACATCATTCAAAACAATATGTTCTGTTGGAAAGATTATGGCGAGAGTTTTTTGATATGTCGAGGGTGTAATTCTATTCGATTTTTTGGAGATAGGGTGCGTTGGAAACTGCAAGTTGCGTCTGAAAAGTTCGGTGAACTGCCTCAGAAAAGTATCTTTACTGGCTTAACCGCAATGAGCTACAGCATACTTCTGCCATAGGTTGGAAAGTTGTTGCAAACTGTCTGCAAATGCTTCTTGTGGAATCGTCCGAAGCACCCTGGTGATGCGCTGTTGGATATCCGCATCACTACAAGAGATGAGAGACCTGGTGGTAGCAATGCGATCCAGAGCTACCAAGCGATGGTCAGAGGCATGGTGTTCACTGTCTTGCGCCGCCTCCCAAAATAGCAAGACTGAGACAATGTTTGTTGCTGTTTTCGACAGCAAGGGCTTGATCCATCATGAACTTTTATCCGAGGGACATCTACATCATACTGTGAAAGACACCTATTGGTGTGTGGCGGAGGGTATTTTCGGTACCATTATCTGATCCCTCCAACCCTGTTCCACTCGCAAATAGTGCATGGGAAGAATGATTGTCGGCAAGCCTCTGTATTGACTCTGTATTGGGAGATGGAGAATACGATAAATACCATTCCATGGACTATCACTTGAGCTCCGGATCGTGTTGGTGGCACCAGGTCTCCCCTCCAGCAATGATGCGGATATCCAACAGCATGGGACCACGATGAAAGGCGCGATTCCACTAGAAACTTTGGCTGACAATTTCCCACCGCTTCACAGCCGATGTCAGAAGTGTGTTGTACTGAATGGTGTTTATTTTCAAGAGCACAAAGCTACGAGGGTGAGTCAAATGAAAACTTTAAATTTGTAATAACAAATCGAAATTTCGCGCCGTTATCCTGTAAGTTGGTAAGCATGCTACAAACATGCAGAATGGCGTGCAGAATGGCTTGTAGGTGGCAGCATAGTGCAGATGCACACATACCGTCACAATGTCAGTATAAATATGGCCGCCCCACTTGCGAATTGCACCAGGGAAGAACAGCGTTCTGTTATTCGGTTTTTGTATAGTGAAGGTGTGAAACCTATTGAAATTCTTCGACGAATGAAGGCTCAGTACGGCGATGCATGTTTGTCACAGCAGCAAGTCTACGAATGGAGTAGGAAGTTCGCAAATGGTGTGACTTCAGTGGAAGATGCTCCTCATCCAGGTCAGGCACAACGAGTTGTGACTCCACAGAACATTGCAGCAGTTGAAGCCATAGTGAAGGAAAACCGCCGAGTGACACTGAATGACGTTGCAGCATGTTTACAGACTAGTCATGGGTCAGCACACCGCATTGTGCATGACATGCTCCAGTTTCACAAAGTGTCTGCAAGATGGGTGTCACGGCAATGACTCCTGAAATGAGAGAACGACGTGTTGATGCTTGTGAAGAATTTCTTCGGCGCTTTGAACGAGAAGGTGTTGGCTTCCTTGCAAGAATCGTTACTGGGAACGAAACCTGGGTGCACTTCGACCAACCGGAAACGAAGAGAGTGAGCAAGGAATGGCGCCATTCCTGTTCACCAAGTCATTTCAATATGTTTGGACTACTCAAAGACGCAAAGGAAGGAAAGAAGTTCCGTTCTGATGAAGAGGTACGCCGCGCGGTGCATGAGTGGTTGCGCGGACTACCAAAAGAATTTTTTTCTAAAGGTATTTATGCACTTTGTAAGCACTGGAGGACTTGCGTTGAGCGTGGGGGATATAATGTTGAAAAGTGATACAGCTTTGTACCACTTCTGCACGATAAATAATATTTTTTAAAAATATTTAAGATTTTCATTTGACTCACTCTCGTATTTTGTTTGCAACTCTTGTTTCCTTTATTTTCTGAGATCAGTGAGCAAATGTTTCAGACAAATGTAGTATAAAAATATCTGAAAAGGCTCAAGAAGATGAGAGGATGTCTTCAGCTAGTTCGCCCGTCAAAAGTTACGGCAGATGTTCCTTTTTTTCCCCAAAATGCAAGACCACACACCAGTCACTTCGCCACTGATGAAATTGCAAAACATGGACTAGGAAGTCTTGTTCCATCCACCATACAGCCCTGTTCTTTCACCACCAGACTTCCATCTGTTCGGCGCATTAAGAGAAGCTGATATGGGTTAATGCTTTGAAGGAGCAGAGACCTTCAGAAATTCTCTCCGCCCGTAGCTGTAGAAGCAAAACATGACTTTTACCGCATAGGTATACATACTCCTGTTTAAGGTGGAAAAAAATCTGTGGACAAAAATGGTGAATGTACTGTAAAGTGACAAATTAATTCTGGATGTTGCTGCTGTTCTCCTATGTAAACGGCACTTACTTTTCTTACAGAATAGAAAAACAGAGGCATTAATTTTCTGGCTGACGCTCGTAAACGGTAGTTTTATCAAAGTTATCGTTGGCAAACAGCCATGTGAGGTTTGCACACATGTTGGACACATGAGCACTGTGTGAGATGTACAGGAGCTGTCAATGTGGCGCCGTAGCTTAACGAAGCGGCTGAACCGGTAGCCGTTGCCAGGATACTGCGTGTGTGGGGTGGCCAGGTGTTTCACACAGCTGGCGACCTTCCAGTGGCCGATCCACATTCTGTCCCACCAGGTCGGCAGCGGTCCAGCGGCGGCAACGCTGATCCCGTACTTCATGCTTTCGCAACGTCCACTGCCCTCATTACGGCAAGGTCTGTTCCAATAGGTAGTCGTTCATATGGTCAAGTCAAGTCGTACCGATTTACACACAAATTGCACGATCGCACGAGAGGGTGCAGTGCTTTAGACACTGCACTCACATACGGGACCACGACAGTCCAAACCCACATTCAGCCATCAATATCCCGTGGTTTCCATAAACAGCTTTTTTTAAAATAATTATTTGGCCGTCGGTATCTAACGGTCATTTGAACAGCTGAAATGATAACAACTGCACACAGTACAAAACATAAATTGATGAAAGAACATGAGAACAGACAGATAACTGTTTAACAAAACTGCTTCTGAGCCTACAATATTAAAAAAATTGTGCTGGCCTATGTCAGAGAAGAAACGTACCCAAGGTGAACCGCGCTACAATCACTTGAGCGGACACTGTGTGACGTCAGGCAGCCGGCGGGGGGTGGGTGGTGGTCGGTTGCCGCTGTATGTTGAGGAAACTCTCGAGCATAAACTGTCCTAATCTTAACGCAGCTGGCCGACCGCAGCTGCTACGGTCGCAGGTTCGAATCCTGCCTCGGGCATGGATGTGTGTGATGTGCTGAGGATAGTTAGGTTTAAGTAGTTCTAAGTCTAGGGGACAGATGACCTCAGATGTTAAGTCCCATAGAGCTTAGAGCTATTTGAACAGACGTAGCTACGAACTGTTTCGCGGAAACGTTTCAGGAAGGCTTTGCTGCTACTGGTGGGTTATAAAGTGTCGTAAATTATTTTTGAGGTTCTATTAGACTGATAACTTTTAGCTGACATGTGAAATGCGGTTTAAAAATAAACAAAGGAGAGGACTCAAACTCTCTATCTTCCACTTGCATTGCGCGACTCTTACCACTAGATGACAATCAGCTACAACAATAAAACATCAAAAGAGTTCCTCCGTGGAGTCAGCGTCCTACAATGTCAGATAGTGAAGACGTCCGGATTTAGAAATCTGAGTAGTGCCCTGTTTTATTTGCTTATAAGTGGTCGACTGTGACTTACGCCGTCCTCACACGGGTCGAATTAGCCAACGTTGACCTGGAGCTGCACGAGTTTGTGACATCACTTCCTGTTATTTTACACTGAGCAGCCATTGTCTCGTGTGAAATACAGAAAAGTTCTGCAATATTTCGGCAATGAGCTAAGATAGATTGAACCAGTAAGGCGCAAAAAATGCTCTCTTTGTCACAAGCAGAACTTGCGAGACACCATCTTGCATCCGTCGTTTTCAGATGAAACCCCGTATTTGCTGGGTGTATGTTATAACTTACACTGTACGAATAAATGATCTTTCTCGGCATATCACAGTGGGGATCTCTCATGTCGTGATACCGATAGGTTCAAATGGCTCTGAGCACTATGGGACTTAACATATAAGGTCATCAGTCCCTTAGAACTTAGAATTACTTAAACCTAACTAACCTAAGGACATCACACACATCCATGCCCGAGGCAGGATTCGAACCTGCGACCGTAACGGTTGCGCGGTTCCAGACTGATGCGCCTAGAACCGCTCGGCCACACCGGCGGGCGATATCGGTTGTTAAATAATTTATGTATCTAGTTATTTTCGCGTTACAGCACGTGTGTTATAAAAGTATGCCGTTTCAAGGCTATGGCGAGGTTCGCAAGAAACGCATCGTACTTGAGGAGGATGGGGAGATTAGTGTTCAACGTTTCATCGACAGTGAGGTCATAAGAGATGGAGCACGAGCTCAGATTACGGAAGGATCGAGATGGAAATCGGCCGTGCAGCTCCAAAAGAACCATCCCAGCATCTGCCTTAAGCGATTTAGGAAAATCACGGAAAACCCATATCTCTATTTTAGGAGGCGAGATAGAACCATCGTCCGCCCAAACGTGAGTCTAGTGGGCTAACCACCGTGCTACCTCACTCAGTCGCATCGCCCTTAGGAGGAGTTTTCGTTATTAAATGTCAGCTAGTACCATAATGGAGTTTAAAGCTTTCAGAAGGACATAACATAAAATATAAGTTCTTTTCTTATAAAAGTTCGCGATAGCATAGTTTGAAGAGGCGGAGAGCTACGATAGAATGTGTAGCTAGTTTGTGTCATGCTTCATACAATTTTTTTTCACCTTCACATTTTCTGAAAGTTGCGTGACTCCTTTATTAATTTGATAGCAACATTTTCTGTAATATTTGTTGTTATATAAGTATAACCGCGTGCTTTCGTAAGAGTTAGTTTTTAGAATTTTGTGAAATGGTTCAAATGACTCTGATCAGTATGGGACTTAACATCTGAGGTCATCAGACCCCTAGAACTTAGAACTACTTAACCCTAACTGACCTAAGGACATCACACATATTCATGCCACGAGGCAGGATTCGAACCTGCGACCGTAGCGGTCGCGCGGTTCCTGACTGAAGCACCTAGAACTGCTTGGTCACCACGGCTGTTGAATTTTGTGAAGTTTTATAAGCTGACATCCTTACCGACTGGAGTTTTATAAAATGATGTCCTTACTGACTCGACAAGGCACATTCGTTTTTGTCTTATAATATGTTTCCGGATAATGAACTCATTTATGTATGCTACAGACACACTATCAGTTTAATAAGTCACGGCTGCAAAATACTAATGCGAATTCTTTAGAGACGAATGGAAAAACTGGTAGAAGCCGACCTCGGGGAAGATCAGTTTGGATTCCGTAGAAATATTGGAACACGTGAGACAATACTGACCCTACGACTTATCTTAGAAGCTAGATTAAGGAAAGGCAAACCTACATTTCTAGCATTTGTAGGCTTAGAGAAAGCTTTTGACAGTGTTGACTTGAATACTCTCTTTAAAATTCTGAAGGTGGCAGGGGTAAAATACAGGGAGCGAAAGGCTATTTACAATTTGTACAGAAAGCAGATGGCAGTTATAAGAGTCGAGGGATATGAAAGGGAAGCAGTGGTTGGGAAGGGACTGAGACAGCGGTATAGCCTCACCCCGATGTTATTCGATGTGTATATTGAGCAAGGGAACAAAAGAAAAATTCGGAGTAGGTATTAAAATCCATGGAGAAGAAATAAAAACTTTGAGGTTCGCCGATGACATTGTAATTCTGTCAGAGACAGCAAAGGACTTGGAAGAGCAGTTGAACGGAATGGACCGTGTATTGAAAGGAGGATATAAGATGAACATCAACAAAAGCAAAACGAGGATAATGGAAAGTAGTCGAATTAAGTCGGGTGATGCTGAGGGAATTAGATTAGGAAATGAGATACTTAAAATAGTAAAGGAGTTTTGCTATTTGGGAAGCAAAATAACTGATGATGGTCGAAGCAGAGAGAATATAAAACGTAGACTGGCAATGGCAAGGAAAGCGTTTCTGAAGAAGAGCAATTTGTTAACATCGAGTATAGAGTTAAGTGTCATGAAGTCGTTTCTGAAAGTATTTGTATGGAGTGTAGCCATGTATGGAAGTTAAACATGGACGATAAATAGTTTAGACAAGAAGAGAATAGAAGCTTTCGAAATGTGGTGCTACAGAAGAATGCTGAAGATTAGATGGGTAGATCACATAACTAATGAGGAGGTATTGAATAGGACTGGGGAGAAGATAAGTTTGTGGCACAACTTGACTAGAAGAAGGTATCGGTTGGAAGAACATGTTCTGAGGCATCAAGGGATCACCAATTTAGTATTGGAGGGCAGCGTGGAGGGTAAAAATCGTAGAGGGAGACCAAGAGATGAATACACTAAGCATATTTAGAAGGATGTAGGTTGCACAGGATAGAGTAGCATGGAGAACTGCATCAAAACAGTATCAGTTCTGAGGGCCACAACAACAACAACAACAGACATAAAAACATCATTATCATACAGAAAAGCGAGAGAATATGCATTTCAATAGAGCTAACGTAGTAATTTTGTGCGTGTCCATTTTCGTAAGAAAATTGTGTGGATTGTGAGCCAGATACAACAAATAGCTGCTGCTGGAGAGTGGTACTGTCGCTAGTCAAGTTAACTAGCATGTCCTATGTGCATTGTATCTGGTGAGACTGGATTTTCCGTCTGCGTCCACAACAGTGTTAGCTTCCTCGATCCGTATGAAGTGCAGTTTTAGTTTCTGCGGCGGGCAGGTTTTATGTCAAAGAGTGTACATGCAGAGCACTGTGCAGCGTGGTTGGCTGCACATAGTCAACATCTCCCCCTCCCCCGGTCCCTCCCCACCAGTGCAATCTTCACCCACAAAGTTATTGTAATGGGAGTATAGATGAACATCCCACATGCAGTTTGGGGAGAAAACCACGGCAGCTGCGTATGGCCCGAGCTCTCTCTGCCTGCGAGCCCCCGGGCGTGGGGCGGCTCGCAGCGGGTCGTCCTCGGCCAGCTGACGCGACAGTGATTAGCTCGCGCCGCCGCGGAGTCTCGCAGCAGCAGACGTGGCGCGATTACCGGGCCGGCCTAGCGTGCAGCGAGCGCCGCCGAAGAAGTAGCTGGCTGAGCACAGCCCGATGAATATTCAGCAGGCGCGCCGCGGCCGCGCTGCAGATTAAATCCCGGGCGGAGCGCGCGCGTCTGCGGCGTTCCAGCCACTCCGCCGAGAACAGGTCTTTGCTTTCACACTATACCAAATCTCTCGCGCAGGAATCCGGATATCTCCATTCCTCGCCTCCACTTCCTTCCGTACCGTCAGCCTCGCGCGCTAAACGGCATCTATACCGTTCGTAGGTAGAGCAAAGTGTTATCGCACCCACTGACACAATCATTGTGAAAATATCTTACTTGGTGCATGTTGAGGCTGTAATTGGTTCCCGCTCGAGAGAATCGCATGTCAACCACGTTGTCAGCACTTTGGCTGCCCCCTCTCCCCCCCCCCCTCCCCCACTGACCCCCATCTTCTACATCTACAGCTACATGACTACTAGAGGAGGAGGAGGAGGAGGAGGAGATTAGTGTTTAACGTCCCATCGACAACGAGGTCATTAGAGACGGAGCGCAAGCTCGGGTAAGGGAAGGATGGGGAAGGAAATCGGCCGTGCCCTTTCAAAAAACCATCCCGGCATTTGCCTGAAGCGATTTAGGGAAATCACGGAAAACCTAAACCAGGAAGGCCGGAGACGGGATTGAACCGTCGTCCTCCCGAATGCGAGTCCAGTGTGCTAACCACTGCGCCACCGCGCTCGGTCTTGCCTACTAGAAGTCGCACCTAATTGTTTGCAGATGGTTCGTAGACACTCGTTCAATTGCTCCATCGTTCCACTCTCTAATAGTACGTGGGAAAAAGGAACACCTAAATATTTGCATGTAACACCTTATAGTTATTAAAGAACATCCATCTGGCTTGGGCCGTCGACCATTGCAGAGGGCACTTGTAACTAATCGCATGGTATCAGCTGAAGGTGATCCAAAATGATACCAGCAGTCCAAGTAGGACAATGACTGTGTGTAGGGAGTTGAAAGAATGAGGTACGAAGGTCGATCAGTTCCTCATACGCTATACATTCCTATAGCAATGCTAAGTGGAGCTTGAGGTGGTGTAAAGATCGACACCATTGGACAGTGGGTTACTGGAAATGATTGACTCGGATTGGCGAATCACGCTGTGCCTTCTGGCAATCTAGTAGAAGTGTTTTGGAATGGAGAATTCCTGTAAAATATTACCTGTCATCATGTGTGTAGTGCCATCAGTGAAGTAGAGAGGATGCGGTGTATCGGTACGGGGATTTTCGAGGTTTGGGTAAGAGAAGCTATACTCGGAAGGACATTAACACATTTTACAGCATGGTCTTCGGCTTACGGTAGAGGGACGGTTTGTGGACCATAACATTCCGGAAATGGACTAGCTTATTCCAAGTCCCCAAACTGAATGCAATGGAACATATTTGGAATGAGTTGTAACGTCGACTTCGCTGCACACACCCAGTGTCTGACATAACTGTCTTCTCTTGTTCCGGATCTTCAGGGAGAATGAGTTGTCAATCCTCCACAGACATTCAGACACATGGTTGCAAGTCTCCCCAGCAGAGTTCAAGCCATTATGAGAGCATAGGGCTGGCGCAGCCCATACTAATGTCCTCTAGCAGGTGTCCGGATACTTCTGATCAGTTAGTGTATCGGAATGACTGGCCACTGCTGTGTTTATTGTTCCTTGTAGTCCATTCAGCGATGCTCCAGCGCTTTCACGAAGGCGAAAGAGGATGCAAGGTGCCACTAACCATATGATTCTCATTCCGTCACTTACGAGTGTAAATCGCTATGGCCCGATTGGGATTAGAACCTGGTTCCTGTAGAGCGCACAGGAGGGACGTGTCCCGCTGCAGTGTTCCGCCGGTGGGCGTGCCCGGCAGGTGGCGGCAGTGGGCGGCGGTGCCGCGGCCCGCGTGGGCGGCGCCGCTGCCTGCCGGCTGCGGGCCGCCGGCGCTCGATATTCGCCGGACAACTTGGGCGGCGCGTGGGGCGCGCTCGCAACTTGCTTCCGCGGGGCGCACGGCCCGCTGCTCGCTTTTCCCGGCCCCCAACTTTCGCTCCAGTGAGGGGCGAGGCGGCGCACGGCGCAGTACCCGCCTCACGAGAGCTGCCCGCTGTGGCGCTGCGTACACAGTCAGCAGCAACGACGACGCGGTGGCGACTTTGTTTCGTCAAGACACTTCCCTGAGATTTAACAACCTGCCAGGGTAGCCGAGAGCGCTAACGCGCTGCTTCCTGGACTCGGGTAGGCGCGCCGGCCCCCGATCGAATCCACGCGGCGGATTAACGACGAGGGCCGGTATGCCGGGCAGCCTGGGTGTGGTTTTTAGGCGGTTTTCCACATCCTGCTAGGTGAATAGCGGGCTGGTCCCCACTTTCCACCTCAGTTACACGCGTCGCAGACATTTGAAACACGTCCGCACTATTTCACGATTTACACTAGACGCAGACTGTTGGGTTATACTGATTCCGTCCTGGTGGGTGCGGGGTGGTGGGAAGAAGGGCATCCGGCCATCCCTTACAATTAACTTTGCCAAATCCGTTGTAACCACGCCGACCCTGCGATCGCTGCGGGACTATGGCGTAGCCGAAAGAAAGAACTTCCCTGAGATTTAACGACGATGAAATTCCAAACTTCGCTGAACGCAGTTTTGTTGTATGTGGCGTGTCCTCCGGACGATACATGACGCAGCCATACACAGAAGAGCTCTGAGCTGCCAATTGACGCAACGCTCATTCAAGGCTAGCGTCCAGAGAGGGCGTCTTAAGGTAGGATATACACTGACGGAAAAAAGCGCAGCACCAATAAATGCTACAGAGTAGTGAAATTTTGGAAATACATTTGTCTAGGTAACATACGTAGGTAATTAACATTGCGGGGTCACAGGTTAAAGTAAGCAAAAAATGTTCAAATGTGTGTGAAATCTTACGAGACTTAACTGCTAAGGTCATCAGTCCCTAAGCTTACACACTACTTAACCCAAATTATCCTAAGGACAAACACACACACCAACGCCCGAAGGAGTACTCGAACCTCCGCCAGGACCAACCGCACAGTCCATGACTGCAGCGCCTCAGACCGCTCGGCTAATCCCGCGCTGCTAATGTAAGCACGAGATAAGCTATCGCAGATTTGAAAGTCTGGTATATTTATGAGCGATGTAATCGCCCTAATGTTGAAAACATGCAGGCAGCATGCATGTATTGTGTTTTACAGGTGCCGGATGTCAGTTTGTGGGATGGAGGTCTATGCCTGTTGCACGTGGTCGGTCAGTACAAGAACGGTTAATGCTGATTGTGGATGACGCTGGACTGGTCGTCCGATGATGTGCTAATTATACGGAGTTGGAGATGTAAAAGAAGGGACCTAGCTGTTCGATTTATATGGCAGCTTCAAACACATTTAAATAAAAGATACTGACATATTCGCTTATTTTACGAGGGTTATTCCAAAAGTAAGGTCCGATCGGTCGCGAAATGGAAACGACTATGAAAATCCGATAAAGCTTTGCACAGATGTGTTGGGTAGTGTCTCTAGTACAACCCCAGTTGGCATCACGTCGCACTTCTCATTTCTGAGCTCGCAGTGAGTGCGTAAAGATGTCTAGAAAATAGTGTCTGCCGCCAAGTACGAGGGCCTGGTGAGAAATTTCGCCTGAAGCTATGCAGCCAACATTACATAACTGTCGTGCTGTTTCGTCTTCACGACAATTCTCAGCCGCATTCTTCAGGGGCAATGAAGATGCTCCTGCATCGTTTTCAAATGGAAATGTTAGATTACCCACAATACAGTCCGCAATTGTCTCCCCCTGAGTTTCATCTCTGGTCACATGAACCGCTGTCTTTGAAGACAACATTTTGACACAGACAACGAGGTGTAGGCCAGCGTGGAGAATTGGCGGAAAGCACTGGCGGCTGCCTTCTATGATGAGGCTATTGAAAAGTTGGTACAACGCTATGACAAAAGTCTAAGTCAGAACGGCGACTACGTAGAGAAGTAGCTGAAAGGTGTAGCTAATTGTTACAAGTAAAACATTTCTGATGTTCACTGTGGTTTCAATTTGGCAATCAATCGGACCTTACTTTTGGAATAACCCTCGTACTTGCTAATATTATTCCCGATAAGATGTGATATAATGATTCGTGTCAAGTAAAGTAACATTCCGGTTCCCAAATTTTACTATACCATAATTTTGACATTACACAGCCATAGTTTTGCAACCGATGGAGATTTTTGTTGATTCGGGTGACGACTGAACCGTTACAGGCTTTTTTTATTGTCTTTAGAACCATGTTAATTATATCGTCGAAACGCATAAAGGAAACAATCCACTCTCAGAAACTTTAGCCCTCCAGACAACTATTTTCGCTATTACGTATGCGCTCTTGAGCCAAAAGACATTACGTACTGTTTAATATGGCTGGCGAATCTAATGGATTTTGGGCATAGGATCGAGGACTTCAGCCTATAAACTGAAAGATGCGGACGTGCCAACGCCTTGCAGCCAAGAGAGCTGATTGGACTGGGGAAGTAGGGTTAATTCGTAGGAAAGCGTGAATAAGATCAAATGTTTTTATTTAAATGTCTTTGATAGTATCAGACGAGTCGAAAAACTAGTTCCCTTCTTTTATATCCATAACTCTACCTAGGATATGTTCGCCTTTTTTGGCCTATGACAGGAGCATCTTTCATTCCGGTTCCCAACTTTTACTATACCATAATTTTGACATTACACAGCCATAGTTTTGCAACCGATGGAGATTTTTGTTGATTCGGGTGACGACTGAGCCGTAATAGGCTTTTTTTTGTCTTTAGAACCATGTTAATTATATCGTCGAAACGCATAAAGCTTACACAAAACAATAGGAAGATCATTAGTTACATCTATTCCGACCTTCTTACAAAATTTGAACCGAGTCGTATAGGTCTGAAATATAGAAATGACTCTTTTTATAAAACTCACAAAAAAAATTTTTTTTGCACGCAAAATCCGAATGAAACTATATTTTTGAGACCGAGTTTCCAATTTTATCGTAGGAATGCATTTTTTATTGAACTGGATCACTTTAAAACAGTTTCCGCGCGTTCAGTTCACGTAAGAATGGATTTTATGTTCTACATTTAGCTCGATTTTGTCCGCCCCCGTTAGCTGAGTGGTCAGCGTGACAGGATGTCAATCCTAAGGGCCCGGGTTTGATTCCCGGCTGGGAATCAGGGACTGGGTGTTGTGTTATCCTAATCATTATCATTTCATCCCCATCGACACGCAAGTCGCCGAAGTGGCGTCAAATCTAAAGACTTGCACCCGGTGAACGGTCTACCCGGCGGAAGGCCCGCGTCACACAGCAGTTACATTTTTCTTAGTTCAATTTTAAACCATTGTACCTCGACAATGGATAGGGATAACTGGACTAAAAAATTGTTTAGGGTTTATCTATTTATCTAACTTAGTGCAATGTTTTAACCGATTCGTACAAGTATGGTAGCGGCTAGCATCAAAAGCCTCCCAGGTATGCGTTTTTTGTTTTTCTTTTATTTTTAAAATATTTGCAATTAATTAACACGTAAAATCCGAACGGTGAGATACAAATGGTGCCATTAGCAGACCATTAATTTTAGCCCAATTAAAACTGTTTGCAAAGAAATTAACCTATTCGCAAAAAACCTGGGTGCCAGCTTCGGTTCGTCGTTTAGATATTGCTAATATACTGTAACATAGCTACAGTAAGACAGATGTTATAGGGGGAATAAAAATAGCCGCTCGTCCGAGCTAAAACAAAAACATTTTTATCTCATGTTCATAGCTGAAGTAGGATTCGAACATAAGAAGACGCCTATCCGCCCCCCCCCCCCCCCCCACCACCACCCAAACCGCGATTCTGTGTGTGGCTTTCGCGCTGAAATGATTATACTCTTATAAACACTTTGTTTCGTGACTCTTCGGTGTCTGATGTGGTAGTATTGTCTGTCGAGTCATTTGTCGCCGGCGCTCGCTGTTGCCGGTACTCCCATAGCTGCAAATGTTCTTCATATACCGCCCTAGATATTCCGTATGCACAAACTCTGGTCTCTAATAAATCGTTTTATTTCGTTGTCTGGCTGTGAAAGTCTTCTTTCCTGCGACCAATGGTCACAGTATGGAGGTATATGTTCTGGGGTCCCGCACCATCCTAAGCGTGGTTTACACTCAACAAATGATTAGGGTACGCTCCATGGCCGGTTAAGAAATGAACCAAGCCCTGAGTGGGATTAAGATATTTCAGCCTCGGTCGCTTCGTGCTCTTAGGGAATAATGCATGTACCCTACGAAATCATTCATCAGGTTTTGAGCTCTCTACGCCTGTACTTCCACTCCTAAAATTTCTCTCAGTGTCTGGTGTAATGTGCCTTTTCCATGCTGTATGGTCAATGACTTGTCCTCGGACCAGTCTTACGTCGTTATTCTGAATGGATCTGCATCGAAGGGTACATACACATACTACACTACTGACCATTAAAATTGCTACACCACGAGGATCACGTGCGACAGACGCGAAATTTAACCGACAGGAAGAAGATGCTGTGATGTGCAAATGATTAGCTTTTCAGAACATTCACACAAGGTTGGCACCGGTGGCGACACCTACAACGTGCTGACATGAGGAAAGTTTAGAACCGATTTCTCATACACAAACAGCAGTTGACCGGCGTTGCCTGGTGGAACGTTCAAAAAATGGCTCGGAGCACTATGGGACTTAGCTGCTGAGGTCATCAGTCCCCTAGAACTTAGAACTACTTAAACCTAACTAAGCTAAGAACATCACACACAACCATTCCCGAGGCAGGATTCAACCTGCGACCGTAGCGGGCGCGCGGAACAGACTGTAGCGCCTAGAACCGCTCGACAACTCCGGCCGGCGGCGAAACGTTGTTGTGATGCCACGTGTAAGGAGGCGAAATGCGTACCATCACGTTTCCAACTTTGATAAAGGTCGGATTGTAGCCTATCGCGATTGCGGTTTATCGTATCATGACATTGCTGCTCGCGTTGGTCGAGATCCAATGACTGTTAGCAGAATATGGAATCAGTGGGTTCAGGAGGGTAATACCGAACGCCGTGCTGTATCCCAACCGCCTCGTATCACTAGCAGTCAAGATGACAGGCATGTTATCCGTATGGCTGTAACAGATCGTGCAGCCACGTCTCGATCCCCGAGTCAACAGATGGGGACATTTGCAAGTCAACAACCATCTGCACGAACAGTTCGACGTTTGCCGCATCAGGGACTATCAGCTCGGAAACCATGGCTGCGGTTACCCTTGACGCTGCATCACAGACAGGAGCGCCTGCGATGGTGTACTCAACGACGAACCTGGGTGCGCGAATGGCAAAACGTTATTTTTTCGGATGAATCCAGATTCTGTTTACAGCATCAAGATCGTCCCATCCGTGTTTGGCGACATCGCAGTGAACCCACATTGGAAGCGTGTATTCGTCATCGCCATACTGGTGTAACACCCGGCGTGATGGTATGGGATGCCATTGGTTACGCGTCTCCGTCACCTCTTGTTCGCATTGAGGGCACTTTGAACAGTGGACGTTACATTTAAGATGTGTTACGACCCGTGGCTCTATCCTTCATTCGATCCCTGCTAAACCCTACATTTCAGCAGGATAATGAACGACCACATGTTGCAGGTCCTGTACGAGCCTTTCTGGATACAGAAAATGTTCGACTGCTGGTCAATGGTGGCCGAGCAACTGGCTCGTCACAATACGCCAGTCACTACTCTTGAAGAACTGCGGTATCGTGTTGAAGCTGCATGGGTAGTTGTACCCGTACCCGCCATTCAAGCTCTGTTTGAGTCATTGACCAGGCGTATCAAGGCCGTTATTACGGGCAGAGGTGGTTGTTCTGAGTACTGATTTCTCAGGATCTATGCACCCATGAAAATGTAATCACATGTCGGTTCTAGTATAATATATTTGTTCAATGAGAACCCGTTTATCATCTGCATTTCTTCTTGGTGTAGCAATTGTAATGGGCAGTAGTGTAATATATAAAGCTTTTACTTAGCTGATTGTCTTGATATTCGTTGTCTTCTTTAGAGGCTGGCCTAGTACGTAGAAAATTAGATGATGGAGGAATTGTGATAATAATTCTAAAATTATGAAAAGAAGTAAAGTATCTGAAGTTTTAAACGTTCGTACTCTGAAACTTTTAGCACACCGTAATGACACAGTATGAACAAGCTATTCGAACAAAATGTGTGCTTCCTGCAACGTCTTACAAAGACTTGACCCCAATTTTCCATAACTTCCAGCCGAGTTTGTAGACGATGAAGAAGAACAGTGATCATATACAAAGTAGAGATTTTACAGATTTGTTACAGTCAATCACTGGTACATATTTACCAAAATTTGCTAAACCTAAGCCTGCCGCTGTGGCAGAACAGTTCTAGGCGCTTCAGTCCGGAAGCGCGCTGCTGCTACAGTCGCAAGTCCGAATCTTGCATCGGGCATGGATGTGTGTGATGTCCTTAGGTTAGTCAGGTTTAAGTAGTTCTAAGTCTAGGGGACTGATGACCTCAGATGTTAAGTCCCATAGTGCTTAGAGCCATTTGAACCGTTTTGCTAAACCTAAATGTACAAAATTTTATGTTTAGACTTGATCGTAATTCTAAGGATGTAGAATACAAATATTTATGCAAGAAACAATTAATTTTTACGGTTAAAGCCTTTATAATTATTTTTCTTTCTTTAAACGAAGATATCGATACCAGCTGATATCATAGGATTCGTAATGTGTCATGGGCTCGATTAAGTTATACTGACTTGCCCTTCTTAATCCAATACGTTGCCGAAAGACATTTAGTAGTGACGGTGACGATGCAAGTGTGGGTGCGGGAGGACAGCAATGCTGCAAAAATTATTTTTCTTTTTTTAAACGAAAGATATCGATATCAGCTTATATCGTAGGATTCGTAATGTGTCATGGGCCTCGATTAAATTGTACGGACTTGCCCGTCTTAATCCAATACATAGCCGGAAGACACTTAGTAGTGACGGTGACGATGCAAGTGTGGGTGCAGGAGGGCAACAATTCTTTAAAAATTAGTTTTCTTTTTTAAACGAAGATATCGATACCAGCTGGTATCGTAGGATTCGTAATGTGTCATGGGCACGATTAAATTATCCAGTTCGTTGCCAGAAGACATTTAGTAGTGACGGTGACGATGCAAGTGTGGGTGCGGGAGGACAGCAATTCCTCAAAAATATTTTTATTTTTTAAACGAAGATATCGATACCAGCTGGTATCGTAGGATTCGTAATGTGTCATGGGCTCGATTAAATTACTCAATGCGTTGCCGGAAGACATTTAGTAGTGACGGTGACGATGTAAGTGTGGGTGCGGGAGGACAGCAATTCCTCAAAAATATTTTTATTTTTTAAACGAAGATATCGATACCAGCTGGTATCGTAGGATTCGTAATGTGTCATGGGCTCGATTAAATTACTCAATGCGTTGCCGGAAGACATTTAGTAGTGACGGTGACGATGTAAGTGTGGGTGCGGGAGGGCAGAAATTCTTCAAAAACAGTAGTCCTCCGACTCCCCGATCATCGACAGCTTGCGCGGTCAGTTGCAGCGTTCACCGCCAGCGAGGATACCTCAGCTGGCGAGCCGGCGGCCTGCGGGCGGGCTTAGGCGCGCCTCCGGCAGAGAGCAGACGCGGAAGCGGCGGCAGGGACCGCGGGCCGCATATCGACCGGCGCCGCACGTGGCGTTCTCCGCCGGCTCGCCGGCTCTCTGGCAGCCCAACCTGCCGCTCTGCGCTCTGCCGGTCCGATTCCGGTCGTCGGCAGAGGCCGCGCATCGATCAAAAGTGCGGTCCGGCCGCGGCCGCCGCCGCAAATGCGAAACAATCCCACATCACAACAAACACGACCCCAGCCTCCCGTTCTGCCCCACAACACAGCCTCTCTGCTGGCAAATGGGAGCGCGCTCCAGACCACAGTCGGCCGGCCAAAGCCTTTTATTTTCCCTCCCGGTCCGTTATGTCAAATACTTCCCGATGTGAGCCGTTGCGGCGTAGAGTACCGACGTCGCAATTTTTCATTAACGTGTGTGTGTGTGTGTGTGTGTGTGTGTGTGTGTGTGTGTGTGTCTGTGTGTGTGTGCGTGTGTGTGTTTTTGTGGACGCTGAGTCGTTTCATAAAAACGACCTCATTAGGGACTGACTTACCGCGGCCAATATTACTGTCTGCGTACTTTGTCTTTCCTCCTTCCAGAGAGTAAAGGGAAAAATGAAGATAGGAACCACTACAGTAGAATCAGCGAAACTAGATGCACCTGAAAGATGTCAGTGCTATTGCCAGCTCTAAAAAAAAATGGTTCAAATGGCTCTGAGCACTATGGGACTTAACTTCTGAGGTCATCAGTCCCCTAGAACTTAGAACTACTTAAACCTAACTAAAAGGACATCACACACACCCATGCCCAAGGCAGGGTTCGAACCTGCGACCGTAGCACCAGCGCGGTTCCGGACTGTAGCGCCTAGAACCGATCGGCCACTCCGGGCGGCTAGGATTTTCATGTCAGTTGAGATTCGAATACGAGGCTTTGAGCTGTAACACGTCTCACTAACTGGTGGAATACGTCTTATGTAATACACAGATCATGGTTGTCCATATTCCCAATTGCGAATACGTCTAATGTAATACACAGGAATGTTGTAGGCACCCTTGAGCCAAATTTCAAACTTATGCCTAGCAATGGGAGTCAATTACGGGCTTTAGAGAAAATAATGGTTGAATTCTATTGGTATTTTTAGATGCGTGTATGATATACTAAGAAGGCAGCGGCTGAGAACGTAAAGAGGCAGGTCTGTACGCTATCCCCAGTGCTATTCGGTCCGGAAATTGTGCCAGGAGTACAGAAAATCAAGGAGAAATATTGAAAGGAAACTGAAGTTCAGGAAAAGAAACAGAAATGGAATGACACCCAGGACCAGGACTCGAACCCGGATTTCCCGCTTATCTCGAGCGGTCGCCTTACCATTTCACTATCCGTGCAAAACTCACAGCCACACTCAAACCTCTATATGTCGTCAGCCATGTGTCTACTACCTGGAACATTACATCGTAAAGGAACTTTACATCGTAATCAGAATAACACAGGCACTGCAATATCGTATTCCTGTGTCCTGGTGCAAAAGTGTGGCACCCCGCGAAGTCACCCTCGGTCTCTGCGATGCTTCAGACAGCAAGATGTCGATACATGCGAAAAAGAGGCCACGGCTCGTAAGTTCATGTGAGCTATGAGGTGGGTTAATGACGTCACATCGGTAAGAAATTTCACCACGTTTCTGCCCAACGCCACTGTCGACGTGTCCTATGATGGGAACGTCGTCACAGCCCCTCTTACCCACATTTCACCCCTTATTTTGACATATAATAATGCCAATCCCAAAGAAAGCAGGTGTTGACAGATGTGAAAATTACCGAAATCAGTTTAATAAGTCACAGCTGCAAAATATTCATGCGAATTCTTTACAGACGAATTGAAAAACTGGTAGAAGCCGACCTCGGGGAAGATCAGTTTGGATTCCGTAGAAATGTTGGAACACGTGAGGCAATACTGACCCTACGACTTCTCTTAGAAGAAAGATTAAGGAAAGGCAAACATACGTTTCTAGCATTTGTAGACGTAGAGACAGCTTTTGACTATGTTGTCTGGAATACTCTCTTTCAAATTCTGAAGGTGGCAGGGGTGAAATAGAGGGAGCGAAAGGCTATTTACAATTTGTACAGAAACCAGATGGCAGTTATAAGAGTCGAGGGGCATGAAAGGGAAGCAGTGGTTGCGAAGGGAGTGAGACAGGGTTGTAGCCGATCCTTGATGTTGTTCAATCTGTAGATTGAGCAAGCATTAAATGCAACAAAAGAAAAAAAATCGGAGTAGGTATTAAAATCCATGGAGAAGAAATAAAAACTTTAAGATTCGCCGATGACACTGTAATTCTGTCAGAGACAGCAAAGGACTTTGAAGAGCAGTTGAACGGAATGGACAGTGTCTTGAAAGGAGGATATAAGACGAACATCAACAAAAGCAAAACGAGGATAATGGAATGTAGTCGAATTAAGTCGGGTGATGCTGAGGGAATTAGATTAGGAAATGAGACACTTAAAGTAGTAAAGGAGTTTTGCTATTTGGGGAGCAAAATGACTGATGATGGTGGAAGTAGAGAGGATATAAAAGGTAGACTGGCAATGGCAAGCATATAGTTTCTGAAGAAGAGAAATTCGTTGACATCGAGCATAGAGTTAAGTGTCAGGAAGTCGTTTCTGAAAGTATTTGTATGGAGTGTATCCATGTATGGAAGTGAAACGTGGACGAGAAGTAGTTTAGACAAGAAGAGAATAGAAGCTTTCGAAATGTGGTGCTGCAGATGAATGCTGAAGATTAGATGGGTAGATCACATAACTAATGAGGAGGTATTGAATAGAATTGGGGAGAAGAGGAGCTTGTGGCACAACTTGACTAGAAGAAGGGATCGGTTGGCAGGACATGCTCTGAGACATCGATGGATCACCAATTTAGTATTGGAGGGCAGCGTGGAGGGTAAAAATCATAGAGGGAGACCAAGAGATGAATACACTCAGCAGATTCAGAAGGATGTAGGCTGCAGTAGGTACTGGGAGATGAAGAAGCTTGCACAGGATAGAGTAGCATGGAGAGCTGCATCAAACCAGTCTCAGGACTGAAGGCCACAACAACAACAACATTTTGACATCTCTGTGATGGGGGTCAGAACCGCGACACCCATCACTGAAATCACGTGGTTTTCTTATAGGTTGCCGAGGAAAACATTCAAGGCACACCGCCGCTCAGAATCGACACGATAAGGATTCGGGGCGGAGGGAGCGGGGGGAGGGGGGGCATAAAGGGCGTTAATGAAACCATCCGACTCTCTGGGGCGTTCATTTAGACACTTATCGCGGTCGGAAGCGACAGCTTGCAATCAGACGAGCAACAGAAAGCTGTCCTTGGCAGTCCTTGACTCTCTTGGACGTTTCAACCCTTGTCTAAGGACATTGTGGGGCTGCGTGTCCATTGAAAATCATCGCACCCCTTCGGATTGCAGCGCGACTGCAGTTTCTGGTCTCGTGTGCGGATCTGAACTACTAGCGACAGTTAAAAATCACGTTTCTTGTAGTAGCCATTTTCGCAGCAGCTGTATATAAATTACAGTTATTTCAAACAAAATGTCTCGACGAAATTTGAATGCGATCCGAAACAGCAAAGGATATTTATGCTTTTTCAGCCCTTCTGCTTCCCACCCTCCTGTGGCGTGATCACGTGGAAGTACAATATTAACGTGTGTGTGAATAAAACGGCAAAGGGTTCCTCTAAAACTCCCAACTCGGTAACAACTACAGTGCCAGCCACGCAACTTCGTTGAGCGCGTTACAAATGTACCTGTCAGGGACTTCGACCCCATTTCAATCTATATGGAGATGGTATCTGTTCTTTCGGACATGTCCGAAGGAACACATACCATCTCCATATATAGTTAATGTTGTGGATTGGCAAGAGAGCCAACCCGGTAGGAGAGGAAGCCGAAAGGCACGCGTTTTAGCTCACGCAGGCTGGCGTGAGGTCTGGAACAGGTCAAGGAAATTAGACAAGAAAAAAAGGACGTAGCTGTGGAATACTTAACTTTAATCCATAAATGGTGAACATCGCTCTTGACGGTACATGTTTTACAGCATCAATAGTAACTGGTAAAGGCGCCTTTCTAGGTCGTAGCAAATAACGTAGCTTAAGGCTATGCTAACTATCGTCTCGGCAAATGAGAGCGTATTTTGTCAGTGAACCATCGCTAGCAAAGTCGGTTGTACAATTGGGCGAGTGCTAGGAAGTCTCTCTAGACCTGCCGTGTGGCGGCGCTCGGTCTGCAATCACTGATAGTGGCGACACGCGGGTCCGACGTATACTAACGGACCGCGGCCGATTTAAAGGCTACCACCTAGCAATTGTGGTGTCTGGCGGTGACATCACGGTTAAAGCTAACCGGCCAGTGGCCTTTTTGTTCTGTGCTGGATGCACACGCATTGCCAGAACTCTTACGGGACTCGGTAAGATTGTCTGCCGCGAGTAATGAGTGTAATGGGCAGGGGCACTACGAATGCAGTGTGTGGACATTAAGCTGGGAATGTGGATCTCACGGCAAGTGTGCAAGGGATAAATCCCTGCAGTCGCACTATCCTCTATGCCCTCGCAGGCTCAGCTGGATAGAGCGTCTGCCATGTAAGCAGGAGATCCCGGGTTCGAGTCCCGGTTGTTCACACATTTTCAACTGTCCCCGTTGATGCATATCAACGCCTGTCGACAGCTTAGGGTATTGATTTAATTATCATTCCATTTCAGTCTGGCGGCTGTTCCACCTCCTGAAGGTAGGCAAACTGCACCGAAGTTCTATCGAAGGGGTTGGCTAACCAATTCCAGTGTATTTCTAGCGTCATCGTCTAAAGCCGGCTCTTGAAACATTGTAAACAGGGTTTCTCGGGATAGTTTACGTCTATCTTCAACAGTCTGTCAGTTCAATTTCTTCAGCACCTCTGTGACATTCTCTCACGGGTGAGACGAACCTGAGACCATTCATGCTGCACTTCTCTGTATATGATCAATATACTCTGTTAGCCCTATTCGGTACGCGTTTCACACAGCTGAGCAATATTCTAAGATAACTTACATCAGAGATTTGTAAACAATCTCTTTTGTATACTGATTGTATTTCCCCAGTATTCTGCCAATAAACCGAGGTCTGCCACCTGCTTTACCTAGTTCCATTTCATATTCTTACTAAGTGTTACACCCCAGGTATTTGTAAGATTTGACCAATTCCAACTGTAGCTCATTCATATTATAGTCGTAGGATTTTCTCTTTTTTTTGTTTTGTTTCCTGAACGGTTAAGGGGGGTAGGACGTCAAACGGGCCGACTTGTAGCAGGAGAGGCATCAAAGGACATTTTAATTTCCAGTGGTTATACTTTTACAAATAACTTCATAAAACTTTGTCAGCATCACCAGGAAGGATTCAGGAGTAACACTCATTGCAGTGGAAGTTCGAAAACATAAAAAAATATTTTTTTTACGTGCAAAATTTCATCATTTTTTCACTTACTAATGGCTGCATTTGTTGCTATAGGTACACTTTTCTTCTAAGTTAGAGAGATTCTTCGGTGAATTTTCACAGCATACATACCATACTCACAGGTGTATGGAACTCTATAATTTATTTAATTTATGAAAAAAACGTATGAACTGTTATATTATAAACTTCATGTTTAGAAAAAACACAAATTTTATAGTTAATTATCTCAATTTTTACCACAGTTTTTAATAGATCTGGAAAATTCTAGAGTTTCATACACCTTTAGGTATGGTTTGTACGCTGTGCAAAATTCATAGAAGAATCTCTCTTAGTTATGACGAAATGTGTACCTATAGCAACAAATGCTGCCATTGGTAAGTGAAAAAAATGTTGAAATTTCACACGTGAAAAAAATTACTTTGTTACGTTTTAGAACTTCCACTGCTATGATTGTAAATTCTGAATCCTTGCTGGTCATGCTGACAAAGTTTTATGAATTTATTTGTAAAAGTATAGACAGTGGAAATTAAAATGTTCAGTGGTGCCTCTCCTGCTCCAAGTCGGCCCGTTTGACTTCCTACCCCCCTTAAGGCATGTTGCCAGTCTTCGCACGCACATTAAGTAATATCGCTTTATTTAGTATCCTTTCCCAAGCTGTAGTTGTAATGAGCAGGAGAGAGTGACTGACACTCACTACGAATTGATGTAGTGCTGCACTCCAGGGCCGAGGGCCGCGCAGCTCTCGTGACAAAGGGTAGTAGCCCGGGCAGGACGTACGGGACGGCAGGACGGAGGCGAAAGGTCGCCCCCGGGGGCCGCGGCGCCGCCCCCTGTGATTTCCTTGCGACAGCGGGCGCTCCATTTGGGAAAAGCCGAGACCGGCCGCCGGCCGCCCCACTTTGCCGGTCCATTACTGGGATCCAGGCGCCGGCGGCAGCTGCTGGTACTCAGTGCGCCAACACAGGGCCTTCCGGTCACTCGGGAGCCCCGGCCGGACGTCTGCAATATTGAGGCCGGCTCTTCTGCCGTCTAATAGCGGCGAGGCGCCGCCCGCTGAGCGGTGACCGCGAACGGCAATAACCGCGAAACACGGGCGCCGTAAAAGGCGGCGCGTAAAAAACTCCGCCACGACCTGCTGACGCTCTCAATATTTCAGCGGCCGGCGGGAACCGCATATCGAATGGGCCATCTGGCACTCTCCTGCGCTCGGGAGGGACAGCCTCACCGCCTGCAGACGGCAGGGAAGTGTCCGCCTCTGTCCGCGCCGCACTGATTACAACCGGGTCTTCGCAGCAAACGTGCTCCGCCTGCGGAAGGTGAATGCCGGCGTGCGAGTGGCGGATTATGTACCCTCTCCACCGTCACGGGGAACTGACTGGGGAGTAGAGACCAGAAACGCCGTCCGTATACTCGGTTCACACTCACCAGCAAGTCCTGTCATCTTCGAACTTGCCGTCTCTGTGTGTCCGTATATTCGAATCACGAGCCTCCATCACAGCCCACCCGCCACCTGAGACCGTTGTCTGGCAGAAGTGGACTCGATTCGCTGATAAAGTCGGACGTTCCATGCGGCTTTTCGCGGATGATGATGTGGTATACAGAGAAGTTGCAGCATTAGAAAATTGCAGCGAAATGCGGGAAGATCTGCAGCGGATAGGCACTTGGTGCTTTTGCAAACATATGCAGAAGCAGCATGGCCTTTACATATGTCTGCTTCCGTCTGTATATGTGCGGATGGATATATGTGTGTGTGCGAGTGTATACCTGTCCCTTTCTCCCCCTACGCTAAGTCTTTCCGCTTCCGGGATTGGAATGACTCTTTACCCTCTCCCTTAAAACCCACATCCTTTCGTCTTTCCCTCTCCTTCCCTTTTTCCTGATGAAGCAACCGTGGGTTGCGAAATCTTGAATTTTGTGTGTGTGTGTGTGTTTTTTAGTGTGTCTATCAATATACCAACGCTTTCGTTTCGTAAGTTACATCATCTTTGTTTTTAGATATATTTTCCCACGTGGAATGTTTCCCTCTATTATATATATATATATATATATATATATATATATATATATATATATATATATATATATATATATATAGGGTGTTACAAAAAGGTACGGCCAAACTTTCAGGTAACATTCCTCACTCACAAAGAAAGAAAATATGTTATGTGGACATGTGTCCGGAAACGCTTACTTTCCATGTTAGAGCTCGTTTTATTACTTCTCTTCAAATCACATTAGTCATGGAATGGAAACACACAGCAACAGAACGTACCAGCGTGACTTCAAACACTTTGTTACAGGAAATGTTCAAAATGTCCTCCGTTAGCGAGGATACATGCATCCACCCTCCGTCGCATCGAATCCCTGATGCGCTGATGCAGCCCCGGAGAATGGCGTATTGTATCACAGCCGTCCACAATACGAGCACGAAGAGTCTCTACATTTGGTACCGGGGTTGCGTAGACAAGAGCTCTCAAATGCCCCCATAAATGAAAGACAAGAGGGTTGAGGTCAGGAGAGCGTGGAGGCCATGGAATTGGTCCGCCTCTACCAATCCATGGATCACCGAATCCGTTGTTGAGAAGCGTACGAACACTTCGACTGAAATGTGCAGGAGCTCCATCGTGCATGAGCCACATGTTGTGTCGTACTTGTAAAGGCACATCTTCTAGCAGCACAGGTAGAGTATCCCGTATGAAATCATGATAACGAGCTCCATTGAGCGTAGGTAGAAGAACATGCGGCCCAATCAAGATACTACGTACTGATGTGCTTGATGCTAGTACTGTAGAGCAATGAGTCGCATGTCAACACAAGCACCGAAGTCAACATTACCTTCCTTCAATTGGGCCAACTGCCGGTGAATCGAGGAAGTACAGTACATACCGACGAAACTAAAATGAGCTCTAACATGGAAATTAAGCGTTTCCGGACACATGTCCATATAACATCTTTTCTTTATTTGTGTGTGAGGAATGTTTCCTGAAAGTTTGGCCGTACCTTTTTGTAACACCCTATATATATATATATATATATATATATATATATATATATATATATATATATATATATATGTGTGTGTGTGTGTGCGTGTAGGGTGTATGTATATGTATTGTAGAATCAGCAGTGATAAAATTCAGGGGATTAATACGAGTGCCGACACATAATTGGCGTTATTCTTTCTGGGACGCAGTTTCGCTCGCCATCCACCTAAAACCATCAACGACTGGCTATAGTCCTGTCTCCTCTACCCAGCTTCTACTCGTTCTCAATTTGGGCCGACGCTCTCTCTCGTTGCGTATGTGCATGCCGGTATTCATCATTTGCTGCCAAGTAACAGGAGCAGACACCTCGTTGTGTAGAGAGGTGATATACCCCAGCTCGCTGCGCAGCCGGTTAACGATGCGCGCGCAAACTCGCTGGCACAGGGTGGCGGGGGGCGAAGCTAACCCCAGGTAACGTACAACTCTTCAGACGGGCCGTCACGCCGTCGCTGTTGGTCGTTTATCTGCGGTGGCGGCGGCTCAGGCGCCCCTGCCTCCTGTGTGTTGCCTTATCCTGACGGACGACGCTCGCAGTGCCCGGAGACTGTCTTGCACGACTGCAAGCGCCTGCCTAAGCCGCTACCTGCACAACTTCAAGTGTGTAACGCCCCCCTCCACGTCTCCGAGGTCACTGAATAATCTCTGCGGAGAATGTGAAGGCGTGGCGATGGGTTGCCCTTATCGCCTGTCGTGGCGAGCCTTCAACTTCATACACTAACACACGGAACATACACTGCAAGCGCTATATGCATGTTGTGCTTCCGACACTACACCGCGTGGCTATTGACGAAACGTCATCGGCAGACGTAATCAGCACACTGACTTCTGATTTCTTTTCCACTATTTATTGATAGTTTCCCTTCTACCTTTGCGATGTTAAATTTTTTCTGAATTACCAAGCTATTAAGAGTGTGGTGTCACCGCCAGACACCACTCTTGCTAGGTGGTAGCCTTTAAATCGGCCGCGGTCCGTTAGTATACATCGGACCCGCGTATCGCCACTATCAGTGATTGCAGACCGAGCGCCGCCACACGGCAGGTCTAGAGAGACTTCCTAGCACTCGCCCCAGTTGTACAACCGACGGTTCACTGACAAAATACGCTCTCATTTGCCGAGACGATAGCTACGTCATTTGCTACGACATAGCAAGGCGCCATGTTCAGTTACTATTGATATTGTGAATAATGTACAGTCAAGAGCGACGTTCAACATTTATGGATTAAAGTTAAGTATTCCACCAGCTACGTCCGTTTTTTCTAAAGTCTAATTTCCTTTTCCTGTTCCAGACCTCACGCCAGCCTGCGTGAGCTAAAACGCGTGCCTTTCGGCTTCCTCTAGTAACCCGGAGTTGGCTCTCCTGCCAACCCACAACAAAGAGAAATCAAATTTGGATGGCATGGCGACACAGCGAAGCCAGGACCCTACGCTCTTCGCCCTGTCAAAACAGTTTTCCTCTAAGACCATGCAAAACACATACTTTTGTGCACAATTGGCTTCAAATACTTATCGTTTTGTTAACTACATCCACAGTTGCCAGACCAGTTTATCCTTAGGAAACCTACAGCAATAAAAACGATCTTTGTGGCCCGGTACACCAAAATACACACATCAAAAAAAAATTTACATCACCTCGATTCCGAGAGTTCCGGAACCTGTACAGAAAACCGGAATACAGATCAACATATACATCGTTTTCGCCCTTTTTATTGCTCATGAAAACCATACATTGAATGATGTACCACCACACAGTGAGACCTTCAGAGTTGGTGGTCCAGATTGCTGTACACACCGATACCTCTAATACCCAGTATTCGTCGTGGCATACTATCCACAAGTTCATCAAGGCACTAATGGGCCGGATTGTCCCACTCGGCGTAGATCCTTTAGAGTGGTTGGTAGGTCAGGTAGTCCATAAACAGCCCTTTTCAATCCATCACAGGCATGTTCGATAGGTTTCATGTCTGGAGAACATACTGGCCACTCCAGTCGAACGATGTCGCTATCCTGAAGGAAGTCATTCACAAGATGTTCACGATGGGGGCGTGAATTGCCGTCCATGAAGACGAGTGCCTCACCAATATGATATCGATGTGGTTGCGCTATCGGTCGGAAGATGGTATTCACGTATCGTACAGCCGTTACAGCGCCTTCCATGACCGCCACATAATGCCACCCCAAAAGAGCAGCGAACCTTCTCTTTGCTGCACTCGCTGGACAGTGCGTCAAAGGCGTTCAGCCTGACCGGGTTGCCTCCAAACACGTCTGGTTGAAGGCATATGCGACACTCATCGATGAAGAGAACGTGATGCCAATCCTGAGAGCTCCATTCGGCATGTTGTTGGGCCCATCTGTAACGCGTTGCATGGTGTAATGGTTGCTAAGATGGACCTCGCCATGGACGTCGGGAGTGAAGTTGCGCATCATGGCGCATCATGCAGCCTATTGTGCACAGTTTGAGTCGTGACACGACGTCCTGCGGCTGCACGAAAAGCATTATTCAACGTAGTTGCGTTGCTGTCAGGGTTCGCCGGAGCCATAATCCGTAAGTAGCTGTCATCCGCTGCAGTAGTAGCCCTTTGGTGGCCTGAGCGAGGCATGTCATCGACAGTTCCTGTCTCTCTGTATCTCCTCCATGTCTGAACAACATCTCTTTGGTTCACTCCGAGACGCCTTGACAGTTCCCATATTGAGAGGCCTTCCTGGCACAAAGTAACAACGTGGACGCAATCGACCCGCGGTATTGACCGTCTAGGCACGGTTGAGCTACAGACAACACGAACCGTGTACCTCGTTCCTGGCGGAATGACTGGAACTGATTGGCTATCGGACCCCCTCCGTCGAATAGGCGCTGCTCAAGCATGATTGTTTACATCATTGGTCGGGTTTAGAGACATCTCTGAACAGTCAAAGGAACTGTACCTGTGGTACAATATCCACAGTCAATGTCTATCTTCAGGAGTTCTGGGCACCGGGGTGATGCAAAACTTTCTGTGTGTATATACCTCATTGTAATGTCAGATGAGCATCGCACACATCATTTTCATCCAATAAGGTACACGACAGAGCGTTTCTGGGCATAAACATAACGTAAGAAATGGCGTCACATTTGAACAATACGTACGCATGAAAATTTTGCTACTTGTCTTGATAAAACACTCTATTATACAGCCACAAGCACAAAGCTAATACACGATTGTTTTTCCTGTAGTCACAGGGTACTGAATCCACAAATGTTAAAGCAAAGAAAGCAACGTCATGCCAAGTGGAGCACTTTGAGATAAACGCAGTCGAATCCGCAAAATTCAACCCATCATTTTTCTGTCGAAGCGTGGACGAAACGTTACGATGCGGCAATTTGGAACGAATAAACTTCAAGCGTTGCTGGAAAATATAAATCTGCGAGTTCTAAAATAAAACTTACGATGGTACTGCCAAACACATCCGTCCAAAGATTCATCGGAATTTCATAGAAGTTTTCATATCGCGGCCGATCGTTCCTTACTTCCTGAACAGCCCTCATATTATACATTAGCTAAATTCCAGAAAATTGTTTGCGTGCACTATTATAAAAGTCTTCTTTTAACGTCATTTACATTTTGTTCCACTGGTAACCGTAAGATTCTTTTGAAAGCGATCATCGTGAACTAAAAGTCTTATTCAGCGATCTTCGCTTCAAAACACGTTCTATGTCATCAGTTCAATAGATTTCTCCCGTTTCAGAACATCTACATCTACATGATTACTCTGCAATTCACATTTAAGTGCTTGGCAGAGGGTTCATCGAACCACAATCATACTATCTCTCTACCATTCCACTCCCGAACAGCGCGCGGGAAAAACGAACACTAAACCTTTCTGTTCGAGCTCTGATTTCTCTTATTTTATTTTGACGATCATTCCTACCTATGTAGATTGGGCTCAACAAAATATTTTCGCATTCGGAAGAGAAAGTTGGTGACTGAAATTTCGTAAATAGATTTCGCAGCGACGAAAAACGTCTTTGCTTTAATGGCTTCCATCCCAACTCGCGTATCATATCTGCCACACTCTCTCCCCTATTACGCGATAATACAGAACGAGCTGCCCTTTTTTGCACCCTTTCGATGTCCTCCGTCAACCCCACCTGGTAAGGATCCCACACCGCGCAGCAATATTCTAACAGAGGACGAACGAGTGTAGTGTAAGCTGTCTCTTTATTGGACTTGTTGCATCTTCTAAGTGTCCTGCCAATGAAACGCAACCTTTGGCTGGCCTTCCCCACAATATTATCTATGTGGTCTTTCCAACTGAAGTTGTTCGTGATTTTAACACCCAGGTTCTTAGTTGAATTGACAGCCTTGAGAATTGTACTATTTATCGAGTAATCGAATTCCAACGGATTTCTTTTGGAACTCATGTGAATCACCTCACACGTTTCGTTATTTAGCGTCAACTGCCACCTGCCACACCATATAGCAATCTTTTCTAAATCGCTTTGCAACTAATACTGGTCTTCGGATGACCTTACTAGACGGTAAATTACAGCGTCATCTGCGAACAACCTAAGAGAACTGCTCAGATTGTCACCCAGGTCATTTATATAGATCAGGAACAGCAGAGGTCCCAGGGCGCTTCCCTGGGGAACACCTGATATCACTTCAGTTTTACTCGATGATTTGCCGTCTATTACTATGAACTGCGACCTTCCTGACAGAAAATCACCAATCCAGTCGCACAACTGAGACGATACTCCATAGGCCCGTAGCTTGATTAGAAGTCGCTTGTGAGGAACGGTGTCAAAAGCTTTCCGGAAATCCAGAAATACGGAATCAACCTGAGATCCCCTGTCGATAGCGGCCATTACTTCGTTGCACAAGAACGATGTTTTCTGAAACCATGCTGATTGCGTATCAATAGATCGTTCCCTTCGAGGTGATTCATAATGTTTGTATACAGTATATGCTCCAAAACCCTACTGCAAACCGACGTCAATGATATAGGTCTGTAGTTCGATGGATTACTCCTACTACCCTTCTTAAACACTGGTGCTACCTGCGCAATTTTCCAATCTGTAGGTACAGATCTATCGGTGAGCGAGTAGTTGTATATGATTGCTAAGTAGGGAGCTATTGTATCAGCGTAATCTGAAAGGAACCTAATCGGTATACAATCTGGACCTGACGACTTGCTCGTATCAAGCGATTTGAGTTGCTTCGCAACCCCTAAGGTATCTACTTCTAAGAAACTCATGCTAGCAGCTGTTCGGGTTTCAAATTCTGGAATATTCCATTCGTAACCTATACATCTATCAGCTTTACTTGATTTAATTCAGCTCAGTATATCTTACCCATGAATCCTAGTACGTTCGTTCAGTAAACCAACACCTCTAGAGTCTCGACCTAATTCTTCTTCCTCGACTTCGAATCTACAGACCGCTTGCCTCTTCGGATTTTATGGGGCGGCAACAAGTAGAAAATTCGGGCCAGCCGGGAGCCCTGGAAGGCCTTAGGCAGAGTGGCGCCGGCAGGGAACGGACGAGTGGCGGGGCCCCAAGTTCGGATCACGGGTGGCAGCGGGCGGCGTGACGCGCGACGCGGGCCGTTATTAAACTTGCAGCGCCAACAACACAAGTTCGCTGCGATCTCGCCGGGCCCCGAGCCCCGCAGCCTGAATTACAAGCCGGAGGAGCGGGATTTGCATAATGCGAGGCAAGAAGCCGCGGCGCCCAGATGCCGCGCTCGGGCGCAAAACTCTCAGACACGGACTGCCTGGCAACTGGCGAGCCGGACGGGCAAAGAGCGACTGCGCCTTCTGGAGTCAAACCGAGAACCCGCAACACCGAAGTCCCTGGCACAACTCCCAAACAAGCTACGCCCTCCCGCTATCTTCCCACTCCTTGCGCACAACTACCTACCTGCGACTTAGCCATATGCAGCAACTTTTATAGCTTTCCACGTAGGTTTAAACAACATTTACACATATTTAATTACTTAATCTGTCAAAATTAGGGCCATGAGGCTCTCTCTTACGTCTAACCTTGCGTTATACACTACTGGCCATTAAAATTGCTATACCACGAAGATCACGTGCTACAGACGCGAAAATTAACCTACAGGAAGAAGATGCTGTGATATACAAATAATTACCTTTTCAGAGCATTCACACAAGGTTGACGCCAGTGGCGACACCTACAACGTGCTGACATGAGGAAACTTTCCAAACGATTTCTCATACACAAACAGCAGTTCACCCGCGTTGCCTGGTGAAACGTTGTTGTGATGCCTCGTGTAAGGAGGAGAAATGCGTACCATCACGTTTCCGACTTTGATAAGGGTCAGATTGTAGCCTATCGCGATTGCGGTTTATCTTATCGCGACATTGCTGCTCCGGCTGGCCGAGATCCAATGACTGTTAGCAGAATATGGAATCGGTGGGTTCACGAGAGTAACACCGAACGCCGTGCAGGATCCCAACGGCCTCGTAGCAGTAGCAATCGAGATGACAGGCATCTTATCCGCATGGCTGTAACGGATCGTGCAGCCACGTCTCGATCCATGAGTCAACAGATGGGGACGTCTGCAAGACAACAACCATCTGCACGAACAGTTCGACGACGTTTGCCGCATCAGGGACTATCAGCTCGGAGACCATGGCTGTGGTTACCCACGACCCTGCATCACAGACAGGAGCGCCTGCGATGGCGTATTCAACGACGAACCTGGGTGCACGAATGACAAAACGTCATTTTTTCGGATGAATGCAGGTTCTGCTTACAGCATCATGATGGTCGCACCCGTGTTAGCCGACATCGTGGTGAACGCACATTGGAAGCGTATATTCGTCATCGCCATACTGGCGTATCACCCGGAGTGATGGTATGGGGTGCCACTGGTTACACGTCTCGGTCACCTCTTGTTCGCACTGACGGCATTTTGAACAGTGGACGTTACATTTCAGATGTGTTACGACCCGTGGCTCCACCCTTCATTCGATCCCTGCGAAACCTTACATTTCAGCAGGATAAGGCACGACCGCATGTTGCAGGTCCGCTACGGGCCTATCTGGATACAGAAAATGTTTGACTGCTGCCCTGGCCAGCACATTCGCCAGATCTCTCACCAATTGAAAACGTCTGTCAATAGTAGCCGAGCAACTGGCTCGTCTCAATACGTCAGTCACTACTCTTGATGAACTGTGGTATCGTGTTGAAGCTACATGGGCAGCTGTACCTGTACACGCCATCCAAGCTCTATTTGACTCAATGCCCAGGCGTATCACGTCCGTTATTACGGCCAGAGGTGGTTGTTTTGGGTACCGATTTCTCAGGATCTATGCAACTAAACTGCGTGAAAATGTAATCACATGTTAGTTCTAGTGTAATTAATTTGTCCATTGTATACCCGTTTATCATCTGCATTTCTTCTTGGTGTAGCGATTTTAATGGCCAGTAGCGTAGAGACACTACATGTGTAACTGACTGGGACGGAAACCGGTAGATGCAGATGTGATGTACATGAGCAGACTGCTCACAATTTCGGAAAAATTACGCGATTCATTCAAGGTGATCAGCTTCGCAAATTGAGAAAGACAACAATGTGTCGGTCTGCGTGTGGCCTTTAATGCAAACTGTTATTCAGTTTGACAATGATTAACAAAATGGTTGAAATGGCTCTGAGCATTATGAGACTTAACTGCTGAGGTCATCAGTCCCCTAGAGCTTAGACCTACTTAAACCTAACTAACCTAAGGACATCACACACATCCATGCCCGAGGCAGGATTCGAACCTGCGATCGGAGTGGTCGCGCGGTTCCACACTGTAGCGCCTAGAACCGCTCGGCCAAATGATTGACAGAGTACCTGGATGTCATCTTGAGGGATATCGCGCGGATTCTGTGCAACTGATGCGTTAAATCGTCAAAATCCCGAGCTTGTTGCAGCGTCCTTCCAGAAATGCTCCGGACGTTCTCCAATGGGGCAGGTCCGGCGACCTTCCTGGCCAAGGCAGCATATGAATATCACGAAGAGAAGCAGCAGAAACTATCGCCTTGTGCAGGCGGACGTCATCCTGCTGAAATGTAAGCCCAGGATGGCTGGTCATTGAGGATCAGTTAGAAGCGGGATTCAGCAACGAAGAAAATTTTACTCCAGTGAATGAGATTCCAGGTCGAAAGCGTGGTTGGAGATGCCCCGGACAGCGGTGGATGCAGGAGTGATGCCCTGGGGTGCCATTCCTTATCATAGCATGATGGCGTAGGTTGGAATCCGCGGCCACTTTACAGCACAGCTGTACGTAGACTATATTCTACGTCCAGTTTAGTAGCCTGTCATGGCAAGCCATCGTGAGCTTACATTTCAGTGAGAAATTGCTCGACTGCATACTGCGTGTCTTCGTAATTGCCAAACCGTACGCCGGCCGAAGTGGCCGAGCGGTTCTAGGCGCTTCAGTCTGGAACCACGCGACAGCTACGGTCGCAGGTTCGAGTCCTGCCTCGGGCATGGATGTGTGTGATGTCCTTAGGTTAGTCTGGTGTAAGTAGTTCTAAGTTCTAGGGGACTGATGACCTCAGATTTTAAGTCCCATAGTGCTCAGAGCCATTTGACCCAAACCGTGCCTTGGCCAGCAAGTCACCGGATCTCTCCCCAACTGAGAGTGTTTGGAGTATTATGGGCAGGGCCCTCCAACCACCTTGGGATTTTGATAATCTAACGGACCCATGGAACAGAATTTGGCAAGAAAACCATCAGCAGGGCATCCGAAAACTCTGTCAATCAGTGTCAAGCCGAATAACTGCTTTCTTAAGGGTCAGGGGTGGACCAACACGTTACAGACTTACTCAATTTGTGAAGATCTTTCTCTTGAATACATCAGGCACCGTTTCTGAAATTTTAATCATTTGTTTGGTGGACATGAAAATTACTGGAACACTCTTCCTACCGGCATGCTTACTTCGATATTATTCTGTATTAATTGAAAGCAAAACTAGCATTACTATTAAGAATATAACTGGAGGTCTACCGATACCCATTAGATTCGCATAGTTCTTTCGTGGAGCTTCCTTTTTTTCTCTTAGAGTGTATTTAACAAAAATGGTTCAAATGGCTCTGAGCACTATGGGACTTCACTTCTGAGGTCATCAGTCTCCTAGAACTTAGAACTACTTAAACCTAACTAACCTAAGGACATCACACACATCCATGCCCGAGGCAGGATTCGAACGTGCGACCGTAGCAGTCGCGCAGCTCCAGACTGTAGCTGTATTTTACTCTGCGAATATTTCAGTAAGTATTTTAAGCTACATTTAGAAAATTGAGATTGGTACAGTAGAGATTATAAAGAACGAGCGAGTGCCGCTGTGGCCGAGCGGTTCTAGGCGCTTCAGTCCGGAATCGCTCTGCTGCTACGGTCACCGGTTCGAATCCAGCCTCGGGCATTGTTGTGTGTGATGTCCTTAGGTTAGTTAGGTTTAAGTAGTTCTAAGTCTAGGGGACTGATGACCGCAGATGTTAAGTCCCATAGCGCTTAGAGCCATTTGAACCATTTGAAAAAAGAACGCACGCACGCACACACACACAGACACACACACACACACACACACACACACACACACGAGCGCGCGCGCACGCACGCGCGTTCAACATTCACAGTTTATTTGCGAACACGAAAATTACAGCAACGTTTAGGAATTCAGGTAACACGGGGTTTTAGTTAGGAGTCTTAGCCGCAGTGGGCATGTGACAAATGGGTGGAGAAGGGGGAAATGGTAACGTGATAGCAACACAGTTAAAGAATACAAGAGAGAAGACGGTGGCGTTACTCATAGAGAAAGGAAAACAGAAAGGAGCATACCTCGGGAGAAGATAGGAACATTGGCTTTGCTAGTTGACAGGGGGGAATTTGGTCTTATACTACAATTTCTGAGGAAAACGTTATGAGGGTGAAAAAAGAAAGTGCTACGATTTCTCTTTAAAAGCAACGAGGCACTGAACTGTGCAGGCCAGCAACCACCCTAACTTGGTTGGGGGGGAAGGGGGGGGGGGGGAGGAGGCGGCGGTACGAAGCATTGATACGGTCATATCGACGCAAGTAATTTTACTGTATAAGGCTGTTTTTTTAAGCTGAAACAAACACTGTACTTCATAGTCAATTAGTTAATTTCGTTTCCTTGGGAATTATCAATCACCACACAAAATTTTCTTTACGTATTTCCGTTTGTCAGTATTTTATGACCCGCACTGTAGGGTAGAAAAAATCAACATATAATGGAGTTTCACAGACTCATCAAATCACATAATATCGATAAAGCTAAATGTAAGGTTATCTATATGGGACGAAAACGTGGAAACATATATAGTGTTACCAGACGTATCTACCGGCGAAGAGCACATTTATGCTTTAATTTAAAAGAAAAAAAAAAAACGATTCGTCGTGCTGTTGTCTTCTGGAAACAGCTCTGTCCACAACTACGGTAATTTTACGCGCTAATTTATCGTAAATGCTTAACATGGAATCAAATAAATGTGACACGTGATGTTTATCGATGTGTAATCCATTTCGCATGCAAATACACGGAGATAGAGAGAACGCAAAAGAGACGAGGGAAAAAGAAAGAACGAAATGAGGGGTTAGGTTAGCGACTACTGCACAATGTAATGTTCAAAATAAATCACTCTGAACTAGTATGACAAAATGCACGACGAAATGCAGCCGTATGTTCCTAGTGTCGGAAAATAATGTTGTCTGCGCTTGGCAAAGTGCTCTTTAATTGTGGATTTTTTTTTTTTTTTTTTTTTTTTGCGCGTGCTAGTAGCTGTAATTAATTGTCAGGTTTGAATTCGAGCAGGATGGAGAAAAAACGTGCCAGAAGTCAGATATTAAACATCGTGTTGTCAGCAGCAGCTGGAATCAGCTCGGGGGAAAAATGCGACACACCAGGGAGAGAAGGGTGTTTGGTGGCTGTAATACGCACAGCTCGCGCGCATTATGCTTGTCAGTTTTAACTTAGGCTCTCTGAAGTCTGCGGAAGGGATTCTTTTATTTCCTTGAGTGACGAAAGGAAAAAAAACAGTAGAAAAGCAGTAAATAAATGTCGCTATAACCTGAAGTGGACCATACACTGGCAATAAAAAGTACATTTAGTTTGAAACGTTCACTATTGCATACCAATGCCCATAAAGTTTATAAAGCACCTGTAAAGGAAGGAAGTTAATACACACGTTATTGCAGTTTCATATTTACTAAGCAACCAAGTTCTAAAGTCTGGGTGATTTTAAAAAAACTTCGAATACGAATCTGACAACTACATTTTTAATTTAAAATTAACGTCAAATTTGTTGTGAGAATTCAACATGTTTGCAGCCACCTGTAAGCTTTAAACTACACAGAGACAAATTACAGGGAATGAGAATTTATCTGCTACTTTGCTGAAACCAGATTGAAAATGTAAGAGTCGGAGGACGTGAAAGGGAAGCATTAATTGAGATTGAAGCGAGGCATGATTATCACCTACGTTATTCAATTTCATGTTACTCAATCCGTTTATAGACCAAGCAACAAAGGTAACTAAGAAAAAGCCGGAAAAGGAATTAAAAACTTTAAGGTTCGCCGACGACATTTTAATTATGCGGGAGACTCAAAAGACTTATAAGATCAGTTGAACTATATCAATAGTGATATAAAGAAAGGATATGATACGAACATCAATAAAAGTAAAAGACTAATAGAATGTATTTGATTTAAGTCGGATGAGGCTACGTGAAAAGTGGTTATGATATGAACGTCAGTAAAAGTAAAACAAGACTAATACCCTGTATTTAAGTCAGACACAGAAAGGAATAAACGAGCTTAGCTACATTGATGAGTCAAAATATTGTCCTCCTGCTTAATAGCTTGTTTGTCCGCCTTTGGAATGAAATACACGACTCATTCTGCGTATCAGGGATCCGACAACATGTTGGCGTATTTGTAGAATCATTTGACGTTAGATGTCTAAGCGCTGGTCATGTAATTCACGCAAGTAACGGGCCGCTAAATGCAAATGTCGTGTGACTAGGGCCTCCCGTCGGGTAGACCGTTAGCCGGGAGCAAGTCTTTCGATTCGACACCACTTCGGCGGCTTGCCTGTCGATGGGGATGAAATGATGATGATTAGGACAACGCAACACTGACCCAGCCGGGAATCGAACCCGGGACCTTACGCTTGACAGTCTGTCGCGCTGACCACCAGCTACCGGGCAGCTGATTTGTGTACACGGTGATGGTGCCCGATAGCGACGCAGATGGGTTTCATTCACGCCAACAGATTTGGTCGCCGAGACATCAACGTGAGTTCACTATAATGCTCCTGAAACCACTGTAGCACAGTTCTGGCTCCGAGACACGTCGCGTGGGGTATCCTTGGGTCTGGGTTGTCTTGGCTGTTGATATACTTTCCGGGATGTGAAGTCGTGGTCCAAGAACTTTTCTGCTCCTTACGTTTCGTCCAGAACTGCGCTGGACTTCCTCAGAGGCGCTGCTCCGCTGAGTCTTGCCGACTGACTGGCCAGGTGTCTGAGAGCGACTTATATATTTTGAGAAAGGGGGGCGTGGTTCAGGTGACACGTGATGAGCAGTGATAATCCATAGCAAAGGTAAAATTGACTATCGATTACCACCTTCTCAAAGATAAAAATTGTTAGCAATTTTGTAGAGCCACTGATAATCCATAGCAAAGATAAGGTTGACTATCGATTACCACCTTGTCCAAGATAGAAATTGTTAGCAATTTTGTAGAGCCACTGTCCATATATCGCTAAGTTTCATAGCCTCCTCTTTCCTATTAAAATTATAGTGATGTTTATAAATTTCGATAGCTTCTCTATATAGCCGTGGATAGTAATGGGTTGTCTTGTCACGGTTCTCGCGGCTCCCCCCGTTGGAGGTTCGAGTCATCCCTCGGGCATGTGTGTGTTTGTTGTCCTTAGTGTAAGTTAGTTTACGTTACATTAACTAGTGAGTAGGCCTAGGGACCGATGACCTCAGCAGTTTGGTCCCATAGACCTTACCACATATTTCCAATTTCCTCCGAGACACGGACAATTACACTGCTGAAAGATGACATCGCCGTTGGGGAACACATCGGTGCAGGTGGTGCACAGCTGTCAGCTGTCTTCGATAACTACCACAGGTCCCATGCATGCACAGGAGGATGTCTCCCACAGCATAATACTGCCTGCGTCCATGGCGCGCTGCACGTCCCGAGCTGCCATTCGCCTCGCTGACGGCGTTTGTGGAGACGATCAGAGACCTAGCATAGCAAACACGTGAATCACCCGAAGAACCGACACGTTTCCATTGATCGAAGGTGGAATCCCGATCGCCCCGTTCCCACTAAATAGTAATTGACGATATACACTCCTGGAAATGGAAAAAAGAACACATTGACTCCGGTGTGTCAGACCCACCATACTTGCTCCGGACACTGCGAGAGGGCTGTACAAGCAATGATCACACGCACGGCACAGCGGACACACCAGGAACCGCGGTGTTGGCCGTCGAATGGCGCTAGCTGCGCAGCATTTGTGCACCGCCGCCGTCAGTGTCAGCCAGTTTGCCGTGGCATACGGAGCTCCATCGCAGTCTTTAACACTGGTAGCATGCCGCGACAGCGTGGACGTGAACCATATGTGCAGTTGACGGACTTTGAGCGAGGGCGTACAGTGTGCATGCGGGAGGCCGGGTGGACGTACCGCCGAATTGCTCAACACGTGGGGCGTGAGGTCTCCACAGTACATCGATGTTGTCGCCAGTGGTCGGCGGAAGGTTCACGTGCCCGTCGACCTGGGACCGGACCGCAGCGACGCACGGATGCACGCCAAGACCGTAGGATCCTACGCAGTGCCGTAGGGGACCGCACCGCCACTTCGCAGCAAATTAGGGACACTGTTGCTCCTGGGGTATCGGCGAGGACCATTCGCAACCGTCTCCATGAAGCTGAGCTACGGTCCCGCACACTGTTAGGCCGTCTTCCGCTCACGCTCCAACATCGTGCAGCCCGCCTCCAGTGGTGTCGCGACAGGCGTGAATGGAGGGATGAATGGAGACGTGTCGTCTTCAGCGATGAGAGTCGCTTCTGCCTTGGTGCCAATGATGGTCGTATGCGTGTTTGGCGCCGTGCAGGTGAGCGCCACAATCAGGACTGCATACGACCGAGGCACACAGGGCCAACATCCGGCATCATGGTGTGGGGAGCGATCTCCTACACTGGCCGTACACCACTGATGATCGTCGAGGGGACACTGAATAGTGCACGGTACATCCAAACCGTCATCGAACCCATCGTTCTACCATTCCTAGACCGGCAAGGGAACTTGCTGTTCCAACAGGACAATGCACGTCCGCATGTATCCCGTGCCACCCAACGTGATCTAGAAGGTGTAAGTCAACTACCCTGGCCATCAAGATCTCCGGATCTGTCCCCCATTGAGCATGTTTGGGACTGGATGAAGCGTCGTCTCACGCGGTCTGCACGTCCAGCACGAACGCTGGTCCAACTGAGGCGCCAGGTGGAAATGGCATGGCAAGCCGTTCCACAGGACTACATCCAGCATCTCTACGATCGTCTCCATGGGAGAATAGCAGCCTGCATTGCTGCGAAAGGTGGATATACACTGTACTAGTGCCGACATTGTGCATGCTCTGTTGCCTGTGTCTATGTGCCTGTGGTTCAGTCAGTGTGATCATGTGATGTATCTGACCCCAGGAATGTGTCAATAAAGTTTCCCCTTCCTGGGACAATGAATTCACAGTGTTCTTATTTCAATTTCCAGGAGTGTAGTTGAGTCGATATGTGAACACGTAGGGGCAACTGATGCAGATTTACGTGTTCAACAATGCACAGTGAACGGCGTGCTTCGAAACACTTGTGCGTGCACCTGTATTGTGCTCTCTCGACAGAGAGGACACAGATCACCATCTGTCCTGTTTTACAGAGCAGATAAGTCTCCGAACCCTTCGTTCTGTGAAGAGTCGCCTACTGGTAGTTTCACTGTCTTTCTACCTCTTTAAGCAGATGCTCACGAAAGTAGCACGCGAACATTCGACAAACTTCGCCGTTTTCGAGCTAGTCGTTCACAGACTCTGAGTAATACTAATCTGCCATTTGTGAAAGTCGCTTACACAGTGGATTTCCCCAGTTGTATGCCATATCTTTGCTAAGGTTTCCCCGTCCGCGTGAGCTCCGCTTACATACTTTTGTTATTGCGTCAGGTGCCCGATGTGCCACCAGGCGACATCCAACGTCGCGGTGGGCAGTGGTCATAATCTTTTGACTTAATGGTGTTCACCAATAACTCATATTCGTTCTTCTTTTATTCAGTGCGGGAGTCTGAAAACCTATTGCAGAGAAAAATTTTTTGCATGTGACACTGATTAGTTAGGGTGAATAAAAGGCCAGTTGTCTTTCACAAGAACAATAATTTGAGAATCCGTACTGGATATGTATCAATAGATCATTTTTTTCGAGGTATTTCACAATGTTCGAACACGGTATGCGTCTGAAAATCTTGCTGTAAATTTATATCAGTGACGATATTGCAGTATCTGGTCCTTTGTTATTCAGAATAATACAGACACTGCAATGTCTTATTTATCCGACGACAGCAGGCTAGCGACTATCAAGTACAATGTCTCCCCTGTAGGGTTCAAATGGCTCTAAGCACACTGGGACTTAACATCTGAGGTCATCAGTCCTCTAGACTTAGAACTACTTAAACCTAACTAACCTAAGGGCATCACACACATCCACGCCCGAGGCAGGATTCGAACCTGCAACCGTAGCAGCAGCGCGGTTCCGGACAGAAGCACCTAGAACCACTCGGCCACAGCTGCCGGCTCTCCTGTGGTGGAATATACATAATGGATAAACGACTGCCGCACGGGATTAGCAGAGCGGTCTATGCGCTGCAGTCATGGACAGTGCGGCTGGTCCCGGCGGAGGTTCGAGCCCTCACTCGGGCATGGGTGTGTGTGTGTGTTTGTCCTTAGGATAATTTAGGTTAAGTAGTGTGTAAGCTTAGGGACTGATGACTTTAGCAGTTAAGTCCCATAAGATTTCATACACATTTGAACATTTTGATAAACGACTGCGGTTGTAGACACTTGGTTGACGACACATTGAAGTTTGAGTCTATCCGTGAGTCGTGCTCGGGTAGCCAATTGGAAAGGCGACAGCGCGCAACAAGCAGGAAATGCGGGTTTGAGTCCCGGTCCGGCACAAATTTTCATCGTCGTCATTGCATTATACAACTGATCCTTGTCCATATTCGCAACTGTGAAAACATTTCATGCCTGTCGAATCGATTTAGAGAACCTCTATTCGAAGAAGACTGTGTGACCGTTGTAGTGCCATCGTCTTATACCTCGCTCAGCGATCGTGAGATTGAGATAAGATACATTAAAGTCATGTACGTACCCTCTGCCTGGCACTGCGTAACGGCGTACGGAGTATATAGCATGAAACAAAAAGATATAGCCAGCCTTTCAGGGAACATTCCTCACAGACAGAAGAATAAAATGTGTTACGCGGACATCGGTCAGGAAACACTTTATTTCCATGTTAAAGCTCATTTTCTACTTTCCTTCATTGCCACATTAACCGCAGGGAGGACAAGAGGTATGTATAACACTTAACAAACAGAACGCCAAAAGGTGTGCCGAATAATTCAAACGGTGTTGGAAGGAGAAAACAACTTAAGTGGCAACAGAGAAATCGCAAATGGAATTCCACATGGTTCCGCTTTGGGTCCACTCCTATTTCTTAGTGTTGGCTATCGCCGGCCGCGGTAGTCTAGCGGTTCTAGGCGCTCAGTCCGGAGCCGCGCGACTGCTACGGTCGCAGGTTCGAATCCTGCCTCGGGCATGGATGTGTGTGATGTCCTTAGGTTAGTTAGGTTTAAGTAGTTCTAAGTTCTAGGGGACTGATGACCATAGATGTTAAATCCCATAGTGCTCAGAGCCATTTGAACCATTTGAGTGTTGGCTATCGAGCATCTCTCGAAACTGTGCAATCATGTCAGCAACAATGATTTTATGGCAACTGCTTGTTAGGGCCTCACGTACTTCCACCCAGGCTCAACGGAGAAACTTGCCACGCTTTCTTAGAGAGTACCTATACAAGTGTGACAAAACATTTACTTCGTGCACGACAGAGTTCCTCCTTATTTCAGATTTCAGTGTTATTGTTGGTAGGTTCCTAAGTAACAGATTCCACGGCGTACGGATGGGTAAAAGTGGACCAGTTCCTTGACCTCCACGTTCTTCGGACGTAAACTCACTAGACTTTTGAGATGTGAAGGGTCTTGTGTACGGAACACCGGTACAACATGTACGGAGCCTTGACACCCGTGTTGTGGAAGGCTATGAAGCAATCAGGCCACATCAGCGAATCAGGGATTCAATAAGACGGCGTGTCGATGCATGTATCCTTGCTAACGGAGGGCATTTTGGACGTTTTACTTTGGAAAATATCTCATAATGTGCTGATACGTTATTTCCGGTGTGTTTCGCATGACTGATGTGTTGAAAAGGCGTAGAAAGTGAGATGTAAGATGAAAATAAAGCAATGATTATAAAGAATCCGCCTCGATTGCAAATAGAAACCGGATCTTGACCTAGGTTTCTGTGCGGATAACCACGCCTTCTTCGGAACACACTAAAACTGCAAATTGGCTAAAGAGGCATTGTCCAACATTAATAAAGAACGCCCAAAAGGGCAAAAGACTGGCATAAAATGTAAAATAAACGGTACGTGTGTACCATGTCAATAGCAGTACTTGGCTCAAATGTCAGAAGCGTGCTTCCTCACCCCGGCCAACGTTCGGTGGGCCGCCGGCTCTCAGGTAAACTGAGGTGGCGCCGGCAGCTGGGCTGTGAGAGTGTCAGAAAGGAACGCGCATGCGCAAATTGAGAAATCGTCTTCTTCCATGTGATTGGCATAAAATATGTTACGAAACTGATCCGATGACCGGGTGAAAGTCGCAGGAAGTTAATGCGTGTGTATGTATAATGTCCTAGCTCGAGGACGATTTTATAGACTTATAGAACGTGGATAGGCTGAAACTATATATGTGGGATCGCAAATTCTACGGATGGTCAAAACGCATGCACGCAGGACAGAATAAATACCATCAGCTAGAAGCATGCTAAAAATATGGGGGATGAATAACCCATTTTTCAGTTCAAATGGCTCTGAGCACTATGGGACTTAACATCTGAGGTCATCAGTCCCCTAGAACTCAGAACTACTTAAACCTAACTAACCTAAGGACATCACACACATCCATGTCCGAGGCAGGATTCGAACCTGCGACCGTTGCGGTCGCGCGATTCCAGACTAAAGCGCCTAGAACCGCTCGGCCACACCGGCCGGCCATTTTTCAGTTACTTCGGGTCAGTGATAGTATTTGATGACTACGCTTGGATAAGCGTGTAAAGTTACTAAATTAAATTCTAAGCGCTATAGACCAAAAAAGGTCAAATTAGTATGACAGGCTTAATGTAATTGCGTGAAAGGACGTACAACGTCGCCTTCATTGCCCTTAATATCTAATGACCGACAGAGGTCATTTCGAATAGTGCTATCGGATATGTACCAAAAGAGTGTAAAAAGAAGCTAAAGCTAAACTAGTTTCTCAAAATCAGGTACTTGAGGTGCTGAACCATGAAGCTTAATCAACTGAGGTCTGAGAACGCATATAGCGTGGAACAGACATACTACCTTTATGTTCTAATAGCTGTTGACGTGAAAGGTCAAATAATGTAACGGGCTTAATATACGAGGTGCATTCAAGTTCTAAGGCCTCCGAGTTTTTTTCTAATTAACTACTCACCCGAAATCGATGAAACTGGCGTTACTTCTCGACGTAATCGCCCTGCAGACGTACACATTTTTCACAACGCTGACGCCATGATTCCATGGCAGCGGCGAAGGCTTCTTTAGGAGTCTGTTTTGACCACTGGAAAATCGCTGAGGCAATAGCAGCACGGCTGGTGAATGTGCGGCCACGGAGAGTGTCTTTCATTGTTGGAAAAAGCCAAAAGTCACTAGGAGCCAGGTCAGGTGAGTAGGGAGCATGAGGAATCACTTCAAAGTTGTTATCACGAAGAAACTGTTGCGTAACGTTACCTCTATATGTGGGTGCGTTGTCTTGGTGAAACAGCACACGCACAGCCCTTCCCGGACGTTTTTGTTGCAGTGCAGGAAGGAATTTGTTCTTCAAAACATTTTCGTAGGATGCACCTGTTACCGTAGTGCCCTTTGGAACGCAATGGGTAAGGATTATGCCCTCGCTGTCCCAGAACATGGACACCATCATTTTTTCAGCACTGGCAGTTACCCGAAATTTTTTTGGTGGCGGTGAATCTGTGTGCTTCCATTGAGCTGACTGGCGCTTTGTTTCTGGATTGAAAAATGGCATCCACGTCTCATCCATTGTCACAACCGACGAAAAGAAAGTCCAATTCATGCTGTCGTTGCGTGTCAACATTGCTTGGCAACATGCCACATGGGCAGCCATGTGGTCGTCCATCAGCATTCGTGGCACCCACCTGGATGACACTTTTCGCATTTTCAGGTCGTCATGCAGGATTGTGTGCACAGAACCCACAGAAATGCCAACTCTGGAGGCAATCTGTTCAACAGTCACTCGGCGATCCCCCAAAACAATTCTCTCCACCTTCTCGATCATGTCGTCAGACCGTCTTGTGCGAGCCCGAGGTTGTTTCGGTTTGTTGTCACACGATGTTCTGCCTTCATTAAACTGTCGCACCCGCGAACGCACTTTCGACATATCTATAACTCCATCACCACATGTCTCCTTCAACTGTCGATGGATTTCATTGGTTTCACACCACGCAAATTCAGAAAACGAATGACTGCACACTGTTAAAGTAGGGAAAACGTGCCATTTTAAGTATTTACAACAGTTCTCATTCTCGCCGCTGGCGGTAAAATTCCATCTGCCGTACGGTGCTGCCATCTCTGGGACGTATTGACAATGAATGCGGCCTCATTTTAAAACAATGCGCATGTTTCTATCTCCTTCCAGTCTGGAGAAAAAAAATCAGAGGCCTCAGAACTTGAATGCACCTCGTACATGCGTGAACGGATGTACAATGTCGCTTTCATCTCCCTTATTATCTGTTGACCGACAGAGTTCAAAGTGATTAGTGCTATCAGGTGTTACCAAAAATAAAGCGTTCCCGGACCAATGTCCAGATAATATATTTTCTTCCTCTACATGTTGAGCAATATTTCCAGAAAGTCTGGCCATACATGTAGATGCAGGGGCATGTCCAGTGGATCTCGATAACTACGTTTGTTGGGTGACCACAGCAGCTGGCGAAATACATCTCGTACATGACCTCATTTACATTCAAAATAATTAATTTTACCGCTATATTTGTTCAGCGTTTCCTTCACCAATAACCGGTTCCAAAGAGCCGCATTTCATTTCCTTCCTCGACTGTAAAGCACGCCTACGAGATCTGCGTACTCCTGATACGTCCCTCAGATTATCGGGACATACCGCACGAATCTTTTACTCCCTGCTTCTCTTTTTTTTTTTTCGCAAAAGCCTGCGCACAAGCTAGAGTGGTTCGCCAAGTTTCTGATCTCGGCTTGGTTCTTTCTTCCTTATGAGGTAAAGCCTAATTCAGTTTCTACGCGCGCAGGAGAGTTTGGCGTAAACTAAGGAAGCGGGTCTGGCTGCAGCGGTGGTGGCGGTGGCGGTAGGAGACTGGGGGAGGGGGAGGGGGAGGGGGGGAGACTCTCTCATTAGCCGCCACCAAGTACCGGCACTGCACGGCAGCGCTCCGCCTCTCATCTTTACCTTAATTAAGTCCAAATCAAATTACCATTCGGATTTCACGCTCATTAAAGGTTTCCGGGCGGAGAGAGCCGCGGGCTAGGTAGTCGCGGCAGCTCACGGGGCAGCAGTGCGAGTACTTCCAGGCTGTCTTACCTCACCTCACCTCGCCTTACCTCACCGAGAGCCAGTTTTCACAAGAAGTTCACTGCAGCGCCGCGGAAAACATATGAGCCGGCGTTATCGGCGTCACAAAAGCACAGGCCTATATACACCACTGGCCATTAAAATTGCTACACCAAGAAGAAATGCATATTCATTGGACAAATATATTATACTAGAACTGACATGTGATTACATTTTCACGCAATTTGGTTGCATAGATCCTGAGAAATCAGTACCCACAACAACCACCTCTGCCCGTAATAACGGCCTTGATACGCCTGGGCATTGAGTCAAACAGAGCTTGGATGGCGTGTACAGGAACAGCTGCCCGTTCAGCTTCAACACGATACCACGGTTCATCAAGGGTAGTGACTGGTGTATTGTGACGAGCCAGTTGCTCGGCCACCATTGACCAGACGTTTTCAATTGTGCTGGCCACGGCAGCAGTCGAACATTTTCTGTATCCAGAAATGCCCGTACAGGACCTGCAACATGAGGTCGTGCATTATCCTGCTGAAATGTAGGGTTTCGCAGGGATCGAATGAAGGGTAGAGACACGGGTCGTAACACATCTGAAATGTAACGTCCACTGTTCAAAGTGCCGTCAGTGTGAACAAGAGGTGACCGAGACGTGTAACCAGTGGCACCCCATACCATCACGCCGGGTGATAAGCCAGTATGGCGATGACGAATACACGCTTCCAATGTGCGTTCACCACGATGTCGCCAAACACGGATGCGACCATCATGATGCTGTAAACAGAACCTGGATTCATCCGAAAAACGACGTTTTGCCATTCGTGCACTCAGGTTCGTCGTTGAGTACACCATCGCAGGCGCTCCTGTCTGTGATGCAGCGTCAAGGGTAACCGCAGCCATGGTCTCCGAGCTGATAGTCCATGGTGGTGCAAACGTCGTCGAACTGTTCGTGAAGATGGTTGTTGTCTTGCAGACGTCCCCATCTGTTGACTCAGGGATCGAGACGTGGCTGCACGATCCGTTACAGCCATGCTGATAAGATGCCTGTCATCTCGACTGCTAGTGATACAAGGCCGTTGGGATCCTGCACGGCGTTCCGTATTACCCTCTTGAATCCACAGATTCCATATTCTGTTAACAGTCATTGGATCTCGACAAACGCGAGCAGCAATGTCGCGATACGATAAACCGTAATCGTGATAGGCTACAATCCGACCTTTATCGAAGTCGGAAACGTGATGGTATCCATTTCTCCTCCTTACACGAGGCATCGCAACAACGTTTCACTAGGCAACGCCGGTCAACTGCTGTTTGTGTATGAGAAATCGGTTCGAAACTTTCCTCATGTCAGCACGTTGTAAGTGTCGCCACCGGCGCCAACCTTGTGTGAATGCTCTGAAAGGCTAATCGTTTGCATATCACAGCATCTTCTTCCTGTCGGTTAAATTTAGTGTCTGTAGCTGGTGATCTTCGTGGTGTAGCAATTTTAATGGCCAGTAGTGTATTTAGTATATCTGTCCGTGTTCTTCAACTAGTACTGCTGTTAGGTATGAGAAGAGGTAGATCGTTTCGATAGTCACTTACATATAGTGGCGTAGGTGTGTTTAGCAAGAGAAAGGAATTACTTTTAGAGGGTGCGACGTCCTGATTATAAAGGACCAGCCTACTTGGTTTAGTTAGTATTCCTCCGGTGATTGCCGGCTGTTCGCACGTTGCGATTTCGTCCGGTAGCGACGGCTGTCGAAGCGAAGTGGAGGGGGGACGCACGTGCCTCAGTCGAAAATCGTATTCCCGCAGGGCGCTATCCCGGCTCCTGCACTGCTCATACATAAAAGATCATTTGACTTCGTTACTCGGCGGCTATTTACGAGGCGCCTGCAGATGAGTAATGAGGTCCTGGTCACGATAGCATCGACCTGTCCGCCACTGCCTCGCCCGCTTTTCGCCAGATAGAGACCGACTCATCTCCGGCGCTACCAGAGTTTGTCGTTCCGAGAAACTTTCCAAGCGCCGCCGTATCGATACCGCGAGAAATTGGGGTAGTTTTTGAGACGCTTGCTTACTTCTTCACAACAGGAATGCAGTCGTGCTGCCAAGTCGTATGCAATTCCGAGCGAGTTACAAATTGTTTTCCTGTGGGTACGATATTCGAAGAGTCAACACGATTCTGCAGAATTTTCTTCCTGCAAAATTATCCCTGACAGTTGAAAATAACACTAAAGCGCCTCCAAAGCACCGGCAGCAAACGTGTGGCAGCGGTTGCTCCAGCCACGAGAATGTAGGAATGTTTTCAATTTCAAATAACTTACGGGTTTGCTGCCGGGTGACCTCGTCGAACACCGCCGATATTTCGACAGGAGCACACCCTGCCATTCTCAAAGCACAAATGTAAGGAAGAAGAATTGTGCAAGGAAATTTAATACCTCGGTTCACAGAAGAGAAACAAGGGAGACACTACACACAGAACAAGTGTCAACACAAAAAAAGATAACCAACATCAGAAATATCGATAGTTACTATTAATTAACAGGTGAGGTAGCAATAATTCTGTCCCTCTGTTTTTTTTATGAGAGACAGAGCCAGACATTCTGTTTATAGGAAGCCTACCCACACTGACTTGTATCTGCGAGCTGATAGTTGTTACCATGCAGCTCAGCGTGAAGGAGTACTTAGCACCTTGGTTCACAGGGCCCACGTTATCTCAGACCCTGAATGTTTGGCAGCTGAGCTATCACATCTCGAAGTCACCTTTCGTCAGAATGGTTACAGCGAGAGGCAGATCAAACGTGCATTGCGCCACCAGCCTTCTGTGCAACGGGTGAGTGACGATAGCAACGAAGTGGCACCTAAGTCTACGTCCTTTTTCCTTACGCAGGAAGCATTTCCAACAGGATTGGCCGTATTTTGCGGAAATATGATGTGAAATGTTTTTTTTCGACCACCTTCTAAGATTAAGGCCCTGTTGGCGTCCGTAAAAGATGATCTTGGTATGCGTAAGGCTGGTGTCTATCGTATTCCTTGCAGTTGTGGCATGTCATATATTGGTCAGACAATCAGGACTGTGGAAGACCGGTGTATTGAACATAAGCGTCACACACGCTTACAACAGCCGAGCAAATCCGCTATTGCAGAACATTGCCTTGACACCGGTTATAATACGGAATGCAACAACACGGAGATTCTGGCTTGCACGTCCAGCTATTGGGATAGTGTTATTAAGAAAGCTGTTGAAATCAAACTATCAAGCAACCTTATTAACAGAGATGGTGGATTTTGTGTAAATTCTGCTTGGAATCCGGCTCTGTCTCTCATCAAAAAACAGAGGGAAAGAATTAGTGCTACCTCACCTGTTAATTAATAGTAACTATCGATATTTCTGATGTTGGTTATCTTTCTCTGTCTTGACACTTGTTCTGTGTGTGGTGTCTTCCTTGTTTCTCCTCAGTGAACCGAGGTATTAAATTTCCTTGTACAATTCTTCTTCCTTGCATTTGCGCTTTGAGAATGGCAGGGTGTGCTCCTGTCGAAATATCGCCGGTGTTCCATGACGTCACCCGACAGCAAACCCGTAAGTTATTTGAACATTCAATACGCCAGGAAAAGTTAAGATCTCACATGTTTTTAATGTTTTGTAGCATTGATCAGAGCAATCTGCTGGGAGCAGTACATCCTCCCTTACGAGAAGCGTTTGACCTAGGACCTCACCAACACTTATTAACGAAAGTACGATCACATGCGGTATCAAACTAAATTTGTAGCCGAACTGAGGATTTCTTGGTATGGAGCACGCAGCATATTATCTTGGACTGAGAGACGTCAACAGATGTGACACAGGGATGTGTGTCATTCTTGCGGCTTATCTTGCATACTAACGGCCTGGCAGGCAATACTCATAGTACGCTTAGTCATTTTGCCGACGATGCAGCTGTCTAAGATCAAATACTATCTAAAAAAAACCGTTTGCAGAAATGTTCAGTCAGATGTTCACAGTTTTTGAAAGTGGCGCAAAGATCGGTAACTTCTTCTGATCCTCCAGAAATGTAATACTTCGCAACCTACAAAATGTAAAACTAATATCCTATGGCCTCGCTGTCAAGGAATCACAATTGGAACGTGTCAGCTCATAGAAACTCCTGCGTGCATCTGTTTGTGGGAGGTTTGAAATAAATGATCAATGTCATAGATGACGACTGTACAGATTCTGTTACACGTGCAAAATTTCTAGGAATGAATACCGATTCTCAGCTGGAGCGCTGTGAACATACAAAGATACTTGCAAACAGAATGTCATCAACATGTTATGCCCTTAGCGCCCTAACATGAGTCTGTAATAATCAGTGTCTTTTAGTCGCATATTATTCATGTGTACACTCAGTTCTTAACTATGGTATTCTTTTCAAGGAAAAAATGCACAAAATATGAACACTATTTTCAAACTGCAGAAAAGGCCATATTAATAAATAATATATCCAAAAAGAGTAGTCGAGCTCATTGTAAAGATGTGTTAAAGACGTGTTCAAAACACTAAGGATTTACCAGTCAGTTGTATACATAACAAGTAACATTGATAATTACTACACAACCAGCTCTGTCTACACCCATGGAACAAAATCTGGGCTAAACTTACATTTACCAAAAGAGAGTAACCATAAAGGTCAAAACAACATTGCCTACCAAGGAATAAAAGCGTACGATAAACTGCAAATTTTTTTTAAAAAAGCAGTAAAAAAATATCTTTTAAATAATATATCTTCTACACTAAGGATGTTTTAGATAACACAGAATAAGAGTTTGGTAAAAAATCCAACGCAAATAATAGAACATTTATCATATCACATTACACTTTCACACTATAGTTTGCGTTCTTTTTTTTTTTTTTTTCTTCTGGAAATATTTACTCCCAGAGCTATGCTATGCAATGGCCAGCCAGTGTGGCAGAGAGGTTCTAGGCACTTCAGTCTGGAACCGCACGACCGCCACGGTCGCAGGTTCGAATCCTGCCTCGGGCATGGATGCGTGTGATGTCCTTAGGTTAATTAGGGGACTGATGACCTCAGATGTTAAGTCCCATAGTGCTCAGAACCATTTGAACCAGAGACAAGCTATGCAGTGTATAATACCAACATCTTATCTTCTTTCTCACTCGTTATAGAGGGATGCTGACTCCGTTTTTCAGGCTGAAGTTACAGCACTCAAAATGGTCCCGACGTCAGATGACAGTGTGTTTCGTGTTATGGAAAACTAAGTGTACAGTGTGAACGTTGTGTGAAGTGACTGGGAATGGGAAATGAATGACCAGTGCAGAATTACCCTTTTACATCATTAAATAATTTATCTGTAAAACAGTATTGTTCACTAGAGATAAACCGAATGACGTAGCACTGTTTTAAACAGAGCGTATAACACTACAGCAGCATTTACGTAGCTTATACAATCAAATATCAAGTTTGGCTTAGTACATACGATGCCCCAACAGAACAATCAGTCCTGTCACGGAAAAGCCACGTATAACACTCCTGTTCGCTACTGCTATACCATAACCATAAAGTTGTGGCAGGTCGTGAAATAAAACTATCTTGTTAAAGCATTTATGGTATAAAGCAACAGAGCAGTGTTACCCTCTGAGAGGAATTTTGTTATGTTGACCGTGTTGTACCTAACGGAGGTGGCTTATCGGAAATGAAAGTCAGAATTACGTAATTATTTGAACAGTAACAAACAAAATTTTGCCTATCTGCACTGTTCAACGGATAAAGAAAACGGTCGCCAGCCTAACTAGGCAAGAGAATGATTAACATTCTCGTTCAAGAAAGTAGTTATTCGTAACTCTAATGAATAAACACAACCTATACTTGGCCACACGCGAGTGCAATGAACTCTGACACATACATATGTTTACGTTAAGATTGAAGCTAACAACTGGAGCAGCACAAACTATTTGCAAAATTATAACAGATACCGAAACACACTATTACTTTCAGGGCTTACACAAACTGAATGTTCTTTATAACGTTATTGTTACTATACACTGCAGAATCATTAATTGGATATAGGTTAAGTCTCTCTCAGTTAAATACTTTACTATTTAAAAATGAAAGTTAATTGGAATCCACTCACAGGTTGCTTCTCATTATCATTTGAATAAAGAAATTATGGTTTTTATAATCAGTGGTCTTCCCATTACTTGTTACCCAGCATTAATACAATAGACAAACTGTGGATCCTGTTATATTATTAATATGCACTTCCTTATATTTGAGCACATTAGCACATCCATTAAGCTGATCCTTCACTGTACATCATTATAGTATTACGTTACTGTGATTGCGCAACGTGGTGGCAACTGCTTGTTGGTAGGTGGATTCGCAGACAGAATTGCTGGACTCTGTCATTTCTTGGTGGCGACGACAGATACAAATTCCAGAATAGTTCCAGCTATTTATCCATCCATCCGAGGCATTGGGAAGCGGTAATAAGAGCCTCTCTCGGAACCAGCACGATATGCAACATTTACATGACAATGCACAGTTTGGTAGCTCGTCCCCGACTCGTAGCTCGTCCCCGACTGACTATCAGTTCCACCTTTTCTACATAGGCCAGCCACAATTTGCGCGCGCTACACAGTTCCGTTCCCGAGGGGAACCACACTACCCTTTACATACAAACTAACTAAGAACCCTAAGTGAGGATCAGCAGTTTACATAACAGTAAACAATCATTTTAAACAAAACAGAACATTTGCACATATAGACATTTCTACAAAAAATTATTCACACAAAATTACAATTATATACAGTAACTTTTGTTCCCTCCAAATGGGACAAAGCATTTAAACGACTGCATAGGACCAAACCATGACATCAAAGTTTGTGCAAAGAAAGAAGTAAACAATTTTGTGTTATCGTTCAATCAAACAATATTTACAGAAGCTCAACGATGTAATTTTAAATAAAACAAAAGCAAAATAAATCAGTAGAGTATTAGAGCTATGGTGTTACAAGCGGTCTTGTATTCAGAAGGGCGAAGGCTCCAATCTTCATCCGGACACTCTAATTTAATTTACAGCCGTTTCCCTAAATTTCTTCAGGCCAATTCCGCAATGGTTCCTACTATAACGTCCGGCCGACTAGCTGTCCCATCCTTGTCATCTTAAGACTCGTAAGTACTCGTATGTGAAGGTCTGTAGCTATACGTGATTTACTTTATATTTCGTTGTTCTTCAATTGTAATACCGAGAGATGTCGAAAATCCTTGTATACGTGTGACGTACGCATGGATAAAACCACCGCTACTACGAATACTTCTATTAAAGCAGACTTTGGGTAGTTGGAGGAATACCGAGAGGATGGAGTCAGCCTGCGGAGGGTATTGCTCGAGCTGCCCATCCTAGAACACTGCTTAAGTGTGCGGGACTCGTGCCAAGCAGAATTAACATAGGATGTGGGACGTACGCAGAGGGGGGCAGCACGACTGCTCACAGCTTTGTTCCACTCATGGGAGAGTTCCGCGGACCTGAATTGGCAGGTCTACAAAAATATCCGGACAAACCATACATATAAATCTTACGAAATCAAGTAGAGATCCAGGAATATCCAACAGATCTCCCTGTATGGCTCGTGCAGAGACCGTAAACACGAGATTAGTCTTATTACAGTACCCACAGAGGCACTTAAATTGTTATTCTTCCCGCAAATGAAAAAAGCTGTGGAAGGGTCCGAGTAGTCTATTTGGCTTAAAAGTAAGGAAATGTTAAGTACATTTACAAATGGCAGGTTTGTGAGCCATACGTGGACATCAACAAAATAATCTGCTTTGCGTTCGTAAAGATGTAAGTTTCCTCAATTACTCACAAGACGTTTCACATTTTATCGTGATCACTGATAGTAAAGTTGTAACATTTTTGCCTAATTAGTGCTTCGCTGAGAATTATCATACATTTCATCCCAATAAGGCACTATATGGGAACGGTAACGTTATGCAGAAAGGTTTAAACTCAACTGGGTGACTCATACTGGTCGAATACATCAAATTACTGAAAAATACGTTTCCCCATCTCTCATTGGCTGTCCTGTGAACGCCCTACTCGAAAGTGTTGACTTTTGAGGCCCCTAATTGGTTAGCATTTGAGTACGAAGACTCTAGAACGGGCTGGCATGAAGAGTGAATGTGCCTGGAGGACGTATATGGCGTGAGAATGTGCTGTATATAGTAAGTATTTTTATTATGTTTCATTTCAATCGTTTGCATTATTAATCAATGTGATTGTCAGAACGAATGTTACACATTTTACAAGGATATCTCTTGTGCTAAATAAACAGGGACTTGTCATCCGTAAAAAAGTATGAACACTCACTGGTAATAACTAAGCAGCCTTGCAATAATTCGTAGAGATACTCATTGTAGTCAAACTGAGTTTCATCAGTGGTCCTACTACCGTTTGGTACCTTCCGCATGAGGAACATGTACAAAGACTCAAGCAGTGTGTAAAGAACATTCGCGACTTGTATCTAAACCATCTGCAACGCCCGCGTGAAATGTCTGTGTATTAAAACCAGCCTACATCATACGTTTTCGGCAGTAATGACGAGCAGAATCGTTGCAAATTGTGAGTAGTGGCTTGGTTCAAATGGCTCTGAGCACTATGGGACTTAACTTCTGAGGTCATCAGTCCCCTAGAACTGAGAACTAGTTAAACCTAACCAACCTAAGGACATCACACACATTCAAGCCCGAGGCAGGATTCGAACGTGCGACCGTAGCGGTCGCGCGGTTCCCGACTGTAGCGCCTAGAACCGCTTGGCCACTCCGGCCGGCTTGTGAGTAGTGTTTCACGAATATGTCCAGTATTATGTAACATCAGCAAGTATATTACTAGTGTCCTCCAACGTTTTATCTACTACAGTATGCCTTAAATATTCTTGAAAAGACCGAGAAGCTGATTATGCTGTGGTGTGCAGGAAGATGCCGACGCTGGGTGAGTGTAGGAGGATACTAGATGACTGAGACAAAATTTCTGCCTGCCATGATGAATGGAAGCTTGCTCTATATGTATAAAAGCGGTAAACAAATCCTAATTAATAGGAAAATTAATCCCATAGTTAATTCTGCTTGACACAGACACGTTGATTCAGTACCTAGGCCTAACGTTGCAAAGTGATGTGGAGAGGATGGAGCACATGGGGACGGTAGTAGGGAAGGTAAATGGTCGACATGTACATCTACATCTAGATGGATACTCTGAAAATCACATTTAAGTGCTTCGCAGAAGAACCACCTTCACAGTAATTCTTTATTATTCCAGCCTCGAACAGCGAGCTGAAAGAAACGAACACCTGTATCTTTCCGTGCGAGCTCTGATTTCCCTCACTTTATTATGATGATCGTTTCTCCCTGTGTAGGTCGGCGTCAACAAAATATTTTCACATTCAGAGGACGAAGTTGGTCATTTGAATTTCGTGAGAAGATTCCACCGCAACGGAAAAGACTTTTCTTTCAATGGTGTCCATCCCAAATCCTGTATCACTTTGGTTTATTGGGAGAATTTTAGGAAAGTGTGGTACATCTGCAAAGAAGACTGTGGTTAAAACACTGGTGCGATCCATTCTTGAGTACTGCTCTAGTTTCTGGGATCCTCACCAGGTCGGATGAAAAGAAGACATCGAAGCAATTCAGAGGAGTCCTGTCACATTTTTAACGGTAATTTTAATCAAAATGAGGGTAAAAATTTGTGGTAAGATGTTATGGGAGCATTTGAAGTTGAATGCAGAACGATTGCACTGCCGCTGACGGACATTTCGCGGAAAGTCTACGAAGATAATATATGGGAAATTAGGGCTCCTACCGAGGTATACATACAGTCGTTTTCCTTCGCTCTATTTGATGGTGGAATAGGAAAGGACATGACTAGTAGGGGTACAAAATACCCACCACCACACACCACGCGGTTGCTTGCGGAGTATGTATGCAGATGTAGGGATGAGAATGTGATAGATCAGCATCTGTTCCTTTAACACTGAGACAGCGTATCTTACAGGCAGCGTATACTACGGGCGAGTAGAAGCAACCCTGCGACCTTTGCTCAGGAAGAAGGCAGAAGGTCTGTTCCGTATCCGATGGCAAGGGTCGGAGTTCGGTCCGTATGCTCTCCTTGACTTTCACAGCGCAGGAGCTGAACACGGCGGAGTCTCTGCTTTCGGCGCCGAAATCGTTCCTTTCTCGTCGCAGGGCGGCAAGGCTAACCTAGGGGGCGACCGTTTTCAGCTGCCTGCGATATCAGCAAGGCGAACGCATAGGTCGAAAGGTAACTTGAATTTCGGAGCAAACTACGTACGAACGGCAGTGACGGCTTCTTTTCTCTGTTCCACGTTATCACGACATTTCTTTACAGCAACAATGTAGATTTTCAACATATTACTCTGAAGTGCCAAAGAAAGTCTTACAGGAATGCAAATACAGAAATACGTAAACAAGCAGAATACGGCGCTGCGGTAGGCAACGCATATACAGGATGTTACAAAAAGGTACGGCCAAACTTTCAGGAAACATTCCTCACACACAAAGAAAGAAAATATGTTATGTGGACGTGTGTCCGGAAACGCTTACTTTCCATGTTAGAGCTCATTTTATTACTTCTCTTCAAATCACATTAATCATAAAATGGAAACAAACAGCAACAGAACGTACCAGCGTGACTTCAAATACTTTGTTACAGGAAATGTTCAAAATGTCCTCCGTTAGCGGGGATACATGCATCCAGTCGCATGGAATCCCTGATGCGCTGATGCAGGCCTGGAGAATGGCGTATTGTATCACAGCCGTCCACAATACGAGCACGAAGAGTCTCTACACTTGGTACCGGGGTTGCGTAGACAAGAGCTTTCAAATGCCCCCATAAATGAAAGAGGGTTGAGGTCATGAGAGCTTGGAGGCCATGGAATTGGTCCGCCTCTACCAATCCATCGGTCACCGAATCTGTTGTTGAGAAGCGTACGAACACTTCGACTGAAATGTGCAGGAGCTCCATCGTGAATGAGCCACATGTTGTGTCGTACTTGTAAAGGCACATGTTCTAGCAGCACAGGTACAGTATCCCGTATGAAATCATGGCGGTGAATCGAGGAAGTACAGTACATACTGACGAAACTAAAGTGAGCTCTAACATGGAAATTAAGCTTTTCCGGACACATGTCCACATAACATCTTTTCTTTATTTGTGTGTGAGGAATGTTTCCTGAAAGTTTGGCCGCACCTTTTTGTAACACCCTGTATAAGACAGCAAGCGTCTGGCGCAGTTGTCAGATCGATTACTGCAGCTATAATGGCAGGTTGTCAAGATTTAAGTGAGATTGAACGTGGTGGTATTGTCGGTGCGCGAGAGATGGAGTACAGCATCTCCGATGCAGGGATGAAGTGTGGATTTTCCAGTACGACCTTTCCTCGAGTGCGTCATGAATATCATTAATCCGGTAAAACATCAAATTTCACGCATCGCTGCGGCCGGAAAAAAATCCTGCAATAAACGCACCAACGACGGCTGAAGAGAATCGTTCAACGTGACAAAAGTGCATCCTTTCCGAAAAACTGCTGCAGATTTCAATGCTGAGCCATCAACAAGTGTCAGCGTGCGAACCATTGAACGAAACATCAACCATATCAGCTTTCGGAGCCGAAGGTCCACTCGTGTACCCTTGATGACTGCTCGACGCAAAGCTTTACGCCTTGCCCGGGCCCGTCAACACCGACATTGGACTACTGATGACTGGAAACAGGTTGCCTAGGCGGAAGAGTCTCGTTTCAAATTGTATCGAGCGGATGGACGTGTACGGGTATGAAGACAACCTCATTTGTCCAGCGACCCTACATTCAGCAGGGGACTGTTCAAGCTGATGGAGGCTATGCAGTGGTGTGTGGCGTGTGGAGTTGAAGTGATATGCGGCCCCTGATATGTCTAGATACGACTGTGACAGGTGACATGTACATAAACGTTCTGTCTGATCACCTGCATCTATTCATATCCATTGCGCATTCTGACGAATCTGGGCAATTCGAGAAGGATAAAACGACACCCCATACGTCCAGAATTGCTACAGAGTGGTTCGAAGAACACACGCCTGAGTTTAAACACTTCCGCTGGCCACCAAACTCCCCAGACATGAACGTTATTGGGCATATCTGGGATGCGTTGCAACGCGCTGTTCAGAAGACATCTCCACCCCCTCGTATTCTTACGGATTTATGGACTGGCCCGCAGTCCTACTTCAAACATAAGTCGACTCTATGCCACGTCGCTTTGCGGCACTTCTGCGTGCTCGCGGGGGCCCTATGCGATATCACTCAGGTGTACTAGTTTCTTTGGCTCTTCAGTGTATATTATCCATCATTTTCATCTAGAGGCAAACGAGGCAGAACAATATCAAAGGTACATATTTGTATTCTGTAGGGGGGGGGGGGGGGGGGGGGGAATTAGTCGGGCCAGCAAAATATTTACAGTAAGACTGACGCAGGATTGACCTTTGTTAATAAACATCACAGAAGACGCTGGAAGTGGCCACAACTGAGGTCGATACACTGCTGCGTCCAATCTGTCAGACTGTGAGACACGCGTAACAGCCTTACCTTACGGATAACAGCAATAGCTTTTTCAATGTTGTGCTGTAGCTGTTTCAGTGTGTGAGGATTATGTGAGTACGCCCGACACCTCAATTTGCCCCGCAGGTAAGAATCGCAGGGAGAGAGATCAAGCGATCGAGGTGGCCAACAGATTGCAATGCGTCTGTTACGTTTAGGGTCAAAATTTTCGTTTACTTGTCTTACACCGGGTAATATTCCATCCCAACCAGTATGAAACAAAATTGAACGATGTACAAAGTAAGTGAACTTTTGGTACATGTATTTCACCTTTCTTCCACAACTTAACTATCGTTGAAAGAAAATAACTATAAACAGTGTAAGTTGTACATATCTTTCTCTCTTTCTCCTGATCGTTGTCTAACGTGTTTGTTATGACTGAAACACATTTCGTCGCCTTCCCATCATTTATTAATGTCACTTCAGGTGTTCAGGGTACAGCTTTTATGGCCAAATAGCCCGCATCTCGTGGTCGTGCGGTAGCGTTCTCGCTTTCCACGCCCGGGTTCCCGGGTTCGATTCCCGGCGGGGTCAGGGATTTTCTCTGCCTCGTGATGGCTGGGTGTTGTGTGATGTCCATAGGATAGTTAGTTTTAAGTAGTTCTAAGTTCTAGGGGACTGATGACCATAGATGTTAAGTCCCATAGTGCTCAGAGCCATTTGAACCATTTATGGCCAAATAACACAAATGACAAACATCCTCAGAGGAATGGTTTAGTATATTTCAAGTACTAAGTTAGTCACTGACTAGCAGAGTGTCTTTACAGGTCAAAATCTAAACAGAGACTCATAGCATTGGCCCACAGCGCCCATATTTATAACCTTGCGCTTCCCACTAGGATTTTCGCTAAGCGAAAGTAAATTTATAATTATCACATTAATTTTGACAAAAGCATCCATTTTTGGAAACTTTGGAATTTGGGTTGTAAAAATATAGCACTGGTTATTCAGATCTTATTCAGTTTTACAAAAAAATATTCTAGAATGCAAAGGTTCTATCGTCAATAACTTCTGGAAAATTTCTGAGTGCGTATTTTGTAGACATTACAAAATAAATGCAAAGTATTGTTTGGATCATCGTTTCTCCTTCTTGTTTTTAATTACTTAGTTTATTTTAGAACAAATGCGGTGATGACGAACCTTTATTACTGCATATTAAGTATACGTATTGCAGTTGACTGTAGCTCAGATGAAATGCTTTTATTAGTTGCAACACACACAGACTGAAATAATTACCTGTATGTGATCACATATATCGCGTAATTCAGATATAAATTGGTATCTAGAGCTGTTGTAAATGTGTTGACTACCCCCCCCCCCCCCGTCCCTCCCTCCCCCCCCCCCCCCCCCCCCACACACACACACACACACTTTCTCGTATCCATCGCCAGAAACATTTCAACAGGACGCATGGTAAATACCAAGACGACAGCCAAACTTGTCCTATATTTTTACGGGCACACCTAGTTACCATGCATTCTCTGTTGTTACTATGCGGAAATGTTGTTAAGAGGGGGCACATAGAAAAAGAATTTCGTGACCCACCCTTCTGCAGAATAAAACTACATCCCGTCACATCAAGCTTGGTACAATGCGAGATACGAGGGAGAATAAACGATTTACTTCTGTTCTGATTGTGAAACTGCGTGACGTCGAAGTGAAAGATTCTCGGATAGTACCAAAAACACGCAATGCCTGTGGCCAGTACTTAAATTTTTGAAGATTTTCAGCTGACTCAGATTTCTGCAGAAAGATTAACGTCCAGCCCCTCATAAAAGAAGGTAAATGTTTCGAGCGAAGGTTTGGGATGTGAAAACATGGCTGAGTCTATCTGATGACGGCAGTGAGTGTAAGAGCCTAGATGCGGTTTTATCTAGCGTCAGATGTTGTTGTTGATGATGATAATGATAATAAGCATTCTGGATGAGCAGGATTCAAATTAGTTTAGAAAAACGCGATTTGTTTCACTGTAGTTTTAAAAAAATTTCATACCACAGTGCTAGGATTGTTCCTTCAATAAGTTTAGACGATTCTCATGCTTGAGTTACTAAACTTCAATAACGTCGGCGTGTATGAAACGCTAGACGCAAAGCTATCTTCCTTGTTTCATTTCTTATTATCCTGCCTGTCGATGAACTGCAGCATCTTGGAAAGGAAAAAAAACCTTTCGAGAGAGAATGACACCGACAATGCAAATAACTGACAGAAAGATAAGAAAATATAACCTTCCGTAGCCAATAAAATCACATCATTGCTAAATACAATAAATTTTGTTAAACTGGCGTACGCAGAAAGAGAGGGTCTAAATATCTCGTAGAATTTTATTTCAGTGTTAACTCAGTCACATGAGTCTGTAAATAGTCTACCGTTATTGAAAATGTCGGGTAAGGGCGTATTTTATTTCCTTTCTATCTGGATAAAGATTTTTTTATCTCTGAAAAGCCTGTGAACAGTGGAAAGTTTAATGTAGTGTGCAGGTTCCAACCAAACATACAACATAGGCCCAGTCACAGAAACGCTACAGACTCGGAGTAATGGAGATTATATGGAAAGGTCCGCCGTGAAACCAGAGCGCGTGTTTTTATGGCGGATATTAACGCATCATGAACCCTGAATACTACTGCGAATTGTCCTGATGCAATATGCAGGAACCATTAGTCCGCAATTTGCGGTTTTACTGGCATCACGATTCAAATGAAGGTCCTCGACTGCTATTTGCATAGTGAAATGTCAACATGGGCCTCACACAAGCAGTATTTGACGAAGTAACAACACATTTCCTCTCTTTTCACCCCAATAACGTCTTCAAAAAACATCTTACTGCCATAAGTTCTTGTTCGTAAGCAAAGGAATCAGCACGTAGCTAGAGATCTAGCTATACAGCCAATTTGATGGAAGTTAATAACTAGTAAGAACGTGCTAATTGTCGTTTATTGAATTTTATTTTGTTGTGAATCTGAGGCATTACCTATTAGTCCACGCAATCTGCCTTTCAGAATCAGATACTGAACAGATGCATCACTTGTTCATAAAAAAGCCCTCCAGAAACAAGGGCGCAAATCAAGAATTTATACTAATAATAATACAGTCCACCCGATTACATAATGATAATGGAACTGTAATATTAAAGTGAACTCTTACCGGAATTTTGGTTGGTTAACTGAATGCTATTTATTTGAATTTAATCATTCATTTATCTCCCTTTTCTTTTTGTTTACGTACCTTGCATAGCCAAAGTCACTGTCTCGCATATAATTTAATTGTGTACCAAAGGAAAGTTGCTGCTTTCAACCGTTAAGGAGTGCTAAATTTTCATCTTCAGTCTAATGTTATCTGTATTCCGACTGTTAAACAACAAGATAGCGGGCATGCATTTACCGTTTATAGGAAACCGCCTACGATTGACACTGTAGTTCCTAATCGGTCATGCCAATAATGGGCTTATAAAGAGGATTACTTTCCAAAGATTATTAAACGGGATGGTCAGTTTGTCAATGCGAAAGCAGGATAAACAGACGGATTTACTAATCTACTTCTTACAACAACTAATTAAAACTGCCTAACCACTAGTATTTCATAAGAAACCTGATAACAACAAGAGGTAATTAATAACTATAAAAATGAGGGAGATGGAATATAAAGAACAAGAAAGAGAAAGAATGAAAGGATTTTGTCATGATCACAAAACCCCTGCCATCCCGAATGCGAGTCCGTTGTTTGACGACTCTGCACAACTCAATCACATCGTCTATATGAGGCTGTTCACATCAGCTGTCTCTCAGGTGCTCACTGACGGAATAGTGTATGTGCTCCAGTGGTTTCACCACCCATTCACCTTTCATCTTGATAATAACAGGTTTGGTTCAAATGGCTCTGAGCACTATGGGACTTAACATCTATGGTCATCAGTCCCCTAGAACTTAGAACTACTTAAACCTAACTAACTTAAGGACAGCACACAACACCCAGCCATCACGAGGCAGAGAAAATCCCTGACCCCGCCGGGAATCGAACCCGGGAACCCGGGCGTGGGAAGCGAGAACGCTACCGCACGACCACGAGATGCGGGCTAACAGGTTTGTACTGATGGCTTATTGAAAGGTGAATGAAGATGGAGACTTAAATCTCATGTCATATTTGCTACGAAGTACTTTTGTTATTCTAACTGACATAGAACTAGTACGCTTCCGCCACAACACACCTTTAAAATTCTCACAGTGCCTTTTGCAACTGGACGCTTCGAGGTGGCACAACTGTAGGCACGGACGTGTCATTCGACACGGTCCTCTTCATCACATTCTGTCACTGACAACATAAACGTGTTCACTTCGTCGGTAATTTGCACCAAGAAGGAACAACGAGCAGTGATTCGGTTTCTGTGGTCGGAAGAGTCAAAACTGGCTGAAAATCATCGTAGGACATCACCGTGTCACGTGAAATTGTTTACTTGTGGATCCAGTTGTTCGAAGCTGGCCAGATGGGTGTAATAGAACAAGAGGGTGCATGACGCCCGTTAACTTCCACTACAGTCCAAAAGATTCAGCAGAGCGCAAGAAATGGTTGTAGCGGATAGGCAAGTTACTGTCGATATCGTTATATCTTCTTCGGACAAGATCATGGTTCTGCCTATGAAATCATCTATTATGAACTCAGCTTCCATAAAGTGTCTGAGTGATAGGTACCAAGATAGGTTACTGAGAAACTCAAGGTCAAAAGTATTGATATCTTCCAAAGCTTACTCGATCGTTTCGTCGGATGAGGCGACTAATTTTCGACCAGAATAGTCACCGGTGATGAAACAGAGGTTCATCGCCATGAGCCAGAATCCAGACGCCGCAATATGGAATCGCAAAATGGAAAGTTAACATAATGGATGCACCACCCCAGTTCGTAACTCTAATGCGGACTCCACTATTACATCCTGTAACATACTGGGACCTACGATTCTGAGGAGACCCGTCATTATAGGTAAATAAGAAATATAATATGCTGAAATGTCTTCAAAGTTTCAAGTTAAAGTGGAAGTACTAATTTGGAACACTTATACACATATAAAATGGATGTGTGCATGTACGTATGTTCCACATGCCTTTTTGATCGGTATCAACCAAACTTGACACACATATTACTTACTATCTAGAAAGAAACATTTTGGAGATAAGAACCGTGGGGATGAAACGGGGCGACATAAGAGATGGTTAGGTAAAGAGGAGGGGGGGAGATGGATGGAGATGTGTGGGGTATGAGGGGACGCACAGAGAGAGTGGATGGAGGAAATGGGGAGAGAGGAGAAGAGGAGAGGACAGAGAGGGAGGAAGGAGAAAATGGAGAGACAGAGGGTGGGAAGGAGGTGGATGGAGAGGTGATGGACAGAGAGAGCCTGGAGGATGAAAGGAGAAAGACAGGGTGAAGGAGGAGTTAGACATAGACAAGGGGAAGAAGAGACCTATATCTAAATCTACATGACTGCTCTGCAGTTCATAATTAAGTGCCTGGCAGAGAGTTCTTCGAACCAGCTTTAAGCTACTTCTCTACCATTCCACTCTCGAACAGAGAGTCATTTCTCCTTGTGTAGGAAGGCGTCAATAAAATATTTTCACACTATTAGGAGAAAGCTGGTGATTGAAATTTTACGAGAAGGTCCTGCCGCTGCGTTTTTCGTGAAAATGCCTTTGTTTTAATGAATGCCACCCCAATTTGTGTTTTATATATGTGGCACCCTTATTTCGCGATGGACAGAAAATGAGGAGGAGATGGACAGAGAAAAGGCGAAGGAAAAGGTGTGCGCAGTACATCTGACGTATGTGGTTGTGGGAGAAGCTACATAAATATTAATTACCTGCAGAAAATCTGTAGACAGAAGAAATTGGAATTACTTACACGGAAGCAACATACACAAATTGCAGCAGTGCAAGAAACAAGATTCTTGGATGGGAATATAGTTGATACACAGCATTACAGAATTTATATAGGGAAACAAACAATAAGAATGGTAGAAAGTATGCCAATGTTTGCAACAGCACCTTAAGTAAACAAAAAAATCGTAGATGATATAATAGATTTAGGTCAAAATCGGAAAGACTGACCACGTTAACGGCAGCGCAAAAACAAAAGCTTTACCCTGGGCCAACACACGTAAAAGCAATGTTAAAATACTTCTTGGTGCTTCAAGGCGCACGCTGTGAAAGAAACGAGAATATTCGGCACACTTAGGAAAAACAGAATTCGTGGAACACTCTTCAAAATGTCTGTAGTGTCACAGTTAAAACTGATGTCCACACGTTTTCGCAAGCTGCGAAGAAAAGTCAAAACTTGGATAGCTCCCAACCAAAATTTAGGAGACTTTCAACTGCATCATTTAGCCATAACTAGAAGGAAATTATGAATGAAAGAGCGATCGGAAATGGGGAATTTGATTCATCTCATTATCTCTCTAAGGTTGAAATACTATTTCCCATCCAAAAAAAAAAATTAAACTCAGAAAATAATCACATATAACTCCTGCAGAATCAACAGTAGAAAAGAAAGTGTAGTAAAATTTAGAGATAGAACTGAGACAACTAAAAAAATGATCGTCATGAATTTCAGGTACAAATTACTAAATTGGCAGAGACGTTACTATTGGCCAAGAATAATCGGAAGACATGGTTGAACGAGGAGTGTGAAGAACTACAAAGAGATGGAGAAAATGGAGACGTACAAGAAAGAAGACACCTAGAGCAATTCAGACAACAAATAAAAGAAATATCAAAATTAATCCGGAAAATCAAGCAAATATATCAGAAATACGAGAAAATTAAATCGAAAATAATATGAGAGATACTATCGAAACTTTCAGACAAACAAGTTCTTAGAGGATAATAGGCACTATGTATTTGTTTCCAAGATGAAAGAGACAAACTAGATTTGCGTAACAAGGAAATTATGAAATATTAGCACCATTTCTGACAGGCTCTTAAACTGTCGAGTTCCAACTGTTAAATGAGAACTTTCATTAACCCCAGAAAATCTTAATGAACATTTCTCACCAACAGAACTACGCATTCATGAAGCCATCGAAAGACTCAAAAACAAGTAATCAAGTGGCGAAGAGTCCATTACAGCCGAATCACTGTAACGGACAGAACCAAAGATTATAAGTGACCTAGTCATCTACACTTACTTTTGGGAACATTTGGAAATCAGATATGATTTCAGAAGAACAGAAAATAGCATAAACCATCCGCAACAAAGAAAGGGGTGTCCTTGGTGCCAGTGACATAAAAAAATATTGTCAGTCTTGAATAGACATTAGACAAACCCCTGGTAGAATATCAAGGTGATTCTCAAAGGAAAGAACCTACACAGTACAGAGTTTTGAGTAAAAATTGATAATATGCCACAACTGTTACCAACAAATCTATAATAGCGTCATTTTCTTGATTTAAAAAAATCCCATTTCGTTAGGCAACTAGAGAAAAATATATAACATAATTGAGTGGTAAAGCAAAATTAGGTAACATAATTCGTTAAATTCTAACAATACGATATGTACATTTATATTTTTGGGAAAACTAACTCAATCATTTGAAATAAAAAGTGTTGTTAGATAAGGAGACGGCTTATCACTTTTTCTGTTTAACAGAATTTCAGAAAAAAATTGTAAGGATGTGGCATCTTGAGCAAAACTATCACAAAATTGAACGAGGAAGGAAATCAAATGGAATAAAGGTAAGCTGCCTGGGTTCTGAAGGCCAATGTACAATAATTTAAGAAAATATGACAGAAACAATTACTCAAATAAATCTTCTTGAAAATCTAGTCAGAGTAACCAGTCTCAAAACTTCAACAGAAAAGATAAAATTCACAAAAAAAGAAAATCAAAAAATGCATCAAAAATATAAAAGCACAAACAGGTAAAACAGAGAGAGTTAGTAAATTTAAATATCTTGGAGCAACCATACAGCGGTGTGGATTAGAAAAAAAATTGCTAGTTATGTAAGAGTTAATTAAATGAAAAGAACATACGGTCTGACAAAACCTAGAAAAACAAAGCTAAAACACCATACCACACTGGTAATACCAGAATGTTAACATACATGTGAATGCTTACTGATAAATAGATAGATGTAGGTACTTGGACAGAATAGAAATACTTGAAAGACGGATTATTACAAAAACAACGGACGCAGTACAAACCACCAAAAGTTGACTACATTTCGGAATAATGGCAAAGCGAAGATTAATGTTCATTGGACATCTCTAACGAATGAATGGCAACAGGATAACGAAACAAATACTCCTGTATTTCTGGAAAAAGAAATCAACAATTGCATAGATTACAGGAATAAGAAAATAACTACAAATAAATAACTTCAAAGAATGGGAAATAAGAGAAAGAAAGCTTTTTAAGATTGAGCTATCAGATATAGAACGCTTTTAAGTTAGAAGAAATAACACATCGGGAACGACATAGGCAGAAGAAAATAAACAACAACATGGAGAGAAAATGAGGGAGTAATGGAAAAAATAATAAACAACAAAGAGAGAACAGGAATTGGAGCTATTACATGATCCTAATTAGTCAATAACGAAATAAAGAAATAAAAATTGTGAGACATACAACGAAAGCTGGGCGAGCAATAAATATTAATTTGGGGTGTAGGTCGGAATAGTAATAAGTTTTGAGCAGCCCGGTGATCTGTTTTAATGACTACTTTTTGATTTAAGAGAAGGTGCCAGTATCGTTGGATAGTACGAATGTAAAGCAGAGTCCTCGCGTCTGTTACGATTCACCGGCCAGCCCGAGCTTAATCTCCGCAGCGCCCCTGGTCGCAGCCCACCTTCCTCCTGGGTGGTGACATTGCATTAACCTTCTGTGCCCCGACCACCGCCCGACACCCCACCACTCTTGCACGTGGCAGCGCCTCCGATACATATGGTAATATCATCGCCGCCGGCAACTACACATGTCGCGTATCAAGAACACCACCTTAGCCTGCGGACCTACCTAATCTCGAATCAACATCGCTTGCAGGCGGCATGCCTACCAACGTTGCCTGTCATTTCAGTTTAACAGTGTTACTTCTTCGCAGATGACTCCCGCGTGTAAGGGAAAAAGAAAAGATTCGCTGAATTGCAGACCAACATCCTTAACGTTGGCGGTTTGCTGCATTGTTCTTGAGTATGTTCTCATCTCGAGTATAGTAAATTCCCTCGAAAAAGAAAGGCTTCTATTCACAAGCTAGCGCGAATCTGGAACCGTGGATGAACGGAAGCAAGCAGATTCTGTATTGCTAGGTTTCAGGGAATTATTTGACACAATGCCACACAGAACACTGTTAGCGAAGATCTGTATGCGTTACTTTTTGCATATTCTATAGTACAGAGCAAAGATGACACTTACTACCTGCTTAGGAACGTACCTTATATTTAAATTGTCTACGCTCTAATTTTTTTCTGTTGTATATTGCGTAGCCTTTTCACTTCTTTCTCGATGAGCTTAAGTCTCTGTCCTTTCTAGAGAACATTGTTACTAACATTGGCCAGTTATGCTCTAAAGGCTTTTGGGCCAATTTTATTTATACAGCTTTTTTTTAAGCATTACCTTCTGCTCTTCAGCACAGTATAATAGAACAGAGCACAAACATTTTAAGTTAGATAAAGTCGTCAGTTGGAGGAAAACAACGAATATTGCAGAAAGAGAAACTTTAAAAGGAAAACAAAAATAAACCACGGTAGTTAAGAAAGATTATATACCCCTGGATACGTCTTCGGTTGGCAAGCAACCCATTTAGGCCCATATAATAAATTAAGTTACCGGTGATGATAAGTGGATTTAACGGTGTTTTTGGTCAGTTACTGTACATATGTTCAATGAACATGTAAACGGAGGTCACCAAACCAGTGGGACAGCAATATGTATATACGCAGGTGGCGGTAGTATCTCTTACACAAGGTATAAAACGGCAGTGCATTGTCAAAGTTGTCATTTGGAATCAGCTGATTCGCTTGGAAAGGTTTCACAAGACGACTGCACGAAATACACAAGGCATAAAGAAAAATGACACAAGTCAGTGAATAGAGCATTCCTCCAAGTTTCGATTCGTAATACGCGCTGTGGCGCAGTTGCGCTAGTAGGTCGGCCTGTTGTCCCATTGAATTAGTTCGCGTCTGCAGATTGCAAGGGTAAAGGTATCGACTCAATTCCCACGTATCGAAGCTTGCACTTAGTCACCTCTGCGGGACAGGTGTCCATAAGTAGCAAGGAGACGCGCCATCATATCAGTACAGGAGCGTTTTGGCGCCTGACGATATGGTGGAAGGCAGTTGGTCTGAAGGAGTCAGCAGAATGGGTGATAAGCGAGCGCGCGGAGTGCGGAAAGTAGGCACGAACATTAATAATTGCTGATTCGCGCTAGTTTTGTATGAAGTGAGGTAACACAAAACATTTTACAGTGACCAGTCTGAAACAAAATGATAATGGCTCACTCGCGTGGAGTTTTGGAAATGGTTGAATACCAACACAATGACTCTACAAACTTAGAAGGAGAGACAGCATTGTTCGTATTTTTTTGTTTTATTAACCGCAAAATCTCAGTGCTAGAAGTTAAAAATTTTTTCACATAACGATCAGAGAGTATAAAACAGAAAATCACTACTACATCTGCATATGAACATAACAGTTGGTAGGAACATATCTGTAATATACAATTTAAATTGGTAGGCACTGGTATCAACAAGCTTAGAGCGTTCACATAAGCTGAGGCCGCTGTTTACATGCACTTGTTCAGCAGACCTCAGTGTGACAGGGCTTGGAACGCCCTCTATGTGACATGTGTCACGTGAAGACTTAATATTACTGGTTTTGCGACATATTAACACTAAATAATTCTTGTGCATTTGTGAATCATGAAGTAATTCAAATTTAAAATATACGTAAATTTTTTGTAATGAGCATTGTGGTTCACGGCATTTTAATTATTACGTAATGGCGGTTTCGTACTATTACTGTTTTTTACATATTTGACTCCTTAGTCTTAACGCAACATTTTACGTAAATCACAAACGTTGTACTTCTATCTTCCCACGCCAGATGGTGGGTATTATGTTTTTTAAAAAACCTGTGTTATACCTCATTTCATGATATTCATATATTATTCTTTTTTATTGTCTTTTTCTCTTTTGCCTGTCCTGCACTCTGACAACTTATTATCGATCTGTTTTATGTTTTGTAAGTTTGTTCTTAAAAACAATACGCCAATGTATTTTAGATGTTTCCTTCCCCCTTCGTCTGCTATGTCTGTAACGTACATTTTAAATTTGAAATACTTCATGATTCACAAATGCACAAGAGTTATTTAGTATTATATCTCGCAAAACCAGTACTACTAAGTCTTCACGTGACACATGTCACATAGAGGGCGTTTCAAGCCATGTCACACCGAGGTCTGCTGAACAAGTGCATGTAAACAGCGGCCCAGTTTATGTGATCGCTGTAAGCTTGTTGACACCAGTGCCTACCAATTTAAATTGTATATAACAGGTATGTTCCTACCAACTGTTATGTTTATATGCAGATGTAGTTGTGATTTTCTTTTTTATACTCTCTGATCGTTATGTGAAAAAATTTTTAACTTCTAGCACTGAGGATGGTCACTAAGTGACCGAAAATCGATTTTGCGGTTAATAAAACAAAAAAATACGACCAATGCTGTCTCTCCTTCTACGTATATCCATTATCTGGTCGTCGTGCACAGGACACTCCATGGAGTTGCCAATCAATGACTCTACAAACAGTAGCAACGTTTTGTATGGGCTTAAAATATAATAAATACAGTGTCTTTTATAAATTACTCTTACTTCAAGAGACCTTTTTCGCCGTTTTTTGTATGTTACTTAGTTATATAGAGAAATCGGAGTAGGACTTTGAAAGCATATACATCACTTTGGCACACGGTTAGGAACTAATGATCGTGCCAGTGTTATTAGGTCAAGTTGCCTGATGCAAAACGATACGGCAGCATACTAAAGATGCCAGTATCCAAGGAACAACATTAATCTAAAACTGGCCAGGGGATTTACAAGATGGGCAATCCAATGAAGAAATTTCCAAAGTGGAAGTGTGCCTTCTTGGGAATTCGTGTCATCGACTTCAACGAACTGCACGCACTTCCTGGTCGCAACAAAAGCATCCCATGCTGCTCGCCTGAAATGTGAGTTTAGAACTTGGTGAGACGCTCTGTCCATTGATATGTGTTTATTTTCTACCTGGCTTGTGAATTTCGTGTAGTCGTCTCCTGGACCATTGGAGATACTTATGACTACAAATACAAGCACCCTTTGCCACGCGTATGACGGGTGATTAGGAAATTGTGGTTGTGCGAGGGGCGTTCCAAGTTGATTTACACTATATTTTTTCTTGTCAATCACGATTTAACTCATAATTATGGTTGCTAGTATGTAGCAGTTTGGTCTAACCGTAGGTGCAGGGCAGTCACTTCGCAGTGCAGCCCATTTCCAAATTTTGTCATTAAATGAGCGAACAACACGGAGTGCGATCGTCAAGGACGGCAACGGATGACTTGGTTTCTGTGGAAGGACGGTGTGACTGTAAACCACTGCGGATATTCACAGGAGATGGCTGGCAGTGAGTGCAGAGAGTGCTCTTGCAACACGACAACGATCGTCCCTCTACGAGTCAGAAAACCACGGCTGCCATCGCTGAAAAGGGGTTCCAGGTACTGCCACACCCACCTTATTCTCCAGACGTGGACTTTGAACATCTGGAGGCCCTCCTCGAACCACTTTTCTGGAGTCTGTCACGTCCACTGCGGGATGTTGTTGTGGTCTTCAGTCCTGAGACTGGTTTGATGCAGCTCTCCATGCTACCCTATCCTGTGGAAGGTTCTTCATCTCCCAGTACTTACTGCAACTTGCATCCTTTTGAATCTGCTTGGTGTATTCATCTCTTGGTCTCCCTCTACGATATTTATCCTCCAACCTGCCCTCCAATGCTGAATTTGTGATTCCTTGATGCCTAATAACATATCCTACCAACCGGTCCCTTCTTCTTGTCAAGTTGTGCCACAAACTCCTCTTCTCCCCTATTTTATTCAATACCTCCTCATTAGTTATGTGATCTAACTATCTAATCTTCAGCATTCTTCTGTAGCGCCACATTTCGAAAGTTTCTATTCTCTTCGTGTCCAAACTATTTATCGTCCATGTTTCACTTCCATACATGGCTACACTCCATACAAATACTTTCAGAAACGACTTCCTGACAAATCTATTTCTCTTCTTCAGAAACGCTTTCCTTGCCATTGCCAGTCTACATTTTATATCCTCTCTACTTCGACCATCATCAGTTATTTTGCTCCCCAAATAGCAAAACTCCTTTACTACTTTAAGTGTCTCATTTCCTAAACTAATTCCCTCAGCATCACCCGACTTAATTCGACTACATTCCATTATCCTCGTTTTGCGTTTGTTGATGTTCATCTTATATCCTCCTTTCAAGACACTGTCCATTCCGTTCAGCTGCTCTTCCAAGTCCTTTGCTGTCTCTGACAGAATTACAATGTCATCGGCGAACCTCAAAGTTTTTATTTCTTCTCCATGGATTTTAATACCTACTCCGAATTTTTGTTTTGTTTCCTTTACTGCTTGCTCAATATTCATGCCCCTTGACTCTTATAACTGCCATCTGCTTTCTGTACAAATTGTAAATAGCCTTTCGCTCCCTGTATTTTACCCCTGCCACCTTCAGAATTTAAAAGAGAGTATTCCAGTCAACATTGTCAAAAGCTTTCTCTAAGTCTGCAAATGCTAGAAACGTAAGTTTGCCTTTCCTTAATCTTACTTCTAAGATGACTCGTAAGGTCAGTGTTCCAACATTTCTACGGAATCCAAACTGATCTTCCCCGAGGTCGGCTTCTACAGCGGGATAGCTGTCTCATTTCCTGGAAATCTAGAAAATTATAACCGAGCCGATGTTTCATCGTAGCCCCGATTAGGTGATAATCAGAAGGGGCCGAATCAGGAGAATACGGTCAGTGTGGTCGTAACTAGAGCCCCATTCCCGCGATGGCGGCTGTGGTTTTCCAACTCTTGCGTGGACGAGCGTTGTAGTGTTGCATGAACAGTTTCCAGACGCTGCACTCTCCCCGCACACTAGCAGCAACCGCCTATGAATATCGGCAGTCCTTACACTCTAATTCCACAGAAACCCACGGGGCTCATTGCTGTCCTTGATGACCACATTCCATTTTGCCAGCTCATGTAATGACAGCAGTTGGGAAATTGGGCTGTTATTTGTAGGGATTACGGTTCTAGCGATTTTTCTGCCACCTGTCGTTAGACCAATGAACTACACACCTGCAACTCCACTGAGGAGTCAAATGGCCCACCATGAATGATGAAAAACAAAAAAACAAAAAAAAAACTGAGTGTATATCAGTATGGAACATCCCTAGTAGATGTAAGGTACAGCACTCCAAATTTGAGCGCATGAAGCTGACAACAGTGAAAGCAATAAATAAAACGCAAACACCATCAGAGCATGCCTTGAAGAGCTAACGGTACCGCCCGGCCGCCGTGTCTTCCTACACCCTTAGGCGTCACTGAATGCAGATTTGGAGGAGCATGCTTTCAGCACATCGTTCTCCTGGTCGTTTTCAGTTTTCGCGACCAGTGTCGATACTTCTCAATGAAGTAGCTCATCAATTGGCCTCACAAGGGCTGAGTACACCCCTCTTCCCAACAGAACTCGGCAGAGCCAAATGGTCGCCAATCCAATTGCTAGCCAAGCCCGATAGTGCTTACCTTCAAGGCCTTTGGCCAAAGCAATAAATGGGCAGTCTGAAGTTATCCACAACTTCTTAGCAAAATATATGGTCACGCTTCGGCTAACTCTGCTTGTGGCCGTGGTATTCTGTAAGCAGCGTCACGAGCCGTGTTCCGGGAAGCCGACGCTTCGCGCCAAGCACACGCTTCGTGCCAGGCTGCGCTACGCAGGTCGGTAAATCAAGACAATTACAGGCGCGGTCCCCTCCTTACGTTATCGCCGTGTTTGCTGTCTCGCGCCGGTGGCTCCCTCTTTGTTCTCGCGTAACAAATAGAGCAACACGGCGCGCACCTGCTGCCTCACAATCCCACACGCGTGAAGAACGGCTCGCCGCAACAGCGCGCGGCCCCGACAATGGGCCGCTTACAGGCTAAGGCAGCCGCCGCTAAGCGATGGTCGGGGGTTCCCACTACGCAGCGCTGCGGTGTTTATCCGCGCGCGGACGAAATTATCAGCAGCTCGCGGGGGTGCTAACTTGGAGGGCCATCCTCGTAAAGATTTACGTCGCCGATTCGAGTATACCGCTATCTCTCGCGCTCGCACTTTATAGCTTACTGGTAGCACCATCGCCACTGCTAATGCCTTAAGTGAGTATCGCCCCATTAGAGATCCAGAAGGCTAACGGAAGAAATGAAGTACCAGTAAAACGAAAATAACTCTTGATATGATAAACAGAATCTTCTGATAATATTTAACGTCTCTTAGTAACACCAATACCTATGCTGCTTGCACTTATCTCAAACGACTTGTTTGGCTGGTTATGTTTATGTGACACCTGTATCACTATGGTCTTTGATGTAACATCTACTTCAATATTTATGGATGTCCATCCTATTGCTTGGACGAGGGACTTCAGCTGGCGATATACGAGTATATGTAACGAAGTACAACCACAGCTATATCTTGAGAATATATTTGTTGTCCTCCACTGCTAGTTTCGGCGGCACATACCACCATCCTCAGGTCCCACCACTGCCAAAACAGTATTACAATTCCTTGGGGAATTTATTGTGTTCTTGTTAGTAGTACACATGGGCTAGCTTTCCTCAGGAGTCTCTACTCGAAACTGTGTTGTCTCCAATGCCATTGGAGACAACAGTGGCATTGGCTCCACAATAAACGCGCCAACGAATTCTGATACTCTTTTGGCAGTGAGGTGCCTGAGGATGGCGGTATGTGTAGCCGAAACTAGCCGTATGAGTTAATAAATACGTTTTCAGGCTACAGCTGTGGTGGTACGTTCTTCTATATCTACGTGAATGTTTTATGCGTTATTTATATCGATTTACGTCATCATAATTACTCTATGGATGTAATTTTAAATGAAATATTCTATAAAAGAACGGAAATGTTAAAACTTTACTCGTAATGCTGGTTCATGCATAGGGTACTTAATTTTGTAATCATGTAAAACATGAAGAGAAGTCTCTCTAACGTAACCTGCATGGGCGGGATTAGAAAAGGTGGAATTGGCGGTCGGACTGCAAGGCTCCTTTTTGGCAAGAGTTAAGTGGTGGCTGGCAAGCAAATTGTTGGTATCTTGTATGCTGAGTGAGGCAAGAAGAGCAGCAAGGTTATTTAATATTGCATCGGATGTGGAAAAATTTGACCCGTTATTCGTCTTATGTACTGGTTAGCTATGCGCTATGAAAATCAGACGCTAAAAAGAGAATTTTCAGAGCTCGTTATGCAGCAAGGGCCGGGGATAACTTTGCCACCATTTTTTTGAATAGCCACAGGAAATAGCCACATCCGCCACCTTCATCTCAAAGCATCAGTTGAGTACTGTATAATTCCATGGACCAGTTACATATTTACGTGTTTTATTATCCAATAATAAGATCGTGTACTGAAAACTTTGTATTGAGCACCCATATTTTATCCTGTCATTTTCCATATTTTGTCAAAAAAAAAGTTCAAATGTGTGTGAAATCTTATGGGACTTAACTGGTAAGGTCATCAGTCCCTAAGCTTATACACTACTTAACCTAAATTATCCTAAGGACAAACACACACACCCATGCCCGAGGGAGCCCTCGAACCTCCGCCGGGACTAGCCGCACAGTCCATGACTGCAGGGGCAAGACCATTCGGCTGCATATTTTGTCCACAGTCATTTACCTACATAGGGTCTTACTCAGAGTGCTGCAATATTTCAGAGTATTGTGTTCTATTGAACTTCAATTAGCTGGCTTCTGTCATAAAATTTAATTACAATATTGGACTAGCGGATTTATTTACTATTCAGTGAATCTCATCTCTCATATAGTTTACGTGGTTTTAATAGAAAGGTAGTTAAAGTTTCATTGAAGTAGAAATTCCAAGAAAAGATTTAAAGTATTCAGTTTACAGATTGTTCTTATTGAAATCTCAGTACAGTATTACAGTTACCTCCAAAAACTATGACGATTCATAATAGTTACTGGCTACTAGACTTGAAGAAACAACACAAGAATCAATTAATGCGCATGTTCGGAGGTAACAGCACTTATAATTTCATGTGTGTGTAGTTAATAGTGTTTCTCATACTGTATTGAGCCTAAAATGTTCTGCCTAGATCTGAGTCTGCTGATAGATTAGTTTCTGGGTCCCAACGCTAATTGTTGAGCCAGATTCAAATTTCATGTTGCAACTACGCTATTAATGAACAGCATTCCCAATTCTGTAACATTTTTGTTCTATAATAAGCAGCTGGCTACAACTATTCAACTATACTAGATCCACGTACCATATGCACCATTGAAGCTATTAGTATAGGGAAGGAATGCTCCTTGGGAATGCAATTAATAAATAACAACAGGGATTATAAGCATCTGGCAACCGTTTCAGTGACTGTATTCCCCCATAATGAAATTGATAAAAGATCCTCGTGTCCAAGGTCGTAGTACTCCACGTTAGTATTCATGTATCTGTAATGATCATTAGCTTTCTGCTTTAATATATGAATAGTGAGTGTTACTGAGGCCCAGTTGTCAAAACGTTGTAATATTCCTTCTGTGTTGTTCATGTCAAACCACTGGTACACTGCTAGCTAAAATGTGCTAGTGTCTTGTATCTAATTTGCAAAACATGACATCAGTCTCAAGTAAAGTCAATTCCAATAGCTATCTTTCTTTATAAACAATGCTAGTGCTTGGTACATGTTTGCCTAATTAGGCTGGCGACCGTTCTTTTTCATGTAATGGCAGTTTACTAATTACTAACAGAACTTTCATTCTCATCACTTTTGTTCCGCTATCCCCCTCGAAGGGGAACTGAAAATGGGATATAGGGTGGAAATCGGTCTATCTGTATATATTACAAAGTCCCACGCCGTTTCTTCCAGTCCATATATGAAGTCTAACCCCAGGAAGACTGTAGAGATTTTGATATGGTTTCCACTAATAGACATAACCATTAGGAAGGGCTTTGTATATAATTTACAAAGGGTGGGTGATATGTGAATTGTTATCACTTCGATATTTAATTGGCGTTTGGAGTGACTACTTGTGGCATTGGTGGGTGCTAAAAGTTGAAAGGAAGCATTATCTGGTGGGAAAAGCAGTGAAGTAAACATGTGCCGCAGCTCTGGAGACCAGCGAAGCTTGACCAGAATCTAGACACATGTATCTGTACATATACCGGTAAACATTATAAACTGATGTACGTATTTACGTGGATTGGAACTGAAATAGTGGGAACTATTTATTCACAACCGATACAAAAGAGTTACATGTTTGCACCTGTTACTGTCCTTCAAAGTAGTCACCAGCGTCGTGTAGCACCCGTTGCCAGCGATGGAAGGCGTAGCATACCGTTATCAGAGCCTGTTCTGTTGATGGTGCGAATGGAATGGTCTACTGCCTGTAGTATCTCTGGAACAGTTCTGAAGCGAATGCCATGAAGCCAAAACTGAAACGCCAGTCCAACGAATGGCGTCATTATGGGTCGCCGCGAAAGTCGAAAGTGCGTCTGAGCCCCAGCACGGAGAAAGTTATGGTGATTCTCGTGTACGACTGTGATGGTGTTCTCCTAACGCATTATGTTCCTCCACGGCAGACCGTCAACGCACAGTATTACTGTTTGTTTTTGGAGCATCACTTGCGACCAACTTTGCGAAAGAAGAGGCGATACCTTCTGCGGAACGCAACCATCATTTTGCACGACAATGTGTGGGTGCATACAGCGCAAGCTGTGACTGCTCTGTTCGTTCGATGGGACTGGGAAGTACTGTACCATCCACCATACTCCCCAGACGTAAGTCCTTGTGACTTTGATTTGATTCCGAAGATGAAGGAACCACTTCGTGACATTGCTTCAGAACTGTTCCAGAGCTTCGACAGGCAGTAGACCGCTCCATTTGCACCATCAACAGAACAGGCTCTGCTAACGGTATACTACGCCTTTCACACCACTGGCAACGGGTTACACACAACGCTGGTGACTACTTTGAAGGACAGTAACAGAGTGCAAACATGTAACTACTTTGTATCTGTTGTGAATAAATAGTTGCCACTATTTAAGTTCCAACCCTCGTATGTGAAAGTTAAACTCATGACCTACTGTAAGGATATTGATACGATTTCCATTAACTGATAGACAGATGAAGGGGAAAGTTTGTGTGTATAATTTATAACCATTTCGCGTAAACTGGCTGAACTGCAATTATCAAAATCCTCGCCACGTTCTCTGTTTGTATGTTATGGCTAATCTCAGGAACTACTGTAGGGATTTTTGTACGATTTGTGCTAATAGATCGACTGCTTCACAAAGGCGGATTGTGAATATAATTTATTAACGCTACTCCCGACAAGTCATAGGGTCTTAAACACACTTCACCTTTCTCAGCTAGACGTCCGAAACTCGAAGATGATCGTACACTGGTCATTTACGATACTTTTTGAACTTGAGCCGAAGCGCCGCGAGGTGCGACAGCCGCATATAGTTGAACCGACAGTTTACTTTGAAAATAAGTAAATCGATCCGAAGAGGCTTTCCCACGCGAGAAGACTGCAGACCCTAGCGATCTGCGCTTGTCGGATAGGGTAAACCCGGTTCTAAGTTGGACTCGCAGAAGTTGTGGAGTCGCTGTCGCGGAACTTCTTCGCCTGGAACCAATTTTACAGCGGCTTTGCACGCGTAATGCCGGCGGATATTAGGTCCTCACGCGATTCAGCCGGCGAGGCGCCGCTGTTGACAGGCTAGCGCCAAAGTGTGAGGCTAACTCTCTTAACGAGGTGGCAAGCTGACAGTAATGAACGAGCTGTTGGAAGCGCCGCTGCTGCTACCCAGCCGGCCCCACTCTTGCGCGTGCATCAGCAAAACCAGCCACCTGGACGCTCTATTCCACACACTCCGTGGTGTGCCACAGGGCTCGATACTGGTTCCACTATTATTCTCATTAAAAGTTTACTACTTCATATGTTATACGCACAGCTGAAAGAAAGTACTCTTTGCTGACGATACGATTCTTCTATCCAAACCACAAGATATGCACCAACTGAATGTAAGTATATGTAAATATTGCACTGAAATAATCGATTGGTTTACTGTAAATGGAGTATCACTCAACTCTTATAAAACACAACACATACAATCCTATAGAAGGCAAAGCGAAAGTCTCAGAATTACAACAGAGTATGGAGGTATTGCAGCGTGTGAAACAGGAAGATCAGAGTTTCGAGGTGTGCATAGCAATTAGAACCTGAAAACGACATAGAATCGATCTAACTCATTCAAGTTGAGCACCTATTGTCCCGTTTGCAAACTGCTTATTTTGGTAATCAAAATGTCATATGTTTGTTTCAGTTGCGAACTTTCGTATGGAATACTATTCTGGGGGACAGTTGTTCTTAGATTGCGTTATTCACAGAACAAGAAGTTGTAAATATGGTTAAGTGTTGTACACTTCAGCAAGCCACTTGTAGAGTATTGTTTAATGTTCTGGACATACTAACAAAAATTACGCCCCACATTTACATCCTCTGTTAAGCCTGTCGTTAAGAACAGGTCAAAATATGGAGACAACGGTAGTGTTCATGAATACAGTACTACCAATAAAACTCCAACTGGCTTTTGATCAGGCGACTAGTGAATTAATATTTACATAATAACAAAAAATCAGAAACAAACTGGTATCACTGCTGCTTCGCAGTTCTTGTATTTCAGGGGAAATTTATGAATAGATAACACTGTGTGTGTGTGTGTGTGTGTGTGTGTGTGTGTGTGTGTGCGTGCGTGCGTTGTGTGTTACACATAATGAGTTGAAATAAGTACTATATACATGTAATTTAAAGCCAGTAATCTATGTGAAAAGCATGTAGTGATTACTAGGAAAAAGAATAACATTTGCAAATAATTTTGGTCAATTCCCTCCATAAAAAGTAACTAAGTAGTATTTTAGAAACAATACAAGGTATAAGAAAGATGTTATGCTTCTGCATTACATTGAAGTTTGTGATAATGGTACACTAACGATTCGTGTTTAGTCTAACCTCCAGGCACCAGTTAAAATTTTTTGTCAGTGTATCTTGTACTATTGCACGTAAGAACAAAGAATCTGACTAACTCCTAATCAACCTAATCATCCCCTCAAAATATACTTAACAGTATAAACACATTCTCTGGTCCCCTGTGGCTCCTGTTTACAGGAAATATCGGGTGCTAACGACAAGAGAAAAAAACACAATTGTAATGTATATAACACTTGGGTATACGTAATTACGCTCTAAGACGTTCCTGAAGATGAATAACTGTCCTAGCAAACTTCAGTCTGTCAGTCTGAGATACCAGCACGCTGATGTGAAAAGAGGGACGAAGAGAAAACTGATGAATTGCAGCCAGATGTTTACTTCTGAATCGTCCTAAAGCTGCTCAGATATTCAGTTGTAGAAACTATGGCAGCACTGCTGAATAATAATTATATGTAAGCACTAATTGATCAAGATTAATATAAATACAATTAAATACAGTTAACACTATTGCGGAAAATTATTTTGAGTTGTGGTACTTAAACTCAGTATACAATGTGTCAAAAATAGAAAATTTTGGAACAACGTCCATTTCAAATGGTCAGAAAATATTCCAATAAAAATAAGTCGTACTGATGAAAACTGAATCCTTGAAGTTCAGAGATTGTCTATGAGCAAACTATTGCGCAAATGGGATCAAATTGTACGCACATACAAAGATAGTGCCAAACCACAACTTTTTTCTGACGGAAGTTTGACTGGAATCTAAATATTTTACTTTCGTTAGCATTCAGAAAATATCATATTTTTATGTCAACTACGAAAAGCGAAAACAGAACATTGACTGTGAAAAGTGCAGTTCAGCTATGAATCGTCGTTTACTTCTGGCGACGTGGAAGTTGTGGTCAGTCCATACTATTTATATTCTGTTCCTAATAGACATACTGAAGCTTTCTGTCCCTGTTATATGCTCAAATTGCTACAGACCACAATGACTGTCCTTCTGAGCTGAAAGATGCCTTAAGAAAGCGCTGAATCAAAACAACCTCTTAATTTAAAAATAATATCTGGCTCTCGTAACTGACCACATCGGTTTTAGATCAAAAGGTTACCTCGAGCAAACGGTGACGAAATAAATTCCACAGAAAAGAAGGTAAATGACATGATCTGTAACTACTTAAAATTATTTATTACATCTGTTATTGTGGTCTTCAGTCCAAAGACTGGTTTGATGCAGCTCTCAGTGCTACTCTATCCAATGGAAGCCTCTTCATCTCCGAATAACTATTGCAACCTACATCCTTCTGAATTAGTTTACTGTATTCAATCGTTGGTCACCGTCTACAATTTTTATCCCCCACACTTCCCTCCAATTCTAAACTGGCGAGACCTTCACCTCTCAGAACGTGTTCTTTTAGGCAAGTTGTGCCACAAATTTATTGCCACCCCTATTGTTCATTACCTCCTCGTTAGTTGTTTGATCTACACATCTAATCTTCAGCTTTCTTCTGTTGCACCATATTTCAAAAGCTTCTATTGTCTTCCTGTCTAAACTATGTATCGTCCATGTTTCACCTCCATACATCGCTACACTCCAGACAAACACCTTGATTCTATTCTCGCTATTCTCGATGTTAACAAATTTCTGTTCTTCAGAAACGCTTTTCTTGCCATTACCGGTCTAATTCGTCTACTACTTGAAGTGTCTCGTTTCTTAATCTAATTTTCTCAGCATCACCTGATTTAATTCGACTACATTCCATTATCCAGGTCTTGCTTTTGTTGATGTTGATCTCATATTCTCCTTTCAAGGCCCTGTCTATTCCGCTGAGCTGCTCTTCCAAGTCTTTCACTATCTCTGACAGAATTACAATGTCATAGGCAAACCTTAAAGTTATCGCTTTTTCTCTCTGAACTTTAATTCCTACTCCAAATTTTTCTTTGATTTCCTTTATTACACCATCCTTCCTAATTTGAAAGTTATATCAGTGCTATTATACATGCTATTATACTTACAGTGCTATTATAGTTCCACACCTGTTATATATCCTTTGTGTAACTCAATATTAGAAACTATTTTTAGTTTCAGGAATGTCTGTCGCTGTATAGAATTCGGTATAACTCTTAAACATTTATCTACCTGTCCATTATCAGAATATAACTGTTCATAATTCCGCATAATCTGAAGTTATGTCTAGAGTATTTAATGGCACATTGTTTCGTACTTCATTAATAATCATATACTTCCACATTTTTCCATCCACTTATTGCAGCACAATAATTCAACATAATAACAGCTTCAGAATCAAAACCATATATGTGTCAGAATAGTAGTTATGGGATGTCACGTGAATAAGAAAGAGTGTCACAATGAAGCTCCCGAAGTCAATCAGTCCAGATACCCGAAAATCTGTGAACGCATCCGAACAGTCATTGTGAAACCACAGTGTGCGATTACGTCTGACGTTGCTTTACTTGACTCTACTTGTACGAAATTTTCAACCCATTGCAGCAAGACTCACAATCAAAATATGGAAGAACTCGGAAAAATATCATATATTGTCTTTTATTGAACCCCACTATGTCCCTGTTTTGGATTATTTTCGGAACGCAAGATACAGTAATCACAAAGATATTTCATTGCGCCTTTATTTTAACGACTCTCCTGCGGCAATGAGATATTTTGTAACCTGCCTTTAGTATTTATCGAACAAATACTAAGCTTCTTTCTTTCAAGAACTTTTGCTTAACATCTTGCGAGGTGATTGCACTGAGAAATTTAAATTAAGCCAGAGTCTGATCACTTACCTTTGGATGTGCTCTCCTGGGGAAGGCAACCTTCGGGTCAATCTGAAAGCAAAGAAAAGGGAGATCTTAATTGACTTCTCGAGATATCATTTGGCATTAATATAATTTTTAAGAAGTACACTTCAAAACATTGAATTTGTACCAGGTCACTGTTGAAAGTTACTAATCCACTCGTTGTTGTAGTATCGGCAGATATTTAAATCGAGTCACATACATTAGGTCAAGGGCATTGTCGCAGTGGTAATAGCAGTTTCCACCAGATCACCGAATTTAAGCGCTGTTGGGCTTGGCTTGCAGTTGGATGGGTCACCACCCAGGGCTATCGAGTGCTCTTGCAAGTGGGGTGCACTCAGGCGTTGTGAGACCAATTGGCGACCTACTTGATTGAGAAGTAGCGATATCGGTTACGAAAGCGAGGAGAAAACTGACAACGGCCGCGACGGCAGTGTCCTGAGCACATGCCCCTCCGGTGACGCCTTAGGGCTGAGGATGAAACCGTGGTCGGTCGGTACCGCTGGGCCTTCGCAGCCTCTTCAGACAGTGTTTCTTATCTTTTTTAGTATTTGCTAGTGTGCTACGGTTATTCAAAAGTTCTGTGTGACGAACCATGATGGAAACAAAAGGCTATGGAAAATAAAAGAATGATACAAGTCTCAAAGCTGTTATTCAAAACGTTGTCGGTAATCAGAAACTGTCCGACACACCGTCACGTCTGCTGGAGGAGCACGGTGGGTTAAGGTTCCAGGGTTGCTTATTCATGTTCTGAAAATAATATTTAATTGTTCATATGTGTCAATTGTAGCTTTAAAATTATTTAAGATATCTGAATTACGTTTCTGTAGCTCCCAGTATTTAAAAACGCACTGTAATGTTACAAAACAGAACGTTTGTACGGAACTGGTTTTAATTCATGTCAGTGTTGCACTGAGTTAGAAGAAACTTCGATTTTGAAGTATAAGCAGCCACCTTGAGTATAAAACTACTTTTGGTTTCCATATGTTTTCTGAAACAGGTATGTATATTTTACTAAAATTTCAATTTTGTTCTACAACAAAGTACATGGATTGGTGTACAATCTTATTATGTAATATCTTACACTCACTCCCTTAGTCAGCAAAGACTTTACACATTTGTTTAAAAACAATTAAAGGAAATTTCAGGGCAACAGCTTGTAACATCATTCTCGATTGTGAGTAACTGGTACAGTGTAATTAAGTGTATGTACCTATGAAGTGTTTATTCTGTATGAGTTAAGTTCTTTGAATTGTTGGAAGGAAATGGAAATTTATGATGTATAATTTGTTTAACTTAACAGTGTGTTTAAACAATTGAAATTTTATTAAATATGTCTGTTTGTTAAAAGAAAATTGTATGTAAATAATTGGATCATACTTAGGGAAATTATATGATGTAACTTAAAAGATGTAGGGACCTCCTCCATTACAGAAGGGGCTTGGCATGCATGAAAAGGTGGAAGTGGTGGTCTGTCTGGGCGGCAAAAGAGAGAGCACATTAGGCAGTGAGTGGCCAGCAGTTGCATAGTCAGCACCGCGGGTGTCAAGTAAGGCGTTCTGTAACCAAATGTATAATGGAATGGCCTCGGATGTGGTTCTGGCTGTTAAGAGGGTGCTCTCGTATTTGGAAAAGCTCTAAAGATGATGAATACACAGCCAAGAAGAATTAGAAGAGCCAGAAGGAGACCTGGTAGCCACCACTTGCTTGCCACCAATATTGCACAACTGCTTCAACAACTTTTGAAAACAGATATGTATGTCAGTATAAACCAGTGTGCTCGTATGTTGTTTTCCAATAATAATGAGTGTTGAAAAATATGTGTTTAAACTTTGAACTTCCCTCTTCATGATACCAAGTAGGGTCCTATCCCGATAGTGCTAAAAACCGAGTATCCTAATTATGAAGAGATGCTAATTTGTTTCCATTTAAATATGCCTAAGTTCAGTTTTAAAGAATATAGAAGTTGCTAGTTAAATCATTTGTTTCACAGATAAAAGGAGAGGCACATAATATTTAACTGATGAAAAGTTTTAATTTGCTATGAACTGCTTTAATTTGAAAGTGCCAAAGTTTTAGTACTAATGAACATAAATGTGGTTAGTTGGAATCACTTGCTTCACAAGTGGTGTTATGAGGCACTTAAATTTGGTCCTGTTTGAAACTTAACTTGAACTTGAATTTATTTCCAAAGCTTAGTAAGAATATTGCTAGCGTAAATTGTTTTAAACCATTGAGGGCTAAATAATCTTAAGTGGAACTGTAGTTCAGCATTTATGTGATGCAAATTGTTTCTGAAATGTTAGCATAGTTATTTATAAGTAAAGGGACACTTTAAGGGCCTCCATTTTAATCGTTACTAGCAGGGGAAACTCAATTTGAATCCGGGTTTTGCAAATGCATCTGAAACATTGCCACTGTGGTATGAATATGAAATGTGTTATTTCAGTGCCATATTATTGAATTTGTGATGTGTATATGTACGTTAGTTGAACTTGAACTCTTGTCAGGTTCTACTTAGTCTCATGTTGTCTTTGGGAACAAATTTTTTCCCTGAATTAGACAGAGGTTGATGTGATGATTGTAGTTAACAGGGGAAAAGTTTATTTTAGATTCCTGTGATTGCTAAGCTATGCTGTTGATAACTACTGCTACCCACTGTGTAGTTCGTCTGGTCGTTATAGGTGTTCTTTGCACTTTACTAAGAAAGAATTAATGAAAGTTCCTTTTGCAAGAGTATATAAATCAATTGAGAATAAAGTTTGCACATTATTATGCCTAATTAGGCTGGCGATCGTTTTTTGTTTAATTTATATAAATTTTCTCTACTTTCATTATTTTGTCAAATATAGTCTTTCTGCTTACTACTAATTGCCACCCTTAAGAAAATCACGTTCGATTCCTTCTGTCCTTTAGGTTAGTGCATGGCCAAAATTTTCAAAATTCCTCCCAGAGTAACGCGTGCTGCGTGTTAAGGTCATATTTGACACATTTGATATTCTGCAGTTGCGTTATAAACTGAGAAAAGAAAATTCGTAATTAATTTTTGAAAGAAAAGCAATTTTTTTCAATTGTTGAGATACTTGCAATTAGCAGTTCTCTAAACTCTCATATTTACATTTTGAGTAAAACCAGAAAGATTAAATTTCTCTTTGGAGCTGTCATATTACACTTCTATCATGGATGTATTATACTGTACAGGCATCAGTTTCATAGACGTGCAGACAACAGAAAGTGAATTATGTATAAAGGGGAATCTGAATCGCTAAGACACACTGTCAAACACACAAATTTGAAGCAAAGTTGAAAAAACGGCAGTGGGCATATTATTGTTCGAAGTGCAAAAAGACAACCCCTGTGATAGGTGAATCCTGAATATGGTGACCGAGGTGTATCGCCTTATAAGAATTAAATTTTCATTGTCAAATCGCAATTCATACAAAATGAAATGGAAATCATTTTTAATATTATTTCACAACAGAATGCCGATATTTTCTGCACACATTCTCTTGAGGAAATACAGTGCATCTCCCATCACCGAATATGGCTAACGATCTGAGGTACAGAATTTATAAAGGGTAGGCGAAATAAAACTGGCCTGGAAATTATTGCAGGCTTCTTAATCAATCCAACTTACATCATCTGCTGCAGGTGCAGATGATGTAAGTTGTGATTCCTATCTTAAGGTACATGAAATATTTTATGAAGCAATTTTACGTTGCCTCCCCTGGCGCTCTACAGTGACAAATATTCTTCGAATATCAGCACGATTTAGGGTGAAAAATGTCTAACTCATGACATAGAGGAATTCCCTAGTTGGAATCATCAAACATCACATAAGCAGCGATATTCTTGCTTTATTCATTCAGGAGATCTAATAGATTTAGGAGATCTATTTAGCGAATCCCAGATTTATGCTATGTTTCCTGATTCACGTGAATCGCGTGATACTGTTCCGAGCCGGCGCTTAGTGAGAAAAATACGTTAATTTTAAACACCAGCACAGTTTTGGAATTGGATTTGAGATTGCTTAGCAATCATTATTGAGTACATCACTCATAATGGGCTGCTTTGATGAGAAGCAAAATTAGCACCCACTTTGCCTCATGGAAGTCAGATAAGACCGTTACTACTGACGATATATATCAATGATCTGACATATAACGTCATTGTTCTCTAAGGTATCGTGACGACGTAGTTATTGTCGCGTGTGTAGCAGTATCTGTTTCGATGTATGTTTGGTGGAATAGTCTTGTACATTTAGCAATGGAGAAAACAGCTTTCTTCTTCTTCTTTTTCTTCTTCTATTTTTCTCACAGCCTTAAAACCTTCTCTGGGTCTCTTCAATAAATTAACTTCATTCTGTGGGATACTTCGCCATCCTCTAGAGGCTGTTCCAGCCTGCGTGTCCCCTGGCAGGAGCATGCGCAGAACGCGTGCAACAGTGACGCCTGGCGGGTAGCCTACACACTCTGCGCCTGCCCACAAGTAAGCTGATAGGAGCCTACTGCGCGGCAGTATCTGTTTGCTCCCTATGCTACAGCGTTGAAACAGCCTGCGTCTAAGACCTGCACATCCTTAATCCACGGCTTTCTTTATCTTATTCTCTGTCTTGTTCCAACTGGCCTGCATTTGTGAACTTTTTTTGCCGTTCGACCAGTATCCAACCTAAGGACGCTAGGCAATGCACCGATTTTTATCAACCTTACAATGTATGTTGCTGGTATAGCGTACTCAAACTCAATTTTTGTTCTTGATGTCAATATACGGTTACTGTTCTGAGGTGATTCCCAGTATCCTAAGCTACTGCTGACGTGTAGTCGTTAATATCTACATTTCACGTCCATATGTTGTGACTACTCTGATTAAGACCTCGAACATTTACATTTCAACCTGTGTGTACCCTGGAGACCAGCAACATCTTAAGCGTGTGGAAGCAACTATTACCACTTAAAATGCACAGTTTTAATTCTGTTGCCATGGGATTTGTCCTGTTAATAATAGACTTAAGATATTCGTAGAATCCAGTTGGTGATAATTTACTCAGGTTTTATTTTCCTTCCTGATCCACAATGCAATTAATCTTCATTTCGTTGATGAGAAAGCCTCAGTGTCGTCTGCCTGCATTCAGTCATTCACTGTTCTCTATGTGAACCACCTCTTCTACTAATAACTGTACGTGACTGGCATATGTACATACCTGCGCATACTTCGTGGATTTAGACTCAAGAGATCATAGGATGAGTCCTGGGACGTATAATTTACACACGGTTGCTTACAAATATTCGTTGGAGTAACTTTTAAATATCTTTTGTTGTCGTGAGACAATTACTGGGTGAACAGATGGTTTACAGTATTTTCAAAGAAGAAATGTGTGATTCATCAGTGCTTTTTAATTCAGTTACTGAACGATTCCTACGGGTCTGATTACTCAATGAAAGAAGCTTACATGAAGTTTCAACAAACCACAATAGCAGACGCTAGAAGGAAGACATTATGTAACGTGGAAAGCGTTACTCCCTGAATTTATAAAACACACTTTGCAACTCGAATTAAGAAACATATTTCAGAATAAGTTTCCACTTTCCCGTAGAGTTGCACTGATATGGAAATTTGTGGCACGTTAAAACTGTCTGTCTAACTGGGACTCGAACAAGGGAACTTCGTTTCCGAGGTTACGTGATCTATCAATAACCTGTCCAAGCATGATATTCGATGTGCCCTCATTGCTTCACTTCCGCAAATATGTCTTCGCAAGTATATCTTCTCCTACCTTCCAAACTTTGCAGATGTTCTCATGTGTACCATCTACACCTACAACTACATTTATACTCCGCAAGCCACCCAACGGTGTGTGGTGGAGGGCACTTTACGTGCCACTGCCATTATCTCCGTTTCCTGTTCCGGTCGCGTATGGTTCGCGGGAAGAACGACTGCCGGTAAGCCTCCGTGCGAGCTCTTACCTCTCCAATATTACATTCGTGATCTCCTCGGGAGGTATAAGTAGGGGGAAGCAATATATTCGATACCTCGTCCTTTTCTGCCTCGTGATGACTGGGTGTTGTGTGCTGTCCTTAGGTTAGTTAGGTTTAGGTAGTTCTAAGTTCTAGGGGTCTGATGACCATAGATGTTAAGTCCCATAGTGCTCAGAGCCATTTGATACCTCGTCCAGAAACGCACCCTCTCGAGAGCTGGACAGCAAGCTACACCGCGATGCAGAGCGCCTCTCTTGGAGAGTCTGCCACTTGAGTTTGCTAAACATCTCGGTGACGCTATCACGCTTACCAGATAACCCTGTGACGATATGCGCCGCTCTTCTTTGGATCTTCTCTATCTCCTCTGTCAACCCGACCTGGTACGGATCCCACACTGATCAGCAATACTGAAGCGTAAGTCGAACGAGTGTTTTGTAAGCCACCTCCTTTGTTGATGGACTACATTTTCTAAGAACCCTCCCAATGAATCTCACCCTGGCACCCGCCTTACCAAAAATTAATTTTATACACTCCTGGAAATGGAAAAAAGAACACATTGACACCGGTGTGTCAGACCTACCATACTTGCTCCGGACACTGCGAGAGGGCTGTACAAGCAATGATCACAGGCACGGCACAGCGGACACACCAGGAACCGCGGTGTTGGCCGTCGAATGGCGCTAGCTGCGCAGCATTTGTGCACCGCCGCCGTCAGTGTCAGCCAGTTTGCCGTGGCATAAGGAGCTCCATCGCAGTCTTTAACACTGGTAGCATGCCGCGACAGCGTGGACGTGAACCGTATGTGCAGTTGACGGACTTTGAGCGAGGGCGTATAGTGGGCATGCGGGAGGCCGGGTGGACGTACCGCCGAATTGCTCAACACGTGGGGCGTGAGGTCTCCACAGTACATCGATGCTGTCGCCAGTGGTCGGCGGAAGGTGCACGTGCCCGTTGACCTGGGACCGGACCGCAGCGACGCACGGATGCACGCCAAGACCGTAGGATCCTACGCAGTGCCGTAAGGGACCGCACCGCCACTTCCCAGCAAATTAGGGACACTGTTGCTCCTGGGGTATCGGCGAGGACCATTCGCAACCGTCTCCATGAAGCTGGGCTACGGTCCCGCACACCGTTAGGCCGTCTTCCGCTCACGCCCCAACATCGTGCAGCCCGCCTCCAGTGGTGTCGCGACAGGCGTGAATGGAGGGACGAATGGAGACGTGTCGTCTTCAGCGATGAGAGTCGCTTCTGCCTTGGTGCCAATGATGGTCGTATGCGTGTTTGGCGCCGTGCGGGTGAGCGCCACAATCAGGACTGCATACGACCAAGGCACACAGGGCCAACACCCGGCATCATGGTGTGGGGAGCGATCTCCTACACTGGCCGTACACCACTGGTGATCGTCGAGGGGACACTGAATAGTGCACGGTACATCCAAACCGTCATCGAACCCATCATTCTACCATTCCTAGACCGGCAAGGGAACTTGCTGCTCCAACAGGACAATGCACGTCCGCATGTATCCCGTGCCACCCAACGTGCTCTAGAAGGTGTAAGTCAACTACCCTGGCCAGCAAGATCTCCGGATCTGTCCCCCATTGAGCATGTTTGGGACTGGATGAAGCGTCGTCTCACGCGGTCTGCACGTCCAGCACGAACGCTGGTCCAACTGAGGCGCCAGGTGTAAATGGCATGGCAAGCCGTTCCACAGGAATACATCCAGCAACTCTACGATCGTCTCCATGTGAGAATAGCAGCCTGCATTGCTGCGAAAGGTGGATATACACTGTATTAGTGCCAACATTGTGCATGCTCTGTTGCCTGTGTCTATGTGCCTGTGGTTCTGTCAGTGTGATCATGTGATGTATCTGACCCCAGGAATGTGTCAATAAAGTTTCCCCTTCCTGGGACAATGAATTCACGGTGTTCTTATTTCAATTTCCAGGAGTGTATGATCATTGTGGTACTATATCTCCTGGAAGGAAGTATATGTAGGAGAAATGTGTTAGGCACAGCCTATCGTATTGTTTCCAGATCGAATTTACACTATGAAGCGAAGTGTGAACTACGATGAAAGTACTTTGAAGATTAGAACTCTGCACCATCCCGGGACACGAATCGATTTTGGATACGCCAGGAAGATTCAAGGAACGTTTTTCTCCCTCTGATTACCGGTAGGTTAGAATCAGAGAAATTCAGACTGTAATCCTCTCATTGTCTACGAGTGATACATGAAAGAAAGGGACTGCTTCTGGTACACAACTAAGCTTCCGCCAGACACTGGTGGCTTGCGCAGTACAGTTGTAGATGCAGGTAACACCCGACGTAGTTACGAGCCACATATCAGGACCGCTGAGTACTGTAATGTGAAGATGAAAGAACTGGAACAGAGTACGGCTTTCGCGTGATAATTGCGGTGCCACGTAGCGCGCCGTTACTGCGCCGCGGGTAATGCCTGTGGCAGCCAGAGAAAACCGGCAAGGCGGTTCGCTAGTCTACTGCGGCCGGGCTTAGGTATATATGATGCGCCAGAGCCTGTATTAATTCCCGCGTGCAATTAACATTTCATTAATATTAAAGCGCGGCGGCAGCAGAGCTCATTACGGTCTAACTGCGGTCTGCAACAAACTGTCTGCTTCTGGCGCGGCGCCGCGGTGCCAAGCCACCGAGTCAGTCGGAAACTCGTGGCAGGTATTTCTGTCCAGGGACACAGCCCTGGCGTCGTATCCGACAACTCATGCTAATACGCTGTCGTCCGAACCCGCCTGTACGTACGAGCTCTCCACAGCCGACACGACCCCGGGTAGTGAAATTATAAAGCAAGTGCTGCGCTCCGATAAGACGAATTTTCTCAGAAGCGTACAGACTAATCTGTAAGAACCGGCAGGGAAATGTACAAGCTGCGACTGCGCCTCTTTCAGCTCTTTAGTGCAATTACTCAGGGAGGGCCCCCTGTGGGGTGTAATTACACTACTGGCCATTAAAATTGCTACACCACGAAGATGACATTGCTACAGAGGCGAAATTTATCCGACAGGATGAAGATGCTGTGATATACAAATGATTAGCTTTTCAGAGCATTCACACAAGGTTGGCGCCGGTGGCGACGCCTACAACGAGCTAACATGAGTAAAGTTTCCAACCGGTTTCTCATACACTAACAGCAGTTGACCGGCTTTGCCTGGTGAAACGTTGTTGTGATGCCTCGTGTAAGGAGGAGAAATGCGTACCATCACGTTTCCGACTTTGACAAAGGTGGGATTACCGCCTATCGCGGTTGCCGTTTAGCGTATCGCGACATTGCTGCTCGCGTTGGTCGAGATCCAATAACTGTTAGCAGAATATGGAATCGGTGGGTTCAGCAGGGTAATACGGAACGCCGTGCTGCATGCCAACGGCCTAGTGTCACCAGCAGTCGAGATGACAGGCATCTTATCCGCATGGCTGTAACGGATCGTGCAGCCACGTCTCGATCCCTGAGTCAACAGATGGGGACGTTTGCAAGACAACAACCATCTGCACGAACAGTTCGACGACGATTGCAGCAGCATGGACTATCAGCTCGGAGACCATGGCTGCGGTTACCCTTGACGCTGTATCACAGACAGGAGCGCCTGCGATGGTGTACTGAACGACGAACCTGGGTGTAAGAATGGCAAAACGTCATTATTTGCATAAATCCAGGTTCTGGTTACAGCATCATGATGGTCACATCCGTGTTTGGCGACATCACGGTAAACGTACATTGGAAGCGTGTATTCGTCATCGCCATACTGGCGTATCACTCGGAGTGGTGGAATGGGGTGCCATTGGTTACACGTCTCGGTCACCTCTTGTTCGCATTGACGGCACTTTGAACAGTGGACGTTACATTTCTGATGTGTTGCAACCCGTGGCTCTACCTTTCACTCGATCCCTTCGAAACCCTACATTTCAGCAGGATGATGCACGACCGCATGTTGCAGGTCCTGTACGGGCCTTTCTGGATACAGAAAATGTTCGACTGCTGCCCTGGCCAGCACATTCTCCAGATCTCTCACCAATAGAAAACGTCTGGTCAATGGTGGCCGAGCAACTGGCTCGTCACAATACGCCAGTCACTACTCTTGATGAACTGTGGTATCGTGTTGAAGCTGCATGGGCAGCTGTACCTGTACGTGCCATCAAAGCTCTGTTTGACTCAATGCCCAGGCGTATCAAGGCCGTTATTACAGCCAGAGGGTGTTGTTATGGGTACTGATTTCTCAGGATCTATGTACCCACATTGCGTAAAAATGTAATCACATGTCAGTTCTAGTATAATATATTTGTCCAATGAATAACCGTTTATCATCTGCATTTCTTCTTGGTGTAGCAATTTTAATGGGCAGTAGTGTATGAAGTATGTGCTGGGCTCCGATACGACGAATTTTCTCAGAAGCGTACAGACTCATCCGTAAGAACCGGCACGGTACTGTACATGCTGCCACTGCGCCTAGTTCAGCTCTTTAGTGTACCGGGTGGTTATAATTAAAGCGCAGTTACTCAGGGAGGTCCACTGTGGGCTGTAATGGCATGAATGAAAAGTATATCACTTTTGCTAATAAAGTGCTTACCTTATTTGAACACTATTTTCGTCCAAAACTAACCAAGGTTAGAGCAAAGTCTACAAAGAAGCCATGGATTATTCAAGGAATAGGGGTATCTTGTAAAACAAAAAGAAAACTATATCTGTCAATCCGAAACAGTTCCGATGTTGATGCTACAGCACATTACAAGTAATACTGGAAAATATTAAAGACTGTAACACGGACATCGAAGCAAATAAAGACAATATGAGATATAGTGAACGAGGAGACTGTAGAACCAGGCATGAAGAGGGACAAATGACATTAAGAGTAAATGATACATTGCTGACAAATGTGTGTAATGTTGCAGAAATTTTTAATAAACATTTCATAGCTGTTACTGAAAAGATGGGGTTGTCAGGTTCTGTAGATGCTGCTATGGAATAGCTCAGACCAGACATTTCAAGTAACTTCCATAATATGAATTTGACCCTCACTACACCAACAGAAATTATGTCCATCATAAAATTTTTAAAATCAAAAACATCTAGCGGGTATGATGAAATATCAACAAAGTTAATTAAAGAATGTGATTCTGCCTTAAGTAACATATTAAGCTATCTCTGTAACAGGTCGTTTATCAGTGGGATATTTCCTGAATGGTTGAAATATGCTGAAGTTAAGTCACTGTTTAAGAAGGGAGATAAAGAAATAGCATCAAATTTCCGTCCAATTTCACTTTTGCCAGCATTCTCAAAAATTTTAGAAAAAGTAATATACAGTCGGGTTTATAGCCATATTATCTCAAATAACATACACTCAAAGTCGCAGTTCGGATTTCTAAAGGGTTCTGATATGGAGAAGGCTATCTACACTTACAGTGAAAATGTGCTTAATTCATTAGACGAAAAATTGCAGGCAAGTGGTACATTTTGTGATCTGTCAAAGGCATTTGACTGTGTAAATCACAATATCATTTTAAGGAAATTAGAATATTATGGTGTTACAGAAAATGCGGCAACATGCTTCAAATCTTATATCTCTGACAGGAAACAAAAGGTGTTATTAGGAAAGATGCATTAAGCTATCAGGCATCATCCAACTGGGAACTAATTACATGTGGGGTCCCACAAGGTTCCATTTTAAGGCCCTTACTTTTTCTTGTGTATACCAATGACCTTTCATCAGTAACATTACCAGATGCCAAGTTCGTTTTGTTTGTCGATGATACAAACATTGCAATAAATGTCAAATCAAGTGTAGTCTTAGAAAGATCGGCTAATAAATTATTTCAGAACATTAATCACTGGTTCCTAGCCAATTCTTTGTCACTAAACTTTGAAAAAACACACTACATGCAGTTCAGAACTTGTAAGGAGTGTGCCACGAGTATATGCCTATCATATGATGACATACAGATATAAGAAGTGGACACTGTTAAATTCTTGGGATTACAGCTTGATAATAAATTCAACTAGGAGGAGCACACCACAGAATTTCTGAAGCGTCTTAACAAATCTCTATTTGCAATGCGAATTGTGTCACACATAGGAGATATAAAAATGAAAAAGCTGGCATACTATGCTTACTTTCATTCCATAATGTCATATGGGATTCTTTTTTGGGGTAATTCATCAAGCCAAGCTGAAGTTTTCTGGGCACAAAAACGTGCAGTAAGAGTTATATGTGGTGTGAACTCAAGAAGCCTGTTTAGGAACTAGGGATACTAACTACTGCTTCCCAATATATTTATTCCTTAATGAAATTTGTCATTAAAAATGTATCAATTTTTCAAACCAACAGCTCAATTCATGGAATCAGTACTAGAAATAAGAATAATCTTCACAAGGATTTAAAGTCACTTACTCTTGTACAAAAAGGTGTGCATTATTCAGGAACACACATTTTCAGTAACTTGCCAGCAGCCATAAAAAGCTTAACAACCAATGAGATTCAGTTTAAGAGAAGCCTGAAGGATTTATTGAAGGCCAACTCCTTCTACTCCACTCAAGAATTTCTCAGTAGAACCAACTGATTTGTTCTACTGAATTTCATTGGTTGTTAAGCTTTTTATGGCTGCTAGCAAGTTATATGTAACTTTTGTACAATTTCAGTGCAGTAATGTGTTTATTGTAAATAAGTGTGTGTGTGTGTGTGTGTGTGTGTGTGTGTGTGTGCGCGCGTGTGTGTGTGTGTGTGTGTGTGTGTGTGTGTGTGTGTGTGTGTAAGTACAATCTAACTTCTGCACCATTTCAGTGCAGAAATGTGTTCGTTCTTAATAAGTATTATAGTAGTTCTATTACATGTTTATTACCTTATAAAAATCTTTTTTTATTTTGAATTCAGTGCATTAGTGTTTGTAAAATGATTCTTTCATATAACGTTCATTAAAAAATTACGATCATTCCACTTGGGACCTGTGGAAGGTACATTAGCTTATTTGTTCCAGTTGTAAATATTTTTATTGTATTATTGTTTTTCTGAATGTTCTACATCCTGGAGGACCTCCTCACTACGAATCAATTGGAATGAAAGTAAATCTAATCTAATTTAATCTAATTGCTATAGGGCAGCGAAACTTGGTAGTTACGCTAATGTTTCTCTGCCTCGTGATGACTGGGTGTTGTGTGATGTCCTTAGGTTAGTTAGGTTTAAGTAGTTCTAAGTTCTAGGGGACTGATGACCATAGATGTTAAGTCCCATAGTGCTCAGAGCCATTTGAACCAAGTTACGCTAATGCCATAATGCGGAACCGATTTAGGCGGCAAAAACGTTAATCCCAATTGTGACCACAAGGTGCAAATCTGGTGCTGTACACCGTTTGTACGACGGTATGATACTCACGCTGTTATTTGATAAATCATAGTGTGAATGAACAATGTGGCTATCGACAAGACAGGCAGTGCGCTATTAGTGAAACTGTTTTCTGTGGACGGCGGCAATTACAGTGCTGCACCGACTGAAAGGTCTGAGGAGAAGCTCAAGGGTCTTAAATGATTTAAAGAAGATGATAATGAAATTCTAAAAGGCGGATGTACTTGGCGTGGCACCTGGAAGAGGAAGGCATCCTATACCGGTGGAAGTTATTGGTTCAAATGGCTCTGAGCACTATGTGACTTAACTTCTGAGGTCATCAGTCCCCTAGAACTTAGAACTACTTAAACCTAACTAACCTAAGTACATCAGACACATCCACGTCCGAGGCAGGATTCGAACCTGCGACCGTAGCGGTCGCTCGGCTCTAGACTGTAGCCCGAAAAGGGTTTCACCCACCTGATGGTTTCGGAATTCACACGTGCTTTACACAGATGAAGCCATTCTGTTGTAGATACCTCTTAGTGATACATTCGGGCCCTCCACGTAATTGCATCAACATTACGAGGACACTTTTGGAAGGAACGTGCCGTGTCGAATTATTTTGGTAAATAAAATGTGACTGCGGCACAAAATGTGTGCAGACTGTGAATAAATTATTTTGGCTAGAAGCAACGAGTTGAAACAACGTTCCTTTGATACCTCAAGGCTTCTTTTTCTAGTCTCTCTCTACAGAATCCAACACTTTCTGCACATCCTTCTTTTGTGCGGCCCCCTTCTCTCTCTCCTCTCTCTCTCTCTCTCTCTCTCTCTTTCTCTACTCACACTCACACTCACACACACACATACACACGCACACTCACACGCAACGTATATATACCATGTGGCCATTAACATATTCATAAAGGCTTGCGCCACCGCATCGCGCCATGAATTCTGCCCAGCTCGGCCGCCCTGTTGTCAACTGGCGCCGGTATTAATGCTCGTGATAACAATTAGGACTGCGCCGGCCACAAGAGCGGTGACCCCACCCCCTCACTCGACCCCCTCCCCACCCCCGCCGCCTCCCACCGCATAAAAATATTCGCGCATCCCTCCCTCCCACTCTCCCTTTGCCCCATAACCCCACCTCACTCCGCCCTCTACACGAGCGTGGCCTTTGTATGGGACCGTGATGAATGTCCCGGCACTCAAAGCCAGCTTGCGACACTTCGCTTCTCGCTCTCCCTCCCGCTCGTGAAAAGAATTATATTAACCAAAAATTATTTTCGGCGGCCGCATTTATACCTCTCCTCTCCGACAGACAGACTTGGGACCGGGGGGGGGAGGGAGGGCTCTATTTAGTGGCCAGACCTCCGCGACCCAACGACATCCGCTGGCCGGTTGATTTCCACAAATGCCGCCGGCGCCACTGTCGCGCCGTAAATGCTGCGCCGCGCTATTCGATTTAACGAGCCGATCAGGTTATGTTCCCGCCTATATGACTGAGGGTGCCATTCCGAACTGCCTGGGAACACTATGTCTGTTCCAAAATTTGTCACCTCGTAGTTTCACGCATACTGTGTTTGTTGGTCGGGGCTTTAAAGAGCTTGACAGCTGAGGTCGTAACCGCCGCATTCATGACGGAAAATGGGCCATTTTCTAGGCCAAGCATTCCGTTGCTCTCGAAGTTAGTTGACACGCAAAAGCTTAAACATCATTACTAGGTGGGTAAAAGTTATACATAATGCTAACAGGGAAGCTGGACTGCACGTTAAAAAGAAACAACCAATAGTTGAGAGATAAAATGAAAACATACAACGATCCTTCTTTTCCAAGAGAACATTTGCTAATAAGTTGTAGTACAACCAGTGTTCGTGGTCGAATTGTAATTCTCCTTTTACACGTTTCTACCCCTTGTAAAGAGAGCTGACCTGAATTCAGTAAACATCGTTCTTATGAAACATGAGTAGCTCTTTGTTCTCAAGAAGGAATGTGTGTTAATGACTGGGCATGTCAAATTGATCTGATATTTTTAGATTTCCAGAAGGCTTTTGACACCATACCTCACAAGTGACTTCTGATCAAATTGCGTGCCTATGGCGTATCGACTCATTTGTGCGCCAATATGTGTGATTCCGTATCAGAAAGGCCACAGTTCGTTCAAAAATGTTCAAATGTGTGTGAAATCTTATGGGACTTAACTGCTAAGGTCATCAGTCCCTAAGCTTACACACTACTTAACCTAAATTATCCTAAGGAGAAACGCACACACCCATGCCCGAGGGAGGACTCGAACATCCGCCGGGACCAGCCGCACAGTTCGTAGTAAGTGAGGGAAAGTCATCAAGTAAAACAGAAATAATATCTGGCGTTCACTAAGGAAGTGTCATAGGCCCCCTGCTGTTAATGATCTACATAAACAATTTAGCAGACAATCTGAATAGCACACTTATATTGTTTGCAGATAACGCTGACATTTAGCGTCTTATAACATCATCAGACGATCAAAACAAATTGCAATACTATTTACGCAAGACATCTGTATGGCGCGAAAAGTGGCAATTGTCTCTAATGAAAAGTTTGACGTCATCCACATGACTACCAAATGGAATCTGCTAAATTTCGGTTACACTATGAAGAACTCATATCCAAAAGCTGTACATTCAGGTAAATGCTTAGGGATTACAGTTACGAATAACTTAAGTTGGAGCGATCACATAGATTATGTTGTGGGTAAAGCAAACCAAAGACTACTATTTATTGGCAGAACAATGAGAAAATTCAAAGTGTCTCCTGAAGAGACTGCCTACACTAAGCGTGTAGGTGCGTTTGTGGAGTACCGCTGTGCGGTGTAGGATTCGCGTCAAATAGGTTCGACGGAGGACATCGAAAAAGTTCAAATAAGGGCAGCTTGTTCTGTACTGTCGCGAAATAGGGGACAAAGCGTCACGGGTAGGTACATCAATTTGGGGGGGGGGGGGGGGCAATCATTAAAACAGAGCCATTTTTCGTTGCGGCAGGATCTTCTCATGAAATTTCGATCACCAACTTTCTCGTCAGAGTGTGAAAGTATTTTGTTGGCGCCCACCTCCATAGGGAGTAACGATCATAACAGTAAAGTTAGAGAAATCAGAGCTCGCGCAGGAAGATTCAGATGTTAGTTTTCCTGCAGGCTGTTCGAGAGTGGAGCGGTAGAGAAATAGCTTGCAGATGGTTCTAAAAACCGTCTGCCAGGCACTTAATTGTGAACAGCAAAGTAATCATGTAGATGTAGACGTAGATATAGATTATAACGCGTTCTGCAGCATGTGTTGTATCTGCTGTTAACGTCGGATAGTTAACATATTATGCACATATTAGGGCTTGACAATGATTTTCAAAGCGCATACCGTCAATGGTTCATTAGAACCGGAGTAAAACGGTACGACGTCGCTATTACCAGATAACAGTGGTTGAAGAGCTGGACATAAAGAAGATGCCCAAGTTGTAGGGATGGGTTTATTATGCATGAGCTTGTGCCCATGGAAGACAACCAGCGGTCATGACAAAGTAATAGAATGTACCTACGCTGAGATCGTTCGAGGGGCACAAAACTGCTTTTTTTCTGTAGAAACCAGTACGTGTAAATGACAGGTGTCTCACAACCATAAACGCTTTCTACTGAAGATGTTATCCGCACCGTCACAATAGCTGATATCGCCCTGTGCTTGACCAACTGTCGGGCAGGTGACGTCGAAGGCCTGACAACTTATACTCGGGACTAGGGAACATCAATAACATGCGACATTTCCAAAATGGGTGCGTTCTCTCACCTCTACGATTGAATTCTTGCTAGTATAGTGACTTTAAATTACTAGTACATAATCCTTAAAGGCCATAAATGGAATGTAGATGAACGGTATACTTTTTAATGGAATTATGAATGAATGATTACTTTATCATACTTTGTTACGTTATGCTAAGATTTTAGCAACATTTAAGTCTGGTCATTGCAACTTCTGGGCCACCAGTAAGGCTAAATTTATGGTAGATATTTAAGCTAATTCTCATTTATCGTTCCGTCCCAGTGTGCAACTGAGACGGAACAATAAATGAGAATTATCTTAAATATCTACTTGTATACAGTAGATAAAATCCCTCAAGACGATTATGTCGACCATAGTCAAATTTATGGGATGTGCTTAGGATTCACACAGTGGTACAGCACTGGTAGTTGGAAATACTCCATACCAACGAGTAAAAAAAATTAAATGCATAGGAAGTATAATCACCAAAACTATGCAAAAGTTAAATGCAAGACGCTGCTGGACGTGGCCTTATATGGCGTGAGGTGGAAATTCGTAATGAACCAAGGAACATTGTCGTAAATGATCGGTTTGATGGTCTATGTGTTACGGTGTTGCACGGGGTTACTGACCTCAAAATTTTTGAACACGGTACGCTCACTGATCAACGCTACTCTGGCACTATAGTCCTTCTCCAGGTGCATATTTTTAAGGAAGATCCTGCCCTGACTTCATTTTCATGAACGACAAAGCGTGGCAGCGGGGAGGAGCTCTTAGAACGAGAGGACATTCAGTGAATAGACTGGCTTGTCCCTCTCCCAGACTTAACTGCCACAGCGCACGTGTGGGTTGCCTTGGAGCGACGTACTGCAGTTCGTCCATATACGACAAAGACCATCCGTGAGCTGTAACCACAAGAACGCCTTACCAACCAACCTTTTGCCCAGCATTAGAGCACTTTGCAGTCCATGCATTGCCGTCTTTGGTACTCACACACCCTGTCAAGAACTGCGTCCCGCGTATTGTAACATCCAGGGAACTGTCACCATAAATCATGGTGACTTCAGTGTGATTATTGTCTTCGAATAAGGGTCATTTCTGAAACTTCCTGGCAGATTCAAACTTTGTGCCGGACCGAGACTCGAACTCGAGACCTTTGCCTTTCGTGGGCAAGTACTCTAGCACCTGAGCTACCCAAGCATGACTCACGCCCCGTCCTCAAAGCTTTACTTCTGCCGGTATCTCGTCTCCTACCTTCCAAAAGGACGGGGCGTGAGTCGTGCTTGGGTAGCTCAGATAGTAGAGCACTTGCCCGCGAAAGGTCCCGAGTTCGAGTCTCGGCCCGGCATACACTTTTAACCTGCAAGAAGTTTCATATCAGAGCACACTCCTCTGCAGAGTGAAAATCTCATAATAGTCTGATTTCTGTTTGTCGCATTTTGTATTTATTTCTGTAACCTTCTGTGCTATACTGTAACAGAGATTTCGTTTTTTCGTCGAGCTATTTTACTTGACGCTAACACATCTTGCGAAAGTTGCTTTCGTCCGTAAGTTCTGCACACCACTGTACATATATTTGTTACTGAAAGAAAGGTTAATCCTTCGTATTTTAAAGCTGTATTCAAACCAAGTAAAACGATTTGTTATTAAGTCTGTAATTTAGGACTAAAGATATGACTCCTTGAGAACTTTCTTTCCAGGATTACGTTCCTTTTCACGGGACCATAAACCTCTATTTTTGACTTACTAACTAATTCCTCGTCTTGCGAGTGCTACACGTAACATTCTTTCATATACAGGGTGATTCAAAAAGAATACCACAACTTTAAGAATTTAAAACTCTGCAACGACAAGAGGCAGAGCTAAGCACTATCTGTCGGTGAATTAAGGGAGCTATAAAGTTTCATTTAGTTGTACATTTGTTCGCTTGAGGCGCTGTTGACTAGGCGTCAGCGTCAGTTGATGCTAAGATGGCGACCGCTCAACAGAAAGCTTTTTGTGTTATTGAGTACGGCAGAAGTGAATCGACGACAGTTGTTCAGCGTGCATTTCGAAGGAAGTATGGTGGTAAACCTCCTGATAGGTGGTGTATTAAACGTTGGTATAAACAGTTTACAGAGAATGGGTGTTTGTGCAAAGGGAAAAGTTCTGGACGGCCGAGAACGAGTGATGAAAATGTAGCACGCATCCAGCAAGCATTTGTTCGCAGCCCAGGAAAATCGACTCGCAGAGCTAGCAGAGAGCTGCAAATTCCACAATCAACTGTATGGAGAGTCCTACGAAAAAGGTTAGTTATGAAACCTGAACGTCAACTACCCGAGGCGATGGATCGGCCGCCAGGCAGCCCGTGACAGAGCACTTCATCACTGGCCTCCAAGAAGCCCTGATCTTACCCCCTGCGATTTTTTCTTATGGGGGTATGTTAAGGATATGGTGTTTCGGCCACCTCTCCCAGCCACCATTGATGATTTGAAACGAGAAATAACAGCAGCTATCCAAACTGTTGTACGCCTGATATGCTACAGAGAGTGTGGAACGAGTTGGAGTATCGGGTTGATATTGCTCGTGTGTCTGGAGGGGGCCATATTGAACATCTCTGAACTTGTTTTTGAGTGAAAAAAAACCTTTTTAAATACTCTTTGTAATGATGTATAACAGAAGGTTATATTATGTTTCTTTCATTAAATACACATTTTTAAAGTTGTGGTATTCTTTTTGAATCACCCTGTATTTCCTTCTGGTTGGGGCATATTGCACTTCTCGTGAACTTGGTAATAGTGAAATCGTTTGGGTCATTTCCACACTATTTATCGGTGACATACGATACAAATTTACTTATTAACCACATTATTGAGTTGTTTATCTTCTATCAGGCCTTACAAAATTCCCGAAATGAAGCAAGTGTTTGCTCTCAATCACAGAACCAGCCTAATATAGAAGTCTCTCAGGTCGAAGTGTTCAAAGAACATCTAAGTATATATACCTCATTAGTATCATGCAAATAATACAAAATCCTTTGCAAAATTTTGAAATTCGAATTAATGCGTGCGTTCTTTCGGATACTGCAGGTAAGTCATGGGGGTTACGGACACGTCTAGCCTCGGCGGGCTAGCACCGCAGATAGCCGGCAGGTTGTTGCTGACGTCACAGCTGGCCATAGTGCAGGTGTTGGGGCCACACGCGAATTATTGACGACGCCGGGAGCCGATACCCGCCACCATCCGTGGCTCAATAATGGAGCTCAGATTAAGCGGCGCATCCCCGGGCGACCAGCGCTCAATGATTGACGCGAGTCGACAACTCGTATGCGCAACCAGCGCGCGGCACACGCCATTACCGCATCCGGTGGAGCTTTGTGGTTTCAGTTAATGGATTAAGTACTTCTATAATAATTTATTAGGAGCTCGGGATAAAAATTGTTTGTTAACTTACTATTTCAAGTAAAGGAAACTCCTAAGCTTTACATTAAACGAATAAAGTAAGAGACTTGTCGAGGGTACATGGACAAATTGGTGTTATATGAATCGTGGTTTGACGCGTAGTTAAGGAGCCAATAGCAAACTAAACCTGAGTATTCACTATACACCTTCGAGGATGTGCCCGACAGAACCCAAGCAGCTATACAGGGTGATTCAAAAAGAATACCACAACTTTAGGAATTTAAAACTCTGCAACGACAAAAGGCAGAGCTAAGCACTATCTGTCGGCGAATTAAGGGAGCTATGAAGTTTCATTTAGTTGTACATTTGTTCGCTTGAGGTGCTGTTGACTAGGCGTCAGCGTCAGTTGATGCTAAGATGGCGACCGCTCAACAGAAAGCTTTTTGTGTTATTGAGTACGGCAGAAGTGAATCGACGACAGTTGTTCAGCGTGCATTTCGAACGAAGTATGGTGTTAAACCTCCTGATAGGTGGTGTATTAAACGTTGGTATAAACAGTTTACAGAGAATGGGTGTTTGTGCAAAGGGAAAAGTTCTGGACGGCCGAGAACGAGTGATGAAAATGTAGCACGCATCCAGCAAGCATTTGTTCGCAGCCCAGGAAAATCGACTCGCAGAGCTAGCAGAGAGCTGCAAATTCCACAATCAACTGTATGGAGAGTCCTACGAAAAAGGTTAGTTATGAAACCTTATCGTCTGAACGTCAACTACCCGAGGCGCCAGGCAGTCCGTGACAGAGCACTTCATCACTGGCCTCCAAGAAGCCCTGATCTTACCCCCTGCGATTTTTTCTTATGGGGGTATGTTAAGGATATGGTGTTTCGGCCACCTCTCCCAGCCACCATTGATGATTTGAAACGAGAAATAACAGCAGCTATCCAAACTGTTACGCCTGATATGCTACAGAGAGTGTGGAACGAGTTGGAGTATCGGGTTGATATTGCTCGAGTGTGTGGAGGGGGCCATATTAAACATCTCTGAACTTGTTTTTGAGTGAAAAAAAACCTTTTTAAATACTCTTTGTAATGATGTATAACAGAAGGTTATATTATGTTTCTTTCATTAAATACACATTTTTAAAGTTGTGGTATTCTTTTTGAATCACCCTGTATATCCTATAGTATAAAACAAGTTTTCTCCTTGCTGTATTCCACATCGTTTTGTGTAATTGAGAAGTTACATCTTGCAGAGCATCGTGAGCTATTATTGAAATATACATGGTAGTTATAACGTCCACTATCAGATAAATACCCCAGGAAAACGTAACAAATTATGCAGTATGTAAAAGAGAACATCTGAAAATGTTGTTTATAATGTTTGTAGCTGTTCCGTGTTCACTTTTCGTCATACGCAGCACACCTAATTAGCAGTTCAGTTCTGGCAATATCTGACCCAGCAGATAAGGAGTGACGATATCCGTGATGTAACCCAAAAAGAAAAAAAAAATCGCAATTCGTCGTCCGGACTATCCAGCGACGTAGCAACGTCTCATTCACGTAATCTCGTACATAATGGTGGAAATATGGAGAAAGCCATTTTGTTGACGGATGAAGTCCTTGGCATCAGCTTCAAGTTATGGCAGGAGCCACACGTACAGCATGTCGAGGCAGGTGATACCCACTGACCTTTCTCTCAGCTTTTCCTTTCTCTCAGCTTTGTCCAATGGGGGAATCATGCCCGTACCTTAGGTGTAGGTGATCTATTGCTATTCCAGTGTTGGAGAGCCTCGGCAGTATTGACGATTTGACAAGGGGAAAATGTGCTGAAGGTGTGAACTGAAGTTTGTGTTAGGGTTTGCTGGTATTGTGACTAGTGCATCTGCCTAATAAGCAGAGCCCGGGGTTCCTGTCCTTCTGCGAACAGCTTATATCACATGCGCCTCTAAGAAGATTTTTATGTCTGTACAGTGACTGTGTAAAAAGTACTTACTTATCGTAGACAGTGCCAAAACACTGAAAACTGATGGCAGCTAACTGTGGTTAATAAACTTGTCACTTATCCCAGGGCTTCCCAACCTTTTCAGCTGGCGGACCACTTCTTCAGTCGAAAATCCAAGGCGGACCCCTAGTCAATCAAGAGCACAGTAACTTTAAACTTCAGAGCGTAACCCATGGAAACTGAAAGCTTCTTAATGCAAGTGTCATGTTCCCAATGACCCCCCTCCCCCTCCCCCCCCCCCCCGAAGTATCAATAATCTTTGATTTAGAGATGAATGAAAACAACTCGAAATTAACGATCCAATTTGAATTCCCACTGTATCCAGACACTTACTAGTTGATTTACTCCCTCTGTTCAACACACTATAGCCTTATTAAAATTACTTGGTAACTGACATTTCACACGTTGGAGGTGCCTTCCTCCAGAGCATGCATATTTCGTGATTGTTCTTCCTTTGATCGTCCTCCCTCCTCATTCATTCCAACTGGAAACTTCCCTTGTTGTGAAGGCGATGGAGAAACTGCATCCTTCTTCAATGATCCTGACTTCAGCCACCGATCCATATTACAAGTAATAAACTGCTCAAAAATCGACTTATGATATAGGTAGTGCACTGACAAAGCAAGTTTAACATTTAATGATGCCTGGGGCCACATACGTGCAAGCGAGCTCTGTGATTGGTCGACAAAGCTCGCTCCGCGCATGCGTAAAACGTTTCAGCGCATCTAGCGCCGTGAGCCGGCGCACAAACGACCCCCGTATTGTTGCGAAAGAGTCGATCAGAGAAGCCACATTCTCCGGCACTAAACTGTGTGTGCGTTCTCACTTAGGAACCGTAAAGGCTGCTTGGGAATACGACCTGAAGTTAAAGTACACATGTCTTTCACACGAAAAAAAAAATAGTGATGAATTTTAATTTCACATTTTTATTCAATAATTTTACTCATTATTTTACACGATTTGGTGAAAGGTGGCCGCGGACCCCCTAGAAAGAGCCGGCGGACCCCTAAGGGGTCCGCGGACCACACGTTGGGAAGCCCTGACTTATCCAACAGTTGGCAACGAAATGTGAGTTCAGCACAAGGCGACATGGGTGTCATCAGCATAGGTCCCACCGTTTAACAACTAAGGCCAGTAAACGATATCCGTAACCGATAGCTTATGGCACCGACTGGACTGAATGTGGTGGGTTCGAATCCTGACAGTGTAAGAAGTTTTTGTCACCAATGTTCGACTGTCAGTGCTGAAGAGGTGTGGTATACAGCTTCTGAAGATCAAACCTTGCTCCATTGTCCTGTGTCTAACCGCAAACCTCTCGACACTGTCTCGTGCATCGATAACACGTGATACTGCTGAAGTTCATACGTCGGAGAGATGGGTTAAACCTTCCCGTCTCATCTGTGATATCTGAGAGTACTAGGTTGTGCGTCGGTTACAGGATGCACTCTCTGCTTTCGATCTATCACTGGCAGCAACAACATGAACACGATATGTCACTCATCACACTTAACATACGAAACATATGCACTGCGAAAGATAACTGTAAATCCGAACAAAGAGAGAAACCATTTTTAATTGACCAACGAATCACATCCCTGGATTGTCTTCGTGCCAGCAATGCCGTATGCCGTTTCTATTTATTAACAAAGAATGAAGAAAAGTAATTATCTCGCCTGTGTGCCACTAGCGTTGCGTTTGACAGGATTCTAAGCAGTGTTGTTCAATGCGCCAGTGGAAGTGGTCCTGGATTTCGGAACTACGGCTCCTGCAGCTGTCACGTCCAACAAGCACCCTGGCGAAGCTCTGGAAATAATTCATTCTCTACATCAACTGTGAACACATAGTCGAAATCACTCGAATTTTAATTAGCCATCTGAATAATCCATCTGCTCGGTTTCAAAGTAAATGAAACATTAATGTTTGTTTCAGACCGGCGCGCAGGACAAAATGCGTAATTGCATATACAGTATGCTACCCGAATGCTGAAACATTTGACGCACTGCCGTAACACCATAAAGGTAATTAAAAAATGAACATCTAGGACATTTTTTATCGCTGCGAATATATTACACGTAATTAATTATTCGGGCCGCTATTCCATCAGGAATCGTAATGTAGATATCAGAAAGGGAAAAAAGGTATTGTAACGAGGCAGGTTTTCAATTAAGTCCGAATAAGTATTGAAGGATTTTGTGATTTTATCTCTACCCTTGAGTGTTTTATATGGTCGGTCTTGCAGCGAGGTACGTGATGATATGGTTAGGATTTCTTTGGTTCGTTTTCGTTTCTTTTTAGTTCTTTTCATTTTTGTGTTTATTTTGTTGATTCAAGATAATATTGTTTTTAATAGCTTACGTTTCGAACTCTATACGACTTTCGACATTTTCGCACTTCTTCTCGTCAGTTCATTTCCCCCATTATACTCTTCGTTTCTATTCAACCTATATTTCTAATATGTCGTTAACTTATTATGAAGTGGAGTTTGTTAAAGATGGTGTCCATTATCCATGGATGAACTTCAGATGATTTTTTTCATGAAACATGTCGTTACAAAGAATTAGAAATTAATTACTAAAAATCTGCTCTTACAGACTATATACCAGATCCTTAAAAGTTACTACCTTAATGTATTGGAAACAACATAATAATGGACCTTTCCATTGACTCTGCAGGCGAAATTGAGCTACTGAAATCTTTCGAGATGGAAAAAACATTTCAGTGCGAGGATACAAGATGCTGTTTGAATGCCGTACAATGAGGAACCCATAACTTTTTAGCAGCATTTCACCCATTTAGCGCCGGCCGGAATGGCTGAGCGGTTCTAGGCGCTACAGTCTGGATCCGCGCGACCGCTACGGTCGCAGGTTCGAATCCTGCCTCGGGCATGGATGTATGTGATGTCCTTAGGTTAGTTAGGATTAAGTAATTCTAAGTTCTAGGGGACTGATGAACTCAGAAGTTAAGTCCCATAGTGCTCAGAGCCATTTGAACCATTTTTGAACCCATTTAGCATGATGTCTTTAGTTATGTGATGACGTAAGGGCGAAGGGAAGCTCTGGCATTTACCACGAGATTTTCGTAAAAAACACACTTCGCACCAATACCGTAACAAAAGTAGAAGTCGATATGTAATTGACTACCGACCACAATAGACAAGTGCACTTCATCTTTTTAATGCCTACGCTTGATAGATCTCTATCACAGCCGAGGAAAGATATGGGTTACGTCTTATAAACGGCAGCAGTACGTAACAAATGGAATGAAAAATACTTTTAGAAAAAAAATTAGTTTTTAAACCTAGGTATTATAGCCGTTTTATCATCGTAAACATTAAAGAGATACCATCAAAAATTTTAATGTAATTATCATTACTATTATGCCAACGATCTTTAATTAAACGTAAACGATGACCCGGATGATTTACGGGTACCAGAAATTTTGTAATGAAAACGCACCACATTTATTGGCAACTTTATGTATAAAATGCTTAAAACACTTACACATATCCACAATACCACGTCATGTCGCTAGTAGTTTTAATAATACATCTACGTAAAATTCATCACTTTGTATCTGCTCCTACACAAATTTCCTACATGAATTGCGCTACGTAACACAGAACTTTTTTTATTATTATCTGCAAATCGACGTGCCCAGCTACTAACTGAATAGTTTATTTACAATGAAAAACAAATAAGATCAGTAACACGAATGAATGGGCTCGAGTCAAGGTACGAAAAAGACGCCTAAAACACCAGAGAACCACCTGCAGCTTGAATTAAACCCTTCACAAATTGCAGATTAAAAACCTCATTTTGAAATCGGCGCAGCCGACATCGATTACTGTTTGAGGAAAGGGAAAATCCGGCTTCGTCGGAGTCCACCACCACGTCTCCAGCTAGCTACGCTACACTTCTGTGTTACTTGCCCTTCTGAAGTAGTACAGCCCTATGTGCCAAATGTCAGCAGTAGTCTTTTGCGAGATACTCGACTCGAAATGTCCATTTCATGAAGTTCCCTTCCCTTCGCAGTGTTTGCTCGGAAAATGGTTGAGATGGACCTACATTCACGGTAAGGAGCAGCTACTGTCGAATTAGCAAACAATCGTCATTGTCAAGGATTGAGAATCGTCTGAAATCCCTCAAGAAAGATCTATGCTTCTAAAAGGGCTCAAAGCAACAGTGTGCGACTGAAGTCGTCTTATACAGACGAGCCCTAGGGGGCATCCATTAAATAAATGAGGCCTTTTTTTTAAATTCTAAATCCCCCTTTTCTGTTGGTGAGATTTGGTGACTTGTGGTGGGACCCCTTCCCCTCAAGTGATGTTTACTCCGTAATCGGATCGAAATACGTAAAACTGAAACACTTTTTATCTGTTTTAAACATTGATTGTAACAATTTAATAAAAACACGTTTTATTTAGAAAGTGTATTGAACTGTGTTTTTAACACGTGTTTAAATACGCGTTATTTTAAACATACCAACCCTGAGTAATATATGAACCGAGAGGGACAGCTGGACAAAAAGGCTCCACGGAAATAATAGCAAACGTTTTGACAGATTATTCAAAACCTGACCTTTAATTGATATGTTAGATACATTAAATGACAATAAAACTTTACTTTATTTGCAGATGAACGACATCAATGTTGGTACCTTCTTTTCAATCTATGATTATATAGCTTATAAGCCTCTTGATATTACGAGTATTCTTGTCGATGAACTTCAGCTTAGCTTCCTTCGACGAACGATTAACTTCTTACTTGCATGTCTGTTGCGGTCTGTTGGCGTGCCGCTTAAAATACGCATTGTAAAAGTTTTTATAGAAATTCACCTCGGAAAAATAACACCGGTATTATATGCGCTGCAGAATATCATGACTGACTCACTGACCGCCACTTCTCCAACGAAATCTGACGCTTTTGCGGAACTTTTTTGAACTCGTGGAATCCTGAGCATGGACACATGCAGACAATTCCATTCGTTTCAGAGATACCATGACGACTGATGAGCAATGTAATATTGTCTATATTCTCCGATTTAAAAAGTTAATGTGATTTCATCCCCCGCCCCCCCATCACCACCACTATCCCCTTCCCGCATGAAGTGAGATTTGGTGAGCTATTTCTGGGCCTTCCACTGCGCTGCACTCCCCCCCCCCCCCCCCCCCCCCCCGCCCACCATTTTTAACACAGTGATTAATGTAGGACCCAATATACAAACTTCAGGTTGAGCACTCGTCCTCTGGTGGTTAGGTAGCAACGAATTAATCCCAACTAGCAATTAACATCGCTTTATTAATTTGGTACCAACCGCAGTAGCGATGCAACCTTTCTACGCCCACCATTCTTATGCGCTATTACGTAGCTCCAAGTGACAGACATCCTTGTAGACGTGTTTCACACTCTGTTTTGATATTTCAACAAATCCAGCAGCTTCATTTGCGGTGACAAGGCCACGTCCATGCATAATAAACTGTTTCCGCCATTGTGTCATATCTTGACGAGACACCGTTTAAAAAAAAAAAAAAAATGGCTCTGAGCACTATGGGACTTAACTGCTGAGCTCATCAGTCCCCTAGAACTTAGAACTACTTAAACCTAACTAACCTAAGGACATCACACACATCCATGCCCGAGGCAGGATTCTAACCTGCGACCGTAGCGTTCGCGCGGTTCCAGACTGCACACCGTTTCAATGGAATGACTAATGTCAGCGGGGGAGGTACACTTCACAGGCTGGTAACGGTTGAAGACTTTCTACAAACCACCAAGGCGACGACTGCGGTATTTTAAGTGAAACATTTTCTAGCCTGCCGCATCCTATGAAGATGTTTCGTATGCTACTGTGTTTCTTGTTAGAGTGTGGTACGGAGTAGACTGTCTTTCGAGGTTTCTAGGAAGACGGAGGCAAATACTGACACTAAGACTTATCTTAGAGTATTGGTTAAGGAAAGGCAAACCTACGTTCACAGCATTTGTAGGCTTTGAGCAGGCTTTTGGCAATGTTGAGTGGAATACTCTCTTCGAAATTCAGAAGAAAATGGCTCCGAGCACTATGGGACTTAACTGCTGAGATCATCAGTCCCCTAGAACTTAGAACCATTTAAACCTAACTAACCTAAGGACATCACACACATCCATGCCCGAGGCAGGATTCGAACATGCGACCGTAGCGATCGCGCAGTACCAGACTGTAGCGCCTAGAGCCGCTCGGCCACTTCGGTCGGCTGAAATTCAGAAGATACCAGGGGTAAAATACTGGGACCGAACGGTTATTTACAACTTGTGCAGATACCAGACGGCAGTGGTAAGACTCGAGTAGCATGAAAGGAATCAGTGATTGAGAAAGAAGCGTGAGAGGGTTGCAGTCTATAGCCAATGTTTTTCCATCTGAACAAGGAGCAAGTAGTAAAGAAAACAAAAGAAAAAAATTGGAGTAGGAATTAAGGTTCTTGGAGAAGAAATAAAAAGTTAGAGGTTTGACGATGACATTATAATTCTGCCAGAGGCAGTAAAAGACTTGGGAGAGCAGCTGAATGGAATGGACAGTGTCTTGGAAGAAAGACATAAGGCGAATATCAGCAAAAGCAATAAAGGGTAGTGAAATGTAGTCGCATTAAATCAGGTGAGGTGGAGGGAATTAGATGTGGAAATGGGACACTTAATGTAGTAGATGAGGTTTGCTATTTGGACAGCAAAAAACTGATAAAGGTCGAAATAGACAGGATATGAAAGTAGAATGGCGAAGGTAAGAAAAGCTTTTATGAAGAAGAGAACTTTGTTAACATCGAAAATAGACTTAGGTGTTAGGAAGTCTTTTCTGCAGGTATTTGTCTGGATTGAGTCAATTTATGGAAGTGAAACATGGACGATATAGAGTACAGATAAGAAAAGAATAGGAGCTTTCGAAATTTGGTGCTACAGAAGAAAGCTGAAGACCAGGTGGGTAGATCACGTAACTACTGAGGAGGTACTGAACAGAATTAGGGAGAAAAGAAATTTGTGGCACAAACTGACCAGAAGAAGGACCTGTTGACAGGACACATTGTGAGACGTCAAGGGATCACAAATTTAGTACTGGAGGGAAGTGTGGCAGGTAAGAACTGAAGAGGGAGAGTAAGAGCTGAATAGTAAGCATCTTTAGAAGGATATAAACTGCAGTAGCTATTTAGAGATGAACAGACTTGCATAGGACACAGTAGCATGGGGAACTGCATCAAACCAGTTTTCGGACAGAAGACCGCAACAACAACAGAAAGACAAGACATATCTGTTAACCTTCATCTGTTATTCATCAAGTGTTTCTTCGTTTCATTAACCCAAATCCACATATTCCAGTACATTAAAAAAAAGTCATTTTTTTTTATTCGTGCGCAGCCATAACAGGTAGCGGGTTGTAGCGGTCTGCGGGCAACTGTCCACATTGCGCTCTGCCGGTATTCAACAAACGTCGCCCGCCGGGATTCCGCACGTTGCTCCAGGGAAGGGACTAAAGATGAGGACTTGGCCCAGCTTTAACGAGCCCGCCCGTGGCCCGTGGCGCGGATAAACGCCAGTCGGAGCACGACGGCGCCTCGGCCCAGATATTGCCTTAAGCTGTTTACTGATCGCGGTAAAACCCGCGCCGGAGACGGCTGCCTTTATAGTTGGCCGACAGCCGCGTATTACTTATGCCGCGGGGCAGAAGTTATATAAAAGTCACGCCGTATTTTCAACGCATAAAAAGATGGAGCCGCGCGGGCGGCTCGCGTTTTATACAGCGACTGCAGCGAGCATTAGTCGAACCGTGTGGATCTTCTACTGCGCTACGGCAAATCCACCACTCTCTTTTTTACTGCCCCCGAGCTCTAAAACTAATTTTACTACGGGACGTAGACAATCTCAGACGCTCTGTGTGTTGCGTGCGCTTGTGTATATGACTGTCTGTCTGTGTGTGCATGTGTGCGTGTGTGTATATGTGTGTGTGAGCTCTCTCCTGTATTTCCAGCAGATGAAAGTGCCAGAGAGTTGCAAGGATCTCTAAATTGGAACTCTATATGACACGTCAAAGTAACAAGAGACCGAAAAGACCATAAATACGTGGATCGAAAGAAATTGCCATTTCAGACATTATGAGTTTCAGCGAAGAAAGCTCAACCGAAAATCTCAGCTATAAATGTCACACAATTTAATGTAAGAAGCCAGGGCATATATCAAGTACTTCTAGTATTAATGACCAGTAATTCTTCCTCTGCATCCATCGATTCCCTACAGACTCACACTCCCTTGTATAAAACATATTCAGACATCTGATTACTTTAGACATCGTTAAAGTGATGATGATGTTCGGTTTATGGGGCGCTCAAATGCACGGTCATCAGCGCCCTTTCAAAGCCCCAGTTTTTTCACAGTCCAACTTTTTTCGCAGTCCAATCTAGCCACTGTCACGAATGATGATGAAATGATGAGGACAACACAAAAACCCAGTCTCCGGACAGAGAGAATCGCCAACCCAGCCGGGAATCGATCCGGGACCCCGTGATTCAGCGGTAGCAACGCTAGCGCTAGACCACGGGCTGCGGACAAATCGTTTAAGTGTTTGACGATAAGCGCGTAAAAATTTCACGGCTTTTAAAGAACAGCTAGATTTTCAGGCACCTCAGCGTTTATGACCTAATATATTTTTAAGATTATGTCGTGCAGTGATATAATTTTGCACGTCCATTCAGTGGTATATGTGCATACTGTCTGAAAAGCGCAGTACGAATAGATTCAGTAGTAAAGAAGTAATAAATTAAAACGACATTCCTGATGTTGAAGTTTCACTGCGTCAACAGCGAAAATGTGGTAAGTGATAAACTATTTTCCTTTCGTTATTTTGTGTTGGGCGTGAAAGGATAAAGTTTCGAAATGGTTTGAAGTTATATGTAAAGCTTGTTGGAGGTCACGAAACATCTCGTTCCCAAATACTGTATAAATGTGGTCTGTGTATTTTGCACACCAGGAGCTATGCTTACTGTACGATACCTTATATTATATCTCTTAGTTAATAAATTATAACAGTATTTTTAAATTTTTAAGTCTGTTCAATATCTGTACCAAATAGAGTAAAATTTTTGTTTCCCTTGGAAGCTGTTCCACCTGCACATGCTACTAGATGAGCTGGTGGCTGCCATAGGCATTTACTAATATATAGTGTATTTTTTCGTTATGACCCTCTGTGCGCAACTGGCCAAAGGCAACATTTGTTTCACCAAATTCGTTTTACCTCAGTTTAATACGGTATCATCAATACAAACAGCCACTGATAATGTTTTAATAAACTGAGGCGAATCGTGTCTCGCGAAACAAATATTGGCTTTATTCAGTTGCATACAGGCGATCCTATATTAAAAATACTTAATATACTGTTACTAGGTACTGATTATTGATAGAACAGCGGCATTAAACATCAGGTACTTCCTTGGCTGAATGTAGGTTTCAGAATTAATAAGTTTATTATGTAGCGTGTCATATTCTGCTTTTGGAGATATGGTCCAAGATTAAGTGCATGGGTGTTTAAATTCACCGCCTTTAATTATTTCAGAAACGATCATATGGAGAACCATACATCGGCAAAAAGCAAACACCTGCCTTGAAAGTTTGAGTGATAATTTCATACAGGCACATTTGTGGTCCAAGGACTATAACAACTTTTGCAGGGAACAAAAATTGCTGAAGTTATCCAGAAACGTCTAAAAGTAATGATTAGTTTCCATTTCGATGTTACTTCGAAATTTCACATGAAAGGCTTGTCTCAGTGGCTCTGTAGTTACTGTACCACTGGCGACATTCCTATACAAAATTGCATACTCTTTGTGGTAGTAATAAAGAAAAAAAAAGTCTTAGCCAGAACTTGACAGGCAAGTTCGACTGTGATCCCGTTAAGAGTTATTCATCAGGATGGAATGAAAAACAACAACAATTCAAAAGAGATAGGTGTCCTATGGTCACATTGGTCGCCTCAGTAACAAACGCCTCACTAAGAAATGATTTTCTAAAGCTGAAGTCATATACACGTATGTTAGCAGTTTAGCATGGCCACCATCTGCGCACTTCATCGTCTTTATATTCATTTTGTTTTTCGACGTATTGTAGGTATCAGCCAGCACACGATGTGTTTCTATTTCAGTTAAGATTCAGTGATCACAGTAATTCTGTGTTCGCGATAAACAATATCAACGTCAAAATAGTCCTGTAATTCACTAACTATGTATTCAATATACAAATTAAATATGAACGGTAACAATAAGAGGTGATGGCACCCGATAGCGATCCGAATGAGTTCCATAGGACTTACATCAGGTACATTTGGTCGCCGAGACAGTAACGTAGCCGGCCGCGGTGGTCTAGCGGTTCTGGCGCTGCAGTCCGGAACCGCGGGACTGCTACGGTCGCAGGTTCGAATCCTGCCTCGGGCATGGGTGTGTGTGATGTCCTTAGGTTAGTTAGGTTTAAGCAGTTCTAAGTTCTAGGGGACTTATGACCTAAGAAGTTGAGTCCCATACTGCTCACAGCCATTTGAACCATTTGAACAGTAACGTAAATTCACTATAAGGCTCCTCAAACTACTGTAGCACGGCTTTGGCTAAGAGATGTGGACAATTACACTGCTGAAAGATGGCATCGCCGTCGGGGAAGACATCAACCATGAAGGGATGTAGGTTTCTCGCAGTTGTCACCGTGTCTCTGACACCTAGCACAGGGTCCATGCAAGCGCAGGAGAATGTCTCCTATAGCATAATACTGCTCCCAACAGTCTGCGTCCGCGACGCACTGCACGTTTCGAGCTGCCGTTCACCTCTACGACCGTGTTTGTGGAGACGGCAAACGACCTAGCGTAGCAAAAATGTGATTCACCCAACAAGCCTACACGTTTCTATTGATTAACGGACGAATCCCGATGGTCCCGTGCCCACTACAATCGTAACTGACGATGTATTTGCGTCAAATTGTGAACACGCAGGGGTCGCCTCCTGTGTAGATCTATGTTCAACAAAGTACGATGAACGTTGTGCTGCGAGACATTTGTGGGTGCACCAGCACTGTGCTCTTTCTGCAGAGATACTACAGATTACCATCTATCCTACGTTACAGAGTAGACTACACTACTGGCCATTAAAATTGCTACACCAAGAAGAAATGCAGATGGTAAATGGGTACTCATTGGACAAATATATTTTACTAGAACTGACATCTGATTACATTTTCACGCAATTTAGGTGCATAGATCCTGAGAAATCAGTATCCAGAACAACCATCTCTTGCCGTAATAACGGCCTTGATACGCCTGGGCGTTGCGTCTAACAGAGCTTGGATGGGGTGTACAAGTACAGCTGCAAATGCAGCTTCTACACGATACCACAGTTCATCAAGAGTAGTGACTGGCGTATTGTGACGAGCCAGTTGCTGAGCCACCATTGACCAGACGTTTTCAGTTGGTGAGAGATCTGGTGAATGGGCTGGCCAGGGCAGCAGTCGAACATTTTCTGTATCCAGGAAGGCCCGTACAGGACCTGTAACATACGGTCGTGCATTATCCTGCTGAAATGTACGATTTCGCAGGGATCGAAAGAAGGGTAGAGCCACGGGTCGTAACACGTCTGAAATGTAACGTCCATTGTTCAAAGAACCGTCAATGCGAACAAGAGGTGACCGAGAGGTGTAACAAATGGCACCCCATACCACCACGCCAGGTGATACATCAGTATGGCGATGACGAATACGCGCTTCCAATGTGCGTTCACCGCGATGTCGACAAACACGGATGCGACCATCATGATGCTGTAAACAGAACCTGGATTCATCCGAAAAAATGACTTGTGCACCCAGGTTCGTCGTTGAGTACACCATCGCAGGCGCTCCCGTCTGTGATGCAGCGTCAAGGGTAACAGCAGCCACGGTCTCCGAGCTGATAGTCCATGCTGCTGCAAACGTCGTCGAATTGTTCGTGCAGATGGTTGTTGTCTTGCAAACGTTTCCATCTGTTACGCAGGGATCAAGACGTGGCTGCACGATCCGTTACAGCCATGCGGATAGGATGCCTGTCATCTCGACAACTTGTGATACGAGGCCGTTGGGATCCAGCACGGCATTCCGTATTACCCTCTTGAAACCACCGATTCCATCTTCTGCTAACAGTCATTGGATCTCGACCAACGCGAGCAGCACTGTCGCGATGCGATAAACCGCAATCGCGATAGGCTACAATCCGACCTTTATCAAAGTAGGAAACGTGATGGTACGCATTTCTCCTCCTTACACGAGGCATCACAACAACGTTTCACTAGGCAACGTCGGTCAACTGCTATTTGTGTATGAGAAATCGGTTGGAAACTTTCCTCATGTCAGCACGTTGTAGGTGTCACCACCGGCGCCAGCCTTGTGTGAATGCTCTGAAAAGGTAATAATTTGCATATCACAGCATCTTCTTACTGTAGGTTAAATTTCGCGTCTGTAACCCGTCATCTTCGTGGTGTAGCAATTTTAATGGCCAGTAGTGTAGAATCCGGCCCACACGTTCTCTGATGTTACGTGGACGTCCAACCATTTAGCGTCTAGTGATAGTTTCACTGTCCTTTCTCCTCTTCCCGTAGACGCTCACGACAGCAGCACGTGAACATTCGACCTGCTCCGCCGTTTTCGGGACACTCATTCACAGTCTCTGCGTAAAAATAATCTGCTGTTTCCCAAGTCGCTCGCTCATCTCCGGATTTCCCCATTTGCGGTCCGTACTGTAGCTAGGTTGATCCCCCGTCTCTGCTCCGCTTACATACTTTTGTTACCGTGTCACGTGCCGGCGGCTCCACCAGGTGGCATCGAGTGCTGTGGTTGGTAGTGGGCTTATCAGTGTAGATCAGTCTGGCAACAGAACGTACATTCCCAAAAACAGGGTGTTACAAAAAGGTACGGCCAAACTTTCAGGAAACATTCCTCACACTCAAATATAGAAAAGATGTTATGTGGACATGTGTCCGGAAACGCTTAATTTCCATGTTAGAGCTAATTTTAGCTTCGTCAGTATGTACTGTACTTCCTCGATTCACCGCCATGATTTCATACGGGATACTGTACCTGTATTGCTACACCATGTGCCTTTACATGTACGACACAACATGTGGTTCATGCACGATGGAGCTCCTGCACATTTCAGTCGAAGTGTTCGTACGCTTCTCAACAACAGATTCGGTGACCGTAGGATTGGTAGAGGCGGACCAATTCCATGGCCTCCATGCTCTCCTGACCTCAACCCTCTTGACATTCATTTACGGGGGCATTTGAAAGCTCTTGTCTACGCAACCCCGGTACCAAATGTAGAGACTCTTCGTGCTCCTATTGTGGTACTTACTGGAAATGGGGAGAAAATAAATTTACGGCAACATTACTTGACTGAATGAACTGATCAGTGTACAGGACAAAGCTGTGATACAATACGCCATTCTCCAGGGCTGCATCAGCGCATCAGGGCTTCGATTCGACGGAGGGTGGATGCATGTATCCTCGCTAACGGAGGACATTTTGGACATTCCCTGTAACAAAGTGTTTGAAGTCACGCTGGTACGTTCTGTTGCTGTGTGTTTCCATCCCATGATTAATGTGATTTGAGGAGAAGTAATAAAATGAGCTCTAACATGGAAAGTAAGCATTTCCGGACACATGTCCACATAACATATCTTCTTTCTTTGTGTGTGAGGAATGTTTCCTGAAAGTTTGGCCGTACCTTTTTGTAACACCCTGTATAAATCCGACGTTCGGCATCATGAGGTCCAACTGACCAAAAACATCTCATTCCCTCTAATATTATAAAAATCCTCTCAAAATCTTCGAACGCAATGAATATTTCCTCTTTTCCTCCTACATCTGTTGGATCTTACTTTCATGTTAATATGGACGCAATGGCGAATGTAAGACAGTGTCTCAGTATTTTATAAGATCACGTAACTGTTACAGTGCATGCCTTACATTCTGTTTTCTTGAAATCTTTTCCTTGTGAATCCTAACTTATAGCTGTAAAGCTCTTCGTCGCACTCTGCCGGAAATGAGAAGGTGGAAGAAGAAGATTCAGTCAAACAATGAGACGAGAAAGAAATCTTTCTACCGCTTTCAGTCCTCAAGGGAAGCAAGGCACAGTAGGCCCACTGCGGGGTGACAATGGTGTTAACAGAAGAAAGGTCGAATCTGTTTTCTCTCGATCGGCTACCAATTTTGAGCCAACCAAGGCGGAGCGAACAGTGCATTTAGAGAAGAAAATAAATGAAAAAAAGAGAGCAGTAATTGTATTTGAGCGTGGTTTATCGATTGCGCCCGTGTCGGGGCGGCTTCGCTGCGTCTTCAAACGCGCTCCGCAGTCGGCCACCGCGCCGGAATTGCATTATACAGAGAGCAGTGGGCTGCGCGCGCAGGCGCACAAAAGCGATCTCTTCAGTTATAGGCACCAATTTCATTCTTGATGGAGTTTGGAAATTACTTTTTCTGCGCTGATAAACGTTTTAAAATTACGTGAGGCGACGCGTCATCGGCAGCGCGTCTCCATCACAGGACGGAGGGGGGGGGGGGTGGGGGGGGGGGGGGGGGGGGGGAAAAGAGAAGAGGACGGTAGACGGAGTGGAGTAAAGACAAAAAAAGAATGGAGAAATTGAATTTCAGGATACCGAATTTCGGAATGCGCTATCTATCGCTGGCAACGCTGCAGGGGGTTGGCGAAGCGAGCGTCCGCTGCGTGCGAATTGCGCAGGAAGTCAGCGTGTACTGAGGACGCGGTGATAGAATAGAGCCCCTGCGTGTAGGCAACCGGGTGCGGCAGAACAACGTGAAGCGACCATTCATTCACAGAGGCAGGAAGTACCGACGTCTCTGACGAAACAGCGTTCTAGTGCGATAAGGAGGTTAGCTCCTGATACACCCATCACAGTAGCTACTGTTTTCGTGTCTACTATTTCAGCAAATGAAATAACTGAATGAATTTATAATAGCACAAAATAAATTACTCAGATCATCGGAGGAAACCAAATTTGAAAAACGATTTACAGCTAAGGAAGAAAAATAAAGACTTTGACGTTTGCGCATTACACTGTAATTCTGTCAGAGACAGAGAATGGCTTTTAAAAGCAGTTGAATGAAATGTACAGTGTTTTGAAATACAATACTAATGGAATGTTGTTGAATTAAATCAGACGTTTTTAATGGAGTGCGATTAGCAAATGAGATAGTTAAAAGCGGTAGATGAGGTTTGCTGATTGGACAGCAAAATAACTGATGATGGGACTAGCAAGAAACGTGGTTCTGAAAAAGAGAAATTTGTATATATACTACAAATTTAAGTAATGGGACGTCCTTGTACCATTGGTTCAAGGACGTCCCTTTACGTCCAGTGCTGGGGTGCCTGCCAATATCGGAGAGCCCTGGCAGTAATGACAAGATGTAAGGGAAAAATGAATTGAAGTTTGTGTTGGGGAGGGCACTCAGCTTAGGTAAAGATATAAACCAATGGTGCAAATTTAAGGGATAGGAAGTATCTCCTGGAGGAATTTGTATGGAGTGAAACCTGATACGGAAGCGAAACGTGGACAAGAAGGAGTTCAGAGAAGAGGATAATAGAAGCTTTTCAGATATGGTGGAATGGACATTTGCTAGGACTAGATGGATAAAAAAATGGTGCAAATGGCTCTGAGGACTATGGGACTTAACATCTCAGGTCATCAGTCCCCTAGAACTTAGAACTACTTAAACCTCACTGACCTAAGGACATCACACACATCCATGCCCGAGGCAGGATTCGAACTTGCGACCGTAGCGGTCGCGCGGTTCCAGACTGAAGCGCCTAGAACCGCTCGGCCACGGCTTAGATGGATAACTCGAATAATTTATGAAGAGGTACTTACTGGAAATGGGGAGAAAATAAATTTACGGCAACATTACTTGACTGAATGAACTGATCAGTGTACAGGACAAAGCCTGAGCCGCCGCCTCCTCCCCCCCCCCCCCCCCCCCCCATCCTCCACGTTTTTGAGAATTTCTTGCAAATCGCTCGTAGTAAACCATGGCGTTCAGTGATTGTTCAATATTTTTCATTGTCTTAAGTCAACGCCTAGTTCGTCTTTGACTATTTATTATGGTTAAATATTATTGTCTATTCTAAATATTTTGCAAGGTTTCAGAGATTATAGCATCGCCTAACATGACATGATATTGTGTCCATTTACGAAGCTGTAGTTAATACACTGCAGTATTACTGCGATCGGATGGATGTGCAGGCTGGTGAGAGATATTTTCATGAGCATAATGTGATCGCTAAGAGCGTAGGTGATTGTAATGTTCATTATCTTGTTGTTAGGTTGTGTACCAATGCCCTTGCATAGATCCCAGCTCGTGATGAACGTCAGGTGGAATAGGACATGAAGTAGACAGGCGTATTCGTACTTTCTCCGTCGTCGTGAACAATAACAACGCAAAGGTAACGCTACACGCCCTTCTTTCGTACTTAAACTCTCAAGGCAGCAATGCTTTATGACATTTAAGCTACATTATCTTCCTTGGAAGACAGCACCTAATGAAGGAGTGCTCAGCATTCATCTTCGGAAGAAAACAGGCTCAAATCTCCATCCAGCTGTCCGATTGAGGTTCTTCATATTTTCCACAAATCATTTCGGGTGAATACAACGGTGGTTTATTTAAGAAGGCAATGTTCTATTCCTCCCATTTCCTTTCAGTGTTTCTTCCTCTTCTGCGACTGCGTAATATCTAACGATAAAGGAGAACACTTTGTCAAGGATGATGTTATGTGCGTCTTACTTTAAGTTGCAAATTTGCCTTAGGCAGATAAAACTGCACTGGAACATGAGATATCCAACAGGAAATTCAAGTAAAATTGTCTTTTACTAAAGCTGATTTTAATCCGTAACAGTTGTTGCTTTCTAATCTAGATTTTTGAAGATAAACATCTCCGAGTTAAAAGGAATTCCCACATCATGAATGGTGTGAATTTCAGCTGGAATAAATTCGCGAAAACAATTAACGGCATTAATTAGGATGAAGTGCAGTGAAATAAACTGAACGTGTAATTTAATGAAGACAATGATTTCAACCCATTTTGTCTATTCATTTCATTTTAATGAATTTAATTCAATTGATGTATCTCTATCTCCTTATAACAAGATGAGCCCCAGCTTTCCACCAGACATTCCCTTTGTGGTACAATTCCCAAATGAGCCCCTAAGGATCTCCGGTTGTATCATTTGTGACAAAAAAAGAGGGAAACTTTAGTTGCATTGACAATTTGAGTCGATCTTGGAAATGTGTTCAGGATGTCGCCTGCTTAAAATAAACAAGAGTTTCGATTTTCGCTCCTGGTTCAACATAGATTTTTATTTGTCACGACATATTCAGATTTTGTATGAGAAGCTGTTTTCATTTTAGACGAGATTTTTTACTTATTTTCCTTGGGACATACAATCAGTATGAGTGTATTTGTACAATCCTACTTCGATACATAAATGTCAAGTGCCACAGTTAACCTGTTCAATAAATTGTGAAACGCCAGTTCACTCAACGAGGAGTATATCCCTGGTCGTATCCACCGGAACCCTACAAAAGGCACCGAGGCAAGGACAGCGTTTGTCGAACCAATCCACACTTCCGTTTAATCCTCCATTCCCGCCAGTCCTTCAAACCATTTACGACTCCCCTCGCAGCGCAAGGTCCGCACTGGCTCAAAGTTAGGGAGTTTTAGAGCGTCGCAGTTGGGAGCAGTTGGCGGCCACGGAATGCGCAAACAAGCCGGCAAACACGCGCTTCCCTCCCCCGGACCCGCGCCGGCCGAGCGAGCTGCCAACTTGGCGCGCACAAAGGGGCTACCTGGCCCGCGTGTATTGTTCCGCCTCTTAGCGCGCTGCGGCGGCAGTGTTTTGTTCCAATGCGGATAAACTGCCGGGAGTAGAGATTTTATTCAGACTGGGGACCCGGCACGGCTGCGGGTCCGCTCGTTAGCTCTGTGAGAGATCGCGCGCGTCGGACGCTGGCAGTGCGGTGGACAAACATACATCTGCCAGAGTACAGCGCCGTGAACAGGCCATTTTCTCGTTAATTACTGTCATCTGCACGATATGTACGCTAAGTATTTGATAGGACTATTAATGAATCGCAAGCTATAAAATCAACCAGTAAAAGCCTCTCCTCACTGCCCACCACGAATGTAGTGCATTGTAACGGTCATTTACAGCATTCAAACCAACAGTCTGACGAGATTGTGCTATGTGATTGTAGGAGATCGTGACCATTTTTCGAGTGATCATATTGCGGAGATCGTTCACAGAGAAAGCAAGTATAACTAACGTTATTGTAACATAAATTTGACTTCGTGCTACTGTTTTTACGACTAGTTTCGAAATTAAACCACTGGGACATTATTCATTTGTTATACAAAATTTATTAACCTGTAACCCTATTTTTGATTGTTATTTAGCACATTATGAATTCATGGGATTTTCGACCCCAGGTAAAACGCAAAATACCTTTTCAATGTATCACATGAAATAAAATCCGATTGAAAACTATATGTTCCATTGGCTAAAAAGTGAAAGAATCTTCTTAAAACAATCTAATATTTACTTTTTGCTAAGTTCTTCCTTTATTCATTGCTTACTATGATGGTAGAGGTTGATTATCTGAAAAATTTGAAAATTATTTTCCAAACTGAAATCATCTCCTTAAAATTGTTTATTGTTTACTTCTTTTTGTAATTTTTACTTACTATAATTGTTGTTGTTGTGGTCTTCAGTCCTGAGATGTGGTTTGATGCAGCTTTCCATGCTACTCTATCCTGTGCAAGCCCCTTCATCTCCCAGTACCTACCGCAACCTACATACTTCTGAATCTGCTTAGTGTATTCATCTCTTGGTCTCCCTCTACCATTTTTACCCTCCGCGCTGCCCTCCAATACTAAATTGGTGATCCCTTGATGCCTCAGAACATGTCCTACCAACCCTTCTTCTAGTCAAGTTGTGACACAAACTTCTCTTCTCCCCAATCCTATTCAGTACTTCCTTATTAGTTATGTGATCTACCCATTTAATCTTCAGCATTTTTCTGTAGCACCACATTTCAAAAGCTTCTATTCTCTTCTTGTCCAAACTATTTATCGTCCATGTTTCACTTCCATACATGGCTACACTCCATACAAATACTTTCAGAAATGACTTCCTGACACTTGAATCTATACTCGATGTTAAAAAAATTTCTCTTCTTCAGAAACGCTTTCCTTGCCATTGCCAGTCTACATTTTATATACTCTCTACTTCGACCATCATCAGTTATTTTTCTCCCCAAATAGCAAAACTCCTTTACTACTTTAAGTGTCTCATTTCCTAATCTAATTCTCTCAGCATCACCCGCCTTAATTCGACTACATTCCATTATCCTCGTTTTGCTTCTGTTGATGTTCATCTTATACCCACCTTTCAAGACACTGTCCATTCCGTTCAGCTGGTCTTCCAAGTCCTTTCTTCCAAGTCCTTTGCTGTCTCTGACAGAATTTCAATGTCATCGGCGAACCTCAACGTTTTTATTTTTTCTCCATGGATTTTAATACCTACTGCGAATTTTTCTTTTGTTTACTTTACTGCTTGCTCAATATACAGATCGAATAACATCGGGGAGAGGCTACAACCCTGTCTCACTCCCTTCCCAACCACTGCTTCCCTTTCATGCCCCTCGATTCTTATAACTGCCAACTGGTTTCTGTGCTAATTGTAATTAGCGTTTCGCTCCCTGTATTTTACCCGTGCCACCTTCAGAATTTGAAAGAGAGTATTCCAGTCAACATTGTCAAAAGCTTTCTCTAAGTCTACAAATGCTAGAAACGTAGGTTTGCCCCTCCTTAATCTAGCTTCTAAGATGAGTCGTAGGGTCACTATGCCTCACGTGTTCCAACATTTCTACGGAATCCAAACTGATCTTCCCCGAGGTCGGCTTCTACTAGTTTTTCCATTCTTCTGTAAAGAATTCGCGTTAGTATTTTGCAGCTGTGACTTATTAAACTGATAGTTCGGTAATTTTCACATCTGTCAACACCTGCTTTCTTTGGGATTGGAATTATTATATTCTTCTTGAAGTCTGAGGGTATTTCACCTGTTTCATACATCTTGGTCATCGGATGGTAGAGTTTTGTCAGGACTGGCTCTCCCAAGGCCGTCAGTAGTTCCAATGGAATGTTGCCTACTCCGGGGGCCTTGTTTCGGCTTAGGTCTTTCAGTGCTCTGTGTCAAACTCTTCACGCAGTATCGTATCTCCCATTTCATGTTCATCTACATCCTTTTCAATTTCGACAATATTGTCCTCAAGTACATCGCGCTTGTATAGACCTTCTATATACTCCTTCCACCTTTCTGCTTTCCCTTCTTTGCATAGAACTGGGTTTCCATCTGAACTCTTGATGTTCATGCAAGTGGTTCTCTTATCTCTAAAGGTCTCTTTAATTCTCCTGTAGGCAGTATCTATCTTACCCTTAGTGAGATAATAATTACTATTATTACTATATAATTACTATAATTACTATAATTATAAAGATTAATTTTGTGAAGAATTTTAAAATCATATTTTTTTCTTATTGTCATGACTCAAAGGGTAACTATGAATACATTACAGCCTCTGGCTCGATTTATTTAATGTTTTTGAATAAAATTGAGTTAGGCTATAAAATGAAAAAGTCACATATCAAACTCCAGACTCGAAACCCAACAATAAATTTTCAGCGATGGTTCAGGGATGTTTTATGAGTACTCAGATATAAGAGGCGCATGATCTTCGATGGCTCGTTACATTGTTATATTATATCACTTATTAGATGTGTACACCAATTACTTTTCTTGCTGTGAAAATACCTTCACAATAATGAAGAATCCTGTTAATGTAACCAAGAAAACGTACATCGCAGAGTTCAGTCTTTTCAGTCCCTGTCCAGCACAATACGTAACAACAGGTATTGTTCAAATTGTCGACCATCATGATCACGGCAAAGTCTACAGTGACTCACCGTCAGTTGTTTACTGGCACTAAAATCGCTGGAGTTCGTCGTACGACTTCCGCGGGTGCGACAATCCTAGCAACCAGATTCATGTGAGTATCGACCGGAGTCTCGTAAATTAGGCTCTTCACATGCCTGCAGAAGAACAAGTCCATTGTCTCCATATCTGTCGATCGAGTTCGCTTCAGAACGGGACCACTGCGACCAGCTTATTGCTGTGTAAACTATACGTTACTGCGGTTCCAAAATCGAGTGGGAAGTGTGCCAGCGACTCGCCCTCTTAAAGCGTATTTTTTTAAGAATTCTCAGTGGCACATCTGCCACGAACATTGGGAGGACAAGTTGGAGGAATGTTCTGTACACATTTAAATTTATATTTCGCAAGCAATCGTGCAGAACATGGCGGAAAGTACCTTGTACCAGTATCACAGCTGTTCAGTCGTATTCCATTCTCGTATTGGACTAGTCCCATGATTCTTGGTCACTAGAATGATCGCACACTCTCCTTCGATGCTCGTTCTCTACATTTCCCCATGTAACACCCTAATGAACCGCAAAACCCAATTAGGAAAGACCATCAGGATGTAAAGTGGGGAGAAGTTATCCTGACAGGTACGACAACTTTGCCGATGATATAACACCAGAAAGTCTTGATAAACACCAACATTAAGCATTACAGAGTGTGTTTTGGTAGAAAGGAAGAAGAAAGAAAGGTCATCTTTAGTTATTTGCCAAACATGTAAGTAATAATTGCAAATTAATACCATGAAAGTTAAGTCCAAAGAAATGTCGGTCAGAGATAACTTTTATGTGGAAGAGAGTTGTAAACGCAACGAAGAAATTCAATGCGTCTACAACACAAATTCACGGAAAAAGTAAGTCGCTTGCTAGCTATCGTGCTATCAAGTCGTACGAGAGCAGCTCTTGCCGTAGGTGAGCGAACGGAGCGCGACGAGATTGTTTTACTTTCAAGAGTCGTTGTTAAGTGACGTAGATGCACGGATTTTGTGAACTGATATTCATAATAGAGACTTGAACCGAGATAGTATGCTGCCTGTATATACCGAGTTGTCGGACTTTATTAACAGAAGTAGGCAATATTGGACTCAACATTCAGATAAGTGAACTTATAGAAAGGAATGGACAAAGTTTCAAAAGACTATCATACACGTTTAGCCTCGAGTAGGAGACATTGACACGAATACATCAAGAAGATACAATTACGCCCAGGGTTAAAGCTGTCGTAACTGTCAAGATACTAACAGAACTGCCAGTGCTAATTAACCGTGTGTGCGTGTGGCGCGATGTTTATAAACTATTTAGCGAAAAGGAACAATAAAATTGTTCATCAAAAGTGGAAATTCAACTTGTCGCCTCCATCATTCTATGAATATTTGGTAATTACTCATCAAAAGTTAATGAACAGTGACTATTTAACTTGGAAGTAAATTCGTGGACTGTTACTTGTGACAAGGAAGACTTGGACATACACAATATTACGACGCAAGATAATTAAGACATTATTAAAGAGTATCAGTGGATCTCGCGTCATATAGAGCGAACAATTTTACTTAACAACGAACAAACAACGACCATTACCATCTGAAATTGAACTTTTTCCTTGCTTTTGGTGATGTGGACGATGTGCATGAGGGAAGATTCATCAATTACTGCAGTAAAGTGTTAACCGGGCACATAATAATTCAACTTCAAACCATAAGAGACAATCAGTGCGCAGTTCGCATTAATAAGGACTCGCAATCAAACTTTAATCATTACGGCAGGAACGATTTCTTAAGAGCTTTTTCAGATCTTGTCTCTCGTTAACCGACGGAGACATTCATCATCGCGCATCGCGTCTCGACTCCACGGACCGAGCTGTAGCAGTAACGGCTCCACGGCGTCGACAACGATAGCACGCGGCGGAGAGGGGACGTCACACCCATCAGGAATTCGAGAGAATTACGTCACCCTTCTTCCAAAGACTCTCACTCAAGTATTCGTAGCATTTCCGTTACATATCTACTCATATACTCAGGACGTCACGCTACAGCACATGGCGGAGGGTACATCGTGCTAGTGTTGTCGACTTTCTTTTCTGTTCTACGCACGTAATGAGCAAAGGAAAAGTGAGTGGTTAATGGGGTCGTGCCCCGTTGTGCGTAAACAGCACCTGTTGCCTTTACGCAAGGATAAAGATTTCCAGTACTGCTGGCCGGCCGGAGTGGCCGAGCGGTTCTAGGCGCTACAGTCTGGAACCGTGCGACCGCTACGGTCGCAGGTTCGAATCCTGCCTCGGGCATGGATGTGTGTGATGTCCTTAGGTTAGTTAGGTTTAAGTAGTTCTAAGTTCTAGGGGACTGATGACCTCAGAAGTTAAGTCCCGTAGTGCTCAGAGCCATTTTTCCAGTACTGCTGGCGATTCATCGCGCAGCATCTGTTAATCTATTTGCTAAAGTGTATGACTCTATGAGTCTGTCACTGAATAGTCCTGCGTATACGCTCATACTGAAGCGATCCTGATGCGTCACCTCCTTGATCGCTCGGGGATTTGGACTTCCCCACACACGCTTATTTCGGTAATTTCCGATACCATCTCTTGTGAATCCTGCCTCATGTGTCAATAAAATGTAATCTGTGCATTGCAGATCTTCAGCTCGTATCACAACGGGTATTGGTTTCCGGATATACAGAGCGTTCCAGGAGGAATGGTCAGCATACAGAAATATGACAGGAACCATCATTAGAAGCAAAAATACCTAGTAAAGATGGGCTCTTAAATGCAACCTTAAAAGCTACGAGCGCTTATTCGCTAGAAGAGATGTTTCATATCAGCGAGATGAAAAAGTTCTCATAGCTCTTAAGATATGTATTATAGAGCCTTTGTTTACTGGACATTTTTTCTTGTTTTGGTCCATGTCATCTCCCCAAAAAACGTGGAAAGCAATGAGTTAGCTGTCACAGAATCGAAGATGGAGAAGTGCTCAGAGCTCGTAATGTCTGCATTTTAAATTTCATGTTTACTATACATTTTGGCTTCGAAAAGTCGTTCCTGTCATATCCCTCAATATTGAACATTTCTCCTAGGACACCACTTGCAATTAAAGAAACTTTTCTTCTAGCTTTCATCAATACTACCTAATGCAGGAATACGTTAAATTGTTTTAAGCACTCCGTGTCAACAAGAAACTCCATGGGGCTATTCGTGGATCCTTTAATATACGGAAAAGTAGAGAAATATGCAGGAAGACCGGGGGGGGGGGGGGGGGAGTTTACAAATTTGAGGAAGGGACTGGCAGTCGACAGTCAAAGAAAATATGAAAAAAGTATTGGGGTATAATAAGCAGAAGATCCAGAACTGTCAGAAGTTACTAAAACGTTTAATACTCCTAAAATTATCTAAGGGTCGCTCCTTTTCGACTTAATATGGAAAATGCACAGAAACCGGGAGGAATGGCAGATGTCAAGCGACTCACTGGTAAAATATTAGTGAAGTGTACTTCATTAACGAAAGAAATTGCTTAGAAAACACTCCTTCGACCTATTCTTGAATACGGCTTATCAGCCTGGGACACTTCCGGCTGGGCTGAATGGATGAGGTAGAGATGATCCAAACAATATCGCTTATCGTCACGAGTTAGTTTAGTAATGCATTACCAAGATGCCCATCAAGCTCCAGTAAAATGCGCTAGAGACAGGGATTTTACATCACGAAGAGGCTTACAGTTAAAATTCCGAGAGCGGACGTTTCACAAAGACTCAAGCGACCTGTTAGTTTCTCCCACATACATGTCGCGAAATGACCATGACCGCAAAAATCTACCAAACTCGAGCGCATACGAAGGTCTCACAAATGGAACGGGAAAGGGGACAACTTTAGTGCTACCGAAAGTACCAACCACTAAACGCCGCATAGTGACTCGCGGAGTACAAATGTAGATGTCAGCATACTAGATACGAAGTCCTGATGGGATTCTTTCGTGCTACGAATTCGTCTCGTAAATACAGCGCGGTGGCTGTAGCGAAGCCCCATTGCTACGTCATCACCTTCCTTTATCGGCAGCGAGAAAGTTCCATGTCCCGCCCTGTTGGTAAAACCAAGTACAAACCTCTTTCGCTCCAGTGGTACTTTCGCCGTTGTACCAAAGCGGAATCTGAGCTTCGTATAATCATTCCAGTCACGCACCCCGCTGCCTGCTTTTCATCTGCCAGGGGCCCTGGGTCTGAGCGCACCGTGCCACTAATTATCACGTTTATCTGCTTCAATTTAATTACGTCGGCCGAATAACCATGAAATTAACGTCACTGTCATTTAAATTACGCAATCTTTCCGGCTGGAACAAACAGCCTTATTTTAACGCTAGCAGATAATAAAATAATAAAATCTGAAAGTGCGAATACTCAAATTTCATCCCAAAATTCCACTGCACAGACTAACGTCAGACAAGTGTACAGTTATCGACAGGCTTTCAGTTGTAATTATACTAGATAGAAAGAGTGGGATTAATTTTATGAAATACTGGTATTTATCAACAATTCCAGACAAAATTCACTTGCTATTTCTGGTTATCATAGGGCGCCAAACGTAGCCTTTTTTTAAAGCAGTCCTGGAGTCTACAACATGCATACTCGTATTCGCGGTATAATAACAAGTTAATAGACATTTTATTTGATTTTGTTACCCTTGAGGTAACTGATGGTTACGGGTGCGAAGATGAGAAGAAATCTCTTAATTAAAGTTATTGTTGCCACAACGGAATAACTATACTCAATACGAGCAGTTTCATGGATCTGTACTTTTCGTTCACCAGTAACGTGTCTTATGAACAGAATGTTTATTGACGACTGTTTTCGAACATTGTGCAGTTGTCACGTCGACCTAAACAAGAGAAAAGATGAAACGTATAAAATGGTTCTACACGTTGAATAAAGAATATACATAAATATGGGAAATCTTTATACAATCATTAGGTTATACAAAACTTGTACCGTTAAAAGTAGAGATATCCTCAGCGCGAAGGTGGGCTCGCACACCACAGTGTATTAGTAGCAACGACCCTTTTGGAGATGGCAAGTTCTTAGGAAATGACTTGCCCAGGTAGTTACATGGCGAGCTATAGTTAAAGGCAGACACACAATCAAAGAGAAATTAGGTATTTTTCACCCACATAAATCATTGCTACAGGCAAAAGAAACAATAACTGGGAAGGGAAAAATTCTAGGAGCTACTGGTATTGAATCCCTGACTTTGGATCTGTAGTTTCAAAACTGCCCATTGAGCCACGAGGAAAAAAAACCTGTGACAATAAATCGTAGTTTTTTAAGGAATTTTCCGCCGTTTGACAACTATTCATTTATTTCGCACAATCACGATTTCAGCTATATAGTCGATCTCATGTGCAAACTGAAATATCACGACAGTCTGACCAGCCTAAATGGCATGAAATTATCGTAATAATACGTACCTGGTCTTATAAACCAGTTATTGTATTACAAGATACGAGTGCATATCAAACATACGTAATATACTGGGGTAGTCATGGGATACATCCAAATATCACGTCGGACCTGTTTTTGCCCGGCATAGTGCAGCAGGGACTCAACAAGTCGTTGGAGGTCCTCTGCAGAAATAGTGAGCCGTGCAACCTCTAAACCTACCCATAATTGCGAAAGTGTTGCCGGTGTAGGATTCTGTGCACGAATTTATCTCTCGCTTATGTCCCGCAAATGTCCGACGGGAATCCTGTTGGGTGACTTGGTTCGCCAAATCATTTGCTCGATAGTACAGATTTTTGTTTTCAAACCAATCGTAAACAACAGCAGCCCAGCGATATAATGCGTTGTCGTCCATAAAAATTACATCATTGTATAGTAATATCAAGTCCTTAAATGACTGCAAGTGCTCTCCTAGCCGAGCATAATCATTTCCAGTCAGTGATCGGTCCGGTTGGACCAGAGAACCCAGCCCATTCCATGTAAACATAGCCCACACCATTACGGAACCGTCACCAGCTTACGCAGTCCCTGATTAACAACTTGGGTCCATGGCTTCGTGGGGTGTGTTCCACACTCGAACCATACCGTCGCCTCTTAACAACTGAAATCGAGACTCAGCAGACCAGGTCACAGTCTTCCAGTCACCTGGGGGCCGAGCGATGTGGTCACGAACCCAGAAAATGCGCTGCAGGCGATGTCGTGCAAAGGTATTTCGCGTCGGTCGTCTGCTGCCATACCCCACTAACGCCAAATTTCGCCTCTCTGTCCTAAAGGATACGTTCGCCGTACGTCCTACATAGATATCTGCAGTTATTTCACACAGCGTTGCTTGTCTGTCTGCACTGACAACTCTACCCAATCACCATTGCTCTCTGTCGTTAAGTGAAGGCCGTCGGCCACTTCCTTGTCAGTGGTGAGAGGTAATGCCTGAAATTTGGCACTGTCGGTACGCTCTTGACACAGTGGACCTCAGTATGTTGAATTCCCTAACGATTTTCGAAATGAAGTGTTTCATGCGTGTAGCTCCAACTACCACTCCGCGTTCAAAGTCTGTTAGTTCCCGTCGTGCGGCCATAGTCATGACGGAAACCTTTCTACAAGAATCACCTAAGTACAAATGAGAGTTCCGCCAATGCACAGCCCTTTTGGGTCTTCTGCACGCGATACTACTGCCATCTGTAAACGTGCATGTGACTATCCCATGCCTTTTGACACCTCAGTGTATGTCTCACACTGTGCAAAACGAATAAATATTAACAAACTGCAATGCATACAGGCCTATTACAAATGATTGAACCGATTTCATAAATTCACTGTAGCTCCATTCATTGACATACGGTCACGACACACTACAGATACGTAGAAAAACTCATAAAGTTTTGTTCGGCTGAAGCCGCACTTCAGGTTTCTGCCGTCAGAGCGCTCGAGAGCGCAGTGAGACAAAATGGCGACAGGAGCCGAGAAAGCGTATGTCGTGCTTGAAATGCACTCACATCAGTCAGTCATAACAGTGCAACGACACTTCAGGACGAAGTTCAACAAAGATCCACCAACTGCTAACTCCATTCGGCGATGGTATGCGCAGTTTAAAGCTTCTGGATGCCTCTGTAAGGGGAAATCAACGGGTCGGCCTGCAGTGAGCGAAGAAACGGTTGAACGCGTGCGGGCAAGTTTCACGCGTAGCCCGCAGAAGTCAACGAATAAAGCAAGCAGGGAGCTAAACGTACCTCAGCCGACGGTTTGGAAAATCTTACGGAAAAGGCTAAAGCAGAAGCCTTACCGTTTACAATTGCTACAAGCCCTGACAGCCGATGGCAAAGTCAAACGCTTTGAATTTTCGGCGCGGTTGCAACAGCTCATGGAAGAGAATGCGTTCAGTGCGAAACTTGTTTTCAGTGATGAAGCAACATTTTTTCTTAATGGTGAAGTGGACAGACACATGTGCGAATCTAGGCGGTAGAGAATCCTCACGCATTCGTGCAGCAAGTTCGCAATTCACCAAAAGTTAACGTGTTTTGTGCAATCTCACGGTTTAAAGTTTACGGCCCCTTTTTCATCTGCGAAAAAAACGTTACAGGACACGTGTATCTGGACATGCTGGAAAATTGGCTCATGCCACAACTGGAGACCGACAGCGCCGACTTCATCTTTCAACGGGATGGTGCTCCACCCCACTTCCATCGTGATGTTCGGCATTTCTTAAACAGGAGATTGGAAAACCGATGGATCGGTCGTGGTGGAGATCATGATCAGCCATTCATGTCATGGCCTCCACGCTTTCCCGACTTAACCCCATGCGATTTCTTTCTGTGGGGTTATGTGAAACATTCAGTGTTTAAACCTCCTCTACCAAGAAACGTGCCAGAACTGCGAGCTCGCATCAACGATGCTTTCGAACTCATTGATGGGGACATGCTGCGCCGAGTGTGGGAGGAACTTGATTATCGGCTTGATGTCTGCCGAATCACTAAAGGGGCACATATCGAACATTTGTGAATGCCTAAAAAAACTTTTTCAGTTTTTGTATGTGTGTACAAAGCATTGTGAAAATATCTCAAATAATAAAGTTATTGTAGAGCTGTGAAATCGCTTCAATCATTTGTAATAACCCTGTATTTGACAGCCAATACACAGCTGTGACCTGCAGTCATTGCGTTAATGTTTAGTCAACAATGACAGTGTCACTCGCATTATGCATATTCAATGTGCGCTCCAAGCCAGTAATACGGCGTCTGCTTTTAAGACGAGGTATGAGCTAATTCGTCGATGACATGTCAATTAGCCAGGTCAGACATTTTTTAACATTTCAACTTTCACTTGAGAATACCGAAATCATGGTTGCGTGAAATAAACGAATACATATTTACAGTAAAATGACGGAAACTTCTTTCCAAAAATTCGACATAATTGTGGTCCTTCGCGTAAAAAAATCATTAAATCGTCGTATGTCTTTATATGCGATGGCAGTCGTTGTATGGTCCGACATATTACAAAATAAAAGAAACAGGGGGAAAGTTAGCGTTGAAACTATGACTACACACGTACAGTATATGTAGATTCAGTAGTGTACATAATAACGACTGTACTTGCACAGTGATGTCTAGGCAATTGGAATGATAAGTACGGTTACCGACAAAAGATTCGTTGCCGATCTGTTATGTTCATATTGACAGGTGAGCAGAAAGCGACCTGAAAAGAGCGTGTCAAAGTTTCATTAGCAAGAATGAAGAAACTGTTAATTTTCTGCAAACCATCATCCGAATAGAGTTTACAACCTTCAGCGTCGTTGAGTATAGCTGTCAACAACTCATTCCGACGGCCATCCACACGTGTGTGAAATCAATGTGTCCCATTCTGATCCTTAAGGCTCATGTGACCAAGGACGATCGTTCTGATGACAAAGATTTTTTTTTTCTTCTAGTTTCTTTGTTATGTGACGCTGTTCACCACACCCTCAGACACGCATCACACTCTGTACATCTCGATCAGTGGGACTTTGCTTGATTTATGAATTTATTTATCTGGCCACCATTAAGGCTGTTACATCTTCTGTTACAACTAACTAGGCACCCTTTGTATATTACACTTGATTCGTTATAATACACGTGTAATAAGAGGTCTTACACATCTAGTACGGAATTCAACCCTTAGTAATAGTTATGCCATAAATGGTGAAAACAGTAATAGTGTCACATGAAAAATTAACAGTTTACAACTTTAGTAAAAAGTGGAATAATAAAGATAATTAAACGCAGACAGATTTAGAGTATGGGTCGTGTTAGAATCAGTTAATGTGAGAGAAGAGATGTGAGTTGGAAAATAAAGTCTAGAAGACAAGTAACGAAGAACGGATAAGTAAAACGGTGTAACAGAGAAAGAAGCGTGACTGAGAGACGCAGAGAGCATTTGCTTCACTGTATATCAGAGAAAAACGGCTTTATGTAGATCTTCAAGACTACTCATGGAATTCACACTTTAGTGTAGGGCAAGGGATTCACAAACACGACAAACCATTTCTCGAGCGTTGCATTCTCGAATAGCGTGTGGGAAAAACGAAAACCTGAATCTTTCGCTGCGAGTTCTGGTTTATATCATTACGATGACCACTTCTCATTGTGTTTGTGGGAGCCAACAAAATATTTTCGCATACGGAGGAGAGATCTGGTGACTGAATTTCGTGAAAAAAACTCGCGGCAATGAAAAATACTTCTGTTTTAGTGATTGTCACCCCACCTCGGGTACTGTATCCGTAATACTCTCTCCCCTATTTCGTGATAACACAAAACAGGTAACTCTTCTTTAAACTTTTTCGAAGTCTTCCGTCAATCCTATCTAGTACGGATCCCATACCGCACACAAATACTGTAGATGGGAGCGGACAGTCTAGTGGATTTTTTTGCATCTTCTAAGTGTTCTGCCAAGAAAACGCAGTCTTTGGTTGGTATTACCAATAACGTTTTCTATGTGACGGTTGTAATTTACGTAGTTGTGACAGCAGTCCCTCGGTATTTAGCCGAATCGACAACCTTTAAATTTGTGTGATTTATGATCTAACAGAAGTATGTTACGTTTTGAGGGAAACGTTCAGAAAAAGAAGTGTTTTAGCTTTTCCTTGAACGCAAAAGGATATCGAATTGTACGTTGAGTGAAGGGTAGCCTGTTCCAGGGGACGCACAGCAGCAATGGCGAAGAAATTTGAGAATTTTTCTGTATTATGAATGAGCCCAGTTAGGATACTAGGCAAGTGAAACACTATGTTTTATTGTGAAGAGTGTAGTGATATTTAATATGTGATTCAATTTACCGGCGTCTGTGCACACTAAGAAACGGTTGAAGTATAGGTAGCGTATGGTACTCACTTAGTTTTTCTACCCGTTACTGTCTTATTAGGCGTATGAGACACAGATAAACGGATGATGAAGACGTAACGTCACTAAGCGACCGAAATTAGTTCTAACCACCGCTACATTTCACAACTTGTACCGTGATGGATAACATCGCAGCAGTAGAAATTCAAGGAAATGGTGATTCAACAACTTTCGCATTTGCATTCTGTGGAAATATTTTCCGAAATCTCTAGACAACACGGAGGCAACCGGAAGTCGTTATGAACTTACAGTATTTTCTCTCCATTTTATGTGCTTATGCAAAATTACACTACTGATTACGCAAAAAAATATTTGAGACTTCTTTGCATTTAGTTTAGGCCAGAGGTTATTGCGCTCTTCTGGAAACTGATAAAGAGGTGCTATTCATCTGTGTGATACATTACTGACATCTTCAGGTCTGGCTGAAGGTTAAGGGTAGGGAAATTACATGTATAGGACAGAACTGACGGAATGATATAAATGCAAATGTGGAACTGATGTGGGTCCAGGACTGAGTCCTGTGGGACTCTCGAGAGACTTTGCCTCCAACACAAGTTTCTGTTTATCCAGTATTTTTCAAGCCACTTCTACGGATTATTCGAAAATTTTCTGCGGTTACTAGATTATCACAAACACGACGCATTCAAAAATTCTTTATGTGCGGAGCTTTGCTCACAATCGCGCTGTGCGATTAATGGTCACATTACGACGTGGCGCCTTTAATTAATATGGGTCATATAGTCCAAAATCAGCGGAGGCGCATTACGACTTTCCAATATGCCTCTCGGGCGGGAGTGCTCTCCAAATGGTACCCGTGGAAAAGAGAAACCGAGAACGCGGGCGAGAGGGAGCGAGTAAAGGATGCACTAGATTTCGCTCCGAATATACGACCTGCGGGCGCCATTATGCGTGTCTCAGCCGATAATCTGTGCTGGCTGAGCGGGGGGATGGGTTCCTTTTTTTTGCAGTGCGACGCGGTGCGCGCTAATCGCTAGTTACGAGCGCAGAGTAAGTGCACCGTCGGGCGCAGGTGGTCCCGACCGGCGGCGAATTAAATACGGGCGGAAGGCAGGCGCACTCTGAGCTACGGCGCTATTAGGGCACACAAGTGTATCCGGAGATTAGCGGTCGCAGGGCCGCTTCTCGCCCAGATCTCCGCCGATAACGGAGTTCGCCGCGTCCCGAGCACACACGCGCCACGACACCAGTGTTTCTCTCTCGCGCATCGCGCGAGATATTACGCTTAATTCAACTCTTCCGATGGCGGAAATATGAGCGGTTAATTTGGCCGTCTTGTGTGTGGTGCACGCCCAGTACATCAATACTGCACGTCTGCAGCCGCTCGCCAGACGACATCCCGTGATACGACACTGTGTCACCGGTTGCATAACCAGCAGGTACAAATCTTTTAATAGCAACATTCAAATACTGTAGTCATCAGTGCCCTAGACTTAGAACTACTTAAACCTAACTAACCTCAGGACATCACACACATCCATGCGCGAGGCAGGATTCGAACCTGCAACCATAGCATCAGCGCGGTTCCAGACTGAAGGGCCTAGAACAGCTCGGCCACAGGGGCCAGCCTTTAATAGCAACGGCAGGGTTAGAATGGCACCACAAATAACGGATCTATATTGCCATGCCTTACACAGACGCCTGGCAAACTGCCGGAGGAGAACATCGCATTACATGGAGACCCAACCAGCAAGCAGCCTGTCATCGTGGTCCGCAGCAACCAGCCAGGCGGAATGAGTGAACTCATCCACCTGAAAATATTGCAACCAGCGCGACCGGCCGGTGTCTATAGTCAGTCTGTGCTCAGCTCACAGTGAGTTCAAGGGTGTCCGAGGTTGGAGTCCACGCCAATAATCCAGTGAGCTGCTTCCTGCGGCATTTATCAGTGTGTGGTACCACTGGCACTGCAGTGGACCTCCGGGAAGCCATCTCGGAACACAACGTGGTAAATAAAGACTTGTAGATGAACTATCAGAATTGTACCGCATCTAAAGTTGCGGATTTATTTACGGGAAGCTAAGTAGTCCAGGAACTTAATTGCGATCATTTATACCAGAGTTCTACGTACCGTTTGAGTGGTCTATTAAATATAGTTATGGTACTAGGGCAACTTATTTGCTTGGTTGTCTCTGACACTACACATGCCAAGTTGTATTGAGATGACGTGTTGCTGGACAGATGAGCACAACAATAAGCTTTTCATCTGATCGTGAGAGAAGGGCCTTAGGAGTGTTTACACCTGCGCAACGTTCCCTGCGTACCTGACACATGCTACTATTGCACCAGGTGGGAAGGGGCATGCAGTGGTTCAAAATCACGCATGATGTGTGCATGCGTGCCATCGTGTGTAGGGGCAGGATTCTCCTCAGGTGGAACAGCTGTTCTTTTCATTTGTTACTTTGATTTACTACCGCTCATGGTGGTAAAAATCACTTTTTCGTACACATTCAAATTTGCTTGTTTGTGGTCGGTTAGTTACGCCTAAGCCGATTGTAAAGACAGTTACCCGGTAAGTTCGTATATTGTTCGTAGAATAGTGTCATTGACTTCAGGGCGTAAAGGAACACGGCATCAAACTGAGCGCCAATATCTACAGAGCGAGATAAATTTGGCAAGATTTCTGTCTGCTAATCCAGATTGATTCTTATAGAGGATATCGTCGTTCTCCAAAAAGAGAAGAGAATATGTCCACAAGAGATTGGAATTAGCAATGTAGGCGCATAATTATGTGAATCTAAGACCCTAGCGTACTACGGGAATGAGCATCCTTCGAAGGTCCAGCAACCTTCGGTAGATTAACGCTTCGCACAATTTCTGTGGTCTCACAAGTAGACTACCTTAACCACGGCAGATACCTTTTTACACTGCTGGCCACCGTAAATGCAACACCCTGAAGGAAGCATCCGAATCAAGTGAAATTTACACCATGGGTTTGCAGCGATGAGATATGCAACTGATTAGAATTTCAGCGCAGACGCACATCACGCGCGCCTGTGGCGCCACCTCATAGCGCCATTTAAGGCTTGGCGATTTCGACGAGTGTACGTTCGGCACGTATGTTTACCTTGTGGTTGTTTCACAAGACGATCAGTTATGCCTCGTAGACAACAGCGAACATCGTTTGATCAAGTATCCGAGTTCGACAGAGGAAGGATAGTGGCTTACCGAGATTGTGGATTATCATACAGAGAAATCGCTAGTCGTGTTGGACGAAACCAAACAACTGTAATGCGGGTATGTGACCGTTGGATGCAGGAGGGTACGACGGACCGACGTGGTCGATCGCATTCACCTCGGTGCACCAATGCACGTGCTGATAGGCAAATTGTGCGCATGGCAGTGACAGTTCGCTCAGTGACATCCCGAACCATAGCACAGCACATTGCGTCTGTAACGCATCATCCAGTGTCTGCGCGTACCATTCGACGCCGTTTACAGCAGAGTGGTCTGTCCGCAAGACGTCCACTGCTTCGTCTACCATTGACGCAGAACCACAGACGTCTCCGTCGCCAATGGTGTGATGACAGACGGATGTGGACGGCAGAATGGAATGACGTTGTCCTTACTGACGAGGCACGCTTCTGTCTGCAGCACCACGATGGTCGGATTCGAGTGCGGAGACACCGTGGAGAGAGGATGCTGGACAGCTGCATTATGCACCGCCACACTGGTCTTGCACCGGGTATTATGGTATGAGGCGGTATTGGATATTACTCTCGCACGCCTCTAGTACGCATTGCCGGTACTTTAAATAGCCGGCGCTACATATCCGAGGTGCTGGAGCCAGTTGTCCTTCCTTACCTTCAGGGCTCGGCCACAGCCATATTTCAACAGGATAACGCGCGACCACACGTGGCACGCATTGTCCAATGGTTCTTCGTCAATAACCAGATTGAATTGCTTCCCTGGCCGGCTCGCTCTCCGGATCTTTCGCCGATAGAAAACATGTGGTCCATGGTTGCTCAACGAGTGACCCAGATTACATCCCCAGCTGCCACACCAGATGATCTTTGGCAACGTGTGGAAGCTGCTTGGGCTGCTGTACCCCAGGAACACATCCAACGTCTCTTTGACTCAATGCCGAGACGTGTGGCAGCGGTGATCTCCAACAATGGCGGCTACTCTGGCTACTGATTCTGGCAGGAACCACATGTCACAGACGTCTGTAAACGTAATCATTTGATACTTGGTCAACATGTTATCTACAAAATAAATTTTGTTGTGCTACCTCTTGTCTTTCTTGGTGTTGTTTTTACGGTGGCCAGCAGTGTACTATGACGCGATTGCAATTGCTTGTTTGTTCCGCGATCACTTATCTCAGTATTTGCCATTTCTCCGTTCAAGGGATGACTTAAAGAAGGAAACGTATTATGAGCTTCCGCGGTCAGACAGTTTCAAAAGACTGAATTCAGTGTTTCGATCTTCTGTCGTCTCCCATGTCGATGCCACTCTGCGACTGAATATGTTACTTCTGTTCCTTACTGAATTTACGGAAGACCGAACATTCTTAGGGTTCTTAATCAGGCTAGTGCAGGCAAATGATATACGTGGTCGAGCAGGTTCGAGAGTTTTCGGTACGTCGCGGAGCACGATAAGGATCTAGCGCTCCTTCATCAGTGACGTGGCACGTAACTGGCACGACCGGAGGGAAAGCTGGGAAGTGGCTTAAACTACGATAGTTTTGAGGAATACGTGTAAAAAAGTCGTTAAACCCTTTCACCGACATTCACAGAAAACTTCTTTTGTATTTGAACAAAATGGCAATAAGACGTCACATGGGATGTTTTGCTACAGCTAACAGGTAAAGCGGGAAATGCCGTTACACATTTTCCTTGACCCACGACCCATCATAAGATTAAATAATATTTACTTCAGTTATTAGAGACTGCAATGATTTACCAAGTGGGCTGCAAACGAGTGTTTCGATCCCTGTTCATACATACGGGGCGAATAAAATGTTTCCGTTTGAGGAGTTCCTGCAGAGTATATGAAACGTAGCGGGACTCCGATGCGAGTATGTAAGCACCGACACGTACTCAAGGGATTAGCGTGGCATCCGTGTCTTTCTGACGTGCGTGCGGTTAATGCGGAAACGTGAACTATGGCGACACCATTACCAAATGCGACCAAACAGGACCAATGTGCTGTTACTCTTTTTTTGGCTTCCGAACGACAAACATCGGCAGACAACTATCTGAGAACAAAGAATGTGTATGGGGCAGCGTGGCTTTCGGAAACCACCGTTGCTCAATGGTGCGCCAAGTTCCTTGCTGGTCACTATTCGACACAAGACGTCGGTCGATCTGGGAGACTAACCTCATCCATTGTGGATGATTCCAACTTAAGCGGGAGACACTCGAGCTCCCACCCAGTAGTCCCGATCTCTCCCCAAGCGATCATCACACTTTCGGTCCCTTAAAAGAGGCCATGGCAGGTCAACGATCCCTGTCGGTCGAGGATGTCCAGCAGGCAGTTACGGACTTCCTCATGCAGCACGTAAAGGTCTTTTGCCAAACGGTTATCTTCAACCTGGTGCATCGGTGGGATGACTGACTCAATGCTCACGGCGATTTTTTCTGATTGGCTTACCGATTCTGGACTGTACAGCCTTCGAGCGGAAATTTTTTATCGCCCCTTACATTAGAAAAACGGTTAAAAAGAGTAGCAGCATTTATACAGCTTTAAAACACGATGATGGCACACAAAAATTGAACAAAGAAGAGTATTAGTTACGAATTAAATGTGTAACAAACCGAGATAAATCATATTAAACTGACCAGTTGTGATCGTGAGAGTAAATTTCAGTGACGAGACGGTCGCGGAAATGGTAGAGATGGTACCAACGGGCGCCACTACATCGCAGGCCTGGTGAAAGCTCCAGAATTAGACTGAAACACGATAAGGAATGTTTTATTGATTTAACATATATTAGTTGCAAGATGTCAAAGTAAATAACTTTCAGCCGCCTAATTCCCAAACTTATTTAATTTGGCTACCAGTTTCAGCGTTTTACTACGCCATCTTCCAACTCCTGACAGAGGTGTCGAAAAATTTTGATCAAAACAGGGGCCAGAAATACTGGTATTACTTATAGTATAGTTCTGCTTCTGATCTGAAGCAGAAATCTACTAATGCCAATATTGCTGGCCCCTGTTTTGACCAGAATCGGGGTAGAATCTTCTTACACGTCGGTCAGGGCCTGAAGATGGCGTATTAAAACGTTGAAACTGGTACCCAAATAAAAAAAGTTTGGAAACCAGACCGCTGAAACGTATTTAATTTGACACCCTGTATCGAACAGCCGAGTTCCGCAACCATCTCTAAAAGGATGGATATAAAAAGACTCTATTATTTTCTGTTTTTACGTCCGATCTGCAGCCTACAGGCCACCCGGTGGGCCGAGCGGTTCTAGATGCTTCAGTCTGGCGCTGCGAGACCACTACGGTCGCAGGTTCGAATTCTGCCTCGGGCATGGATGTGTGTGATGTCCTTAGGTTAGTTAGGTTTAAGTAGTTCTAAGTTCTAGGGGACTGATGACCTCAGATGTTAAGTCCCATAGTGCTCATAGCCATTTGAACCATTTGAAGAGGGTATTATGTGACGGCAACGGAAGATATTAACAAATAGTTCATTAGAGACGCTGCAATACGCTTACCTAGGGAAAAAGGAAAATCTGATCATCGTATTAATGCATTCTCAACCAGTGTAAACTCTCATAAGGCATCTATACAGCGGAATATGTCGTATTCCTGTATTTTTACGAACATTTCTGAGCCGTAATATCCTTTATACTTTAAATATCCTTTATGTCAACACAACTTTATCTCAAACAAAGATGGACCATTAGCAGAGAATTGCGTGGGGAAATAATGTACAGTGCGTACTCTCTATGGAATCTGAAAGTTTTGTGGGCTTCTCGTACGGCCGTGCATAATGGGGAAAACGGCATCGGATTTGCGTGAAGGAGCACCAAAAACCTGCAAACTTTATCGAGGGGTACAATGTACACTAGAGTTTCCAAACAGTTCCATCCGATTTTGGAAGACTATGCCACCTACATTAAAAAAGATAGAAACTCGAGGCTCTTTTGTTCACACATCAAAAGTGAAAGTTACCTTGACGCAACTTGTAATCTGACGGTAGCTTGCTTGCTCACCCAATGTTCTTCGAGTCGAGATAGTAACAGCACAGCAACAAAAGGTGTTCGACAATCTGCGTCAGTTCAGATCAGTTCAGACAGAACACTGCGGCGAGATGTTCGCCGAGAGTGCGGCACTAGACCTCCTACGGTCCAAAGCATTCGACGATGGTCTCGTTTCCAGCATATTCCTATTGCATCTGTCTGGCCTCATTTCACGTCGGCGGTACACACATTCTGTCCGGCACAGTTTATGATCGACGACGTAATTCACGTTACTATGTGACAACAGTGACGAAATGATGTATTGTACTATCTGCTGCCACCGGTTTTGTGCGCGTAATGAAGGGTGTAATGGGTATAAGAGCTGGTATTTCTGTTGCTGATTGAGGACTCTGTGCTAAACAACATTACACCAATATTTATTTCGTTTGCAGACTAATAATTATGCCTATTATTACAAGTAGTATGTTTTTAGAATGGTTAGTACCTCAAAGAATTTCTGTCATAAGAAAGGCACTAATGTTTATTTTCCCATGGGCAGCCGATCAGGTTTCTGTATTGTGGACACTTGGAAGCATAACGAAACGTCTACATTTCGCGAGTTGGACTACGCCTGTCAGTATAGACGCTAATCCACACTTGCGGCATTTGCAACACATGATGAATATCGTAGTGCATAATAAAGATCCGCATCAATATCATCAAGAAGTAGATCACTATTGTCATTAACATCCTCGACAGACTTTCGTCTCTTTACTCGATTACACCATTTCGACGTCAGATCCATGTTGACACTGTTGGCATAGTTTCCATCCAAATTTATGAACATAAATATGGCAAGGAAAAACAATATAAATGGCAGACAAAAGCTTTCCCGTAGATCAAATGGGCCTACTTTTCGCCAGCGTGTAGTACATTTCAAACCACAATAGATAGCGCGATCAGGTTAATTCTCAGAAAATTTGGGGTTAGCACTTTCTTCTGCCGAAGCCTTGATTTCGTCTATGAATCGAATCTGTCACGGATTACAGACTGACGAGTGATATTGAAGTATTGGTCGAAAGAGGAATTTGTTATCTTATTCCGAAGATGCGACTGGAGACGGTGTTGCCTGCATAATAGGTGTAAAACAAAGCATGGGGATATATGTAGAGAGATGATGAATGAAATGCGTTTGACTGTCAAGAGAGCAATTAGGGAAGCCTTCAGTGACCACCTTAGCAGAATATTGTCAAGTGAGCTTTTGCAGAACCCAAAGAAATTCTAGTGGCGTGAAAGGCGGTTAGTGGCACCAACGTTAGTGTCCAGTCCCTGGTGAATGAGATAGGAACAAAATTAAGGGTAGCAAAGCAAAAGCTGAAATGCTTAACTCCGTTTTCAAATATTCCTTTCCAAAGGAAAACCCAGGAAAATTGTCCTAATTTAATCCTCGCACCACTGAAAAGATCAATGAAATAAGTATTAGCGTCAGTGATGTTGAGAAACAGCTAAAATCGTTAAAATTGAACGAAACTCCTAGCCCTCATGGAATCCCTGTCAGATTCTATACTAAATTTGCCGTTGAGGTAGCTTTCCTTCTAACTATAATCTATTGTGCAGCGCTCGAACAAAACACCGTGCTCAGTTCATGGAAAAAACGCACAGGTCACACCCGTCTACCGGACGGGTAGTAGAAATGGACCAAAAAACTATCACTGATATCCTTGACATAGATTTGTTGTAGAATCTTAAAACATATTCTGAGCCCAGCCATAATAAGATATCTTGAACAGAATGACCTCCTCAGTGGCAACCAACATGGATTTCGAAAAGGCGATTGTCTGAAACCCAACTCGCACTTTTCTTACATGATATACTGAAAGCTTTGGATCAAGGAACCAGGTAGAAGCAGTGTTTCTTGATTCCCGTTAAAATTTAATATTTTTTTTCCTTTATTGCAATTTTCATCACCCGATACAGGCGGGTTGTCAGCAGCATAGTACGCTGCTCTTCAGCCTTAAGCGGAACAATAACAAGACATATGGGTGATACAGGCACTACAGTAAAAACGGCGGGCAAAAAAAGGAGATTTAAAAAACAATAAACATGAAGCCGTTCACGCTGGACTCGAAAAAACAGGAGACACTTGGTGACATGGCGCACAGAACACGGATGACGGCGACGGCACACGTGAACAGTTGATGCGTGACGGTCACAGAACACTAAACACAAATCGAGGCACACACACGACACACAGATGGCGATGATCTCCGGCGCGCGAATGTTCACTGAGCGTGGACGAGTCCGGGGACCTGCCAAGAGAGGAGGTGGAGGAGGAGGAAGGGGAGTGGGAGAGCGAGAGGGGAGAGCAGAGATGCCACGGGCAGGGGAGATAGGGGGGGAGGGTGGGGGGGGGAGGGGAAGCCCGGCGGAAGAGGGGTGGAGGGAGGGGACAGGGGAAAAGGAAAGAGAAGGGATGGGAAGAGAAGGGAGGGAGGGTGTCTAAAGGAAAGGACACCGGAAGTGGGGGGGTGGGGCAGGGTCAAAGCTGATAGGAGGGGTAGATGGAGGGGAGGAGGACATCATCAGGGAGGGGGAGCTGGCGGAAGCCACCTTGGGAGAGGGTAAGGAGGGTGGAGAGATGGAGACCGGGTGGGACGTGCGAATACAGGTGCGGCAGGGGGCGGGGATGGGAAAGGATCGGGGATATGAGTGGGTGAGGAGGATCGAGTTTGCAGGAGATGTACAGGATCCGTATCCTTTCAAGGAAAAGGAGGAGGTGGGGGAAGGGGATGAGATTGTACAGGATCCACATGGGGGAGGGGAGACGGATGCGATAGGCGAGGCGGAGAGCATGATGTTCAAGGATTTGGAGGGATTTATAAAAGGTAGGGGGGGCGGAGATCCAAGCCGGATGGGCATAACAATGGATAGGGCGGATGAGGGACTTACAGGTGTGGAGGATGGTGGAGGAGTCCAGACCCCACGTACGGCCAGAGAGGAGCTTGAGTCGGGAGCCTGCCTTGGCTTGGATTGTCCAGAGGTGGGGAGTCCAGGAGAGGCGACGGTCGAGGGTGACGCCAAGGTACTTAAGGGTGGGAGTGAGGGCGATAGGACGGCCATAGATGGTGATATAGAAATCAAGGAGGCGGAAGGAAGGGGTGGTTTTGCCTACAATGATAGCCTGGGTTTTGGAGGGATGATAAACATTTAATTCAGTACCGCATTTAAGCTTCTTGTCAAAAGTACGATCATATGGGGTATTAAATGAAATTTGTGACTAGAATGAGGACTTTTTGGTAGGGAGGGCACAGCATGTTATCTTGGATGGAGAGTCACCGTCGTATACAAGGTGGTCCATTGATCGTGACCAGGCCAAATATCTCACGAAATAAACGTCAAACGAAGAAACTACGAAGAACGAAACTTGTATAGCTTGAAGGGGCAAACCAGATGGCACTATGGTTGGCCCGCTAGATGGCGCTGCCATAGGTCAAACGGAAATCAACTGCTTTTTAAAAAAATAGGAACCCCCATTTTTTATTACATATTTGTGTAGTAAGTAAAGAAATATGAATGTTTTAGTTGGACCACGTTTTTCGCTTTGTGATAGATGGCGCTGTAATAGTCACAAACGTATAAGTACTTGGTATCACGTAACATTCCGCAAGTGCGGACGGTATTTGCTTCGTGATACATTACCCGTGTTAAAATGGGCCCTTTACCAATTGCGGAAAAGGTCGATATCGTGTTGATGTATGGCTACTGTGATCAGAATGCCCAACGGACGTGTGCTATGTATATTGCTCGGTATCCAAGTGTCCGGACAGTTCGCCGGATAGTTACGTTATTTATGGAAACAAGAAGTGTTCAGCCACATATAGGTGTTTTACCTGCAGTAGCTGCTAATCCGCACATCAGTAGCAGACAAATTGCGCGAGAATCGGGAATCTCAAAAACGTCGGTGTTGAGAATGCTACATCAACATCGATTGCACCCGTACCATATTTCTATGCACCAGGAATTGCATGGTGATGACTTTGAACGTCGTGTACAGTTCTACCACTAGGCACAAGAGAAATTACGGGACATGACAGATTTTTTGCACGCGTTCTATTTAGCGACGAAGCGTCAGTCACCAACAGCGGTAACGTAAACCGGAATAATATGCACTATTGGGCAACGGAAAATCCACGATTGCTGCGACAAGTGGAACATCAGCGACCTTGGCGGGTTAATGCACGGTTCGGCATTATGGGAGGAAGGATAACTGGCCCCCATTTTATCGATGGCAATCTAAATGGTGCAATGTATGCTGATTTCCTACGTGATGTTCTACCGATGTTACTGCAACATGTTTTACTGCATGACAGAATGGCGACGTACTTCCAACATGATGGATGTCCGGCACATAGCTCGCGTGCGGTTGAAGAGGTATTGAATAGCATCTTTCATGACAGGTGGATTGGTCGACGAAGCACCGTACCATGGCCAGCACGTTCACCGGATCTGACGCCCCCAGATTTCTTCCTGTGGGGAAGGTTGAAGCATATTTGCTATCGTGATCCACCAACAACGCCTGACAACATGCGTCAACTCATTGTCAATGAATGTGCGAACATTACGGAAGGCGAACTATTCGCTGTTGAGAATAATGTCGTTACACGTATTGCCAAATTGCATTGAGGTTGACGGACAATATTTGGAGTATTTCTTGCATTAATGTAGTATTTATAGGTAATCACGCTGTAACAGTTTACGTTCTCAGAAATGATAAGTTCACAAAGGTACATGTATCACATTGGAACAACTGAAATAAAATGTTCAAACGTACCTACGTTCTGTACTTTAATTTAAAAAACCTACCTGTTAACAACTGTTCGTCTAATATTGTGAGCCATATGTTTGTGACTATTACAGCGCCATCTATCACAAAGGGGAAAAAGTGGTCCAACTAAAACATTCATATTTCTTTACGTACTACACGAATATGTAATAAAAAATGGGGGTTCCTATTTAAAAAAGCGCAGTTGATATCCGTTTGACCTATGGCAGTGCCATCTAGCGGGCCAACCATAGCACCATCTGGTTTCCCCCTTCAAGTTAGACATGTTTCGTTCTTTGTAATTTTTTCATTTGACGCTTATTTCGTGAGATATTTGACCTGGTCACGATCAATGGACCACCCTGTATAGAAGTAATTTCGGGTTTGCTCAAGAGAAGTGTGATGGGACCCTTGCTGTTCATGTTGTATATTAATGACCTGGAAGATAATATTAATATTGGAATCAGGGATTTGGCGGATGATGCAGTTGTCTAAAATGAAGTACTGTCTGAGAGAAGGTGCATAAAAATTCACTCAGGTCTTGATACGATTTCAACGTGGTGCAGAGATTGGCAAGTTGCTCTAAACGTTCACCAAAAGAAAAAAAGTTGTTTTCTGTGACCACAGTACCAGTGAGTCACTGTTGAAATCAGCCAACTCGTGTAAACACCTGGGTGTATCACTTTGTAGGGATATGAAATGGAATGATCACATAGGTTTAGTCGTGGGTAAAGCAGGTGGCAGACTTCGGACTGTTGATAGAATACTGGGGAACTGCAATCAGATTGCTTACAAATCACTTGTGAGACCGGCTCTACAATATTGCTCATGTGTGTGGGCCCCATACCAGACAGAACTAACAGGCGGTATTAGACGTATGCAGAGAAGGACAGCACGAACGGTCTCATGTTTGTTTAATCTGTGGCAGAGTGTCACAGAAATATTGAAGGAACTGAACTGGCAGACTCTTGAAGACAGACGTAAACTACTCCGAGGAAGTCTGTTAACAGTGTTTCAAGAACCAGCTTTAAACGATTACTGTAGGGACATACTACAACCCCCTACATATCGCTCACATAGAGATCGTGAGGATAAGATTAGGATAATTGCGGCACACACAGAGGTTTTCAAATTATCATTATTCTCCCGCGCCATACGTGAATGGAACAGGATGAAGGCTTAATAACTCGTACAATGGGACGTACCCTCTGCGAAGCACCTTACGGTGGTTTGCATAGTATGGATGTAGGCTTAAATATGGAAGTACCTGGGAAAATTCAGGATATTTTGTTCTGGCAGCATGAAAGAGCCGGCCGGAGTGGCCGAGCGGTTCTAGGCGCTTCAGTCTGGGACCGCGCGACCGCTACGGTCGCAGGTTCTAATCCTGCCTCGGGCATAGATGTGTGTGAAGTCCTTAGGTTAGTTAGGTTTAAGTAGTTTCTAAATCTAGGGGACTGATGCCCTTAGATGTTAAGTCCCGTAGTGCTCAGAGCCATTTGAACCATTTTTTGCGTGACAAAATAATGAATTACGAGCAACGGCAGGGCGTTTCGCTCTGCAGTATTGGGGAGTGAGTCTGCTGCAAGTCCTGGAATAATAAACGCTGCGAATTAAGTTGCAGATGCGAAACGCAACGAGCGTCGTGCACACGACACGTGTTGCGTGTCGCAGACCGGTCGCTGACAAGTTGTCCGGTTGTTTGCCTTGTCGCTCTTTCGCGACAGCGGCAGCCCTCACTGTTTACTCACGCGCGGAAACGCGGCGCGCAGCGGCCGGGCAGAGACGGCGGAGCTAGCCAACCAGCCAGCCAGCCAGCCAGCCAGCTAGCTAGTACTCGTAATTTTTCCCGGGAGCGACGCAGAGAGGAAAGAATGGCGTCGCGGGCGGCCCTTCTTCTTGTTTTAATCGCAGCAATTAGCCTAATGAAGTAGAGAGCGCTGTTTTGCCGGGATGGACGCGGCCGCCTCCGCATAATTTCCTCGCCCTCCTGCGCCGCCAGCTCCCACCAGCCCCTCAACCCCTTTCCTCAGATGTATTCCCCGCGCCGGAGCCGACTAAACTTTTTGTTGTTGTGCGCGGAATTAGCGGCCCCGGCATTAATTCGCAGCAGCGCCACGACGCCAAGATTCGCCCGTTGCGTCGTCTCTAATTACCCGTCTCCGGAACCCCCAGAGGCGATCCCGCACACGAACACACACACACACACACACACACACACACACACACACACGCACACACAGGTGCCTCGTCCCTTGTTTACCGACGACTCTAGCGTTCCACTCTCCGGCCAACTTATTCTTCCCTGGGAGTCGTTGATCCATCGTTACTACCGAGCGCGTTTGCCCGATAACAGATAAAGTACTGCCGGCGGTTTGTTTGCGAGCGGGCTTTTACCGCGTATTAGTTATGAAGACTGGAGCTCCTGATCGACGGTTACGGCGCTGGTTGTTAGCAGCGCGTTCATCGCAACGAGGGAAAGAGGAAGGAAGAAGGTAGCAAGATACGAGTTTGGCGTCCCGTAGACAACCAGGTCGTTACAGACGAAGGCGACTACCCAGAATGATATACACTACTGGCCATTAAAGTTGCTACACCACGAAGATGACGTGCTATGGACGCGAAATTTAACCAACAAGAAGAAGATGCTGTGATATGCAAATGATTAGCTTCTCAGAGCATTCACACATGGTTGGCGCCGGTGGCGACACCTACAACGTGCAGACATGAGGAAAGTTCCAACCGATTTCTCATACACAAACAGCAGTTGACCGGCGTTGCATTGTTAAACGTTGTTGTCATGCCTCGTGTAAGGAGGAGAAATGCGTACCATCGCGTTTCCGACTTTGATAAAGATCGGATTGTAGCCTATCGTGATTGCAGTTTATCATATCGCGACAATGCTGCTCGCGTTGATCTAGATACAATGACTGTTAGCAGACTATGGAATCGGTGAGTTCAGGAGGGTAATACGGAACGCCTTGCTGGATCCCAACGGCCTCGTATCACTAGCAGTCGAGATGACAGGCATCTTATCCGCATAGCTGTAACGGATCGTGCAGCCACGTCTCGACCCCTGAGTCAACAGATGGGGACGTTTGCAAGACAACACCCATCTGCACGAACAGTTCGACGACGTTTGCAGCAGCATGGACTATCAGCTCGGAGACCATGGCTGCGGTTACCCTTGACGCTACACCACAGACACGGGCGCCTGCGATGGTGTACTCAACGACGAACCTGGGTGCACGAATGGCAAAACGTCATTTCTTCGGATGAATCTAGGTTGTGTTTACAGCATCATGATGGTCGCATCCGCCTTTGGCGACATCGCGGTGAACGCACATTGGAAGCGTGTATTCGTCATCGCCATACTGGCGTATCACCCGGCGTGATGGTGTGGGTTGCCATTCGTTACATGTCTCGGTCACCTCTTGTTCGCATTGACGGTACTTTGAATAGAGGACGTTACATTTCAGATGTGTCATGACCCCTGCCCTGCCCAGCACATTGTCCAGATCTCTCACCAATTGAAAACGTCTGGTCAATGGTGGCCAAGCAACTGGCTCGTCACAATACGCCAGTCACTACTCTTGATGAAGTGTGGTATTGTGTTGAAGCTGCATGGGCAGCTGTACCTGTACACGCCATTCAAGCTCTGTTCGACTGAATGCCCAGGCGTATCAAGGCCGTTATTACAGCCAGAGGTGGTTGTTCTGGTACTGATTTCTCAGGATATATGGATCCAAATTGCGTGAAAATATAATCACATGTCAGTTCTAGTATAATATATTTGTCCAATGAATACCCGTTTATCGTCTGCATTTCTTCTTGGTGTAGCAATTTTAATGGCCTGTAGTGTAGTCAACCACAGGTTGTAGCAGGTCAGGTAGTCTATCCCGTGCAACAACTTCATCTCTGCATAGCATCCACAACCTACAGCCAGTAGAATTTGCTTACTGAATTCAGCCCTTGCACTCCCTCTATACTTTTTACAACCCACACTTCCTCCATTACCAAACTGACAAATATGTACTACTAACTGATCCCTTCTATTAGTCAAGTTGTGCCATAAATTTCTTTTTCTCAATGGTCGATTGAGAACTTTCTCAGTAGTTACTTGATTACCCCCCTAATCGTCGGCCTTTCTCTGTAGCACACTTTTCAAAATGCTATACTCAAAATGTTATACTCTACTCTTTTCTGACCTGTTTATAGTCCACGTTTCACATTCTCACAATGATTAACTCACATTTGGGGAATGGTGTTCATGCATGGAAGAGCACGATCACGTTTCTCTGGTAATGGTTCAAATGGCTCTGAACACTATGGGACTTAACTTCTGAAGTCATCACTCCCCTAGAACTTAGAACTACTTAAACCTAACCTAACCTAAGGACATCTTACACATCCATGCCCGAGGCAGGTTTCGAACCTGCGACCGTAGCGGTCGCTCGGTTCCAGACTGTAGCGCCTAGAACCGCTCGGACAACTGGTGATGAAACATGACATCTAATTTATCAATACAGTAAGTTTCAAGGTAAATAGGTCGAGCAGATGCAACATCATCTGATCTCAGTCCTCTGCATTTTTATATTTAAGGTCATCTCGTAACAGATTCCCTTCGACGCGGTTCAAAACTGGTGCCGAAAATAGTATATTCTTTTAAGGTTTTGCAAGATGATTTTTCGATGTTTGAAAGGTTTCGTAACTCACTACAGAGATTAATTGAGTCAGCCAAATGCGAAAAACCTGTTGCACCAAGTATGGATGTACAGTATTCAGTACTGTAACAAGCAACTTGCTGAAGCAGTATTATAATTTATGTCAAGGTAGGCTATGGGCTATAGGTCAGCACAGTTACACGGGAACTTAATTGAAAAGCTTGTATTTCAAACATTTTTCTCTTACTAAATCGCTAAAACCGTAACTGAGTCACAGTTGCAGGTTAACTACATAATAGTCTCCAGGAGCAGCAAAAATTTGATTTGCCGTATTTCATATATTTATTGATTCGATTAAAAAATTAAAATGGTGTCATAATCCACTCCTTTAGAGGTATAATGTTATGTGAAAGGTTCAGCACAATTAATCAAGTATTAAGCTTGGGAACTTTGTATGTATCTCGAGTCAGTATACCTCTCTGTCCGCAAATTATGCACACTATTTTTGGCCGAGCGGTTAAAGGCGCTACAGTCTGGAACCGCACGGCCGCTACGGTCGCAGGTTCGAATCCTGCCTCGGGCATGGATGTGTGTGACGTCCTTAGGTTAGTTAGCTTAAAGTAGTTCTAAGTTCTAGGGGACTTATGACCACAGCAGTTGAGTCCCATAGTGCTCCGAGCCATTTTGCACACTATTTTCATACAGTATTTGAGTTTGAGAGCACTTCGCGACTTCCTGCAAACTTCACACATCATTTGAAACCTTTTAAAAACTTTTTCTCGTTAACACAAAATAATGAGCAGAAAAAAAGTTTATCGCTTACAACTTCTTCATTAGGCACAACGCACTAATTCATTACTTCTTTACTAATATTGGCCACTCTATTCGCGACACATTTTGTGGAAACAATCCACGTACACCACTGAATCCGCAAAGGGTGGACAGAAATTTGGGAAAACCAAGAACACAACACATTACGATGTATAATACGGTACAGGAAAACAGTTGCCATTCAGCTTCCAGGCACCTCAGAACGGATAAATGCAAGTCATGCGAGGTGCGACTATAAAGTAATGAGACTGATTTTCTTTGCAAGATGTGGCAATCCTGCAGGCTTGCGGAGGCACAATATCTTTGACTTTGGTCTATAAGCTGCTTCTAGTCCAAGCGGCACATTGATGGAACTGCTCAGTCGTGAGTTGTGCTGTAATGAGTTAACACATGCTTGTGTCTCTCGTCACGGAAATGGAACCGCATAATATTGGGCAACGGTATGCCATTTCTTTTTGCATTAAATTGGGTGAAAATGCGATGACAACTTACGGTAAACTTCAGAAGGCTTTTGGAGAAGAGGTTATGTCAAGAGCTCAAGTTTTTCGTTGGCATAAAATGTTTAGTGAAGGTAGAACGAATATTAAAGGTGAAGACCGCAGTGGACGACCATCAACCTAACGGACGGATGTCAACTTGGCTAGGGTGCATGAACTCGTACGATATGATCGAAGATTATCCATGAAAATGATTTCAGAGGAACTGAACATCAATCGCGAAACGGTTCGTCTAATAATAACTGAAGATCTTGGTATGAGAAAGATTTGTGCAAAAATAGGCCCCAAAAATCACAACAGCGGGAAACATGGAAACATGTGGCAGCCGATCTGTTAGAGCAAACGGAATTCAATCCAGAATTGTTGAGCCGTGTTATCACTGGTTTTCAGTACGATCTAGACAGAAAACGCCGAAGTTCGCAATGGTGCTCAAAGAGATCACCCAGACCAAAAAAAGCTCGCATGTCAAAATCAAAAGTGAAATGCATGCTTGTGCGCTTCTTTGATACCAAGGGAATTGTTCATAAAGAGTGGGTGCCTCGTGGAAAACAGTCAACCAATATTACTACAAAGAAATTTTAAGAAGACTTCGTAAAAGATTTCTTCGCGTCCATGGCAACATTGCTGATGATTGGATTCTGCATCACGATAATTCGCCATCAGATACTGCTCCGTCAGTACAGCAATTTTTAACCTCGAAACAAATTTCAGTACTACCACAGCCACCTTATTCGTCAGATATCGCACCGTGCGACTGTTTTCTTATTTCAAGAGTCATAACGGCTGTCAAGGGACACCATTTTCAAACAACACAAGATGTCCAAAAATCTGTGACGAGGGTCTTGGAGGATATTACAGAAGATGAGTTCCAGAAATATTATCATCAATGGCAGAAGCGCTGGAAAACGTGTGTGCAGTCAGAATGGAACTACTTTGAAGGACAAAACAATAAACTTGACTAAAAAGGTAGCAACATTTTTTTATATCAGTCTCATTACTTTACTGTCACACGTCTTATATGGTTTTCAAGGGTGCCATACTATTCCTCCCGCAAAATATTGCCGGCCGGAGTGGCCGAGCGGTTCTAGGCGCTATAGTCTGGAACTGCGCGACCGCTACGATCACAGGTTCGAATCTTACCTCGGGCATGGATGTGTGTGATGTCCTTAGGTTAGTTAGGTTTAAGTAGTTCTAAGTTCTAGGGGACTGATGACCTCAGAAGTTACGTCGCATAGTGCTCAGAGCCATTTTTTTGCAAAATATTGGCAAGTCGAGGTGGCGGTGATGGAGGTGCATAGCGGTCACGCACGCATTCTCACATAATCCTTGGTATTAATGCGATCTTTCAAAGTAACCATGGATCCCATGCTATACCAAGAATGGCTGTTCCAACATCACCAGCGAACCCCCGCATTGCGTCAGCCTTGGGGCATAAACAAGGCCGGAACTTGGAAACTGTGTTAAATAAGACTCATTGGACCAAATGACGTCTTTCCATTGGTCCACAGTCCATGTTTTATAACTTCAGCACAACGTCTTCCTGTTGCAGGCATTTGTATCAGTGATGAGTGGGTTGCAATTCGAGCCCGCCCTCTAATTCACTGCTTGTAGCCCTCTTCGTTTTGTTTTCAGATGTTCAAATTTGTGTGAATCCCTAAGGGACCAAACTGCTGAGGTCATCGGTCTCTAGACTTACACACTACTTGAACTAACTTAAACTAACTTATGCTAAGAACATCACATACACACCCATGCCCGAGGTAGGACTAGAACCTCCGGCGGGAGGGGCAGAGCAGTCCGTGACATGGCACCCTAGACCCCGCGGCCACTCCACGTGGCCGTGTTGTTTTGATCCTGACAGGGTTCATGAGTGCAACACTGAGTTGTGCAAGTGACTTCTGCAGCTGTCGCCCTCTTATTTTTAGTCACAATAATGATAGTTTTCCACGATCACTCAACACTCTCTTTCGTCCGCGTTGTGACTTAACGAATGATGGTTTTCCGCTTTCCCTGCATTCGGTATAAATCGTCGATATGGTGCCCTTTGACATACCAGTCACTTTGGCTACCTTGGTTACGAATGCAAGCACTACTAGAACACCAACAATTTGACCCCGTTTAACGCACTGACGTCCAACATAATGCACTCACAATTACTCAGAACTCTGTTCTGACCACGACTGATCTCGTAACGTACTGGGGACTTTGCATTGGTGCCCTTCGTGGTGCTTCTGTATTTATGTTCAAGCTCGCAATTATAGTGATGTTTCCATTTTCTTGTCCGACTCTTATACCTATACAGCACGTAGTTCAAGAGTATTGACATCATAAACTTTGAGTTGCGTGAAAACCCAGCTTTCCTAAAAAAAACTGAGCACAAATTACCCAGACTATACTCGTCCAGTATCCAGATGACGAACGCGGTTTGCGACTTCCAACAAACTTTAAACCTAGTTTCAAATCTTTTTTTAAAAACTTCTTCGCATTAATCGTTTTACAAGATTAACGTCACATATTTAACACATTAACCAGTTTGTAGAATAATCTGACATTTGAAGCTTTTTTATATACGAAAGTTCGATTATTTAAAGAATGGACAGAGGGTTATGAGTTTGTAGTAACAAGCGCTTCATACTGAAGCTACTGGCGTGTCGTAAGCACAAATTCTAAAATTTCTTGCATATGGCTCGTTTGCGGATTCGTCTTTACTGGACCATTTTTATTTTTATCATCGTATATTCCCCCCTCCACCCTCTCTCAGTTTCCGCTATTAATTCGTTGCTTGAACCGGTGACTCTATCTCTCTCTTTCTCTCTCTCTCTCTCTCTCTCTCTCTCTCTCTCTGTGTGTGTGTGTGTGTGTGTGTGTGTGTGAAGAGAGAGAAAGAGAGAGAGAGAGAGAGAGACAGAGAGAGAGAGCGGAGTGTTCCCGTTCGGTCCAGTGCTCCGCGAGAGAGCGAAATGGGTGCTGCGAGATAGACTCCGATGCGTGAAGCACGTCCCGCAAACAAGACGTATCTACCGGCGACGAGACGTAATGGTTGCCGGCGGGCGGTTTGGGGGTTGGGGGAGGGGATTACAGGGGCTGATGGAGGGGTGAAATGGGTGAGAGGGGTAGGGGCGGGATCGATGCAGCGCTGCGCTGTTTACGGGCGCGGCGTCGGTGTCGGCGTCTGTGGGGCCACCTCGTCTCGCGCGGCGTGAGCGATTCGCAGGGCAGGGCGCCGCGCCGCGCGGCCGGCGCTAAATTGGAGCTATCGAGCAACGTCGCGCGCTAATCCGGGGGCCGACGCCATCCGTCAGGGCCGCCAACTGCCCGCCGCCGACCGCACCGCACCGCTGCAGGTCGCAGGTCGCCGAGTTCAACGAGGCGACGCGCTCTCGACGTTCGTGGAAATGGTGCTGTCGCGCAGTTTCAATAATTAAAAGCACCCATTGCCTATACAGTCTATGGTAGCTAATTCGAACTTTGGTAAGTAGCACGTTATGTCACGTCACTCGAAAAAATATCGATACATCGCAGCAGTTCTATTAGGTTGGTGAATGAGTTGGAGAGTTTTCGTTTTGCATATTGGTTTTCCTTTTGCATATTGGTTTTCCTTTTGCTATGGGTTTACCAATCGATCGTCATTTTTTATCTGTAGTTCACTGTCGCTAATTGAGTTCGAATAGTCAATTTGTTGTTTGAGTTAATAAGTGGAGCGGTGGACACTAGAAAATGGAGTGCTAAGAGGAGAACTCGGAACATTTTCGACATATTTTTCTGTTCAGTGGAGTGGTGACAGTAGCGGAAGCAACCAGAAACATTTCCGTTGTGGATGAGGATAACGCCATTGAACAGAGCAGGGCGAGAAAATGTTTTTCTCCTTTTAAGAAGGATCGTTTTGACATTACTGACTCTCCCCGTTCAGGAAGATGGTTCAAATGGCTCTGAGCACTAGGGGGCTTAACTGCTGAGGTCATCAGCCCCCTAGAACTTATAACTACTTAAACCTAACTAACCTAAGGACATTACACACATCCATGCCCGAGACAGGATTCGAACCTGCGACCGTAGCGGTCGCGCGGTTCCAGACTGTAGCGCCTAGAACCGCTCGGCCACTCCGGCCGGCGTTCAGGAAGACATTCGGGGTTTGATGAAGATGATTTAAATGCATTAATGATCCACATCAGTGTGCCGGAGAAGTGGCAAATGCAATGAATTGTGATCATTCCACCACCACACGACATTTGCGTCCAGAGAGGAAGGTTCAATAATAGGTTGTATGGGTACCGCATGATCCAAACCAAAATCACAAAAATCAGCCAATGGCCGTATGTACTTCTCTGCTTGCTCGTCATCAACAGGCTCGTGAGAAACAAGGATCATTTCTTTCCCGTATCGTTACTAGTTGGCGATAAATGCTGTCTTTTTGCCGGCCTTAATGGCCGATCGGTTCTAGGCGCTACAGTCTGGAACCTCGCGACCGCTGCGGTCGCAGGTTCGAATCCTGCCTCGGGCTTGGATGTGTATGATGTCCTTAGGTTAGGTTTAAGTAGTTCTAAGTTCTAGGGGACTGATGACCTCAGATATTAAGTCCCATAGTGCTCAGAGCCATTTTTTTGCTGTCTTTGTGCTAACATAAGGAAAAGAAAGTAATTTCTGAGCCCAAAAAAGGTAGCACCTCCCCGTAAAAAAAGGCTGCGTGATTCCACAAAGGACAATGCTATGCACTTAGCGGAACAGCAACAGTGTGGTGTACTGCGAATTGCTTCCTCGAGGTGTGACCATCACTGCTGATATTTAGGGTCTACAACTGAGAAGTGTTGCAGACGCAATTCAAGAATATCGACCAGAAAAAAACTGCGTGAAGTGATGCTACTCCACGATAATACCTGCCCGCATCCTGCTAGACTGACTAGAAGCACTGTATAGGAGTTGGGATGGGAATCATTTCGCTCCCACTTTATTTACTCTATCTTGCTCCCTCGGAGTTTTAGCTTCTCCGCTCTCTGTCGAACAACCTTCAGGGAACTTCTTTTCCGGATTAAAATGCGCTTCGCAAAAGGCTCTAAGAGTTCTTCGCTTCAAACCCACGTCATTTTCACAGATGCGGAATCGAAAAGTCACCCATCCATTGGTATACACTTGTAAATAGTGAAGGAGATTATACAGGGTGATTCAAAAAGAATACCACAACTTTAGGAATTTAAAACTCTGCAACGACAAAAGGCAGAGCTAAGCACTATCTGTCGGCGAATTAAGGGAGCTATAAAGTTTCATTTAGTTGTACATTTGTTCGCTTGAGGCGCTGTTGACTAGGCGTCAGCGTCAGTTGATGCTAAGATGGGGACCGCTCAACAGAAAGCTTTTTGTGTTATTGAGTACGGCAGAAGTGAATCGACGACAGTTGTTCAGCGTGCATTTCGAACGAAGTATGGTGTTAAACCTCCTGATAGGTGGTGTATTAAACGTTGGTATAAACAGTTTACAGAGAATGGGTGTTTGTGCAAAGGGAAAAGTTGTGGACGGCCGAGAACGAGTGATGAAAATGTAGCACGCATCCAGCAAGCATTTGTTCGCAGCCCAGGAAAATCGACTCGCAGAGCTAGCAGAGAGCTGCAAATTCCACAATCAACTGTATGGAGAGTCCTACGAAAAAGGTTAGATATGAAACCTTATCGTCTGAAATTGGTTCAAGCACTGTCTGCAGCTGATAAGATTAAAAGAATTGATTTCTGTGACTTTATCCTTGTTCAAATGGAAACAGATGAATCTTTCGTTTCAAAGATTGTGTTTAGTTATGAAGCAACTTTCCACACTAACGGGAAAGTCAACCGTCACAATGTCTGTATATGGGGCACTGAGAATCCGCGGGAAACAACTCAGTATGAACGTGACTCGCCTAAGGTGAACATTTTCTGTGCCATTTCAGCCAATAAAGTTTTTGGTCCCTTTTTCTTCGAAGGTGCTACTGTAACTGGACTACAGTATCTGGAGATGTTAGAGAATTGGCTGTTCCCTCAGCTCGAACAAGAAGCACAACAATTCATATTTCAGCAGGATGGAGCGCCACCACATTGGCACTTATCTGTCCGTAACTACCTGAACGTCAACTACCCGAGGCGATGGATCGGCCGCCAGGCAGCCCCTGACAGAGCACTTCATCACTGGCCTCCAAGAAGCCCTGATCTTACTCCCTGCGATTTTTTCTTATGGGGGTATGTTAAGGATATGGTGTTTCGGCCACCTCTCCCAGCCACCATTGATGATTTGAAACGAGAAATAACAGCAGCTATCCAAACTGTTACGCCTGATATGCTACAGAGAGTGTGGAACGAGTTGGAGTATCAGGTTGATATTGCTCGAGTGTCTGGAGGGGGCCATATTGAACATCTCTGAACTTGTTTTTGAGTGAAAAAAAACCTTTTTAAATACTCTTTGTAATAATGTATAACAGAAGGTTATATTACGTTTCTTTCATTAAATACACATTTTTAAAGTTGTGGTATTCTTTTTGAATCACCCTGTATTATTGATGGCTAAAGCCTCTGTTATGTTTGTCTGTTGTATTTATTAAACTGATGCAAAGACGCTACGAACTTACGTAGCAACCCATTACTTGATTTGACTCCACAAACACACTATAATTCGAAGTCCATGGCTACCTAACACTCGGTAACTCGAACTCTTTCGTAAATTTTTTGATGATTCAACTCTTCGCGACTTTCTTTTGTTTCAACTACGTATAGCTTACAGTAGTTTATAAACAATGTGTAATACACTTTTTCAGTGACAGATGGGCAACCTGGTGAGCAGAATGAATTTTCCCTCTGTAGCGGTGTGTGGGCTCATATGAAACGTTTCGATGGATTGAAACTATATTTGCGAGGTGGGAAAGAAAGTACTGGCGGAATAAGGGCTGTGGGGACGGGTCGTGAGTCGTACGTGGATACATCCTTGCCCGCGAAACTCAAAGGTCCCACATTAGAGTCCCAGTACTCCACACAGTTGTAACCTGCCAGAAAATTTCAATGTGCTCACCCTTTAGATGACTGTCTTAAGCTACTTTCTCTTATGTACATGAGTTTTACTTAATTATGTTCAGTCTCTCTCTTACGCACACAGACACACACACACACACACACACACACACACACACACACACACACACACACACACACACTATTTATTATATTATTACTATTATACATTCAGAATTCTTCTGTGTGGTAGACGCACTTGTCAAAAAGGTGTGGTTTTAATTTGTGTTCCAAATTAGATTTATTATGTAATTCATTGCATCACCGTGTTTGTTACTGAATACATCATTCGTTTCTGTGTCACACTATGTCTGAGGCGTGTGTCATTTCTCCTTCTAGTACGATATACGGGGTGTTTCAAAATTACACCGACAACCTTCGATTGGATGTAGAAGGTGTGTTGATGAACAAAACGAGGATGGGAACCCGTGTCCGGTAACGTCATCCAACGACTGCTCAGAGCGCTTGTTATTATTGATATTTATAGATATATATATACAGGGTGATTCTGTGATGATGTTACAAGCTTTTAGAGATGATGGAGAAGGATAAGTGTATCAGTTTGAGTTAAGGGATACTGGCCCAGAAACTAAGAAGTCGAAAGTGATAAGCGAAAAGTGTTGTATACTTCTGACATGGAATACATCACTGCAGGGTAGCCAACATTCAGATGTGGTAGTATGCACTAAAACAAGAAGAAAAGTGCAGTAAACATACAGAGGAGCTACGAACACTTGTTCTTTCTCGCTACTGTGAAACACATCTTCTCTATCGGACAAGTGCTCACAGCTCTTCAGGCACGCATTTCAGAGCCAATCTTTACTAGACATTTTTTCTTTTTTTTTTTTTTTGGTCCTCATTAACATCTATGAAAGTTGCCTAATCTAGCAACAACAGTACTGGTGCATGTATTACGCTGTCAGTTGTATGAGAACTATTTTCGCTTATAACTTTCGACCCGTTCGTTTCCGGACCAGTGTCCCTCACTTCAAGTTGATACACTATCCGACTCCATCATCGCTGAATGTTTGTAACATCATCACGGAATCACCCTGTATATCCGTACACGAGTACCGCCGGCGGCTATAACTTCGGCGCTCTGTAGCGTCCGGACACGGGATCCTATATTCATTTTGTTTCTAAAGACACCTTCTATATCCCCTCGAAGTTTGTCAAATATAATTTTAAAACACCATGTACATCAGTGTTACTGTTTTTTTCCAACTGTTGTTGATGGTTGCGAATAAAAGGCTTTAGATGTACTTCAAAGCTGTTGTCAGTATTATAAAGTGTTTGAATAGCTGTCTACGAGGGATTCTTCACTGGGCACCAAGCATACAGATAATTTTAACAGAAAATATGAAGCCATTAGACTTATAGCTGGCCATGACGCCCCGTTATCACAGTATTCATGTCTACCTCCAACGACAGACCCGTCAGTCTGCAATGCTCAACGGCACGAATAGCACTTCCGAAGATTTCCCACACAGCACTGGTCGAAACGTTAGGGAAAAGAAAGTTTCATGAACCACGACCATATAAACCGGAAGATAGCCTGTTTTTACGAACACACTTCATCCTTATTGAAACTTCCTGGCAGATTAAAACTGTGTGATGGACCGAGACTCGAGCCTGGATCCTTTACCTTTCGCGGGTCATCTCAGCGCACACTCCGCTGCACAGTGAAAATTTCATTCTGGGAATTATCCTTATTATCTGCACACGCTGCTGTGTAACAAACTTACTTCTTCTAGATGACGACTAACCCTAAAATACGATGCCACAAGGCAAGGTTGGATGAAAATCTGAAAAAAAAGTCAACTTTTAGACAATTTAATCACCAGAATCTGACATTATTCGTAATGCAAAAATGGCATCTGCCGTGGTATACCCAAACGAAAATTTTCGCGCATTCTCCTTGAGCGCTTCAGAGTAACCAGGTAGAAGCCATAGTGTGGATGGACTGAGTCATACTTGATCCTCGATCGTCGGCAACGCCAGGGCAGCTAGTAACGTCACACCCGTGGCACGGGAAGCGCCAGAGCTTCCGAAATCCGCAAATAGCGTCAGACGGTGGCTGACGGAATGACGCCGGCCGAGTCACGCAAACTCCCGGCTATGCCACCAGGCAGCGCTGGCGCTGGCGGGATTTGTTTAGGGCGTGCTCTCCCGCATGACACGACTTCATTATTCCCGCCCCCGCCTCCGCTCCGCCCCCGCCACCGCCTCCAGCTCCCAGCCACCACCTCCAGGTCACGCAATTCCGATGGGCGGAGCTTGTTCCACCCCGGCACTCCGCCGACCTTAAGCAGAAATAAATCAGGGACGTTTTCTGCGCTGCCAGAACAGGCAGCCCAGAACACGGGCATTAATCTTACAATCCATTACGGCGTATCTGCTGTTTGCCGATAAAATTACGCCACCATCTTCTTGGGAACTGGGAAAAAAAGAGAAAGTGTTTTTTGAATGGGAGAACGTTTTCGCTGATAATGACTTTATGATAAACTCGTCATGGACCGAGTGAGGCGGTACGATGATTGAGTTACCGGTCTCGTAGTCGGAACGATGAAGTCTCAACTTCCCGCGTCTCACTCATTCGAGATAATCTTTACATATTCGACTCACAAGTCAACAAATTTCGAAAATATACTAACTTGAAGAGTGCTTGTCACTTTCGTGGTCATATATCAGCCTGACGTTCCTCGGTGGTAGCGATCACAGAGAAAAAGTGACTGTATATTTGGTGGGCACTGCACTATCTTTATCTAGTAATGTAGTCGTCACACACACACATTTGGTTTCACAGCACTATGGGACTTAACATCTGAGGTCATCAGTCCCCTAGACTTAGAACTACTTAAACCTAACTAATCTGAAGACATCACACACATCCATGCCCGAGGCAGGATTCGAACTGCGACCGTAGCAGCAGCACGGTACCGGACTGAAGCTCCTAGAACCGCACGGCCACCGCGGCCGGCGGCTAGTTCATGTCTTAATATGTAACTGAGTCTCATTTATCAAGTATGCACATACTGCACCTTCTACACTGCTGGCCACCGTAAATGCAACACCCTGAAGGAAGCATCCGAATCAAGTGAAATTTACACCATGGGTTTGCAGCGATGAGATATGCAACTGATTAGAATTTCAGCGCAGACGCACATCACGCGCGCCTGTGGCGCCACCTCATAGCGCCATTTAAGGCTTGGCGATTTCGACGAGTGTACGTTCGGCACGTGTGTTTACCTTGTGGTTGTTTCACAAGACGATCAGTTATGCCTAGTAGACAACAGCGAACATCTTTTGATCAAGTATCCGAGTTCGACAGAGGAAGGATAGTGGCTTACCGAGATGTGGATTATCATACAGAGAAATCGCTAGTCGTGTTGGACGAAACCAAACAACTGTAATGCGGATATGTGACCGTTGGATGCAGGAGGGTACGACGGACCGACGTGGTCGATTGCATTCACCTCGGTGCACCACTGCACGTGCTGATAGGCAAATTGTGCGCATGGCAGTGACGGATCGCTCAGTGACATCCCGAACCACAGCACAGCACATTGCGTCTGTAACGCATCATCCATTGTCTGCGCGTACCATTCGACGCCGTTTACAGCAGAGTGGTCTGTCCGCAAGACGTCCATTGCTTCGTCTACCATTGACGCAGAACCACAGACGTCTCCGTCGCCAATGGTGTGATGACAGACGGATGTGGACGGCAGAATGGAATGACGTTGTCTTTACTGACGAGGCACGCTTCTGTCTGCAGCACCACGGTGGTCGGATTCGAGTGTGGAGACACCGTGGAGAGAGGATGCTGGACAGCTGCATTATGCACCGCCACTCTGGTCTTGCACCGGGTATTATGGTATGGGGCGGTATTGGATATTACTCTCGCACGCCTCTAGTACGCATTGCCGGTACTTTAAATAGCCGGCACTACATATCCGAGGTGCTGGAGCCAGTTGTCCTTCCTTACCTTCAGGGATCGGTCACAGCCATATTTCAACAGGATAATGCGGGACCACACGTGGCACGCATTGTCCAAAGGTTCTTCGTCAATAACCAGATTGAATTGCTTCCCTGGCCGGCTCGCTCTCCGGATCTTTCGCCGATAGAAAACATGTGGTCCATGGTTGCTCAACGAGTGACCCAGATTACATCCCCAGCTGCCACACCAGATGATCTTTGGCAACGTGTGGAAGCTGCTTGGGCTGCTGTACCCCAGGAACACATCCAACGTCTCTTTGGCTCAATGCCGAGACGTGTGGCAGCAGTGATCTCCAACAATGGCGGCTACTCTGGCTACTGATTCTGGCAGGAACCACATGTCACAGACGTCTGTAAACGTAATGATTTGATACTTGGTCAACATGTTATCTACAAAATAAATCTTGTTGTGCTACCTCTTGTCTTTCTTGGTGTTGCATTTACGGTGGCCAGCAGTGTAATTATACAACAGTCAATGTGCAGTATATCCCAACCAACCAACAACAGTTTCACTCAGATGAACAATACGTTTGGCACTTCAATATTAACGTTAATTAGCAATCACTATTAATTATCCTACTTCACTGTCCGTCTTCTTATTCACAACATATCGTTGCACGACTACATTATTACGGTGTACAATGGCATGTCTTCGAAACTCGGAATCTAGGCACTGTCTGTCTTTCATATTCAAGTTAATCTGCATATGTTACTAACAGTTATAATTCACAGTCCGATTTCATATTAAGTTAAATATATTATTGCACGAGTACATTTTGGTTACTTTGACTGACACTGAGTCCACGCTCGAAATCTCGGAACAGATTGACTTACAATGGCTTAAGGCCCAAAGCTTATATAGCTTTGCAAAAATGGCTACTACAGTTTCACATTGTTAAATTCATAATTTCGATAATTTGCAATTAGAATTTTACATCTGAAATTAATTGACTTGTGCATAAAAATTGGTTTTGGGCTGAATTTTATATTACAATAAGAATTTCTTCTGAAATAAGCCTTCTTGATGACGAAACTGCGGAAACAGCCACATAAACAATACCATACATAAAAGTATTAATTACGCGGAAACTAATTAAGTGCTGATGTTTCAACCATGTTTTGTAAATAAGCTACATGAATATTGTAAGGATCTCTAGGCCTTATTTTCATAACTTTAGCAGTAATATAGTAATTACATCTGTTTATATGTCAACAATGCGACTGGAGTAGGAAATAATTACTGTTAGTTAACTGAACTGAGCTTCGGCAAAACTAAACTGGCGTCCCAAATTAAAGCAACAAGCCGCTGTTTCCCCGTCTTGTGTCTAATTCACCGCACAACAGAAATCAACAGATCTTCATGCAACCGTGCTCTGCACGGGAAATGGCATTCCGGTCAACGGACAACCCCGTCAATGACGACGTCAGGGCATCTGTCAAACGACGTACTGTTTGCGGGGTAGTCCCACATCCACAATCGCTGTATATACAGTCACCAATGCAGTATATCATAGACAAGACGCCTACAAGGCTCTCTGCGATGGAGGGCCTTAAGAAGAATGGAAGCATCGTAAACTGATGAGGCCCGATGACTTAGTGTGATTCGTTCTGTTGTTTCTTGGATGTAGCAACAATTTATAGAGGTCGAAACAGTACCCCAAAGACCAGGGAATGACATACCTCTTGTGTTATCGGAAAGAGAGGACCAGGGCACGACAGTGCCGGCTTAGTGCTGCCGTCTCACCACGCAGTTTGCACTGGACGTGTTGCATCGAGACAAACGGTGTCTGGAGGGCCTCCCCAGAGTGGCTTTTGCTGTTGGAGACCTGCTGTGTGTGTACCTCTGACGCGTCTTCACAGAAGGCAACGTCTAGAGTGGAGTCCTCAACATGCCACCTGGGTGCCCGACCAGTGGGCCAATATTCGTTTCACAGACGAGTCCCGATTTGGTCTGGAGAGTGATTCTCGACGCATTCGCATCTGGTGGGCACGTGGAACACGATTTCGGACCTCAAAAATTATGGAAAGAGACCGATATCAAGGAGGATCACTAATGTTGTGGGCAGTGATTATGTTGACCACATAAACATGTCAGCATGAAATTTTGTGGGTGAATCGGCTAGGTTTAACTGCTGTCAGGTATCGGGACGAGATCTTGGGACATCATATGCGGTTGATCCGAGGTGGTGCGGCCCCAGACGTCACACTGATGGACGATAATGATCGACCTCATAGAGCAAGAACTGTTGATATTTTCTTCGAAACGGAAGATACTGGATGCATGAGGTGACCGACTTGCTCTCCCGATTTGAATCCCATATAGCATGTCTGGGATGTACTAGGGAGACAGTTTGCATCATGTCAGCATCCACCAACCACTATTCAAGACTTTCGAGCAGCTCTCCAGGAAGATTGGGCGTTATTGCATCGACATTAGATTGATGATATTCTCAGCATGTCCCGTCGTTGTGAGGCCTGTATTGCTGCCAGAGGTGGTCACATCGCATACGAGCACATTAACCAGCTGTCGGAATGTGTGAGCAAATCCGTTAAGTTAGGAAAAACACAGAACATTTTTGTCTACCATTGTGCATACTGCAGTTGTTTACGTTCTGCATTCTTTACATTGTTTCTACTTTACTATCACCTGTTGATACTGTTTCGTGATAAAATAAACACAGCCTTGCAAAATTTCAGTTGTTACTTTAGTTTTGGACACCAGTGTAGTTACTTAAAATGGCTCAAATTAGTTTGGAAATTATTTTGACTAATGTAATGCAGCAAAGATGGTCCTGGTCTTATATTCGTAATTACAGAATGACAGCTTTATCTTATGGCGCATCTCTCACTAACACTAATGATAATTAAGAAAGCAAAACAAGAGAAAGAAATAGCATTTGAGGAGGCAAATAGCAAATCAAAATGGAAATGGGTCACAGCTTGCTTTGCTACATGTCCAGCAGTCTCTCTTGAGAGGGCAGTTGATGGCAAAACTGTAAATCGTACAGCATACGACGTACTCGGAAGTTTCAACAGAGCAAAGGAGTGTGCCAGCTGATTGCTCCAGAATGGGTAGCGGAGTATGTTGGTATTAGGGCCAACGAACGTGCAGCCCAACCGACGAGAGCGGGACAACATATACTTCTCACCGACATATCCCTACCGTACAATGATTATCGCGTTACACTCGCCAGCCAAGCAGAAACGAAATGGACATTGTTAGTGGACATGGACTGTATCACCAAAGGCACATTGTTTCTGGTGATCCGGCAACAGATTCCATGGCGTCTCTGAATAAAAGGAGCTTCGCAACTATTTCGAAAACGTTCGGGAGAGGGTTCGTGACAGAAAGGACATAAGGACATCCGCCCATCCACTACCACTAACGTAACGAAATACAGAATAAAATACGGGCCCTGTGAAAACATGGATAAGGCCAGGAAAAAGAACAGACTAAGAACAGGCCACTTGAATACTCGTGAAACGAGACATTTATAAAACTTAATATCCTCTCCGGCTGTCATTGTCTCACTGACAAGAATATTTTACATATACTAAAAGAAAGTAATAAGTACAATCATCCAAGAACAATTACACTGTGCTATATTTTAGAAATTAAGGAATAGTTTTCTCTTAAAGTGGCTTTTAGTTCCATGGATAGATATGTTGCCAAATAAGTTATGTGTAAAAGGGAAATTTAAAATCTGAGCGAACCATTCTACGAAACATCATCGATATGGGACTTCGGAGCTGAAGGCCCACTCGTGTACCCTTGACGACAACACGACACAATGCTTTACGCCTCGCCTGGGACCGTCAACACTGACATGGGGCTGCTGATGATTGGAAACGTTTTGCCTGGTCGGGCGAGTCTCGTTTCAAGTTGTATCGAGCGGATGGACGTGTAAGGATACGGAGACAACCTCATAAATCCATTGACCCTCATGTCAGCAGGGGACTGTTCAAGCTGGTGTAAGCTCTTGTAATGGTGTGGGCCGTGTGCAGTTGCAGTGATATGGGACTCCTGATATGTCTAGATACGACTCTGTCAGGTGACACGTACGTGAGCATCCTGTCTGATCACCTGCATCCATTCAAGTCCATTGTGCAATCTACATCTACATCTACATCCATACACTGCAAGCCACCGGACGGTGTGTGGCGGAGGGTACCTTGAGTACCTCTATCGGTTCTCCCTTCTATTCCAGTCTCGTATTGTTCGTAGAAAGAAGGATTGTCGGTATGCTTCTGTGTGGGCTCTATTCTCTCTGATTGTATCCTCATGGTCTCTTCGCGAGATATACGTAGGAGGGAGCAATATACTGCTTGACTCTTCGGTGAAGGTGTGTTCTCGAAACTTCAACAAAAGACCATACCGAGCCACTGAGCGTCTCTCCTGCAGAGTCTTCCACTGGAGTTTATCTATCATCTCCGTAACGCTTTCGCAATTACTAAATGATCCTGTAATGAAGCGCGCTGCTCTCCGTTGGATCTTCTCTATCTATCAACTCTATCTGGTACGGATTCCACACTGCTGAGCAGTATTCAAGCGGTGGGCGAACAAGCGTACTGTAACTTACTTCCTTTGTTTTCGGATTGCATTTCCTTAGGATTCCTCCAACGGACGGTCTTTGGCGATTCCGGTAGGACAATGCGACACCCCACAGTCCAGAATTTCTACAGAGTGGCTCCAGGAGTTTAAACACTTCCGCTGGCCATCAAACTCCCCAGATTTGAACATTATTGAGCATATCTGGGATGCCTTGCAACGTACTGTTCAGATGAGATCTCCACCCCTTCGTACTCTTGCTGATTTATGGACAGCCGTATAGGATTCATGGCGTGAGTTGCCTTCAGCACTACTTCAGACATTAGTCGAATCCATGCCACGCCGCGTTGCGGCTCTTCTGTGTGCTCGCGAGGGGCAGGTGTACCAGTTCTTTGGGTGATCAGTGCATATTCTAAGATTCCACAACAGTCGATGTCATGGATATTGGATGGTAGTTTTGTGGATCTCTTCTCTACCCTTCTTGTAGACGAATGCGTCGTGTTTCTTCCGTATGTAAGGCTTTCAGTCACGGAATCCTGTGTCGTAGACCGCCTCCGTAGTCGTCAGCTGACACTGCGACTTGCCGCGCCTGCGAGACGACAGCGAACAGAGCCCCGCGTGCTGCGGACGCTATCCGCGTCTCAGCGCTGGCGTCGCGATGCCGCGCCGTGTGGCTGACGGCTGTCACCGCCGCGACGCCCGCCCGCCGCCGAACTTGGCGTAATTACTTCGAACTCCGTCCTGGCGCCACCATCTGGCGTTCCTACTTTTGCAGTTACCCTCCCACCGCTAACTGCGCATCTGGCACACCGCGCGCCTAATTAAGCTATTTCGCTGTGGGAAATTACGTTCGTTTAGATATGTACCTCGTCTCCGAAATGTGGGATGCGACTGATGGATGCAACAGCTGTTCGACCCAAATACGAATGCTGCGTCAGAGGTCCACTGGATGAACATGATCGGTGGGCGGTGGGTGCGGGGAGTGAGGTGGGGGGGGGGGGGGGGGTAACAGGGTAACAACCCTGTAAAGGTGATGGAACTAACGGTCGTATGTGATCTCTATGGTTTTCTCGGCGGGAATGATTAAAGGTGTGCCGTGTGCCTTTCGGTACATCACTTACGTTCCTTGCACCTATCCTCATTCTAACTACCACATAAGACGAAAACAACCAAGAAAATCAGCTGCTGCCGAGCAATCATTTACATCTACGTCCTCACTTCGAAAACTACCATACGATGTGTGGCAGAGTGTAATTTCTGCACTGCTGTACACTTCCCATCATTCCTGTTTCAAACTATACAGTGAACGCTAAGAACGATTGTTGGTAAGTCTCCGTGAAAACTACAGTCACCCTTATTTTATCACTATTGTCTTTTCGCGAGATATGCATAGGAAGAAGTAACCTATTGGTTGACGTTTGTAGGAATGCATGTTGGCACGCGGGATTAGCCGAGCGGTCTGGGACGCTGCAGTCATGGACTGTGCGGCTGGTCGCGGCGGAGGTTCGAGTCCTCGCTCGGGCATGGGTGTGCGTGTTTGTCCTTAGGATAATTTAGATTAGGTAGTGTGTAAGCTTAGGGACTAATGACCATAGCAGTTGAGTCCCATAAGATTTTACACATTTTTTTTATTCTTTTTGAAGCATGTTCTCGGAATTTTAACGGAATACTACACCTGTCTTTGCTGCTGGATTTGGATGAGAATCCCTATTGCGTTTACGTGCTTACTGAAAGAACCTGTTCTCTGTTTTCTCTATCATTCCTATCGGATACGGATTCCTGACTTCCCGTACATTCTTCGGATGAATCTCATTCTGGCATCTGCCTTTCCTACAATCCGTTTTATGAGGTCGTTCTACTTTAAATCGGTTCGTATGCATGCTCACATATATTTAAGGGATATGACAGCTTCTAGTAATTGTTTTGCTATCATAAAATCATATGCAGATCTCGACTGTGTAAACTGTGGTAAGAGAACGTCGATGAGAAACAGAGTTATTCAAATGGTTCAAATGGCTCTGAGCACTATGGGACTCAATTGCTGTGGTCATCAGTCCCCTAGAACTTAGAACTACTTAAACCTAACTAACCTAAGGACATCACATACACCCATGCCCGAGGCAGGATTCGAACCTGCGGCCGTAGCAACAGCGCGGCTCCGGACTGGAGCGCCTAGAACCGCACGGCCACCGCGGCCAGCAGAGAGTTATTGAATTTAAAACATGGTGCATGAATAAAATGGGTTACAGGGTCCCTCTAAGAACCCACACTTTGCCAACGCAACATCTACAGTTCTACTAGTGCACTATTGTTAAGAGCTTTAAAAATATACCTGTACACAGACAAACTGTAACAGAGTCCTAGGTACCTGCAGGCAGGCTACGCTGCTGTTGTAGCGCCTGGGTGCAGGCAACCCCTTTGACACCCTTAGATTCCGCTTGACCTCAAGCACGCGCTAGAGCAGCAGCAGTGAGCTCTCAGTTGATTGGGTATCCAAGTCTCTGTTTTCTTCGTGACATGTTCAGTTCCAACTGAATACAGAAGTCCATCTCAACAATTCGTTTAAAACATTTTAACCTATGACCGAAGTCCGAAAACTGAATTGGGCTGTAGTGAACATAAATACTGAGTCAGTCGGCTACCACACCAAAAGTTTTTCGTCTCGCATAAACAAAAGAGGAGGACAGCACGGGCGTTGAATCGAAATAAAAGCAGACAGACTCAAATAAGACGTTTTCTATATATTCCATGATGGTCAACTAACTACTAACCTCACAGGCAAGACCACACTAATTTATGAGTCACAAATATACAGTGACCGCCAAGTAGAGCAATTCGGAACGACCGGGGTATTTCTTTTACCGGACCAGCAGCTGCCTCCGCGTCGGAGGCCCCTGCAATCGCGGCCGCCAGTGGCATATCGAGGCGGGCCGGCGGCAGTAGCTCAGCCAACTGCAGCTATCGGCTTTTATATCAATTACTTGTCGCGCCGCGTCGGGCGTTGTCGTGTCCGCCCCTACTGCTGATTTATGTCGACTCCGCTCGGTTAGGAACCCGCAGAGCATAAACGCGCTCTCAGACTCGAGTCGCAGCCTTGCAGCGTTCTGCTGGTACTGACTACAATCATAGAATGAAGGCTCTCACTACCAATTGTCTGACTTGCTGGTGAGTCTTCCGAGCTATATGACCGTGGTCGAAGAAACTTGTCGGTTCCTGACGTTTCGTCTAGAGTTGCGCTGGACATCTTCGGAGATACTCATGGCGACGCTGAATCTTGTCGACTGACGAGTCCGATGTCAGAGAGCAACATATTCGTAAATACTGCGGAAATAAGTTGTGGTCGAGGATACACGTGATCGGCAGAGATAATCTTTGTCAGGGATACAACTAAAGTCTCCATTAAATTTCTTTCATTTCACATCTATGGTCACAAACCTGCAAGTCCTCAGATTACCGGTTTCAGTCAGCAATGACCATCTTCAGATCTGCAGTAAAACTTGGATACATAGCGTGTCTCCCATGTTTTGCTCCAGATCTAAAGATGGTCATTGCTGATCGAAACCGGTAGTCTGAGAACTTGCAAGTTTGTGACCACGGACGAGAAATAAAATAGATTTATTCTACATTTTAGGGTCATTGCTCAATTCGTGACCATGTCGCTGATTGTGTAACTGTCGATTGTCGCCTGTCAAGAATAGACAGCTGACAGTCGATAGTCAAGAATGAGACTTTCACTCAATAGCGGAGTGTGCGCTGATATGAAACTTCCTGGCAGATAAAAACTATGTGCCTGACTGAGACTCGAACTCGGGACCTTCGTCTTTCGCGGGCAAGTGCTCCACCATCTGAGCTACCCAAGCACGACTCATGCCCGGTCCTCACAGCTTTACTTCTGCCAGTATCTCGTCTCCTACCTTCCAAACTTCACAGAAGGTCTTCTGCGAACCTTGCAGAACTAGCACTCCTGGAAGAAAGGATATTGCGCAGACATGGCTTAGCCACAGCCTAGGGGATGTTTTCAGAATGAGATTTTCACTCTGCAGCGGAGTGTGAGCTGATATGAAACTTCCTGACAGATTAAAACTGTGTGCCGGACCGAGATTCGAACTCGCGACCTTTGCCTATCGCGGGCAACTGCTCTACCAACTGAGCTACCCAAGCACGACCAGTCCTCAGAGCTTCAGTTCTGCCAGTACTTCGTCTCCTACATTCCAAACTTCACAGAAGCTCTTCTGCGGACCTTGCAGAACTAACACTCTTGGAAGAACAGCTTCTGTAAAATTTGGAAGGTAGGAGACGAGGTGATGACAGAATTGAAGCTGTGAGGACGGGTCGCGAGTCGTGCTTGGGTAGCTCAGTTGGTAGAGCACTTGCCCGCGAAAGGCAAAGGTCCCGAGTTCGAGTCTCGGTGTGGCAAACAGTTTTAATCTGTCAGGAAGTGTCTACAATTTAGGGTCATTGTTCCATTCGCACCCATGTCGCAGATTGTGTAACTGTCGATTGTCGCCTGTCAAGGATAAAGCTTAACAGCTGACAATCGATAGTCAAGTTTTATCTCTGACGTAGATTATCTCTGCTGATCACGTGTAAACTCGACCACACCCCCTTACACGGTATTTACGAGTACGACGCTCTCTGACATGCGACTCGTCAGCCGACAAGCTTCTGCGTCGCCAGGAGCACCTCCGAAGATGTCCAGCGCAGCTCTAGACGAAACGTCGGGAAACGAAAAGTTTTTTCGACCACGCCATACAAGCCGGAAGACTCATCAGCAACAGTAACTACAATGGTGCACAGGTAAGAAGGTGGGTGGTGGAACGATGCACAATAGCAAGAGTCAGTGTACCACGTGACACACCAGTCAATAGTGTCCTTCTCCCCTGTGTGACTGTAGTATGAATGCAGTATATTTAGAGTTGATTTTCATCTTATTGTTGTTGATATCGTCTTCAGCCTAAACGTTGGTTTTATTCAGCTCCCCATGTTACTCTCCCGTTTGCTGGCCTCTTCATCCCAAAAATTTTCAAATGTCTGTGAAATATTATAGGACGTAACTGCTAAGGTCATCAGTCCCTAAGCTTACACACTACTTAACCTAAATTATCCTAAGGGCAAACACACACACCCATGCCCGAGGGAGGACTCGAACCTCCACCGTGACCAGCCGCACAGTCCATGACTGCAGCGCCCTAGACCGCTCGACTAATCCCGCGCGGCTCTCTTCATCCCCGAATGGCTACTGCATCCCACACTTATTACAATCATCAACTTTCTATACTCGTGTCGTAGTATCCCACTACAATTTATACCCCACGTTTCGCTTCTGCACAAGGCTGTGCCTTCAGAAAAGACATCATGACACTTAAATTTACACAAGATGTTAACAAATTTCTCATCTTCAGAAACGCTTTTCTTGCCATCATTATTGTACATTTTATATCACCCCAACTTTATCCCTCATCAGTTAGTTTACTGCCCAAATAGCAAAACTTATGTAGTACTTTCAGCGTCTCGTTTTCTAATCTCCCCTCATTCAGCTACCTCTTTTTTTCTTTCCTTGATAATCATCTTACAAAAGATAGAATCATTTGCCTTGCCGGCCAGTGTGGCCGAGCGGTTCTAGGCGCTTCAGTCTGGAACCGCGCGACCGCTACGGTCGCAGGTTCGAATCCTGCCTCGGACATGGATGTGTGTGATGTCCTTAGGTTAGTTAGGTTTAAGTAGTTCTAAGTTCTAGGGGACTCATGACCTCAGATGTTTTGTCCCATAGTGCTCAGAGCCATTTAAACCATCATTTGCCTTCCACCACGCCTAACACTGAAAACATAATACACATACTAGTATTTTTTAAAAGTTCCGTCCGTAAAAGGCTAAACTTAGTTACCAACAAATAATTACGCTTGAGGTCAATAACTCAGTTACATTAGCAACGACATCTCCAAGAGTAAGTGGTGTTCTACGCTCTGCAGGGCGAACAAAAATCCTCGCTCTCTTATTCAACGATTTGTATCTGTTCTCCTCTCTTGGTCAGTGCGGTGCCTCAACGTTTTCAGTCAGGGGACTCAGCAGTCTCTGCAATAAAGGATCTGTGCAAAGTTTTCGTCCATGGAATTTGAGGGATGTCATGCGACATCCGCGCACAACTCTAGAAAGAATGAAAGAAAGAAAGAACGAAAGAAGTGTAAAAAAGATGGAATTTCAGAGACGTCAAGCGACATACGCACAGACCTGCGGAAGAAAAACGACGAAGGAACAAACAGAAAGAAACAACAAAAAAAGGTAGTGCAGCAGGTAGAGTTTTGCGCTAGAGTACTAGGAGACCAGAGGTGGATTCCGGGACTTGGTTTATGTTTATTTCCTTATTAGATTTCTAATTTTGTTCTTCACTATAAAACTGTAGGATACACAGTTTCGTAGATGACATATATATCTTAGAATTTACAATTTTTTATGTTCCATGTAACAAATATCGTACAAACCTCTTTAATGTTCCACGTAACAATTATTGTACAGACAACTCAGAAATATTATCGAAGTGTATAGGATTTCAAAATGGTAAATGAATCACCGCCATCTTCTCCCACCTGGGCAGCGCCAGGTAAGGATCAATTACTTATTTGAACGCTCAACATCTAACAAAAAAGACACAAATTAATAAATGCAGCAAACAGTTCGAATAATCAATATCACCGCCGGCCGTGGTGGCCAAGCGGTTAAAGGCGCTACAGTCCGGAACCGCGCGACCGCTACGGTCGCAGGTTCGAATCCTGCCTCGGGCATGGATGTGTGTGATGTCCTTAGGTTAGTTAGGTTTAAGTAGTTCTAAGTTCTAGGGGACTGATGACCTCAGATGTTAAGTCCCATAGTGCTCAGAGCTATTTGAACCATTTGAATCAATATCAAGGAAAGGATATGCGCTACAGTGATGAATTTCAGTGTCATTTTGTTTAACTATAGACCATTTGAAGTCAGAATTCAAGTCCCGTAAAGTTTCGCTGTTCTCTTCTGAATGGGACAACGGATCTGCTCCAAAATAAGACTTGCAAAAATCGAAACAACACGCGAAAAGGGAAAAGTAATTTTTGAAGTTTGTGGCGTTGCTACCGTCGACAAGGTCTGCACCAATTAAACCTCATCCATTGCAACGTAATAGAAAAGTAATACAGAATTTAACAATGACGCTGCAGGAATAATCATGATTTAAAAATAAATTACCTCTTAAAGTGATAAGCATAACAGTTGGTAGTAGTCGATAGAACTGATGACAGGAAGATATAATGGAAATGGGATTCGAGTGTAGCTGATGATGTACTGCCAAACAATATACTTGCGGCTATGTGATATCTATGGTTGCACAGGAACTACCAAGGAAAGAAGATAATGATTATGAAGTGTCACACTCCGAGGAGCGTAGGAGACGATGCGGGAGACCCGTAATGTGGATGTATGATGATGATGACTACAACACAACACCCAGTGATCTCGAGGCAGGGAAAATCCCAGGTCAGACCGTGAATCGGATCCGGGACCCCGTGCGCGGGAAGCGAGAACGCTACGGCAAGACCACGAGCTGCGGACATGAAGAAGAAGCGAGGATATTAAGAAGGACAGGGGTGGAGTGTGCAATTGTGCGACAAGGGCTGCACTGCTTTATGATAACGCACGTCCCCATATCGCAAATGACGTAACGTGGCAGTTACACAAACTCATGTGGAAGATACTGGAGCACCCGCCCTGGAATCCTTATCGCTCCCCATGCGATTACCAAGCCTTCGGTCCCTTAAAAAAGGTTCTGAAGGGTCGATGATTCCTGTTGGACGAGCATTTGCAGCAAGCAGTTAGGAATCTTCACGCAACATGACAAGGTGTTTACCAAACAAGTATCGTCAGCCTGGTGCGGGGGTGGGATCTACATCTACATCTACGTGATTAGTCTACTGTTCACAATAAAGTGCCTAGCAGAGGGTTCAATGAACCACCTTCGTGCTGTTTCTCTATCGTTCCACTCTGGAACGGCACGCTGGAAAAACGTGCACTTAAATTTTTCCGTGCGAGCCCTGATTTCTCTTATTTTATCGTGATGATCATTTCTCCCTATGTAGGTGGGTGCCAACAGAATGTTTCCGCAATCGGAGTAGAAAACTGGTGATTGAAATTTCAGGAGAAGATCCCGTCGCAACGAAAAACGCCTTTGTTTTAATGATTGCCGCTCCAATTCACGTATCATGTCTGTGACACTATCTCCCCTATTTCGCGATAATACAACACGAGTTGCCTTTCTTTGTACTTTTTCGATGTCATCCGTCAGTCCCATCTGATGCGGATCCCAAACCGCACAGCAGTGCTCCAGAATAGGGCGGACAAGCGTAGTGTAAGCAGTCTCTTTGGTAGACCTGTTGCACCTTCTAAGTGTTCTGCCAATGAATCACAGTCTTTGGTTTGCTCTGCCCACAATATTATCTATGTGATCGTTCGAATTTAGGTTATTTGTATTTGTAATCCCTAAGTATTTAGTTGAATTTACAGCCCTCAGATTTGTGTGACTTATCGCGTAATCGAAATTTAGCTGATTTCTTTTAGTGCTCATGTGAATAACTTCGCACTTTTCGTTATTCAGGGTCAATTGCCACTTTCGCACAATACAGATACCTTATCTAAATCATTTTTCAAGTAATTTTGATCATCTGATGACTTTACAAGACGGTAAATGATTGCCCCAATGCTCACGGTGATTTAGGCTGATTGGCAAGCCGATTCTGAACTGTACGGCCTTCGATACGAAGCTTCTTGATCGCTCCTTATATTACATAATTCCATATGTTTTGTATGAAACCTGTACGTTGCTGTACAACGATTAAGAATCTATACAGCATAACACGCACTCTAAAATTCGAAAGTAAAACGATTACCCTTATACTCGGGATCGAATTCTCACACTCGAGTGATCTAGCGCAAAACTTTACCCACTGTACTAACAGAGCAGCAGAGATTCATCGCATTAAATGAAGATATTTGTTGTACATGTGATTTCATTGTTACTAATCTGCCTTTCTTTGACGTCAATTTAGCGCGGGAAAATAAGCATGGGACGAATTTTTTTTAGAGAGATTTTTATATTATTAGAGCGCAAGGCATCGCGATGTGGCGTCCAGATGCGCGAATTTCTTTCACCCTGTACGGGATACCGGTAAACGTTCTTAGTTGACAAGCAGCAAGCAGTATTTTGCTGTTCGTGGAGCTCAGCGTGAGAGGACTGCAGCCGTGGATTCTGGGTGTAAGAAAATAAGCGACGCGCGTGAGGCAGAGGCTGCCAAGCCAGCAGAAAGCATTCCGCACCCTGCTAGGGTACGAGCAGCCCCATCTGGTAGCGGCCAGCGCTTATTTCCAATTAACCACCACCCCCAACCCACACCACCAGTCCTCTCGCTGGCATCTCTCCTCCCCCGCCAGTGCTGGCGTTGCTCCAGCGACGCAACAGAAAGGCTGCGAGCGCCGAGAGAAAGGGTCGGATTGGAGCAAAACAAGGCCCGCCGAGGTTTGGCACCGCAGTGCGCGCTTTTAACGGGGTCGGAACTGCTTTCACGCGACGCAAACAGGAAACTGGAGAATGCGGAAACGGCATCCGTTGACGTCTCGAAGCCGATTTCATCGCATCGAGAAAAACCACGCGTGACTGGGCACGCTTCCGGCTGCGCGTCAAATTGGCATTGCGTCTCCTATCATTGACAGAGGACAGGTACAGACGGAGTCTCGAGTAGAGAAACGCAAGCCGGCCGCTGTTCGAATGGCTCTGAGCGCTATGGGACTTAACATCTGAGGTCATCAGTACCCTAAAACTTACAACTACTTAAACCCAGCTAACCTAAGGACATCACACACATCCATGCCCGAGGCAGGATTCGAACCTGCGACCATAGCGGTTGCGCGGTTCCAGACTGAAGCGCCTAGAACGGCTCGTCCACACCGGCCGGCCTGGCCGTTGTGGCCGAGAGGTTCTAGGCGCTTGAGTCCGGAACTACGCGTCTGGTACGGTCGCAGGTTCGAATCCTACCTCGGCCGTTGATGTGTGTGATGTGCTGGGGTTAGTTAGGTTTAAGTAGTTCTAAATCTAGGGGAGTGATGACCTCAGATGTTAAGTCCCGTAGTGCTTGGAGCCTTTTTTTTTTTTTTTTTTTTTTTTTTTTTTTTTTTTTTTTTTTTTTTTTTTTGAGGGAGAAATGCAAAATGTGTAACGCACTACATCTTCTGAAGAATTCACGGAAAGTACCCGATAGTATCAGATAACTGTGTCATCGGTTAAATTTCTTGTTGTATCCCACTATTTCTAGTCGTGCCTTTGAGCTCGAGATCTTGACTATGACCTCCACTCCTTCTCGGCAAGCCACATGCATAGTAGAGGGCCCCTTGTACCAGCAATGGTCATTCCCTTTCCTGTTCCACTTGCAAAAGGGGTAATGGAGAACTCAAATTTCTCTTAACTCGTCATCGGGGTCATTACACGAACAGTACATTTGCAGGAATAGAAACATTCTGCAGCCAACCGAAAATGCCGGTTCTGTAAATTTTCACAGTGCAGTTTAGAGAAACGAACATCTTCTTCCCTCAGGGATTTCCATTTGAGTTCAAGGAGCATTTCTGGTACTGATCGAACCTACAGTACCCCTCTACTTTGCTTCGATGTCTTCCATTAATCCGACCTGGTGGGGATCCCAACACTTGAGAAGTACTCAACTAGTGTTATATACGCGATCTTCTTCATAGAGACTTACACTATACTAAAATTCTCCCAATAAACCGAAATAGATCATTTGCGTTCCCTGCCACCGACCTCACGTTGCATTTTAAAACGCTTTACAAAGCTGCGCCTAGGTATTTAATCGACACGATCGTGTCGAGCAGTGCGCGGCTAATACTGTTTTCGAACAATACGCGATTGTCTTTCGTACTCGTCTGCGTTAACACTCTTTTCTACATTTGGAGCAAGTCGCTATTCATCACGTCAAATATAAATTCTGTCCAAGTGATTCAGTGTCTTCCAACACTCACTCAACAAGAACATGTTCTCGTATATTACAGCATCATTAGCATACAGTCGCAGACTGCTTCTCTCCCTATCCCTGAGATTGCTTATGTACGAGGGCAGTTCAATAAGTAATGCAACACATTTTTTTTCTCAGCCAATTTTGGTTGAAAAAACCGGAAATTTCTTGTGGAATATTTTCAAACATTCCCGCTTCGTCTCGTATAGTTTCATTGACTTCCGACAGGTGGCAGCGCTGTACGGAGCTGTTAAAATGGCGTCTGTAACGGATGTGCGTTGCAAACAACGGGCAATCATCGAGTTTCTTTTGGCGGAAAACCAGGGCATCTCAGATATTCATAGGCGCTTGCAGAATGTCTACGGTGATCTGGCAGTGGACAAAAGCACGGTGAGTCATTGGGCAAAGCGTGTGTCATCATCGCCGCAAGGTCAAGCAAGACTGTCTGATCTCCCGCGTGCGGGCCGGCCGTGCACAGCTGTGACTCCTGCAATGGCGGAGCGTGCGAACACACTCGCTCGAGATGATCGACGGATCACCATCAAACAACTCAGTGCTCAACTTGACATCTCTGTTGGTAGTGCTGTCACAATTGTTCACCAGTTGGGATATTCAAAGGTTTGTTACCACTGGGTCCCTCGTTGTCTAACCGAACACCATAAAGAGCAAAGGAGAACCATCTGTGCGGAATTGCTTGCTCGTCATGTGGCTGAGGGTGACAATTTCTTGTCAAAGATTGTTACAGGCGATGAAACATGGGTTCATCACTTCGAACCTGAAACAAAACGGCAATCAATGGAGCGGCGCCACACCCACTCCCCTACCAAGAAAAAGTTTAAAGCCATACCCTCAGCCGGTAAAGTCATGGTTACAGTCTTCTGGGACGCTGAAGGGGTTATTCTGTTCGATGTCCTTCCCCATGGTCAAACGATCAACTCTGAAGTGTATTGTGCTACTCTTGAGAAATTGAAGAAACGACTTCAGCGTGTTCGTACGCACAAAAGTCTGAACGAACTTCTCCTTCTTCATGACAACGCAAGACCTCACACAAGTCTTCGCATCCGAGAGGAGCTCACAAAACTTCAGTGGACTGTTCTTCCTCATGCACACTACAGCCCCGATCTCGCACCGTCGGATTTCCATATGTTTGGCCCAATGAAGGACGCAATCCGTGGGAGGCACTACGCGGATGATGAAGTTATTGATGCAGTACGACGTTGGCTCCGACATCGACCAGAGGAATGGTACCGCGCACGCATACAGGCCGTCATTTCAAGGTGGCGTAAGGCCGTAGCATTGAATGGAGATTACATTGAAAAATAGTGTTGTGTAGCTAAAAGATTGGGGAATAACCTGGTGTATTTCAATGCTGAATAAAACAACCCCTGTTTCAGAAAAAAAATGTGTTGCATTATTTATTGAACTGCCCTCGTATATGAAGAGAAGAGCGGTAGTACCACACTTCCATGAACCACTCCCGACGACACCCCTGTCTCGGATGAACACTCACCGTCGAGAACAACGTACTGGATTCTGTTACTTAAGAAATCTTCGAGCCACCCAGGTATCTGGGAATCCAATCCGTATACTCACACCGTCCTTAACAGTCTTTCGTGGGGCATGGTATCAAACACTTTCCTGAACTGTGGGTGTATGGAATCTGCCTGTTGCAGTTCATCCATGGTTGACGGGGCACCGTGTGAGAAAAGAGCAAGGTGAGTTTTGCATGAGCGATGCTTTCCAAATGGTTCAAATGGTTCTGAGCACTAAGGGACTTAACTGCTGAGGTCATCAGTCCGCTAGAACTTAGAACTACTTAAACCTAACTAACCTAAGGACATCACACACATCCATGCCCGAGGCAGGATTCGAACATGCGACAGTAGCGGTCGCGAGGTTCCAGACTGTAGCGCCTAGAACCGCTCGGCCAGTCCGGCCGGCGATGTTTTCCAAATCCGTGCTGATTTGTGGACAAAAGCCTTTCTGTCTCATGGTATCTTTTATTATTCTCTAACGTAGAACATGCTCAAGAATCCGGAGGAAACCAATTTTAAGAATAATGGTCAGTCATTTTGTGGTTCCGTTCTTTTATCCTTCTTATACAGAAGCCATCTGTTTTTACACCTCGTATATACGGGCGACGGCTGCACATTTTTCCAGTCGCTTGGGACTTTGCGCTGGGCGGGCGATTCGTGATGAATATAGGCCGAGGTAGGGGCCAGTGCTGAAACGTGCTCTGTGTAAACCCGAAATGGGATTGTATCCGGACCTGGCGCCTTATTAGTTTTCTAGCTCTTTCAGTTGCTTTTCAACGCCATGACGCCTATTTCTACGACCTCGATACGGGAGTCTGTGCTGCGGTCAAACGGTAGTATGTCTCTACGGCCCTCCTGCGTGAACGATTTTCTAAATGCGAAATTTAAAACCTCAGCTCCCCTTTTGCTTTCATTTGTTGTCACACCAGACTGGTCGACGAGTGACTGAGTAGAAGCTTTCGACCCGCTTAGTGGTTTTACGTAAGGCCAGAATCTGTTGACGAGTGAGTCAGTTTCCAGTGTCTACGGTTCGGGCGCGTTGTCCAGCTTGTGCCTAATTGCCGATTTGGCGAAGCCAGGCCTGGTGGCCTGCCTGGAAATATAAATATAGCGGGATGGAATCCCTCTGAAGCCACAGGATTTTTCAGTCTGCCTTTAACCTAGCCTTCGTGTCTTAACGATGTAAATATTCGCCACAAATGAAATTTAGTTTGGATCTGACGTTAAACTGTGGTTCCCCTTTGCCCGGTTGGATGACTGGGGTAGGTTAGGGACACATGATCCGCCGAAATGGCGACCAACTGAAGGCATCAGGCCGTTGAGACACACTTTGATATAACGTCATCTCCGTTTCTTCGGCCAGCGCACCATGCATCGAATTATCTAACATGTTAGACCTCTGTTTGCTTTGTATCAACCAATATTGTTTACTACGTGATAATCTGGACTAGTCACCTGTTGTTATATGCGCTGAAGATGACTATGCAATATTTGAAACGCTGATCTGCTCTAATAAAACGACAGATTTCGCGCTCGATTGCTGTTCTTTCCTCCATTATCTACTTACACATTTATTATAAGGTTTATAATTTAAACAGCAATCAGCCAGAAGTATGGTTTAAAAAGCTTTATTCAAAGCAGACCATTGCCGGTTTCGGATTAATTACAAATCCATCTTCAGGTGTCTCTTACCGATTTCTGATCTTTCGTGCTAGGGCCTTTGTTTTGAACTCGGTACTGCTTTTGCACGTTTAAGTAAGAATGCTCTTGTTCTCAATATGGTAAATTTAAGAGATTTCATTTATGAGCATTCGTTAAATGATCTTAAGGTTAACAAAGCATGAAATTGGGCGAAAACTTCGGTGTTGTATATTTCTGTGAGACGAATTCGTCCTGTACTTGTGATACGCATATGGAGGTCAACACAATTTTTTTTCAAGTGCTCTATGTGAGTGTTGTTTAATTCTCTGGAAACTGGTTTAACACAGACCATTGTGTGTTTTATGTCAACATTCACACTCAACATTTACAAGCCGTGGTCCAGCTTCACGTAAGTAACAAAGACAATAGTTTCAGAGATTGTAGAACAGTAAACATATTAAGTTAGAGATGCTGTATATAGTGGATGGGACAGTAAAATTTGTACTGCAGTCACGGTTCTCAGTGTGTCACATTTTGACAAGATAGCTTTGTTTACATGTTCTGCGACAAGTCTGTTACTACCTTTTAAATGAAAACATGTATAAGAGTTTTTTGACTTATACCACATCGTTGAGATCCATTTCACTTCCGATCTGTCGAAGGTAAATTGGCGCACTTGTTTTTCTTTGTAAATATTTATGGTATATTCTTGTTTTTCTATCATGTTCTACAGCTTAGACAATATTCCCCCCATGCATCTGCTGGAACGAGAAGAACAAGTAATCTAATCTAATCATCCGACGTTGGTCGGGAAGTGTTTAGGGCGCCAGAAAGTTGGTCTGTCGGCTGATAAAAAGGACAATTTGTGGGGGGGGTCTCGGAGTCAGTATTAATAGAATACTGTGTGATATATCCGTTACTTACACAGTATCCCTAGCACAGTGTTCATGAGAACGACGTAAAAGAGATGTGGGCGCGTACCCAAACATAAAGATAGTCAATTTTTCCTCGCTCAGTACAACTGCACGAAAAAAAAAAAGATTGGAAAACTAATATTACGAGGAACAATCGAAAAGATGTGGCCAACTCCCAAGAGGTAGAATAGTCCTCCTCTTCTAGCCACGCTCTCCTTCCGGTTGCACGTGCTTCATGAGCTGGGAAAGGAATTTCCAGAGGAAAAGGGACTCCGGGACTACGAACTTGGGCCGAACTTTTTAAAGCTTATGATTAAAAATTATTACTCTCTAATTAAGGAGAGCGACGTGACTTAGTTTTAAGACTCTCGCACTTTTTAAGGAACTATATTGAACGTGACGGGAGCACTTCAAAAAGGGGAATCCCATCAGAGTTAATCGTGTATCAAAATTTCATTAAGGCGGCCTACAGCGCCCCGCTCCGGCGGGTGACGGCCGAAAGACTCTCCATCTCCACCCCCACCTCCACCTCCTCCTCCTCCACCTCCACCATCTCCACCTTCCATCTGCTCCGCTTAACCTCTGGCGCGCAGCGTGCTAACTCTGCTACAGAGCTCCAGCCTCAACCTTCACTCATTACTCGCCCATTCACACGAATATTTCACTCCATTAAGTTCCGGACAGTAGACGATCATAAACAACATTTCCTTTGGGACACAGCTGTTTAACACTCTTGAGAAGTGCTGAAACTTGTAATGGCCCTACTATATTCGACGTACATTCGCATTCTTATTTCCCTCTCTAAAGTAGTAACACTTGGTTGAGCCATTAAAAGTGTTTGCCGAGGGATGACATTAGGGCTGCAAGTGGAGAAAAATCATTTCGTTAACTATTTTTAAAACATGTTAAAAGTTGAGTGCCGAGCCACCACCTAGCAGGGGACTAAGTATCTGGATGAAGGTCACACGCCCGGTAGAGGCAACATAACGGTCGGCTGGGCAGCACAGGCTATCCAGTTGGTATTATCGAGAAAGAAGAAATTTGTTGACACACTGTAAATCTTCGGCTATTGCTTGTACACAATCTTCACGACGTAATATTTTTAGTTTTGGCAAGCCAGATTAATTGATAGAGTTTAGTCTTAGTCCATTATGCTGAAGAAAGATAATCAAATATTACAAGGTGTAGTGCTTCTGTTTTCGGAATACGTGCAAGATTAGTTCGTCCAGGAGTACATCTGTTTTCTTTTAGAAGCTGAGTGGATTTCAACAACTGTGTGCTGAATTCTTTGCACTTTATTACATAAGGTGCAGCTTTTCTTTTTATTTAGCGATTGTTACGAAAACTGGGAAGGGATAATAATTATTTCTTGATAGTGGCAGATTACTCTTCGCATTATTATACGTCCCGAGTGGCAAAACTTTTATTATCTCACGATGCGATTAGAATACGCAGTCAGAGTAACTTTATGTACTGGATCCGTTGCTATAAGAGCGGTTTTTACGTTAGGCCCCTTATTATGCAAGGTTCATCCAAGACAGATTATCAACACTGCTGTAAAAAAGTAGTGCAGCTGGAAAGATGTCGTAGATTTTGATCCGATGATGACATATGCCACCTGGGGATAGTAGATGTACTGATAATAGTTTCAGAGTCATCCACCAAGAGGTAGCGTAGTTGCATAGCTACCAGGGCGCCCATCTGTGTCTAACCTTTAATAGCGAATGCCAACAGCCAGAAGTCTCAGTGTGGTGCAAACGTGTGAAGCAACCAGGAAACCATGCCACGGAGACGCACTCGTGCTTCCTACAGCCAACAGAGAGGCTTTGAAAGGGGTCAAATTGTGGCCCTCCGAGTGGGGGGATGGTCCTTTTAGAGAAATGTCACACAAGTTTAACGTGCTGCATCAGCTGTGCAACGATGCTGCTGTCAGTTCACGCGAACATTCTCACATCCACAGACGAGGTTCTGGACGTCCACACAGCACAGACGCCCGTCAGAATCATCGTACTGTAGGGGCAGCAGTGGCAGCTCGTACAGATACCACAATACAGATAATTGGGCTTCTGAGCCCAGAAGTGTCAACACGAACTGTTCCGAACCGATTAGTAGCAACGGGAGTATGGGTACGCACATTTCTAGCCCGTCTTCCACACCACAGCATCGACGTGTACAGCTTGACTGGTGCCATCGGAGGATCACTCGGAAGATGGAATGGCGCTCAGCGTTCTTCAGCGATGATTTTGCCTGCACAAAAGTGATGGTTGTTTGCGCATACGATGTAGACCTGGTGAATACTGCCACGTAGAGTGCATTTGTCCAAGACACACAGCCCCCCGCAGGTCATATGGCATCGGGTGCGATAAGCTACAACCCTCGTTCACCTTTGGTGTTTCTGAAGGGGACGCTAACCAGCGCTCGGTACGTGCAGAATGCAGTTAGACCCACTCTCTAGCAACAGGAAGGTGATGTTTTGTTCCAACAGGATAAAGCTCGCCCATACACTGCCCGTGTAACTCAACGTGCTCTGAAATACGTGCAGCAACTTCCCTAGCCAGCACGATTTCCGGACTTCTCTCCAATCCAGCACGTGTGCGATATGATGGGAGGAGAAGTGGTTGGTGCAACTAGTCAGTCGACCACTTTTGCAGAAGTACGTGAACAGGTGCAGCAGGTGTGACATAACGCGTCCCAGGACAGTTTTCGTCATCTGTACGATCGACTGTGCGGTAGCGTCAGGCCTGCACAGCCGGTCGTGAAGGCTCGAGCATGGGTCGATATCTGATAACTCAGAACCGCTTGCGCTATTGCTCTGTAAATGTTATCACTTCATGTACTCCACATGCACTGTTGCAACAATAGATCTTAAGTGTATTAGAAACCTCTAAATAAGTTCAAATGGTTCAAATGGCTCTAATCACTATGGGACTTAACATCTGAGGTCATCAGACCCCTAGACCTAACTAACCTAAGGACATCACACACATCCATGTCCGAAGCAGGATTCGAACCTGCGACCGTAGCAGCAGCGCGGTTCCGGACTGAAGCGCCTAGAACCGCTCGGCCACAACGGCCGGCTCTAAATAAGTGTACTAATTCTTTTGCGACAATGCATATATGATGTTAGAGTTTGGGATCCAAAACACTGAAACGACTGAAAACAAACCCTATTATTCAGGCAAAAATAAGCAGTACCGCAACAGTATTGATAGAGGTAGTGCAGGAATTAGACAGAAATGTGGGAACACTAGAAACGCAACACATTACAAAGTCTAGTACGGTGTAGGAAACCCGTTGGCTTTCAAAACAGCTTCCAGATGTCTCAGAATGGATAAATACAGGGTTATTACAAATGATTGAAGCGATTTCACAAATAACTTTATTATTTGAGATATTTTCACAATACTTTGCACACACATACAAAAACTCAAAAAGTTTTTTTAGGCATTCACAAATGTTCGGTATGTGCCCCTTTAGTGATTCGGCAGACATCAAGCCGATAATCAGGTTCCTCCCATACTCGGCGCAGCATGTCCCCATCAATGAGTTCGAAAGCATTGTTGATGCGAGCTAGCAGTTCTGGCATGTTTCTTGGTAGAGGAGGTTTAATCACTGAATCTTTCACATAACCCCACAGAAAGAAATCGCATGGGGTTAAGTCGGAAGAGCGTGGAGGCCATGACATGAATTGCTGATCATGATCTCCACCACGACCGATCCATCGGTTTTCCAATCTCCTGTTTAAGAAATGCCGAACATCATGATGGAAGTGCGGTGGAGCACCATCCTGTTGAAAGATGAAGTCGGCGCTGTCGGTCTCCAGTTGTGGCATGAGCCAATTTTCCAGCATGTCCAGATACACGTGTCCTGTAACGTTTTTTTCCCAGAAGAAAAAGGAGCCGTCAACTTTAAACCGTGAGATTGCACAAAACACGTTAACTTTTGGTGAATTGCGAATTTGCTGCACGAATGCGTGAGGATTCTCTACCACCCAGATTCGCACATTGTGTCTGTTCACTTCACCATTAAGAAAAAATGTTGCTTCATCACTGAAAACAAGTTTCGCACTGAACGCATCCTCTTCCATGAGCTGTTGCAACCGCGCCGAAAATTCAAAGCGTTTGACTTTGTCATCGGGTGTCAGGGCTTGTAGCAATTGTAAACGGTAAGGCTTCTGCTTTAGCCTTTTCCGTAAGATTTTCCAAACCGTCGGCTGTGGTACGTTTAGCTCCCTGCTTGCTTTATTCGTCGACTTCTGCGGGCTACGCGTGTAACTTGCCCGCACGCGTTCAACCGTTTCTTCGCTCACTGCAGGCCGACCCGTTGATTTCCCCTTACAGAGGCATCCAGAAGCTTTAAACTGCGCATACCATCGCCGAATGGAGTTAGCTGTTGGTGGATCTTTGTTGAACTTTGTACTGAAGTGTCGTTGCACTGTTATGACTGACTGATGTGAGTGCATTTCAAGCACGACATACGCTTTCTCGGCTCCTGTCGCCATTTTGTATCACTGCGCTCTGGCGGCAGGAACCTGAAGTACCGCTTCAGCCGAACAAAACTTTATGAGTTTTTCTACGTATCTGTAGTGTGTCGTGACCGTATGTCAATGAATGGAGCTACAGTGAATTTATGAAACCGCTTCAATCATTTGTAATAGCCCTGTACAGGTCCCGTATGGTTTATAAGGGGCTCGTATATCATTTGTGTTGCAGATTAGTGACAGGTAGAGTGGGACAGTCTGTTCTGCAGTGACTTTTGCAATTCTCGTCCCCTTAGTTTTCGTCACAATCCTCTTCAATAATCGCCTGTCACGCTCACTCACCACGCACTTTGGTCCGTGTTGTGACTTAGCTGTGCCCTCCCTGTACGCTGTGTTAGTATTCGATATGGTGCCTCTTGAAACACCAAACACTTCGCCTCTCTTGGTTATGGAGGCACCAACCATACGGGCACCACAAATTTGCCCACGGTCGAATTCAGTTAGCTCCGAGACAATGCACTCACACTACACAGAACACTGTTCTGACGCCGACTGTCATTTGCAACGTATTGAGGAAGTTACACAGATGTGGTTTGTGGCCAAATACAACAGCGCCTCCTGCAAGCTTGACAACTATCCGCATTTATGTTCAATCGCGAATTTCTCGCGGTCTTTCCACGTTTTTGTCCAGATCTTGCATGAATACTTATGGTTCACTCGACTAAATCAAGATAGATGTGTTTAATTAAAATGAACCGAAACGTAAGAAAGAGCTGTTCTAGTAAGGAGCCATCGACAATGTTTTCCTGACCATACAACCCTGATCTCCATTTTCCATGATTTTCCGAATTATTCAAGGTGAGTGCAAATATTTTTTTGTGGAGTACGCATCCATCATCACACTGTCAAGGTTCGAAACATAAAATTATTTTTTTGAATGTTGATTACTTTTAATACTTTGGTACTGTGATTGTTACTTTCACTTTTGCATTTTATAGCTCAAAGTTGGTCGTGGCCGGCCGTTGTGACCGAGTGGCTCTAGGCGCTTCAGTCTGGAACCGTGCAACCGCTACGGTCGCAGGTTCGAATCCTGCCTCGGGCATGGATGTGTGTGATGTCCTTAGGTTAGTTAGGTTTAAGTAGTTACAAGTTCTAGGGGACTTATGACCTCAGATGTTAAGTCCCATAGTGCTCAGAGCCATTTGAACCCTTTTGTTGGTCGTGTGCAAGAGAGATCCAGTGTAATAAAAATGACTCCGTGTTAGCTCCTCCACATTTCTTCTCCCGACTAAGCTAGTTCTGTGTCTCAGAGTGCTCCACCGCCGCCGACAGGATAATGGAGAGCAAGCAAACTCCTCCGCCTCTTATCCACCACAAAGTATTTTCACAGTACTGTCTGAGTCAGGTCGCTTGCCTACATTAGTAGGCACTAAATCTTTAAACTGTAAGCGAGCACATTGTTTAATGCTGGTTTCCTTCCAGGAATAACAGCTAACGTCGCTTCGTTCCACCCTCGCATATTCATCCGTTAATGGGTGTTACAGCCTGCACCTGGAGCACTATGCCAAGCCGCGCAAAGTATCTCAGCCTCTTAAAAATTATGAGACATATATCTCTTTTATGAGACCATGCACCTTCACACTTTTCTTACTTAAAACTGGCGCCGAAAGTGTGTTGCACCATGAGAGCCTTTCGTAAAGGGTGTACTGAAAACTCCGCGTTACCTTGTCTGGAGAGGGCTGGAACTAATTTTAATGGGTCTGCGTTATCTGTCAGACAAGAGACTGTCTCGCTTTCGGAGGCAGCCAAGTCTGAAACGCAAAACCGCTTGTTCGTTATTAAAAGTGAAAAGAGTTACCCTACTGGGTGGTGGGGTGAAGCGGGGAGGGGGGGGGGGGGAAGAGCTATATGCGGCAGAAGCTGAATTACACAACAGCAGATATTATTCTGAGTTCTCACTTTTGTACACCCGGGCGTGCTGGGGGTAACACTCGCTCTTAGAAATCCGCCTTCTAAGGTCCGACAACAATAAAAAAAAATGGCTCTGAGCACTATGGGACTTAACATCTGTGGTCATCAGTCCCCTAGAACTTAGAACTACTTAAACCTAACTAACCTAAGGACATCACACACATCCATGCCCGAGGCAGGATTCGAACCTGCGACCGTAGCAGTAACGCGGTTCCGGACTGAGCGCCTAGAACCGCTAGACCACCGCGGCCGGCGACAACAATCCATTTAGGAGAATTAGAGGAGAAAACCACCTTTCTTCTGCAGCTGGAAACTCGTCGAAGCGACTATGGAAGCGGGAAGGGCTGTCCAAAATGTGTGACCAGCAAATAGTAAGATACAAAATGACAGGTACAGCTGTTTTCCCCCAGTAAATTCTCTATGTGTCTGGTGTTTAACATGGCCCCCTTTCCATTTGAAAACTACCGAGTTGCGTGATGGGAGATTCCAAAAGGACCTTCTCGATGGTAACAGAGCCGCACAGTTTCCCCCTCCCCCTTTCTCATGTCATGAAATTTGGTTTTAAATTTCTGTTTACACATTTGCTTCTGTTTTAGGATGACGATTTCACACATACACAAGCGAGTCACATTAAAACGACCACCTGTCAAAAGCGTAAATAGCCACCTTCTCCAGCTCTGACGTGCAGGAGAGAATTACTGAGGTTCTGGAAGATGTGGACGTGATGTGGAGCCAGTGCTGTGGTCAGCTGTGCTAGAATTTTCGGTTGAGGATTCATGGCGCGAATAACCCAACCGAGGTGATCCCATAGATTATCGATTGGGTTGAAATTCGGGCTGTTTCATGGCATCTACATCTACATTTATACTCCGAAAGCCACCCAATGGCGTGTGGCGGAGGGAACTTTACGTGCCACTGTCATTACCTCCCTTTCCTGTTCCAGTTGCGTATGGTTCGCGGGAAGAACGACTGCCGGAAAGCCTCGAATCTCTCTAATTTTACATTCGCGATCTCCTCGGGAGGTATAAGTAGGGGGAAGCAATATATTCGATACCTCATCCAGAAACGCACCCTCTCGAAACCTGGACAGCAAGCTACACCGTGATGCAATGTGCCTCTCTTGCAAAGTCTGCCACTTGAGTTTGCTAAACATCTCCGTAACGCTATCACGTTTACCAAATAACCCTGTGACGAAACGCACCGCTCTTCTTTGGATCTTCTCTATCTCCTCCGTCAACCCGACCTGGTTCGGATCCCACACTGATGAGCAATACTCAAGTATAGGTCGAACGAGTGTCTTGTAAGCCACCTCCTTTGTTGATGGACTACATTTTCTAAGGACTCTCCCAATGAATCTCAACCCGGTACCCGCCTTACCAACAATTAATTTTATATGATCATTCCACTTCAAATCGTTCCGCACGCATACTCAGAGATATTTTACAGAAGTAACTGGTACCAATGTTTGTTCCGTTATCATATAATCATACAATAAAGGATCCTTCTTTGTATGTATTCCCAATACATCACATTTGTCTATGTTAAGGGTCAGTTGCCACTCCCTGCACCAAGTGCCTATCCGCTGCAGATCTTCCTGCATTTCGCTGAAATTTTCTATTGCTGCAAATTCTCTGTATACTACAGCATCATCCGCGAGAAGCCGCATGGAACTTCCGACACTATCTACCAGGTCATTTATATATATTACGAAAAGCAATGGTCCCATAACACTCCATTGTGGCACGCCAGAGGTTACTTAACGTCTGTAGACGTCTCTCCATTGAGAATAACATCATGCTGTGTTCTGTTTGATCCATCCACACAGCTGGTCTGATATTCCGTAGGCTCTTACTTTGTTTATCAGGCAACAGCGCGGAACTGTATCGAACGCCTTCCGGAAGCCAGGGAAAATGGCATCTACCTGGGAGGAGGAGGACATTAGTGTTTAACGTCCCGTCGACAACGAGGTCATTAGAGACGGAGCGCAAGCTCGGGTGAGGGAAGGATGGGGAAGGAAATCGGCCGTGCCCTTTCAAAGGAACCATCCCGGCATTTGCCTGAAGCGATTTAGGGAAATCACGGAAAACCTAAATCAGGATGGCCGGAGACGGGATTGAACCGTCGTCCTCCCGAATGCATCTACCTGGGAGCCTGTATCTAATATTTTCTGGGTCTCATGAACAAATAAAGCGAGTTGGTCTCACACGATCGTTGTTCCCGGAATCCATTTTGATTCCTACAGAGTAGATTCTGGGTTTCCAGAAATGTCATGATACGCGAGCAAAAAACATGTTCTAAAATTCTACAACAGATCGATGCCAGAGATGTAGGTCTATAGTTTTGCGCATCTGCTCGACGACCCTTCTTGAAGACTGGGACTACCTGTGCTCTTTTCGAATCAGTTGGAACCTTCCGTTCCTCTAGAGACTTGCAATACACGGCTGTAAGAAGGGGGGCAAGTTCTTTCGCGTACTCTGTGTATAATCGAATTGGCCAGGGGAGTACTGCAAACTGATCCTTGTGCTCTTCGGAACACGCACGCACACTGCGTTATGGTGTCCTGCTGGCAGATGCCATCGTGCCGAGGAAAGACAAACTCCATTTAGAGGTGGACATAGTCCCCAGGGACAGATGCATACTTGTTTTGATCGACTGTGCCTTCCAGAATGACGTGATTATCCACGGAATGACATGAAAACATCCCCCAGACAATAATACTCCCCTTTCGATTCTGTCCGAAACAGCATAAAGGGTGATTCATCGGAAAAGGCCACCTGTCGTCACTCATTGCACGTCCAGTTCACGGCAACGGATTGCAAATTCCAGCCTTCGTCGCCGATGAATGGCAGTCGTCATAGGTGCACGAACCGAGTACATACTGCGGAAACCCGTACGCAGCAACGCTCGCTGAACGATCGTTGAGGAGTTATTGTTGTTAGCCTTTGGATCATCTGGGCGGTGAGCAGCTCAGCAATCGGACATCTGTTCGCCCGTGCACACGTCCGCAGCCTTCGTTCACACAAGTCCTCTATGGCCAGCAGTGCACTACGGTTCCTCGGTGCCGGTTTCGGACGGCGCCATCTCGCCATGCACGATATACATTACTGGCCATTAAAATTGCTACAACACGAAGATGACGTGCTACAGACGCGAAATTTAACAGACAGGAAGACGATGCTGTGATATGCAAAAGATTAGCTTTTCAGAGCATTCACACAAGGTTGGCGCCGGTGGCACCTACAACGGTCTGACCTGACGAAAGTTTCCAAACGATTTCTCATACACATACAGCAATTGACCGGCGTTGCCTGGTGAAATGTTGTTGTGATGCATCGTGTAAGGAAGAGAAATGCTTACCATCACGTTACCGATTTTAATGAAGGTCGGATTGTAGCCTGTCGCGATTGCGGTTTATCGTATCGCGACATTGCTGCCAATGACTGTTAGCAGAATATGGAATCAGTGGGTTCTGGAGGGTAATACGGAACGCCATGCTGGATCCCATGCTGGATCACTAACAGTCGAGATGACAAGCATCTTATCCGCATGGCTGTTACGGATGGTGCAGCCACGTCTCGATCCCTGAGTCAACAGATGGGGACGTTTGCAAGACAGCAACCATCTGCACGAACAGTTCGACGACGTTTCCAGCAGCATGGGCTATCAGCTCGGAGACCGTGACTGCGGTTACCGTTGACGCTGCATCACAGACAGGAGCGCGTGCAATGGTGTACTCGCCGTCGAACCTAGGTGCACGAATGGCAAAAAGTCATTTTTTCGGATGAATCCAGGTTCTGTTTACAGCATCACGATGGTCGCATCCGTGTTTGGCGACATCGCTGTGAACGCACATTGGAAGCGTTTATTCGTCATCGCCATACTGGCGTATCGCCCGGAGCGATGGTATGGGGTGCCATTGGTTACACGTCTCGGTCACCTCTTGTTCGCATTGACGGCACTTTGAACAGTGAACGTTACATTTCAGATGTATTACGACCCGTGGCTCTACCCATCATTCGATCCCTGCGAAACCCTACATTTCAGCAGGATAATGCACGACCGCATGTTGCAGGTCCTGTACGGGCCTTTCTGGATACAGAAAATGTTCGACTGCTACCCTGGCCAGCACATTCTCCAGAAGTCTTACCAATTTAAAACGTCTGGTCAATGGTGGCCGAGCAAATGGCTCGTCACAATACGCCAGTCACTATTCTTGACAAACTGTGGTATTGTGTTGAAGCTGCATGGGCAGCTGTACCTGCACACGCCATTCAAGCTCTATTTGACTCAATGCCCAGGCGTATCACGGCCGTTATTACGGCCAGAGGTGGTTATTCTGGGTACTGATTCCTCAGAAACTATGCACCCAAATTGTGTGAAAATGTAATCACATGTCAGTTCTAGTATAACATATTTATCCAATCAATACCCGTTTATCATCTGTATTTCTTCTTGGTGTAGCAATTGTAATGGCCATTAGTGTACTTTATCCACGGAGGCCCGAAATCTAATGATCACGCCCGTTTCTTCACGAGATGAAACACTCCGTTTCCGCATTACGACGGCAACTGCACTTTTTTCCACGTTTCTCAGAAACGCTTTATATGCCCTCCACAGCCAGTGCTGCCGCCTGCCGGTGATTATTGCACGCTGTCGTCGAACATAGGCGGTGGTCACGTTAACGAGGCTGAACCGTGTATGGAGCACCCTGGAGAACAAGCGATACATGCGGCGGAATGGGAGGGCCCGTTCGTACCGCACCTTGAGAACAAAGGCTGACATAGTGTGGGACGCGCGCGAGGCCAGCGTCGCGCCGTGAATATTGAAATTCCTACCGAACTATTCTAAGCATTTCTCGATTACATGAGCTGTGGACACTGTTAGCGTCCGCGCTTAATAAAACGGCCACGGTATTGAGTAACTCACTGCTAACTGTCACTGTTCGATTATTATTAGACGCCAGACGGTGCGGGCTGCCTCAATGGCCACATATTTCCCTCGAAAGTTGCCGCGGAAGGCCTATGAACTGCGGAGCGCGCCGGTATAACGACTTCGGCTAGAGTAGCAGAAAACAGACATGCTTCCTCTTTGCTCGTAATATCCATTAGAATCGAATCTTAATAACACATAAATGCGGGGGAAAAATAATATAAAAGTTTTTTTTTAAATAACGACAACGAAAACCTTTTATCAATCTTACGCTGCTCAAAACCATTCAGAGATAAAACACCAATTCCAAGAGAGCGACACTGGTTTTTGCTACCACATTTTTACGGGTTAAAGCAAAAAGTCTTTAGTTATGTCGTTATTATAGCTATTTGATGGAGAATCTAGGAAAAAATACCTGTGACAGATTTAAATTTCCCATTATTAATCACTGTGAAACTTATTTTACTGGAGATAATAACAGTTAAATGAGATGTATAAATAAAACAAGAAACATCTGAAATGCAGCTATGTTTGTAAAGCGGGGTGGTTATTACAAACTGTTTTCAATTAAAAAGTGACGGTCATGATACACAAACAGAAACTAAAAAGAATGGGTCAGCTTCACCGGTATACATCAGTACCGTCCAACTGCCATATTACATGATTTGGAGAAATTTCACTGTCATATGAGTACTTTGAGTGGTTCTATACACGATGTACGTTGCCGACCGTTATGACCGAGCGGTTCTAGGCACTTCTTTGCGGGAACCGCATTGCTGCTACTGTCGCGGGTTCGAATCCTGCCTCGGGCATGGATGTTCGTGATGTCCTTAGGTTAGTTAGGTTTAAGTAGTTCTAAGTCTAGGGGACTGATGACCTCCCATACTGCTTAGAGCAATCTGAATTATTAATGAAGCTTAGAGTGTACAAACAAAATTACTTTTATAGCGTATACGCAGGCTGTGGAGCAGCTAACACGTAAGATTTACACTTTAAGAACTTTTCAAAATTGAAACAAATGTTACATTTAAATCTACACGACCATAATTCACACTTAAGTGCTTGGCAGAGGGTTCATCGGATCACTTCCATACTATTGTGTTCGAGTATAATGACTTTTCTGGAGTCAAGAAATCTACTCTGTAGGAATCAGCATGGGTTTCGAAAAAGACGGTCATGTGAAACCCAGCTCGCGCTATTCGTCCACGAGACTCAGAGGGCCATAGACACAGGTTCACAGGTAGATGCCGTGTTTCTTGACTTCCGCAAGGCGTTCGATACAATTCCCCACAGTCGTTTAATGAACAAAGTAAGAGCATATGGACTATCAGACCAATTGTGTGATTGGATTGAGGAGTTCCTAGGTAACAGGACGCAGCATGTCATTCTCAATGGAGAGAAGTTTTCCGAAGTAAGAGTCATTTCAGGTGTGCCGCAGGGGAGTGTCATAGGAACGTTGCTACTCACAATATACATAAATGACCTTGTGGATGACATCGGAAGTTCACTGAGGCTTTTTGCGGATGATGCTGTGGTGTATCGAGAGGTTGTAACAATGGAAAATTGTACTGAAATGCAGGAGGATCTGCAGCGAATTGACGCATGGTGCAGGGAATGGCAATTGAATATCAATGTAGACAAGTGTAATGTGCTGCGAATACACAGAAAGAAAGATCCGTTATCATTTAGCTACAATATAGCAGGTCAGCAACTGGAAGCAGTTAATTCCATAAATTATCTGGGAGTACGCATTAGAGTGATTTAAAATGGAATGATCATATACAGTTGATCGTCGGTAAAGCAGATGCCAGCCTGATATTCATTGGAAGAATCCTAAGGAAATGCAATCCGAAAACAAAGGAAGTAGGTTACAGTACGCTTGTTCGCCCACTGCTTGAATACTGCTCAGCAGTGTGGGATCCGTACCAGATAGGGTTGATAGAAGATATAGAGAAGATCCAACGGAGAGCAGCGCGCTTCGTTACAGGATCATTTAGTAATCGCGAAAGCGTTACGGAGATGATAGATAAACTCCAGTGGAAGACTCTGCAGGAGAGACGCTCAGTAGCTCGCTACGGGGTTTTGTTGAAGTTTCGAGAACATACCTTCACCGAAGAGTCAAGCAGTATATTGCTCCCTCCTACGTATATCTCGCGAAGAGACCATGAGGATAAAATCAGAGAGATTAGAGCCCACACAGAGGCATACCGACAATCCTTCTTTCCACGAACAATACGAGACTGGAATAGAAGGGAGAACAGATAGAGGTACTCAAGGTACCCTCCGCCACACACCGTCAGGTGGCTTGCGGAGTATGGATGTAGATGTAGATATTCCTCTTCGTCCCACTCTCGATTAGCACGTGGGGAAAACAAACGTCTAAACCTTGCCCTGCGCCCTTTGATTTCACGCATTTTATGAAGATGGCCATCGTTATCTGTGTAGTTGGAAGTCAAAAATATATTTTTGCATTCAGAAGAGAAAGTTGGTAGCAGGAATTTCGCAATAATATCTGGCCACAATGAAAACTACGTTTGTTTTAATGACTGCCGCTCTGACTCCTTCTGTTTCACGATAATCCAAAACGAATCTTTTCGATGTCTTCATTGAACCCTGCCTGGCAAGGATCCTATCCGCGCAGCAATACTCCAGACAGGGACGGACAAGCGCTGTATAGGTAGCCTTTTTAGTAGACTTGTTGCATGTTTTAAGTGTTCCACAAATAAAAAGGGAGTCTTTGGTTCCCCTTCCCCATAGTTTGCATATGATGATACCAATCGCAATCACTAGGTAGTTAGATGAATGGACAACTTTTAAATTTTGTAGTTTATTGTGTAATCAAAATTTAACGGAGTGTTCTTGGTATTCATGAGGAGGAACACAAGCTGACGCTGTTCTTTAATTAGAGTCAATTATCACATTTCGCACCATAAGACAGCTTGTTAAATCAATTTGTATAGTTTTGGATCTTCTTACAGCTTTACTCGACGGTCTAAAATGGATGATGAGGTGGTCTTTTAAATCGTTTAAAAAAAATTGTAACAGCAGAGGACCTATAACACTTTCCTGGGGAACGTCAGATATCACTTCTATTTTTACTCGACGACTTTCCGTCAGCTACTACCAACAGTGACCTTTCTGACAAGAAATCACGAATCCAGTCGCACAACTAAAACAATAATGCATAGGCACGTATTTTGACTAAAACCGACTTGTGAGGAATGGTGTCAAAAAGCTCCTAGAAATTTAGATATATATGGAATCAATTTGAGATCCCCCGTCAATAGAACTAATAACTTGGTGTGAATAACGAGCTGAGTCACACATGCCATAACTTTTTAAGTATGTAAGTTTCTTATTCAAAATATTAACGTATCACAGGAACGTTGTAAATTCTCTCCTCTTCGTGTTTCATCTCTACGTAGCATCCGCCATACATTTCCCCCAACGACTCACTCACGCTGCAAGTCGGCCGAGGCCTCACCGCAGACGTATCCGTTTTACGTTACTGGAAATTATCAGGAACGCTCCAGAATTGCTTGATCTCCATATCCTATGAAACAAAACCGACAAAAACGAGTTCGAGTCTCGGTCGGGCACACAGTTTTAATCTGCCAGGAAGTTTCATAACAGCGCACACTCCGCTGCAGAGTGAAAATCTCATTCTGGAAACATCCCCCAGGCTGTGGCCAAACCATGTCTCCGCAATATCCTTTCTTTCAGGAGTGCTAGTTCTGCAAGGTTCGCAGGAGAGCTTCTGTAAAGTTTGGAAGGTAGGAGACGAGATACTGGCGGAAGTAAAGCTGTGAGTAGCGGGTGTGAGTCGTGCTTCGGTAGCTCAGTTGGTAGAGCACTTGCCCGCGAAAGGCAAAGGTCCCGAGTTCGAGTCTCGGTCGGGCACACAGTTTTAATCTGCCAGGAAGTTTCCGACAAAAATAGATTACCCATGCAAAAAATGTCAAATGAAAAAACGTCGGAAGTTTGACGTGGAGTTAATAAATCAAAACCTAACGACTAATTATGACTGATCATGTCTGAAGTTTGACACAAATGCGAAGGCTTAACTGATGAGGCAGTTGATTGAGCTAGCAACGACGTATAGTTATTCCTCCTACACACTTCGTCGAAGACAGTCGCTACCGTTTTGTAAAAACGTCGCTCTCATTAAAAACTGCAGTATATTCTTCCAGTATTTCAATTCAGTCTTTCGTGTATATGCCAAACTCTTAAATTTTATTGCTACGTCTTTTATGTCGAGCACGTTAAAGCGTCGCTTCTATGATTCGGTGAGGCGAGCCAGCTCCACATCGATCCTGCCTTACGGGTTGCTGACGAGGGCTGGTGAAAATGGGATTTTTAGGCGGTTTCACACATCCGCCCAGGTGAAACGAAAATGTTATACTATCACCGAAATGTGTTATGTACTATAAAATTAAATATCGTTTAATAGCGGTTTATACTGCAAACCTTCACAAAACATTATCGACGGCATTGCAATGATTAAACAGCTACAATTTGCATACCTCACAGAAATTGTAAATTTGTGCCACAACTATACATGACTGAATACTCTAAGTACTTTATGTGAACTCAGCACCCAAAAATGCACTAGAAGAGCCCTTTACCCTCAGGGAAAAAAATCTCATCGTCAGCCAGCGTTATTTCACTTATGTGGATGACAGGTATGGAATAACATCCGCCAATAGGACGGGGACGGTGGTGGTAGCAGAAGTATTATAGATCTAAACGTAGATGTGGTGAAGACAAAGGACAGCATCAAACCACTGGGAGACTGATTTATTGGGGAAAAAATTTGATACCAAAATTATCTGTTTCATTTCTCAGACACCGTTCATTGTTCTGCTGCGTGTGCGCTGTTGGAACCTTTCAGCACTACCTACTGAACCGGTTGCGCGGTAATGATTACGTAGAAAATGAGACATTCTCCCATTCTAGCTTCAGGCACACTACTGGTTTCGTCAGTCTATACATACTGCCAGCACTCCACGCCTGACGTTGTTCGTCTGAGCAGAGGAATAATTGGAAGCCCGTGTACGCGGACGTAGCACTTGTCCGGGCGATCTACATACGCTGCATTTTCCACTGCGAAAGAACAGTAGGTGACATACCTACATCCTGTAATTTCGAGGTGTCTACCGCTGGTTTCCGAAGAACTCTAGCGCGCGTGATGTGTGACTCCCGCTTTTTTTTTTTTTTAAGTCCGCGTGAGCAGCACAAAGCGCGTAAGCTGGAGGTCGTCACGGTGACGGGGCCCTCGGCTGGTCTACGCGGAGCCCCGCTGCGGCTACAATGACCGTGCAGAAAGGGAATAAAGAATGTCGTAGGACCCGGCGCTAAGTAATGAAACTGTTAAGTGGGCCGCTCCCCTAGGTCGCTTTACGGGCCACGCATAAAGGGAATTTTAAACAAGCGGACTTGCGACAAATTTCTCGCAGGCGACTCCGGAGGTAGATTAAAAAACACGGCCGAATATAAATGGCGGTGGACTACGCGCTTCGGATAACAGTTAGCCCTCAGGCGCAGTCGCGGCCAGAATTTACGTCGCGAGTGCAAGATACACCGCGGCGTGGGAGGGGCGAAACTTGTACCTGATGCCATTCTGGCTACCGTCCCCTTTTCTTCTTTTTATTCTACTGCAAGAATAATTCAGTGGAGGGTCTGCAGCATACGGCCATCAGGGTGGTCGCTCTATCGTCAAATAGAGACTCACCCCGTGTGTAACACGAGCCTCCACTGAAATAATATGAACTGAAATTCCGAAGACCTTTTAAGTAACAGAGTCCAGTATGTTGTCCTCGACGGCGAGTGTTCATAAGAGACAAGGGTATCGCAAGGGTATCCCAGAGAAGTGTGATAGGACTACTGTTGTATATATATATATATATATATATATATATATATATATATATATATACATATATATATATATATATATATATGAAATCAGTATGCGGCTGTTTGCTAATAATGCTATGGTGTATGGAAAGGTTTCCTCGTTCATTTTACAAGGTAGGAGGACACAGGGTGACTTAGACACTATTTCAGGTTGGTGTGGTGGATGGCAGCTAGCTCTAAATGTAGAAAAATGTAAGTTAATGCAGATGAATAGGAAAACAAACCCATGACCTTCAAATATAGTCACTCATTTAAACGGAAATGGAAATGAGCGTTTGGCGTCATTGGCCGGGAGGTCCTTTGCGGGGCAGGTCCGGCCGCCTTGGTGCAGGTCTTACTACATTCGAAGCCACATTGGGCTATCTGCGCCCCGCATGTGAATGAAATGATGATGAAGACAGCACAACACCCAGTCCCTGAGCGGAGAAAATCCCCGACCCAACCGGGAATCGAACCCGGACCCGTAGGACGGCAATCCGTCACGCTGATCACTCAGCTATCGGGGCGGACACTCGTTTAAATATCTGGGTTTAACGTTAATAAGCAATATTATGTAGAATGAGCATGTAAGGACTGTATCAGGGTAGGAGAATGGGCGGCTCGATTTTTTTGAGAGAATTTTAGGAAAGTGTGGCTCATGTGTAAGGAGACCGCATATAGGGCACTAGTGCGACCCATTGTTGAGTACTGTTCGAGTGTTTGGGTTCCGCATCTGATCGGATTGAAGGTAGACACCGACGCAATTCAGAGGCGGTCTGCTAGGTTTCTTACCGACAGGTTCGAACGTCACGCAAGCAGTATGGAGATTCTTCAGGAATTCAAATGGGATTCGCTAGAGGGAAGGTGACATACTCTTCGAGGAGCACTACTGAGAAGATTTAGAGAGCCGGCATTTGATGCTGACGGCAGAGCGATTCTACTGTCGTCAACGTACATTTCACGTACGGACCATGAAGATAAGATTGGAGAGATTATGGCTCATGTAAAGGCATACAGACAGTCTTTTTCCCTCGCTCTTATTTGCGAGTGTAACAGAAATAGAACTGATAACGTTGGAAACTGGAGAAATGAATTAAAATTTGTGCTGCAGCCAGGCCTCATCCCGGCTGCAGCACAAATTTTAGTTCATTTCTTCAGCTTCCAACGTTATAGTAGATAAATTAGAGTCTTAAATGTCTCAGGGAAAATTTAATTTAAGATCAATACGATCACATGTAGTACAGCACTTTCCCATTACGTCCAATGATGGGGTGCTATTCAAATGTCGGAGAGACCTGGTAATAGTGACAATATAAGGGGAAGTGTGAATTGGAGTTTGTGTTGCGGAGGGTATTTCACTTGGGTAGTTCGTGGAGATACGTTGACCATAATGCTGTGGTGGTGTAATGGTCAGCATATCTGCCTAGTAAGCAAGAAGACCCTGGTTCGAGTCCCAGCCGGCACGATAGCTCAGCGTGTTCGGTCAGAGAGCTGCTTGGTCTCTGTAATAAAAAACTGAGTGGAAGGATCAACAAACGAAGTGTCATGTGACGTCCGCAACGACCAAACCCAACGATCACCAACGAACAAAAATGCAAAAAAAAAAAAAAAAAGTCCCGGCCGCAGCACAAATTTTAATTCACTTCTTCAGCTTCTAACGTTATCTTCGATAAATTAGAGGCTTAAATGTCTCAGGGAAAATTTAATTTAAGAAGTGGAAGTGACTAGTAATGGGACAGGATACCTTCTGCCAACCATCATACAGTGGCTTGCAGAATATGCATGTGGATGTATACGTCGAATTTGAACTCTGATCTGACGATATGCACAATTCTCCCCCCAACCCACCACTGCGGTATTAGAGAACTTCCTAATAGTTGGAGCCAGTATGACTCTAAAAGCTAGCAGAAACGGCAACTAAACTGACGATCCTGCATAGTGTGTGGTTCATAGCGTAATACGGTTTCTGAAGGCAAAAAGAAGGTCTGACATAGCGAAATTTACAGATAGATAACCACAGTTTATGGAAATGTGATAAATGAATTTCTGTTCGAAAATGGTGCGTCTCGCTGAAAGGCAGACGAAAGAAAATTCATGATGAACGATCAGGCTGACCATCAATTGGCACTGAAGAACTCAAATCAAGAATTATGTAAAACTTAAACAGGTAAGTCGTTTCGTTGTTGATGGAATGAGTTAGTACTTTCCTGAAATTTCATGATCAATTGTTTATCAAATTGTTAGTAGTGTTCTGGACTATAAAATAGTGTGTCAGGTGGGTTCGTCGCCTTTTAACATATGAATACAAAAAACAACGATTGGGAGCTGCACTTAGTAATCTCACTCGGTACAATACAGGGTTATTACAAATGATTGAAGCGATTTCACAGCTCTACAATAACTTCATTATTTGAGATATTTTGACAATGCTTTGCACACACATACAAAAACTCAAAACGTTTTTTTAGGCAGTCACAAATGTTCGATATGTGCCCCTTTAGTGATTCGGCAGACATCAAGCCGATAATCAAGTTCCTCCCACACTCTGCGCAGCATGTCCCCATCAATGAGTTCGAAAGCATCGTTGATGCGAGCTCGCAGTTCTGGCACGTTTCTTGGTAGAGGAGGTTTAAACACTGAATCTTTCACATAACCCCACAGAAAGAAATCGCATGGGGTTAAGTCGGGAGAGCGTGGAGTCCATGACATGAATTGCGGATCATGATCTCCACCACGACCGATCCATCGGTTTTCCAATCTCCTGTTTAAGAAATGCCGAAATCGTGATGGAAGTGCGGTGGAGCACCATCCTGTTGAAAGATGAAGTCGGCGCTGTCGGTCTCCAGTTGTGGCATGAGCCAATTTTTCAGCATGTCCACGTGTCCTGTAATGTTTTTTTCGCAGAAGAAAAAGGGGCCGTAAAGTTTAAACCGTGAGATTGCACAAAACACGTTAACTTTTGGTGAATTGCGAACTTACTGCACGAATGCGTGAGGATTCTCTACCGCCCAGATTCGCACATTGTGTCTGTTCACTTCACCATTAAGAAAAAATGTTGCTTCATCACTGAAAACAAGTTTCGCACTGAACGCATCCTCTTACATGAGCTGTTGCAACCGCGCCGAAAATTCAAAGCGTTTGACTTTGTCATCGGGTGTCAGGGCTTGTAGCAATTGTAAACGGTAAGGCTTCCGCTTTAGCCTTTTCCGTAAGATTTTCCAAACCGTCGGATGTGGTACGTTTAGCTCCCTGCTTGCTTTATTCGTCGACTTCCGCGGGCTACGCGTGAAACTTGCCCGCACGCGTTCAACCGTTTCTTCGCTCACTGCAGGCCGACCCGTTGATTTCCCCTTACAGAGGCATCCAGAAGCTTTAAACTGCGCATACCATCGCCGAATGGAGTTAGCAGTTGGTGGATCTTTGTTGAAATTCGTCCTGATGTGTCGTTGCACTGTTATGACTGACTGATGTGAGTGCATTTCAAGCACGACATACGCTTTCTCGGCTCCTGTCGCCATTTTGTCACACTGCGCTCTCGAGCGCTATGGCGGCAGAAACCTGAAGTGCGGCTTCAGCCGAACAAAACTTTATGAGTTTTTCTACGTATCTGTAGTGTGTCGTGACCGTATGTCAATGAATGGAGCTACAGTGAATTTATGAAATCGCTTCAATCATTTGTAATAGCCCTGTACTACTGGCGATGAAACGTAGGTTTCGTATAAAGGGAAGAAATAAGGTGGCGGTGGATGGAATGTCATCATTAACAACCTCTAAGAAAATCAAAAGAGCCACATTCTTTCCCATAAAAGGTTTATGGGCACAGTGTTTTGTGATGGAAAAGGTGTCCTCTTGTCTTTGCCGTTCCTTCAAACCAAACGGTGTGGACTGTGGTCCAGCGACATTGTGCTTCTTCACTGTAACGCTCTTTCGCATTCTGCTGCATTGACAAAGTATTTGCCTTAGCAGTTTTGGTGGGAAGTTTTCGAATATCCACTTTGCATCCCAGACTTGGCTCTGAGTGATTAGCATGTCTTTCCCAAAATGAAGCATATGACAACGAACTGGGAAAGAACGTTAGTAAGTGGGTCAACAACTTGATGTCATAGGGAAGCTTGAGGAGCATTACGACAAATGTATAAAATTGAGCAGCGACTATGAAGGAAAACAGCTAAGAGATCAAAATGTGAAATATGTTTAAAATAAATTTTCTTTCATTTTCTTGAATGAAAATGTCTCGATAAACAAGTTTTCATTAGTTTTACAATTAACCTCGTACTATTCACTTCTCTTCAATGTCGTTTATGACACAAAGTTCATATGCTATCAATTCTGGGGTAGCTAAACTTCATGTTTTCTGAAACTTCCTGGCAGATTAAAACTGTGTGCCGGGCCGAGACTCAAACTCGGGACCTTTGCCTTTCGCGGGCAAGTGCTCTATGCGGGAGAGCTTCTGTAAAGTTTGGAATGTAGGAGACGAGGTACTGGCAGAAGTAAGGCTGTGAGGACGGGGCGTAAGTCGTGCTTGGGTAGCTCAGTTGGTAGAGCACTTGCCCGCTAAAGGCAAACGTCCCGAGTTTGAGTCTCGGTCCGGCACACACTTTTAATCTGCCAGGAAGTTTCATATCAGCGCACACTCCGCTATAGAGTGAAAATCTCATTCTTCATGTTTTCTCTTTTCTTATGTACTACAGTGTTCACCCCCATCTGCGTTGTGGCTGGCTCTGAGCACTATGGCACTTAACATCTATGGTCATCAGTCCCCTAGAACTTAGAACTACTTAAACCTAACTAACCTAAGGACAACACGCAACACCTAGTCTGCGTTGTGGCATACATGACATAATCGTGTTTACTGGCAGAGTATCTAACCCACTGGCTGATACATATTATTGTGCTTCTGAGCATGTACGTGCGCTATGAAAATGGTCGTCATTCACAGTATACACCGAAAGAAAGGAGACAACTGTTGTAACCAACTAAGGCAAACTAACTGCGCTGTCATATTTATCAATGCTGGACTGCTAAAATTCCTACCCCGTTTTCTATCTGATAATATAAAGCAGGATACTGCACATTATTTACTTCCTGACACCGTAAATTCTAATTTTATGTAGTGACGGTGAGGCATTTGTACCACATTCCCAAGTTTCAGTGGTCTAGTTATTACTCCACTGTACCAAATCAAATTAGATTTTTTCCTAATCGATTTACAAGAGTCTCAATGTTAAGCCTACTTACAGGTACATTACCAACATATTTAGTTAATTAGCCACAGAATGAGCTCTATACCTCACGCTAATATTTTATCACAAAAAACCGATGTCACAAAGGATGTACTTGCCTTCCGACAAGCAATAAATTTCGGACTAAAGCTGGTGGATGACAGGTGCATGACAAACACGTGTCGAGAGGTGTTTACAGGTGGCGATGGCGTCCCGATAATACGTTACCAGCAACCGGCTCTCAACCGTAAGACCTGTTGATTCAGAAGGACATTTCCTGATACTACATGCTCCTCTGCACATAAATATGCAACGCTTCTAGGCTTATTCACGGAACAGGTTAAAGCGCGTAATATCACCCCCATACAATTTTTTGTAACGATGCCTCATGGATTGTTGCTGGCACCAGATTTTGTGAACGAAATAGCGTTATACTAACACTCAAAATATTACAACAACTCATTGTATTCCACACTGTGCATGAGAAATGATGTAGCTACTCTCAAGTCTCTGTCCGATACACAGTTGTAACATGCAATGAATATTCGTCACAGCCAGTACTTGCCCATAGGCGAAACACCTGAATATTTTAGAAGGATGGATAACATGGGAGGCTCTGTGAAGCTGGTCACGTCGCAAACGATGCTGTTGTCTATACGAGGGTTGCCAGACTAGCAGAATGGCGGAACAGCTGCGAAATATCGATGGTTGGTATAGGGACTAACAGTTGATTTTGAACGTAAATAGACGTAATGCAATGCACGAAAGCAGGCGAAGAGTTCCTTCAGTGTTCGATTAAGCGATATGTGACAAATCGCTGGAACTTTATTGTCAAATAAATCGTGAGTCCAAAAATTTCCGCAACTCATTTTATCCCTGGCATATTCAGTGACGTCACCCAATAACTGACAGCTGTAAAAAATTGATATGCACTCAACCAGCCAGTCTCTGGCAGGCAGAGTTATGTGGCGTACTTGCAGCCCAGATGTGTCCAATGTTGTTGTAACCCAAATCACAATGGAGCAAAATTTCTAAAAGAAGTGTTAAAGGTATTTTCCAGACTGTTTCGAAGAACAGAAAAGAGTATGGAAAATTTATCCCGCACTCCTTAACTCCGCCTGACTGGAACGGAAATCGCGAGCAATTCTTTCCTGAAGGGTCCACACTTTGACGACATTGCCAACGTTCAAGACATTGTACGCGCGAATAGGACAACATCCCAAAGAAGGAGTTTTCCGATACTTTCACTTGGCTGTATGATCGTTCTGTGAGTTGTACCCAAGTGGAGGGAGGAGGGTTGCGGGGGAGGACTACGCAGAACTCCTGGGCAATAAAAACCACCATTTTAACTTTTATGTATTGTTTTTAAATCCATTCTCGAAACTTTTTCGACTGACGGTGGTCCCTAAGAGCGATATAAATTGGAATGCTCACATAAAAAGCAGTTGGATGACAGAAATTCATTGGAAGATTCTTAAAAAAACTGTAATACGTTCACCATTTGATTTTGAGGCTCTTGCATTAGTCGTGTTTATAGACAAAGACGATATAAACACGTAAAACACGCACACACACACACACACACACACACACACACACACACACACACACACACACACATACACTCGCGTGCGATTGCTCGCGCTGCCACAGACACGTAGAGGAGGTAAAGAAAGCTCACACTTGACGCCAGACTTACATGAGAACCATTGAACTTCAACACGGAAAGGACACACCTCAGCAACATAAACACTGTGTTTTGTAAGGTTAATTTCTAGAGATATCTGTTTTCCACATAAAAGAATACGGTGGACATTACTGTGCACGGTGTCAGTCTTAATCATTTACAGAGAATTCGACACCTTCGAGAAGGACACGATGGTAGAGTATTGAAATTTTTAAATGACTGATTGCAAATTGTCGAGAAATGTCATTAATTCCGTTTAGAGATGAAGCCACGTTTACTCCTGAGGGTATCAACAACAGTCAAAACTCATATCGGTGGTCCGACGAAAACCCATATGCCTTTGTGGTGACCCATATTTTCAAGAAAGCTCATCTGCAAATGTGTCGTGTGTCAATACAATCCCTTTACTGGGCCCGTTGTGTCATTGCATCGTCTTACACGGTCCTGCTATCCACACTTTCTTTTAAACGAGCTTGCACCATCATTAGAAGAGGTTTCTTTGCCTACAAGGATTGGTATGTTCTTCCAGTATGACAAGACAGGGCCCTTGCCTGTCCTAGACGTCAGATGACACATCATCAAACCTAACATGATTTTTGCCTACAGTGACGGTTGAAAGGCGCAGAGTACATAGAAAAAGTTGACAAGTGAGACGAATTGATCATAAAGAATCGGAACGTGAGTTGAAGTTTGAGGTAGAATTTACGAAAATCATTTTGAACTTAAACATTGATTCTTGCTAAGAACTTTCTGTATTTGACGGAGTTAAATTCCTAAGGATACAGCTCTGAAATCAGTAAAAATTGGACACGTGTTATGTGAAATATTTTATTCGAATTAATCACCCAGTGTCACCTGAAAATTTAATTTTTAAATTTAATTTTTAATATTACGCAATTATTTACCAAATTTAAGAATTTAAAATTCTTTCATAGTCTAGTCATTAAGAGGTATGTACTTACGTTAAAGGTTCAACAGAATATGAAAATGAAATGAAGCCCCATGCTTCTTTACAGAGCGTAGGGGAACGATTCGGGAGACCCGCACCGTCTTACTAGGCAAGGTCCTAATGGAGGTAGTTTGCCGTTGCCTTCCTCCGACCATAATGGGGATGAATGATGATGATGAAGACGACACAACAACACCCAGTCATCTCGAGGCAAGAAAAATCCTTCCCCTCGCCGGGAATCGAACCCGGGACCCCGTGCTCGGGAAGCGAGAACGCTACCGCGAGACAACGAGGGGCGGACTCAACAGAATAAGTCAGGTATTAATGTTCGAAACTGAGTATATGTCTTGAGATAGAGTAACTAATGGCGCGAAAATTGACCAGATCATTGTCATACAGTTTTTAATACTGGATCCACTTGCCGACTTCCAACATGCGTTACATACAATTTCTAACATTTTCTAAATCTATTTCTCGCCGAAACCCTCCACAAAATGATGGAAGGAAATAGTTTACTGCGCGACACCCTTCAAAAAATAATGAAAAAAATAGTTTACCGCTTACTAAATTTTCGCTCTTGCTGTAGTAAAATTTCAGGATCAGGTATGACGCTAAATTTATTACTTCTTCGTAACTAAAACACTATTACAAAATATTTTGTACCCCGTATATTTTTGTTACTTGTTTTATACATGTATACCACCGAATGTATGTACTAAATTATATAAGCCGAGCGGTGTGGCCGTGCGGTTCTAGGCGCTACAGTCTGGAACCGCGTGACCGCTACGGTCGCAGGTTCGAATCCTGCCTCGGGCATGGATGTGTGTGATGTCCTTAGGTTAGTTAGGTTTACGTAGTTCTAAGTTCTAGAGGACTGATGACCACATAAGTTAAGTTCCATAGTGCTCAGAGCCATTTGAACCATTTCTTAAATTATATACACAGGTGATGAAAGTCGTGCAATAGCAATATGCACGTATATAGATGGCGGTAGTATCGCGCACACAAGGTATAAAGGGGCAGTGCATTGGCAGAGCTGTCATTTGTTCTCAGCTGACTCATGTGAAAATGCTTCCGACACGTTTATAGCTGCACGACGGGAATTAGCAGACTTTGAACGCGGAATGGTAGTTGGAGCTAGACGATTGGGACATTCCGTTTCCGAAGTCGTTAGGTAATTCAGTATTCCGAGAGCCACAGTGCGAAGAGTGTGCCCAGAACACCAAATTTCAGGCGTTATCTCTCGCCACGGACAACCAAGTGGCCGACGGCCTTCACTTAACGACCAGGAGCAGCAATGTTTGTGTAGAGTTGTCAGTGCTAACAGACAAGCAACACTGACTAAAATAACTGCAGAAATCAGTATGGGACGTTAGACGAACGCATCCGTTAGGATAGTACGGGGAAATGTGGCGTTAATGGGCCATGGTAGCAGACGACCGACGCGCGTGCCTTGCTAACAGCAAGACACCGCCTGCAGTGCCTCTCCAGGGCTCGTGATCATATAGTTTCGATCTTAGACGACTGTAGAACCGTTGTCTGATCGGATGATTCCCGATTTCAGTTGGTAATAACTGATGATAGGACTGGAATGTGTCACAAACAAGCCATGGACCCAAGTTGTCGACAAAACACTGTCCGGGCTGGTGGTGGCTCCGAAATGGTGTGGGCTGTGTTTACATGGACAGGACTGGGTCCTATGGTCCATTTGAACCGATCATTGTCTGGAAATAGTTATGTTTTGCTACTTGGACACCGTTTCCAGTCATTGACGGCAGGGCGCGCTCACTATTCGGTTGGGTCTGCGGATACAAGAAAAACCAGAAACGTTTTATTTGGAACAGTTAGGTACACCTTCCAACTACTTCTCTACGTAGTCACTGCTCCAGCTTCGAGTGTTGTCGTAGTGTTCTATCAACTTTCCAATATCCTCGTCATAGAAAGCATCCGCCTGTGCTTTCAGCCTGTTATTTGCACTGGTCTGCAGCTCGTTGTTTGTGGAAAAATTTTGTCTTCATAGCCAGCGGTTCTTGTGAGCAGAGATGAGACTCGGGGCGGAGCCCATTACGGACTGTACTGTGGATGATCAAAGACTTCTCATCGGAAACGCTGCAGGAGCGTCTTCATTGCCGCTGCAGTGTGCGGCCGAGAATTGGCATGAAGGAGGAACTGCTCGACAGTTGTGTTATGAGGGCTGCATGACACAGGCGAAATCTGTGGTGTCACCGCCAGACACCACACTTGCTAGGTGGTAGTTTTAAATCGGCCGCGGTCCATTTAGTACATGTCGGACCCGCGTGTCGCCACTGTGTGATCGCAGACCGAGCGCCACCACAAGGCAGGTCTCGAGATACGGAATAGCACTCGCCCCAGTTGTACGGACGACTTTGCTAGCGACTACACTGACGAAGCCTCGCTCCTTTGCCGAGCAGATAGTTAGAATAGCCTTCAGCTAAGTCCATGGCTACGACCTAGCAAGGCGCCATTAGCCTTACGTAGCAATTGATACTTATCGTATAAAGCATGTCTCATCAAGAACGATGTATACAACAAGGATGGATTAAAGTTAAGTATTCCAAAAGCTACGTACTTTTCTTTATAGCATTCATTACGTATCCTGTTTCAGACCTCACGCCATCCTTCGTGTGTTTATAGCGAGTATTTCGGCCCCCTCAAATCACACTGTGTCGGCACTTCTGTCGACACATCAAAATCTCTAACCAGGCCCTCATACTTGGCGGCAGACGCTATTCCCTACGCCTCTTTACGTGCTCACTGTTCACTGAAAACTGAAAAGAGCGACGCGACACGATCGACGCGCATACTAGAGACACTGCCCAACACACCTGTGCAGAGCTTTACCGGATTTTCCCAGTGGTTTCCATTTCGCGACCGAGCGGAACTTACTTTCTGCACAACCCTCGTATATGGGACATAACCGAGTGGTCAGTTCGTGCGCTGGCAACTATTTTCCAATTATGGACGGTTATCGAGGCAGCGTGGCTCAATATTTCATCGAGTTGTGGAGTCGAGTTACTGCACTAAGCCAGACAAAAGTAGGTCCGGCACGATACTAGGAGGTATTCCATGACTTTTGTTGCCACAGTATAATAGTAAGACACGTATTTCAGAGGTTATGACGTCATAAACGTAGTTGTGCATGAGACAATAGCTTTCTTTTAAGATGGAGAGCAAATTACCCAGACGTTTGAATGCGTTTTATGCATGGGAGTTCGTTTCTGTTACGAGTCTGGCCTGAGGGTGAGCCGTGGTAAAAATTGCTGTTTCGAATAGCGCGCCGCAGCGCGTAGTGTAAAGCAGTCGCCCTCCGTGGCGGTGGCGCCGCTGTGGCAATCGCAGCTTTGGTGTCTCCCTCTGGTGGGAAAGGGGAAAGATTGCCTGTTCACGTGCATTTAAGGGGGTCTATGAACTCACCAGTTGGTCAGTCTGGATGAGTCTGGAATCAGTAAGGGGGTCAGTCTGAGTCAGTTTGGGTCAGTCTCTCGTCCCCAGCTTGCTAGTCTGTCTCTCGTCCGCATTTGTGAGGCAGTTAGTGTCTGACTGTCGTGCGGAGTGCTAGTATGTCTGTCGTTCGGATCAACCCTTAAGGCCGGCAAAATGAGAGTCGTTCCACTCCGCCAGTAAGAGAACTCAGCGAGTGGTCGCCCGGTCGGGGCTTAGTTCCTGCATCTGAGTCTGCGCATTAGGCCGCCAGTCTGCTCGACTTTGCTCTGGCAATGGTCATTGGCGGTTGGATCGATCGGTTGGTCGGTCGCGCACTGAGACACATGATGTCGGCGCATGTGAGGTCGCCACGTGAGTCCAGTGGGCCGCGCCGTATAGCGAGGGGTAGTGGCTTCGCGGCCGACACGAGAGCAACAGGAGTCAACCCACGACATCGGTCTGGCCGGTGCGAGCTGCGACACCGTGAGACGGGAGATCGGCGCGCCTTCCTGCGACCGTTGAAGCGGCTGGCAGCGGACGGTTCGGGAGAGCGATTTGGGGGTTCTGCGTCAGGTCTTCTCCAGAAATCGCAGTTTATTAGAAGTTAAGTGATTCGTGATATGATGTTTCATTTACTTGTTAAATTCTACTTGTTTTCTTGGTGATGTCACCAGCCGCTTTGTTTTGGGGTCGTCCCACCATTCTTCTCCGTTTGCCCACCCGCGGGAAGGTGGTTATTTACGAACTGGGTGGTCCGTTTTTCCCTTGTGGAGTAGGGGCGGGGAGCAACCTGCGGGTCGGGATGTTCGGTAATCTCCCTATCAATCTGCTGTACTTTAATAGCTGCCTCTGTCATGTTTATCGGATTCGGTGCGTTAACGAATTTATTGCCTGGAGTGTAATGGCCTAATTCCTGAAATATGTTTTTATCTTGCCTATCATCTTGAGAGGAACAGTACTGTAGAGCATGTTAATTCGTTTGGACAACCTTGTATAATTTTATATAAGGTTGCATTTCATGGGCTTTTATTTAAATGGTCATTTTAGTATATAAAGACTTTTCTTAGAAGTTAAAATCAAGTTGCACCTTCGGTGGGAAGTTAATCTTTTAATTTTAGTGTTTTGTAGCATTTCCATCCCTCCTACGGGGTGCATAGATTGTGTGCCTGTGTGAAATGTTAAAACTTTACTTTAAGGTAATCTGGTGTGTTGCAGATTTGCACCAGTGTAGTCTTTCAGAGGTTGTTATGAGCGGTCGTGACTACGTGCGTGTGAAAAGGGAGCGGCAAGGTTCTCAGCCCGAAAGCTCATACACTCAAAAATTTGTTTCTTTCTGCCTCTGAATAAATTGTAACTTGATATTTAGAGGTTGCTTTCTGCTTATAATCTTAAATCTGTTTCTTTTATTTAAAAAAAGCTTTTAGGAATTAAATTCCCATTTGTTAAAAGCAATTTGATTTTGATTTCATCAGTCAGGGAGCTTCACAGCAAACGTAAACAAAGCCAAAGCCTTGCAGACAAACAAAAATTACGCGAAGCGAAATGTAGTGTGAGGAGGGCTATGCGAGAGGCATTCAATGAATTCGAAAGTAACGGTCTATGTACTGCCTTGGCAGAAAATCCTAAGAAATTATGGTCTTATGTCAAAGTGGTAGGTGGATCAAAACAAAATGTCCAGACACTCTGTGATCAAAATGGTACTGAAACAGAGGATGACAGACTAAAGGCCGAAATACGAAATGTCTTTTTCCAAAGCTGTTTCACAGAGGAAGACTGCATTGTAGTTCCTTCTCTAGATTGTCGCACAGATGACAAAATGGTAGATATCAGACGACAGAGGGATAGAGAAACAATTAAAATCGCTCAAAAGAGGAAAGGCTGCTCGGCCTGATGGGATACCAGTTCGATTTTACACAGAGTACGCGAAGGAACTTGCCCCCCTTCTTGCAGCGGTGTACCGTAGGTCTCTAGAAGAGCGTAGTGTTCCAAAGGGTTGGAAAAGGGCACAGGTCATCCCCGTTTTCAAGATGAGACGTCGAACAGATGTGCAGAACTATAGACCTATATCTCTAACGTCGATCAGTTGTAGAATTTTGGAACACGTATTATGTTCGAGTATAATGACTTTTCTGGAGACTAGAAATCTACTCTGTAGGAATCAGCATGGGTTTCGAAAAAGACGATCGTGTGAAACACAGCTCGCGCTATTCGTCCACGAGACTCAGAGGGCCATAGACACGAGTTCACAGGTAGATGCCGTATTTCTTAACTTCCGCGAGGCGTTCGATACAGTTCCCATAGTCGTTTAATGAACAAAGTAAGAGCATATGGACTATCAGACCAATTGTGTGATTGGATTGAAGAGTTCCTAGATAACAGAACGCAGCATGTCATTCTCAATGGAGAGAAGTCTTCCGAAGTAAGAGTCATTTCAGGTGTGCCCCAGGGGAGGGTCGTAGGACCGTTGCTATTCACAATATACATAAATGACCTTGTTGATGACATCGGAAGTTCACTGAGGCTTTTTGCGGATGATGCTGTGGTATATCGAGAGGTTGTAACAATGGAAAATTGTAATGAAATGCAGGAGGATCTGCAGCGAATTGACGCATGGTGCAGGGAATGGCAATTGAATATCAATGTAGACAAGTGTAATGTGCTGCGAATACATAGAAAGGAACATCCCTTATCATTTAGCTACAATATAGCAGGTCAGCAACTGGAAGCAGTTAATTCCATAAATTATCTGGGAGTACGCGTTAGGAATGATTTAAAATGGAATGATCATATACAGTTGATCGTCGGTAAAGCAGATGCCAGACTGAGATTCATTGTAAGAATCCTAAGGAAATGCAATCCGAAAACAGAGGAAGTAGGTTACAGTACGCTTGTTCGCCCACTGCTTGAATACTGCTCAGCAGTGTGAGATCCGTGCGGGATAGGGTTGATAGAAGAGATAGAGAAGATCCAACGGAGAGCAGCGCGCTTCGTTACAGGATCATTTAGTAATCGCGAAAACGTTACGGAGATGATAGATAAACTCCAGTGGAAGACTCTGCAGGAGTGACGCTCAGTAGCTCGGTACGGGCTTTTGTTGAAGTTTCGAGAACATACCTTCACTGAAGAGTCAAGCAGTACATTGCTCCCTCCTACGTATATCTCGCGAAGAGGCCATGAGGATAAAATCAGAGAGATTAGAGCCCACACAGAGGCATACCGACAATCCTTCTTTCCACGAACAATACGAGACTGGAGTAGGTGGGAGAACCGATAGAGTTACTCAAGGTACCCTCCGCCACACATCGTCAGGTGGCTTGCGGAGTATGGATGCAGATGTAGATGTACTCCCTGGCAGTTACTTCCACGCTCACATAGTGTGATTAAATGCGTTTATGATCTTGATGAATCGCTAGTAATTAAATTTTTAAGAATATTCTTTGAAATTAAATCCACGGTTCAGAGGATCTTAACGGTATTTACTATTCGTACCGAAACGCTCGGTAGGTATTCCTAGAGTAAGCTTGCGTGTTTGGTGCGGTTTGCTCGCGGCCGCGCTGAGGCGGAGAGAACGCGGTCTGCCTTTTGCGTCGGAGCTCGCGTTTGTCCGGCAGGATCTGCGGAATCGCGCCATCACTTAGCGGGGACGGCGCGGCCGCATATGCGCGCCGGCGTTTTTATATTCAATTGCGGCGCACGCGGAGAGTTACGGTGGGCGAGTCGCGGCGGGACTCGACGGACGGCGGCCCGGCCTGGCCTGCTCGGGAGACGGATGGCGGCGTTTAGCACGGCGACCCACCCTATCTCTTGGGCCGGTGCGGCGCTCCGGAATATACGGCGCTCCCACCTAGCCGCGGCCGGCCCGAGGGGGTACGCGAGCTGGGCTAACGCAGAGGTCGTAGCGAGCTTCGTAGTGTCTGGCTGACTGAATACCTTCTCCAGGTTGCACATCCATACTATAGGCTTAGCAAGACTGGCCCGGAAAATATTCAATCCGCCTTGAGATAGGCAACCCAACAGAGCATGTCATATTTTCCTGGCCAGTCTTATTTTTCCCAACCTTGTACATCTACACTACTTGCCATTAAAATTGCTACACTACAAAGATGACGTGCCACAGACGCGAAATTTAACCGACAGGAAGAAGATGCTGTGATATACAAATGATTAGCTTTAGAGCATTCACACAAGGTTGGCGCCGGTGGCGACACCTACCACGTGCTGACATGAGGAAAGTTTCTAACCGATTTCTCATACACAAACAGCACTTAACCCGCGTTGCCTGGTGAAACGTTGTTGTGATGCCTCGTGTAAGGAGGAGCAATGCGTACCATCACGTTTCCGACTTTGATAAAGGTCGGATTGTAGCCTGTCGCGATTGCGGTTTCTCGTATCGCTACATTGCTGCTGACTGTTAGCAGAATATGGAATCGGTGAGTTCAGGAGGGTAATACGGAACGCCGTGCTGGATCCAAACGGCCTCGTATCACTAGCAGTCGAGATGACAGGCATCTTATCCGCATGGCTGTAACGGAATGTGCAGCCACGTCTCGATCCCTGAGTCAACAGACGGGGACGTTTGCAAGACAACAACCATCTGCACGAACAGTTCGACGACGTTTACAGCAGCATGGACTATCAGTTCGAATAGCGTAGCTGCGGTTACCCTTGACGCTGCATCACAGACAGGAGCGCCTGCGATGATGTACTCAACGACGAACATGGGTGCACGAATAGCAAAACTTCAATTTTTCGGATGAATCCAGGTTCTGTTTACAGCATCATGATGGTCGCATCCGTGTTCGTCGGCATCGCGGTGAACGTGCAATCGAAGCGTGTATTCGTCATCGCCATACTGGTGTATCAGCCGGCGTGATGAAATGGGGTGCCATTGGTTACACGTCTCGGTCGCCTCTTGTTCGCATTGACTTCACTTTGAACAGTGGACGTTACATTTCAAATGTGTTACGACCCGTGGCTCTACCCTTCATTCGATCCATGCGAGCCGGCCGCGGTCGCCAAGCGGTTCTAAGCGCTTTAGTCCGGAACCGCGTGACTGCTACGGTCGCAGGTTCGAATCCTGCCTCGGGCATGGATGTATGTGATTTCCTTAGGTTAATTAGGTTTAAGTAGTTCTAAGTTCTAGGAGACTGATGACCTCAGATGTTAAGTCCCATAGTGCTCAGAGCCATTTGATCCCTGCGAAACTCTACATTTCAGCAGGATAATGCACGATCGCATGTTGCAGGTCCTGTGCGGGCCTTTCTGGATACAGAAAATGTTCGACTGCTGCCCTGGCCAGCACATTCTCCAGACCTCTCACCAACTGCAAACGTCTGGTCAATGGTGGCCGACCAACTGGCTCGTCACAATACGTCAGTCTCTACCCTCGATGAACTTTGGTATGGTGTTGAACCTGCATGGGCAGCTGTACCTGTACACACCATCCAAGCTCTGTTTGACTCAATGCCCAGGCGTATCAAGGCCGTTATTAGGGCCAGGGGTGGCTGTTCTGGGTACTGATTTCTCAGGATCTATGCACCCAAATTGAGTGAAAATGTAATGACATGTCAGTTCTAGTATAATATATTTGTCCAATGAATACCCGTTTATCATCTGCATTTCTCCTTGGTGTAGCAATTTTAATGGACATTAGCGTACATACAGACTTTTCACGCTACTGTTTGGCGCATGGTCCAGGGTAATTCCTGTCAGTATTACCGATATTTTGTCACATTCGACTGGCACCCAGAGCGAGGGAAAAATGGCTGTCTATATGATTATGTTCGCACCCTAATCTCTACAGGTACACCTACATCTGTAGTCTGCAATCCGCTTGGTGACTTATGGTTTAGTGTAGTTTGAAAAATGCGCAGTTGACTCCTGTATATAAGATGGGTAAAAGAAATGGTTGAATTGTATTACAATAAAAACTGAGATAAAGATATATGTTGTTGCATTAAATGGTTTTGGTACGGACCTGCAAAATTGCAGACCAATATCCCTAACTTCAGCTTGCTGCAGAATCCTTTTCTTGAAACTGAGAAGCTTATGTCCATGAATAAAGCATGGTTTTAGAAAGCATCGCTCGTAAGAAACTCATCTTACCCATTTCTTTCATTATGTACTGCGAACTATGGATGAAGGGCAATAGGCAGATTCCATATTTTTAGATTCCTTGGAAGCATTTGACACAGTGCCCCATTGAATGCTGTTAATAAAGGTACGAGCATGTAGAATAAGTTCACAGATATGTGAGTGGCTCGAAGTCTTCCTAGGTAATAGAATCCAGTTTGTTGTCCTCGATAGTGAGTATTCATCAGAGACAAGAGTTTCGTCAGGAGTGCCCCAGGAAAGTGTGATAGGACCGCAGTTGTTCTCTGTATACATAAATGATTCAGCGGACGGGTTGGGCAGCAATCTGCGGTGGTTTGGTGATTATGCTGTGGTGTACGGTAACGTGTCGAAGTTGAGTAACTAGAAAGACGCAATATGATTTAGACGCAATATGTAGTTGGTGTGGTGAATGGCAACTAGCTCTGAATGTGAGAAAATGTAAGTTAATGTGGATGAGTAGGAAAAAAAAATCTGTAATGTTCGGATATAGCATAAGTAGTATACGGCTTGACACAGTCACGCCGTTTAAATATCTGGGAGTAACGTCGCAAAGCGATATGAAATGATACAAGCCCCTGAGGCCATTTGTAGGGAAAGCGAATGGTTGACTTCTGATTATTCGGTGAATTTTGGGAAACTGTGGTTCATCTGTATAGGGGACCGCATATAGGACGCTGGTGCGAACCAGTCTTGAATACTGCTTGAGTGTATGTGATCCGTGTCAGGTCGGACTGAAGGAGGACATCGAAGCAGTTCAGAGGTGGGCTGCTAGATTTGTTGCCGGTAGGTTCGAACAACATGCAAGTGTTACAGAGAGGCTTCGGGAACTCAAGTGGGAATCCTTAGTGGCATTCGATGTTCTTTTGCAAGAACACTGTTGAGAAAATTTAGAGAACCGGCATTTGAGGTTGACTGCTTAATTATTCTACTGCCACCAACGTACATTGCGCTTCAGGACCACGAAGATAAGATACGATTAATTAGGGTTCATAGGGAGGCATATAGATAGTCGTTTTTCCCCCGCTCCGTTTGCAAGTGGAGCCGGAAAGGAAATGACTAGTAATGGTACTGAATTCCCTCCACCACGCACCGTATGGTGTCTTGCTGAGTTTATATGTAGATGTAGATGTGCCACTGTCGATTACCCCGTTTCCTGTCCACGTCATGAATGCTCCGCAGGAAGAATGACTGCTGAAAATCCTTTATGTGAGCTACAATCTCTGTAAGCCTACGAGGGTTGTTTTTTAAGTAAGGGCCGTTTTTATTTTAAAAAAAGATACAAATACTTTTGTAAAAAAACTTGTATTTTCTGATTCTACACACTTTTACCTATTTTTCTACATAGTTGCCTTGTTTATTTAAGCACTTGTCATACCGTATAACTAAGTTTTTAATTCCCTCTTCAAAGAATTCGGCCGCCTGCTCCGACAGCCAAGAGTTCCCGGCCGCTTTCACTTCATCGTCGTCATTGAAGCGTTGCCCGCCAAGATGGTGTTTCAGGTACCGGAAAAGGTGAAAATCGCTAGGAGCAAGGTCGGGGCTGTATGGTGCATGGTCCAAAACTTCCCAGTCAAAAGAATCAATCAAATCCCGAGTTTTTGAGAGGTGTGAGGCCTAGCGTTATCGTGCAGGAGCAAAACTCCTTTTGTCAGCATGCCGCGCCTTTTGTTTTGAATTGCTCTGCGGAGCTTCTTTAGAGTTGCACAGTAGGCATCTGAGTTGATTGTCGTTCCTCGTGGCATAAAGTCCATAGCAAAACACCGCGCCGGTCCCAGAACACAGTTGCCATAATCTTGCGCTTTGACAGCGTCTGTTTGGCGTTGACCTTGACGGGTGAGGTTGTATGTCGCCATTCCATCGATTGTCGCTTGCTTTCGGGAGTGATATGGGATATCCATGTTTCATCTCCAGTGACAATTTGACTCAACATGTCATCCCCTTCTTCCTCGTAACGAATCAAAAAGTCCAATAAAGTGGCAAATCTCTTCACTTTGTGGTCCTCTGTGAGGAGACTGGGTACCCACCGAGAACACAGTTTCTTAAAGTTTAGGTTTTCAGACACAATTTTGTACAAAACCGATCTTGAAACTTGTGGAAATTCCAAAGAAAGATTGGAAATTGTGAATCTTCTGTCCTCAAGAATCTTTGTTTTGACTGCAGCCACCAAATCATCAGTGATCACAGAGGGCCGGCCTGAGCGTTCTTCGTCATGGACGTTTTCACGGCCATTTTTAAACTCTCTAACCCATTGACGCACTTTACCTTCACTCATTGCATTCAAGCCTTAAACTTCTGTTAACTGAGGATGAATTTCTGCAGCTGATAGGCTTCTCGCGGTCAAAAAACGTATCACTGACCGTATCTCACACGCGGCGGACGATTCAGTAATCGTAAACATTATAAAGTAGCACAGCGATGCGTACACGGCAGCTACAGTGCTGCAACTTGCATCAGTGTGAACGGGAAGGATGTCGGCAAGTGGCGCGGTGGCTTGTTGCGGCGTCCGCGCAAACTACGGGACTATACGCGCGAACGGCCCTTACTTACAAAACAACCCTCGTATTTTCACCACTTAAACCACGATTAGTTAACGAATCAACGTGCATGTATAAAATGGATTCAAACGTCTGATTAGTTAACAAAAGAGCAGAGAGACTTCAGGTAAGCAAGCGAGACAACTTTAGGGAAGGTTTGAAATTACGCATAAATTATGTTGAAAGTCGATTATTCCTTTCATCATCTTCTGGGGGCTGTCAGTGAGATAAAGTCTCGTTAAGGGTTATAATTATGTATAATGTTTGTTGGAAGTCCCAAAGCGCTCTCGTCCTGAAATACTGGATGAATAAGGTCCGGGTATTTGAGCACAGCCTGTTTGTTATGCTTATTGTAATCGTTTCAACATAAGATTATTCGTGTCAACGCGTATTTTATGAGAGCATTTTAGATTTTTGAATTCAGGCAGTAATTAGGCGAAATCTGAAACTAAAAGGTTGTTGTACCTGATACCCACTTCTAGGCTACCGGTTTAGTAATATAGAGGGACTTTTCGTGAGGTATCCTATTGGCTGGCTATTCTAGGAAGGCACGTCCTCGAATTTTAATAGTAGACAACCCCGTTTTGCAAAACATCTCTCTTGCAGCGCCTACCACTGGATTGGCTGAGTGTCTCCTTGAAGCTTTCGCAATTATCGAAACGAGCTGCCCTTCTCTCGACGTTCTCTATCTCCTTTATGAACCCTATTTGGTGCGCATCCCCTAGACTGACGAGCAACAATCAAGTATTGAGCGAAAGAGGCTTTTGTAAGCTACCTCCCACATAGGTGGATTACACTTCGCCGGCCGAAGTGGCCGCGCGGTTCTGGTGCTGCAGTCTGGAACCGCGAGACCGCTACGGTCGCAGGTTCGAATCCTGCCTTGGGCATGGATGTGTGTGATGTCCTTAGGTTAGTTAGGTTTGACTAGTTCTAAGTTCTAGGGGACTAATGACCTCAGCAGTTGAGTCCCATAGTGCTCAGAGCCATTTGAACCATTTTTGATTACACTTCCTGGGCATCCTCCCAATGAATCTCGGTCTGGCACCTGAATTATCTGCGATTAGTCTTTTGCGGGAAGACACATATTCCTAGACCTTTGATGGATATGGTAGCTAATACACTCATATTTCATTCTCACGAGCCCTTACACGAGATGTAAGATTGGGACAGCAGAATGTTCATACAGTCTTCTAATAATGCAGATTTCCAAATTTACCCAACAGAGTTTCGCGAGAACTGATTCTTCTGTTTTACCGAGATTCTTATTTCAGGTTTTTGACCTGTGATTCTGTCAGAGACAGCAACAGACAGCGAAGGACCTGGATGAGCAGCTGAACGGAATGTCTTGAAAGGAGGATATAAGATGAACATCAAAGAAAGCAAAACGAGGATAATGGAATGTATTCGAATCAAATCAGGCGCTGCTGAGGGAATTAGTTTAGAAAATGGGATACTTACAGAAGTAAACGAGTATTGCTGTTTGCGGAGAAAAATAACTGACGATGGTCCAAGCTGAGAGGATGTAAAATGTAGACTGGCGATGGCAAGGAAAGCGTTTCTAAAGAAGAGAAATTTGTTAACATGGAGTACAGATTTATTTTCTGATAGTATTTGTATGGAGTGTAGCCATGTATGGAAGTGAAATATGGACGATAAACAGCGTAGACAAGAAGAGAATAGAAGCTTTCGAAATGTGGTGCTACAGAAGAATATTGGAGAGTAGATTGGTAGATCACAAATTGGTTCAAATGGCTCTGAGCACTATGGGACTCAACGTCTATGGTCATAAGTCCCCTAGAACTTAGAACAACTTTAAGCCTAACTAACCTAAGGACATCACACAACACCCAGTCATCACGAGGCAGAGAAAATCCCTGACCCCGCCGGGAATCGAACCCGGGAACCCGGGCGCGGGAAGCGAGAACGCTACCGCACGACCACGAGCTGCGGACGGTAGATCACATAACTAATGAGGAGGTACTGAGTAGAGTTAGGGAGAAGAGGAATTTGAGGCACAACTTGACTAGAAGAAGGGATCGGTTGGTAGGACACGTGCTGAGGCATCAAGGGACCACCAATTTAGTATTGGAGGGCAGCGTGGAGGGTAAAAATCGTAGAGGGAGACCAAGAGATGAATACACTAAGCAGATTCAGAAGGATGTAGGTTGCAGTAATTATTCGGAAATGAAGAGGCTTGCACCAGACAGAGTACCATGGAGAGCTGCAACAAACCAGTCTCTGGACTGAAGACCACAACAACAACAACAACATGAAAGAAGCACTTCTCTGAATTCGGTCTGCATCTGTTCTCATGACTGCTTGGAAAGGACTAAAAGGCTGGGACAGTACTATAGAATTTTTGATTGTCCCATTCCATACAGCTTCGCAGCATTACGCCTAAATACTTATACGCTGCGACATGTTAAAAATGTTCACCAGCGACCTTTGTAAACGGCTATTACTGGTCCCGTGCTCTTCGTCATAGACATCATGTTGCATTTATTCACAATTAAAGAGATCTGCTCTTCATCAGATCATGCGGAAATTTTATCCAAGTTTTTCCACCATCGTTATGATCGTTTAACGCCGACACCCTCCTGAAAAAGTTTCATCAGGGAAAGACCTCATAGTGCAGCTGATCGCATCTGATAAATTCTTTATGTATATTCCTGACGATATAACGGAACAGAGGTGCGACCACACAGAACAATTGACCCGAAAAAGTTGACATATTGAGCATTTAGCGTGTCATGTAATATAAATCACTAGCTGACTTCCATTCATAAAAGATCGATTCCATGAGCAAGAGCAGCAACTGACCTGCTCTGCCACAATGGAATGTCTTTGTCTCCTAATACAAATGGCCATCTACATCTGTACTGCGTAAACCACTTTACTCGATGTGGCAGAAGTTTCTTCGTGGACCACAGTCACTTCCCCTTTTTCCTGCTCCACTTGTGAATGGTGCCCAGCAGGAACGATTTTTGATAAGGCTCCACATAAACTCGAATCTCTCTGATTTCACCTTACTGTCTTTTAGGGAGATGTACGTAGAAGGAAGCAGCTTATTGACTGTCTCTTTTAGGAACCTACGCTCCTCGAATTTTTACAGTAAACCAGACTGTCATGCACAACGACTCTCCTGTAGTGACTGTCGTTGGAGTTGAATGAGCACCTGTGTGACGATTTCGGACTTATCACACCAATCTGTGACGAAGCGCGCCACTCTTCTTTGCATCTTCTCTATTTCCTCTATCAATCCTATCTGGCAATGATCCCAAATTGACGAAAAATACCGAAGTATCGGTCGAATAAGGTGGGTAGGCTACATTTCCAGAGCAGTCTTCAAATGAAACGCAGGTCTATTACTTGCTTTTCTAGCGGTTAGTTTATGTGGTCATTTCATTCCACTTTACTTAGCTCCACACTCGTGCTTACAGGTAATGGATGTTGCCTTTTCCTCAGATTGATCGACAGCTGTGATCGAATAATAGATGGTGTTTCCACCATATTAAGCACAATATGTTACATTTTTTTGTATTAAAGCTCAAGTGCCAATCGTATGGGCATCTGTTGACATGTGGTATCATTATATCGGTACTTAGACACAGGAGGAGGAAATAGTGGTTTGTTGCTTTAATTTTGGACACCAGTGTAGTTTGGAGACTTTCGCGAACACTCCAACGCTGTCGAAATTTGACTTATTACTGATTTCAAAATTGTCGGTACATGCGCAAGGCACAGTATTTTGCCTTGTACTTGAAATTTACTTACAGCACGCCGAAAGGTAGTTTCATGCCCACGGCCACATTTTTGCATAAATCGATACTACTAAATTATAAAATCACGACAGATGTGTTGTAGGCTGCATTGGCAGTTATCGGAAACGACCAGAGCGCGACAGCAGTAGTCACTAACCTTCCATATACACTGCAAATGTTTTCAAAACCATTAGCATGTACGAACCCGGAGGAGGGGCAGGTAAGGGAGCGTTAAAAAAGGAGTAAGAGAGAGAGAGAGGGGGGGGGGAGGGAGGGAGGGAGGGAGGGAGAGAGGAGGAGGGGGAGTGAGAAAAAAGGGGTAAAGACGTTGAACTTATATTTCCTGAGTTGATGTTTTCTGGCGTGTTCCTTTGCTGTCGGTTTCAAGCCAAATCGGCATTTGCGTGACACTGCTCGCAGGCAACCGCTAAAAGCAACCCCTTGAATTACGTGCGAAAATCAGCGCATATGTAAACATGGGGCTAATTACGAACGGCCGTAAAAAGAATTTTAAAGCGTAGGCAGCTGGTCCGCCCTCTGACGCCGGCGTGGCGGCTCATTACGTAATAAAGTTAACCGAGCGCCTCTAAACCCCCCGACAAGTGTTTAGCGCCGCCGGTTTCTCCCGCCTTGCTAACGTACCGCACTGCTCTATTTCCTTGGCGCTCGCGTTCCACCATTCCACAATTTCTGCGTGCCGTTTAGAAGCTTGCAGCCCTCTGCGGGCCACGTATACGTACATGCTTCTCATTTCAACAGTGCGGCTCATACTAAAGTGTACTCCGTGTCGTATTAGTCTCCCTTCTTCGTTAGATTCGCATTTCGATGAGAACATAGGTGTAGAGGCTGGGATATTAACTCAACTAATCCAGAGAAGATAACGTACTGTCTACTGATGTGAGCAGTCCTGGTGTACAACGTCTGTGTTTCCAAACTGAAGCACTGACGACTATCAGTCCTAACCAGATAGGGCTGTACCTGGTGGCGGAACTTGCAGACATGATTTTCGTGTGTGGGAAAACAAATAGAAGCAGCAAGGAAGCGGAAAGATTGCGCGGAACTAAATATCCGCGTAAAAGACATCCTACTCACACCATGTTTCCAAGACAGTTTCAACGATTAAGTGGAAAGCGGCAATTTCTACCACAGTACAACGACCGAAGAGGACGACGAACAACACGAACTTCCCACTTAGTGGAGCAGTGCTTGCTCGCATGAACGAGGCAACTGCAGTCAACACTCCATCAGATGCACGCGAAATTATTGTTCTGCCGAGTATTGAGTGGTCGAGGGGTTCTGGGCCCTTCAGTGGAACCGCACAACCGCTACGGTTGCAGGTTCGAATCCTGCCTCGGGCATGGACGTGTGTGTCGTCCTTAGCTTAGTTAGGTTTAAGTAGTTCTAAGTTCTAGGGGACTGATGACCTCAGATGTTAAGTCCCACAGTGCTCAGAGCAATTTGAACCATATGAGTATTGTGTGGCGAGTACGACAGGAAGCGCAGGTGCATGCCTACCAGGCAGAGAAAGTGTATGCTTTGGCTCCAGATGTACACCGTCGGGAATTAAATTGATAAATTATTGCCTATGTTTGATACTGCACAATTACTCTGCTCCGTCTACTGCGTGGCATACAATTTTGATAGTACAGTTGTCACTAGTATCATTTCTGCTCGCCCTTAAAATGTTAGTGTTTGTTTGGTTCACTCGCCGTCAATATTCTGTTTTCAGAGGATTGCTCATTTTTTTCTATATGTTCTGTCTTTCTTTCTCATTTTCACAAACGATAGCAGTGTCTGCGGTAAGTCTTATCACTGATATCGTTTCACGTCGAATATAAATCCGCATGTCAAATTTATATTTATCCCTTCTTTGCTTCTGCCATACACACGTTGAACAGTGGAGCAGGACGTCTGACGTACGCCCTTTTTAAACCGAGCTCCCTCCTGAGCTATGTCTTGATGCCTCAGGATGTTTCCTATCAACCGATCACTTATTTTAGTCAAGTTTTTCGTAAATTTCACTCTTCCCGGTTCGTTTTAGTTCATCTGCATTAGTTATTTCGATCCACCCGTCTAACCTTCTGCTTTATTCCGTAACACTGCGTTGAAAATGATTTCATTCTCATTATGTCCATGCTGTTTATCATCCTCGTTTCAGTTCCACACAAGGCTGCACCCCGGGAAATAGTCTACGATAAGGGTTCCTAATGTTTAAATTTACCTTAGATATTAAAATTATCTGTTTTTCACAATCGCCTTTCTTGCAATAGCCAGTCTGTAGTTTATTTCCCGTTTACGTCTGGCATCTTCGGTTACTTTGTTACAAAATTGCCAAACACGGTTACTACTTTGTGAATCTCCTTTCCTTACATAATCCTGTTGGACTGCCTGATGTAATTAGACTATATTATATTATCCTTCTTTTATTTATGACCATGTTCCTCTTGCAACCTGTCTTTCAGATAATACACTGAAGAACCAGTGAAACTGGTACTTCTGCCTAATACCGTGTAGGGCCCCCGCGAGCACGCAGAAGTGCCGCAACAAGATTGGCATGGACTCGACTAATGTCTGAAGTAGTGCTGGAGCCCTGTAGGACTGTCCACAAATCCGTAAGAGTACGAGTGAGTGGAGATCTCTTCTGAACAGCACGTTGCAGGGCATTCCAGATATGTTCAATAATGTTCATGTCTGGAGAGTTTGGCCGCCAACGGAAGTGTTTAAACTCAGAAAAGTGTTCCTGGAGCCACTCTGTAGCAATTCTGGACGTGTAGGGTGTCGTATTGTTATCGGCAAATCGCACAGAATGTGCGCTGAAACGGTTTTTACTGCCTAGCCCATCGTGGGTCGAGGGAGGTACTCCAGGTCACGATCCCCAGGAAGGTCGGTTGCAGGAAGGATGTAGTTTCATCAATATGTTAATTAAATCTGCATAGCCAGCCGGTGTGGCCGAGCGGTTCTAGGCGCTTCAGTCTGGAACCACGGGACCGCTACAGTCGCAGGTTCGAATCCTGCCTCGGGCATGGATGTGTGTGATGTCCTTAGATTAGTTAGGTTTATGTAGTTTTAAGTTCTAGGGGACTGATGACATCAGATGTCAAGTCCCATAGTGCTCAGAGCCATTGGAACCATTTTAAATCTGCATAATTTTGCATCCGTTTTGCCTTCTGAACCTCAACCTGTTCGTTCGATTCAAATCGATAACAGAGCTTACGCTTCCTCGGATCTTTGTTTAAGCGAACACTGTCGTCCGTTGTCAACATTAGACATACTCACAGGTATTGTGTGGCACTTGCTACGATGTAACAGATCAGTACTTCTCATACGAAGGTGTAACATAGGTGCTCAGGGAACTTAAATGAGAATCTTTGCTTTCAGTGCGGTGTTCTTTCCATGATACTCTCTTCAGTTACAAACAGTATTCGAGGCAAACTGTGCGACCTCCAATCCCTATCTTCGTGTCCATGAGCCGAGCGATTACAACTAAATACCAAACTCAATACATGTAGAGAAATATAGTATGGAAAAGAAAGGGTTCGCTAAAATTCACAGAATTTCTGATCGTAGCAACTGATTATGACACACATCAGAACATACATAATGTAATAGGAACAATGTGGGAGAAATAAATGATAGTTCGCGAACACTTGACAGAGAATGAATGACAACAGATTAATCGACCGGCCGTTTAAGAACTCGATACGTCTCTTAAGTCACCAGTTAAAAATAAAAGATAAGGAACTACTTAAGCTCTTCAGTTCTTATGTAGCATATGTACTACATCCAACATTTACGTTTTTCTAGCTCAGGAAATAAACTGAATTTGCTTTGTCCACACTATGCTTTCTGTGCATCATTTGATTTCGTCTCTGTGCTTTACCAGTAGGTGTCAGCATATGCTTGAAGAATACTATCAGTATCTATGCGAGAAATGAAGGTAATTTCTGTCTGTTTTAATTATTTTGGACTAAAATAAGTTTAGAAAACACTGTTACACCCTACACTATTGAATAAGTGATTGTTTATTTAATTACTACAATACAGCGATATATTTTATTTTCGATGTATGGGGGGGTCTTCGTCAAGTCACGACTTACACTTTCACATTCCAGTGGCACTCTTTCTATAATTTATGTGTATCTGATCCTGAGTTTTCTGAGTACTGCACTTATTGCAGTTGTTTTTTAACGTAAATAGTATTTATCTTGTTTATATACTGAAACTTTGGCCAATCACACCAGTTTCCTAAATTTACTAGTTTAGTCTTATTTTGTCCCAGAACAAAGCAATGAGCAAAAATACTTTTCATACATGAAATCTGTGCTCAGTACTGATGAGGATAAACGAAGATAGAGCAATAGACTAAGAGACTTATATGTAAGAATCGTTTTAAAAAAGGAGAGATTCCACACGCCCGAATGCCATTCAAAATCAGCGTGAAATAATTTAAATTTGGGAAATGGTATATAGTTAAAAAACATATATTGCAGGAACGGGAAGAAATAAAAAAATATAATTTATTTTGTAATTAGTTTAGGGGAGGGCCCAATGAAAGAAAATGTGAAGAAATGACTCACTTTACACACGATGTTTAGGACTTATCGCCATTTTGTTGGCTCTGTCATCAAAACTGATGCATATTTTGACGCTAAACAGACATCAAGGAATCTACTGTGACGTCCCGTCTGGTGACATGGGTTAAAAGATCTGAAAGTGACATGGAAGCTAAATAAGTCCGGCGACACTGGAAATACTAGAACTTCGTTCCCTGACAACATATTCATATCTTTATCACAGCACCATTTTATTCTCTCTGAGGGTGTTTGCTACAAAAGGACGAAACGTAAAGGTGATACAATTAAATAATCCAAATTTATTTCGTGCTAGTTTTATCAGGAAGAAAAATTTAATTATGCAGAATTAACACAATGTAATTATCTTGGGCTTGTCGTAACGTACTTACCTCCATTGTCTGCACGTAATCCTTCTGAAACTTCAGTTGATGCTTAATTCAGAAGAATTACGCAACGTAAAATGGAAAACAGCATTTACTTCTCTCGGAGGAAACAACTGGAACCCAACAGTAATGCAATTTCTCAGTCTGATATTACTGTACAGCGTTTATTTTCTGTGCCAGAAAGGTTAAGTGGTTTACGCAAAACGCACTAAGCTGAAACACACGGAAATGTGCTCAGGTTTGTGCGCAGTGAGCTTAATTTGCGGAAAAAGGATTTTGTTCATCTGCTTTGGACATCCTCTAACTGTTTCCTCTCGCAATTAGTTTCCTCTTCTGGCGCTCATGATTATGACATCTCTACATTTTTAATTCTGGTCTGCACTCCACTCACATTTTCTTTTAAAATTAGCCGTTTCCTCGGCATATCTACATTCGTTAATTTTTCCAGACACATTTAACAAGCGCTTATGCGTTGAACAGGTGAAGTCAACGAACTAACATATTTCTTTTGCTGCACTATGTGCACAGCGATATTAAAAGAATTTTACCGAGCTTTTTGGAGTAAAGATTAAGGAACAGCATTTACATTACGAAAGAATGTAGTTCAAATGCCAGTTCGGGTATCCATTTTCAGGTTTTCTGTGGTTTACCAAAATGAATACTGGGATGGTTACTCAGAGTGTCATAGCCAATTATATGAGTCATTGTTGTGTAATTCGAGCTTTTGTTTCGTGTCTACTGATCTCTTGGTCGGCGGGACCTTGAATGCTTTTATGTCTTCGATTTCTAGCTTCCTCCGTTGTGTTCGCAAGACAGCGGTGGCAAACGGTCGAAATCTGACGCAGAAACCGATTTCGAACGCCATAATTTTGGAAGCAAGATAAAATGATCCGTCTTCATTCAGTTCGTAATCAAAAGACTGTGTGTCTAAGTCCCTGCTTCAATTCCCAACTTTTTGAAGTTATATATATATATATATATATATATATATATATATATATATATGTCGTGTGACTAGGGCCTCCCGTCGGGTAGACCGTTCGCCGGGTGCAAGCCTTTCGATTTGATGCCACTTCGGCGACTTGCGCGTCGATGGGGATGAAATGATGATGACTAGGACAACACAACACGCAGTCCCTTAGCTGAGAAAATCTCCGACGCAACCGGGAATCGAACCCGGCCCCTTAGGGTTGATACTCTGTCGCGCTGACAACTCAGCTACCGGGGGCGAACTAAGTTTAAATGCACTTTTGAGATGAAGATGCATTGAGTTGAATGCAAAGGTTATATGCTGGGCATCACATTTGTGCCTCCTCCAGAGGAAAAGAGTACGTGTCAAAATTGGTATTTTTTCATTCTTCTTCTTGTTGCGTTAAGGCCTCCTAGGAACCACATTCCAAAATCAATTCTTAATACTTTGTTATTTCCTTTTCTTCCAGTACTCCTTAATTTTTTCACATTGGTTCTTTCTCCTGTCTTCCGGTCACTTTGTGCCAGTTTCCTTTTCCTTCCTGTCCTGGAGTGCTTCGAGTTTTAAGACTTTACCATGGTCATGATCATCATCATCATCATCATCTTCTTCTTCTTCTTCTTCTTCTTCTTCTTCTTCTTCTTCTTCTTCTTCAAAGGATTATGCGTTATAGTCACCTGTTCCAGACTCTATCGTCCATCCACCTCTTATGAGGTCTATCTAGTTCTCTCTTTCCAGTCAGTCGATAATTCATTGTCTTTCTTGGCGATCTATCTTCAACCCCCTTATCAACATGATCCTTCCATTTCCTTGTATTCTCTTCTAACTTGTCCTTAACTGAAAAGATCTGATCATATTGCTTAATTCCTTACTTTATCTATTTTATTACAGCTCGCTGCACATTTCATGAACTCCATATCTGCTGGACATATATGTGATTTGTTTTTTTGTTAGTGTCCATTATTCGGAATCATATACAAGAGAATGTACAGCTGTAGATTTATAGCCGGCCGAAGTGGCCGTGCGGTTAAAGGCGCTGCAGTCTGGAACCGCAAGACCGCTACGGTCGCAGGTTCGAATCCTGCCTCGGGCATGGATGTTTGTGATGTCCTTAGGTTAGTTAGGTTTAACTAGTTCTAAGTTCTAGGGGACTAATGACCTCAGCAGTTGAGTCCCATAGTGCTCAGAGCCATTTGAACCATTTTGTAGATTTATACAATTTCCTTTGCGTTTCCTTTCTTGTTTACTTCCTAAGGTTCTCCCAATTGTTCCACAGATAGCTTATTAACAGATACCTTTATTAACCTTCTTCTCACTGCCTTTGTCGTAGTAAAGCCTGACACCATATCCTATACAACTGAAGTGGGATACTTGTTCTAAAACTTTCTCAGTATTATTATTTTCAGGGGATTTCCAGTTGAGGCGAGTATATTTTAACCAAAAGGTTCTTGTCAGACCAGGTAGATTGCAACTACTTGTTACGTATTTGTGGGACAATGTTGTCCATACATGTAGGAGTATCAAATTTTCCAGTGTTTAATGTTGGGACTGTACAGCATACTCTTGTCCAACAAAAGAAACACTACAAAAGGCTAACTGACAGAATGTGTTTCAAATTCTGTTCTGTAGCTCAGCAGCCCAATCAGGCTCACGATTATCATATTCTGTCAACTGTCCTTGATCAACTCCCATTTATGAGGTCTTCCTTCTTTTAGCACCACAATTTTGCTTTCTGTCGTGTTCTGATCAAGGAAACTGAGGTCTGGAAAGGATCCATGTCAAGAATTTCGTTAATATGAATAATTTTTTCTCATCAGATATGCATTTTTAAGACAAGTCTGCTCCTTTCATCATACAATCCATTACAAATTTCATTTTCTCACTGTTTGTCTTAAAGAGAGTGTTTCAAAGTCTTTACAGCAAACGCATAGTGGCGATCGCCCACGTCATGGGAAACAACTATTGTTAGATGCTTACAGACAGAATATTTACCTGAGGCTTCCGGTAACGCTGTATGTCCTTTTGTAATTTTTATGCCCCTGAGAGGTTAGGGAACATAGGCACTCTGCAGCGTCTGTATGCCTTGTGTGTTGCCTGTAATCCAGTGATCTGCTCCATATGAAAGGGAACAGGCTCGGAAAAATTAGAATTGCTGATTCGCCTCTAAAATTTCTCTCTCCGCTTATAGACTATCATTCTTAAGATTTTTTGTTGAAAATCACTCTTGGCAGTATGTCATACTAATTCGATGAAACATCGTCGTTCCAGGGCCAGCGAATACTAAATGACGGCAAGCTTCAGTGGGAAATGACAACAGTTTGTCTCTAGTAAAAGGTGATCTCCATGACGTCGTCTATCAACCCAAGACATTAGATGCAAAGATTGTGAAACATCTTGCACTCGTATATTTTCACTTTCGACAGTGATGTTAACAAATGGAGACCACGACGTGGGATCACAGATTTACTTCAAACTTTGTACACCCTTGGTAGGCCATTAAAGCAATATAATGTACAAGTAGTAGGGTTCCCTACTCTGGTAATGGCGAGAAAACCGCAAGAGAAGTTTTACGTGTCTATTATGTCGCTTATGTGCCACTACGTAGAGTTCAGGGTGATGAAGTACTTAGCATTCGATCGTCATAAGACGAACGTGTATGAGGCGACAGTTCGACTTCCACTCAAACTAAACTTTAACCTATATTTCTTTCATCACTGGTCGTTTCATGTAATTTATATGGCATCTGAGGCCTAATATAATTAGAAAAACAGGTGTATTTGCATGAAGTTTAGTGAATTTCACCTTATTCGACTATTTATTATTATTAATTAAATTTAGTTATTGGAACAAACATATTTATAACTATTGACAAGTAAATGAAGAAACACATACTGTTTTCATGAAAATGTATGTCTGCCATGATTTGCAAAATCCCTATAAGGTATCAGTCTGGTAAAATACTGGAACTACTATACACATCGACGCTTCAAGCTCAGACACAGAAGCAGCCCCCATTTGGCAGTTAATTTGCGTAGCGGTGAGACGTACCTCTCCGGGGGACACTACCTTGATGAAGCACTGTCCATGTGGGTGGACAGACCTGTGTATTTGAGTGAAGCTGAGGGCTGTGCCGAAGGTAGAGAACCTACTGCCGGAAGGCCTTAGCTGATGGATCAGACTAAGTGTCCCACAACGTCCCATCTCCCCTATCCACTCCTAGTCCTTACCCCATTCCCTTATCCAAACCAAGGTGTGATGCGATCTGTGCTGAGAGCTGCGTGGCACATGGGAAGATGTGTCGCAATTGGAGCCTCACAGATAAGGAGTGACCTCTCTGATTAAGTAACCTTACGAAGCGCAGGGACCCTGTCGATCCCCAAATCTCGTGGGACCCAGATGGACACGACTAAAGACAATAAATTAAAACTGAGAGGCAAACTGAGACCTCAGACACCCAAAAATCTGGGTCAGGACCGATGGAAGCCATTCCCACTACTGAAGCAGGGTCTAAACATGAGCCAGAAGTGGGAACTGTAACCGAGAACTTGGACCAGATCAAGATTAAAGCCTTGTCTTGGGCCCAGAGGAGAAAACTCCTCAGGGAACAGAAACAAAGGGAACGGAAAGAATGGCTTCACAGAGACAAGTGGAGGGAATTAAAGGGGCTTGAGCCTAAGATCTTAAGGAAAAACTGTCTCGGGTTGATGTGGATATGCAGACCCTCACAATGTCGAAGACAGGCAGCTAGAGGATATGGGAGGAATCTAAGACTCCCTCCTCCCAGGATAAGTGAGCTCAGACAAAACCAAATCAAGTAATAGGGAAACAGACCTACAGTGCCGCAATCTCGGTTTTTTAAGATATCAGTTATCCAAGAAGGCTATCCACTGGTAGCCATCACCTCGCAGCTGGAGTAACTTGTACAGATTTCCCTCTTTGAAAAAACTGGGGGAGGGGAGGGGGGTACACTGGTCCAGAACCCAACTTCAGGAGGGTCTCTCTAGATCGTGGTGCCCTCATTTTTGTCTGTGATGGGGTGCACACGGTGGAATGGCTTAAGGATAAGATGCCCATGATATCCCATGGGAGTACGTGAAGCTGCTGGTCATAACAGCGGCGGAGCTCCTTAAGAATGCAAAGGAATCAATATGAGTACCAAAGTTCCTTAAGGATGTCTCTCCTAAGACTGTGCTCGAAAAAATAGAGGTCCAGAACTCAAACGTCTCGACAGAGGACTGGAGAGTAATCAACCAGGAGGTTGTACCAGAAGGACGAACCCTGGTGGTGGAGGTCGGAAAGAAGTCCCTGAAAGCGATGCGAGAGAAAGACCTGAAATTGTTTTAAGGGTTCTTGCAGTTCACTGTCAGGCTTACCGAAGACCTCAAAGGCAAGGATGGCAGCAAGACGGAGACTGGGGTGCTGTAGATTAATCTGCAGCACAGTAAAGGGGCCTCTGCTGTCCTTAGCTGCTGCCTGGAGACGCAGGAAGTGGGCGTGGCCCTGATACAAGAACCCTACTTATATAAAGGGGGTGTATCGGGCCTCGGTTGCACTGGAGGTACGCTGATTTATGCTAGAAATCTAAGAAACTCCAGATCATGTATATATGAAAGAAATGGAATTTCTTTCATGCCAATGATGGATTTCTGCTCCAGGGACCAAGTGACCATCAGAATGCAGCAATGTGAGGAAGGTATCAAAAGGGAAAATGTTTGGGACACAGCATACCTTCCTTACGAAGACCTCCCTTAGAGGTGAGGAGACTGACAAAAGCTTGCCATCGGCAAGGTGACCAACTGTTGGTTGGATGCAACGCTAATGCCCACAAACTAATGTGGGGCTGCAAAGACACCAACAGTAGAGGTGAGTACCTCCTGGAATTTCTCTTAGCTAACAACTTGGTGGTCCTGAATAGGGGCAATGAAACTACTTTCAAGAATAGCAGAAGGGAAGAAGTAATTGACATAACCTTCGGTTCCATGATGATGGGCAGCTATGTCAAACAATGGCATGTGGCGTTAGAGCCATCCTCATTGGACCACATGTACATTAAATTCAAGGTTGAAATGGGAATCAGAAAGACCATGACCTTTAGGAATCCTAGGAAAACAGACTGGGAGACACATAGGACCTTGACTTAAGATTATCGGAAATCAAAACCTCGATAAGGAATCCATTAGAGTTTGAGGAAGTAGCAGAGGCTGTTTGTTACCTGTGCCATAACAGCTTTGTATCAGGACAACTGCACAATCACAAAGAAGTGCACAAATAGGAGTATGCCTTCGTGGAATAATAACTTGGAAACGCAAAGAAAACAGGTATGAATACTGTTTAATCTTGCAAGATGTAAAGGATAATAGGTAAAATATCTTGAGGCCCTTGTCAACTATTGAAATTACACAAGCAAAGGAGGCATCCTGGAAGGCATTCTGTGAGGAAGTGGAGAACATGGCTGCTCAAGCCAGACTTCACAAAATCCTCACTAGAGTACCAACCAAACCAGGATGTACGTTGAGGAAGGAGGATGGGGAATATACAAAGACAGCACATGAGATGCTGGAACTGCTCCTCAAAACTCACTTTGCTCAATATGCTCTGCCGGACAACACAGACCAGATGTAATCCCAGAGAGACAATGACTCTCACGCTCTCGAAGAGAGGACTGGGAATCGGCCAATGAGTGTGCCTAGCAGCAAGAGTCATTCCCAATTCCTGGAGGGCAGTGAAGATTGTTTTTATTCCAAAGCCAAGGAGAATTGATCATACCAAGGCCAAGGATATGAGACCAATCAGTCTGTCCTCCTTTGTTCTCAAAACATTGGAAAAACTGGTTAATGTATTCGTTGGGGAGAGAAGGCTAATTAAGGCCCCTCTACATTCAAACCAACACGCACATTAACCACATAAAACATGTGAGGCAGCTATCCATCAACTCACTGGGAGGGTGAAGAAAGCATTTCACTTCCAAGAAATAGCCCTCTGCATCTTCCTGGTCGTCTAGGGGGCCTTCAGTAACAAGACCTTCGATTCCATAGTAAGGGCAGCATAGGTACATGACCTGGGGACCACTATATGTAGGTGGACCAGGGCCATATTTAGTGGAAGGGAGGTAGAGGCTACCATGATAAATGGAAATATGGTAATTAACACCACTAGAGATTGTCCCCTTTATTGTCGAATCTAGTGGTGAACGAACCAATTGAGGAACTAAATTCCAGAGCAATGCTTTTACAAAGGATAGGCAGATGACCTTGTCATAGTAATACCTGGCAAATTACTGACACAGTTAGAAATATGGCACAAGGTGCATTGGACATTGTGCTAGACTGGTGTATTAAACAGGATTTAAGGCTTAATCCTAAGAAGACTGTTGTGGTGCCATTCACGAAGAGGCATAGCCAACACTCAAGTTGGAATCTCTTCTATGAAACTCTACCTGTGAAGGTGATAGTGAAATATCTAGGGGTAGCCTTAGATGAGAAACTAACATGGACCCCTGCTCCAAGGCGAAAGTTACTCTAGTGAGTACCAGAAAGGCTTAAGCCCCAGAAGTATGCACTGGATATACACCCTCTTGGTTTGACGTAGGATTTCCTAAAAGGCCATAGTGTGGTGGAAAAAGGTAGAACAGTGGGTTGCAGCTAAGGAGCTTGCTAAGGTGCAACGACTGGCCTGCTTAGCCATAACAGGCGGAATTAGCAGCACATCAGCTGCTGGGATGGAAACCATGATGGACATGCCTCCACTATACCTTTGGGTCAAGATGGAGGCAGCAGCTGACTTAAAAATGGTAAAAACTGTATCTCATTGGTATATCCAGAATCACACACTTACATAGTGAGTGTAGTAAATATCGGAATAGCTGGGGAAATGCCAGACGACTATATAATAACTCCCAACTGCTTCAACAAGCTTTACAATATACTAATTGGAAGCAGGGAGCAGTGGAAAAAAAACAGTACGACATCGTATGGGGGACACTGTGTGGTTCACGGATGGGTCTAAAGCAGACCAAGGGTTGAGGCAGGGGTGTGCATGGTTCAGCCAAGACTGGAGGGCATCGTCTCTCTAGGAAAATTGGCCTTGGTATTCCAAGGTGACATTACTGCAACCAGGGCATGTGCGGAGGAGAATATGCGTAGGTGCTACAAGGACCGTAGCATCTACATCTATTCACACAGCCAGGCAGCCCTGAAATCACTGGCAGCTTCTGAAACGAGATCTAAGATTGTTGCAGAATGCCACAGGGCTACGGTGGAGATAGGGGGAAGCAATAGGGTAAATGTAGTGTTGCAGAATGCCACAGGGCTCTGGTGTAGATAAGGGGAAGCAATAGGGTAAACCTAGTGTGGGTCGTGGCAATGAACAAGCCGACAGATTGGTCAGGATGGGGGTAACGACTCCATGTATTGGACCGGAACCTGTCCTGACACTCACTAAGGCTATGATAAAAACAGAACTACGGAACTGGCTTAGGAAACAGCACGTAGAATATTGGACCAAGGTCCATAAACAAGAACATGGTAAGCCGTGAAAGGAAAGAGATTAAACTCATGACTGGACTGATCACCGGCCATGAGAATTTCAAAAAACACCTACACACAATAGGTATAACGGAAGAAGACCCTAAATGTAGGACCTGTGATGATGCTTCGAACGCATAGCATTGAAGAGCAAAAGGTACAGAATCTTCGGGACAACTAGACCAGAAGAAAGTGTGTGTAACAAAAACCTGGTAAAGGGACTCCTTGCACTTTTTAAGGCCATTGGTTGGCTTTACTAGAAGTACAGGGAGAGATATTGCACAATAAAATCGGTTTCGGTGCGGGCAGTGGCGGGTTAGACCAAAGCTGTTTTAGCTTCCCTGTCAAAATCAAATCAAATGAAAATCAAATCAGGAATGAGAAGTTGCTAACGTAGCAAGAACTTACACTTGTAGTACAAAAATGAAGGTGACTCCCTTTAGCGGGACTCAAACCGTTGCCTTGTCCGCGACACTCTGGCGAAACGCGAACGTCAAACACTTGACCACAATAAATTCTTACTGCCGACAGCTTCATACAGATACATCAGTCACATAATACACGCGTAAAACTTGCCTTGCGATTTTCTAGGAATTGCCTGAGTATTGCACCTTACTACCTTCACACTGTGTTGCTTTAATGGTCTGTTAAAGGTGTACAAAGTCTGAAGTCAAAGTCAATCCGTGGTCCTAACGTCGTGGCATCCTCTTGTAAGATCAGTTTAATGGCAACTAACGCATTTCCCCTGTGCAGGTCCCTTTAAACTGTACTGCAGCCGTTCGTTTTTGTTGAACAATTGTTGCATTTGGCACTCCCCAGCTCAAGAGAGCTGCTACGCCATCGTTCGTGTTTCCATTGGTAACCATTACACGTCAGCAATAGATGGCCTCAAGCAACGGAGTGAACACCGGATGCGCCACTTATCGTGGCTTAAAGGCCGACTTGCAATATCATCTGTCGCCGGAGCTTCATGGTCTTGTTGAGAGTGTTTGCCCAGTCACCGCTGAAATAGTTACATCGGCAAACTCACTCTCTCGCTGTATAAACTGGAACATCCCCTGTCGAAAGTGAAAGCGTGCCTTAATGTTTGCCTACGGCCGGAAGGGATTACGTACTTATAATCAGTGGCGAACTCTTGGACACGGAAGCAAACAGCTTAGTTTAATTAATGAGAGAGCGGTCCGACCCTCTCTCCACTAACTGCGCACCGCTGACATCGGCCATAAAGTCGCTAAAAGATAAACACGACACCAGCGCTAGTGTGGACAAACGTCACCCGCGTAACAGCAGTCGCAGCGGATAAACGCCGCAAGCGCTGATGTAGAGGGTCGCTACTGCACACTGCTCAGCACTTAAAATGGTCGTCAATGGCGGCCGTGTTCACCTCTAAACAGACGTACTTCGGCATGCGTCGTGTAACACCACCCACGAAGTTATTTACCAAACAAATTAAAATTATGACAATGAGTAACCATTTCACTTTAGATTGGCGGTTCTCTGACCCCAATTAGTGGAACCACACTTGTCTGTTAAAGCCCTGCAATATTCGTCTGTCGAAAATAATTACACAACAGTGAAACAACTACATTGGTCTGATTTGGAAACACTGCTGACTGTTGGGCGACTAACTCAGAGGTACGAGTGTGGATCAAAAAGTAACACTGCTGTGTCACGAACAATTTAATAATGAATATATAACAATGGAATTAGTAGAGATCATAGAGCCTGAACTGTCCTCTTCACAACAACACGTTCCACACAGCCACCATGCAGTTGTACACATTTGCACCATCGCTGAATCCAGGCGTCAAAACCAGTTTGATAAAATTCAGGGTTTTGCTTCTTGACCCAGGGTTTTAAAAAGCCAAGTTTCGATGTTCATTGTGAACTCTAACGCGTCCGCCTCGTCGAATCACTTCTTCAGCACGTCCTCGATTGGTATCGGTGACAGATGTCACACTCTGGCCGCTGTGCGGTTTATCTGCAGTGTCCGTTTTTCCGCCACCTAACTTATTCACCCAGCGCCGTTCTTTGCTGATGTCCATTACAGCGTCCCCGTATACTTTCTTCATGGGTGAGATTAACACAACTTTAAAATAAAGGCACGAGAAACAAAATATAATGAAAGGATACGGAATACATGTAACTACACGTGTCACTGGTAACTGATTATCTGTATGAGCAATCAAATAATCACGCCTCATTACAACGTTTCGAAGCAAACCTTTTGCTGAACATAAAAAGACACACTGTCGTGCAACTTTCTGTGTGTCTACACGCTATTACAAACAAGTACATACATTTCTATATCTCTATGGGGACAATTTCATAACTGTGCTGCAATGAAACGGAGAAATTTATGGCTAATTCATTTATAAAAGATCTTGAGACAAAGAGCGGCTCGTACAGGTTGTCATTGTCACATGTTACTAAAACGATACCATTTGGCACATAAAACAACAACAGTTATGAAATCTGAACATCGCTTGGACAAAAAATACGATGTATAAGTAAATCTCTTCTGTATTGCGATATTATAAGTAATGTACAGAAAAAGTTCAAAACTCAATGGAATAATGCATCACCCGAGTTAATATCTACCGACAGTCTAACAGCATGCGAGAAAAAATATTTCCTAAATAAATATATTTTACGTGAGTCTACCGTCAAAATTAAGTCGAAAACTCTACGAATCTTTGTGTCGACTGCAGATAATGTGATACTGAAGGTGTTTGACTTATTGTAAGAAAGAGGTAAAAATTCTTCGAGGAAAACTGTATCAAAAGTAGCGCCGCAAGCAACGAATAACTTTAACTCTGCTTATGATGGCTGAGACAGAGATTACATTCGTCGTTCTGCTAGAAGTTCATTTAATTCGATAGTGTGAGACTGTATTCATAACATATTATGTAAATAAATATGTATGAATAAGAATAACGGTGATTTCGGAATGTATTAGTTTACGGATGATGCTACATCTCTCTTGTTTTCATAGTTTGGCTGGGTATCTAAGGAGGTCACCCCACTAAATGTAAGCTATTAGCAGTTCTGTGACACAGGGAGACAATCAGTATCATAAGAAAAATTTGTAAATTAGGAAGTCATAAATCCGTAAGCTGACCGAACACTTTAACACTTTATTCCCATTGGTCCCATTATCCCCCTCCTTCTGATCATCTGTAATCAGGAGTACCTATAACGTAGCGTAAATACGTTCACTGATGAAACTTGCCAGTGATTTCATACAGTAAGCATTCTTTATCACAGAAGAACCAGTGGAAGGGAAGAATATGTACAATGTATTATGAGAAATAGTGGCCTTGAAAGTAGGTGGTGAAATTCCCGGTAATGGTGACTTCACACGGTCTTAGTCGATGGTCAAATTTTGTTGTAAAGTGTTTACTCGCATACGATCTCTCCTTTACCTGAATTAAACAGTGACCGCGTAGTAAAAGAGTATTTTGTTGTTGTTGGGACTTACCTTCTGGTGGATCCGTCTCCATGAATCTTCTCTCCTTTCACAATTCTGGAAGGGTCTCTTACAAATACTGACAACACTATACAACAGAAAATTCTGTGAAGGTTACATCAGCTTGTCTTAAAAGTTTGCTAGAGATGAAACCTAGGTTAAGAAATGAACACTGAATGTTGTAAAACTAGCAATTTTCTACAATTAATCTCTCTCATAGTTTAATTTCACTATCATCTGAATTATGTTCCTGCTCTGATTCTAGATAAAACTAGTCTATAGCACTGAAAAAGTTGTTAGTGAGCTAAAAGACCGCGACAAATGTATGGTAGAACGAAGAGTACTCCACACCACAGAAAATCCAACTCTATTTGTACCTTAACAGCTACGACTATTCTATCACTCATTATGTACTTGTACTAATGTAAACGTTTATAGGGCTATAACTATAAGACATTGGTCTTTATGTTAATTACTCTACAGCAAACGCATCGTTATTAATTTGCTGACAGACTATGAGTTCTAATCGGGCACTGACCACTCTCCAAACAACACTAATACCTCCTGCTGGCGAAGAAGGATAAACACTTTGCTTTCGTTCTGTATTGTTAATGCTAGTTTCAAAACGTGGAAAGAGCTGTGCAGCTATTTTTACAAAAAGGAAACACGGACATATGTTGTTCTCCAGGCCCACAACTGTTAATATTACAATACCATGTAACGATTTACAGTGAGACAGACTCAAACACCACTTTTTTTTTCTTTTTATTCAAAGAGCTGTCAAAATATTTTGTGAAAGACAGTATTAATGAATGAGAAGAGGAAGTACTATAGACGATGGTCAGCCAAACAAGTTTCATAACCACTGTGGACAACTAACTGAAGACGTGTCACTGAAGCGAAGGCACTCGAAAGATGGAAGAAAATGTATTTGCAATTAATATTGACAGATTGTGGGACGATTTGTAACCTAATCCTACGTCACCCGTTAAAAATCTGTAGTCTTTGAGTATGACGCGAGTGACGATAATACGAATATTTTATTTATCACCCATTGTAAAAGGAGGCGTGTTCAGCAGAACCGAAAGGTAAGGTTTGCTCTTTGAGTGCTGAGATTTCTGAAGAACGAAAAAATGTTATACTCACAAATTAAGTGACACAAATGATTTCTAAATGGAGACGTGTGAAGTGCGTGACGATCATTCGGAACTGATGTGTTGTGTCCTACTGTACTGTGCTGGTAGACCCAAGAAAACATTGTCATAGTAGAACAACTTCCAATTTCAGTAGCTGTAATTTGCACGAGTATTTTGGCAGAAGTAAGCCATCCTTTCAAGTAGCCCAGTATCAAAACATAAACAACATCGGAAAATTTAAGCGGAATAACGATATGCATCATCTGATGAAGGGAATGATGGATTCAAAATATTATTGTATATCTGCACGTACGTAATATTTATAAGAGGAATGTTATATATATCCTTCATATCCCCGAATCGTCAGGGTTAATGTTACCTTGTGCAAACGTTCCTTTCACGGCAACAAGAGTATATCACTCACTGATTTTCCCAAATCTGGAATGACAGCAGACGTATGGAAGATGTTTGCCGTTGAAAGTCTATTTCTGAAACGTGCGCAAATAGCTTACGTGGTAGAGCACTGCCTGTGAAAAACAATGTTTGTGTGTGAGTCCTAGTCTGTCATACGGCTTCAGCGTGGTGCGTACACTAAGTTCGAGATATTTCTGTAGTCTAATTTTCCACATTCGAAAATTCGTTAGTGCTCTCTTTCATCTGATAAAGACGTGTTTTCGTAGTGTAATTAGCTTCGTAGTGATCAAAAGTCGTCTAAGAGAAGAGAAAATCTGTCTTATCTCATTTCGCGAGAAATGTGTTAACAAGTTCGGTAATTACACTCTAAATGATACCGCTAGGGAACTTGACATTATTCATGTGAATGTCTCTAACATATTCACCTTTGAAATGATGTACATGAGTGACCGTAACGAGTCTTATTTAAGGACCAAGCATTCCAGAAGACAGCCACAGGGGTACAGTTTACCTACAAAATAATAGTATGTACTAATCGTATCAATGAACGCGCTTGAAGACAGATGTATAAGAATCTGAAACGAATAGTATAAAGATCAGTAAATGTGGCCAGTTACAGTTATTCTGCGTATTTCGGTTGATATTCATGCCAGCCACGGTTAGACTTAAACTGAAAGATCGTACTTTAAGATATTTAACTCCAGTGAACAGAAGATTCGAAACTAAATGTAAACACCTCTTACAACTCTTCCGACTGACTGACTGCTCCCTATAAGGCAGTACGAGGAGTGATCTACGATAACGGGACATGTGATTAGCGTGTCCCCAGGCACGTCAGCCATTAAGCCGTTACAGGCAGTGGATGACTCCTGATGGTACCTCTGCTTTTATATTCAAGCAACTCATCATTTGACCTCACGAGGCTGTACCCGATTACAGATGTCCCTACCTCATAAAAAGCCGCGATGTACCGGGAATCGAACCCGGATCCTTCCACACCGAAGACAGCGACTCTAACCACTCCCCTGTCGAGATTATAGAAGAAAAATTCCGAACTACTGAGTGTAAAAAAATGTGTGTTAACCAGCCACGTCGTCAACAGCAAACGCGAAGAATTTCAGGTTCATGTGAATAGCAAAAAAGGAATGAAACCTGTTTTAATTCTCTGGTATCCTTTGCTACACTGTATGCCAGCTTCTTGTAGAATGAAATGCAAAGTGTTTCCTTCCTGCACGAGCAGCAAGTCTCTACACAAGCCACTTACCTCTGTGACGGCCGAGAGATGTTGCAGAGAAAAATTCGATCGGTGCATTTCTCTCGGCACCTCTCCGCGTCACACTGACGTACACTGCACCGACAAGCAAAAACTGTGTTTTAGAATCAAGCATTTCATCTGCCCGAATGAACAGAGACAAGTCCGTCAGCAGGTCGTTTGTCGAGCTCGATGAAATTTCCCTCAGAGTCGTTGTCACCAAATTAATAAAGATGGAACCAAAAGCGATAGGCGCTGCGCGGAGGCCGCAGCAGCAGTAGT